>NC_134871.1:10603928-11248214 GCF_049852395.1 Peromyscus maniculatus bairdii | reverse complement strand
TATTTAATAATATACTCAAGGTTGATGTGCCAGATACTGTTGCTAAACAGCTTGGGTTAGGAAAAGATCAAGCAGAGGGCATCCTTTAAGATCTGCCTCTGACAGTTGTTTAGCTTGAACTGTTTAGGGGACTCCCAGGCAGTGGGATCAGGACCTGTACCTAGTGCATGAGCCAGCTTTTTGGAGCCTAGTGCCTATAGTGAGATACTTTGCACAGCTTTGGTGCAGGGAGGAGGGGCTTGGACCTGCCTCACCTGAATGTACCAGGCTCTGCTACCTCCCCATGAGAAACCTTGCCTTGGAGGAGGTAGAAGTGGGAGTTGGGTTGGTGGGGAAGGCTGTGGGGCAGGAGGAGGGAGGAGAAGGGAATCTGTGGTTGGTATGTAAAATGAATAGAAAATTTCTTAATAAAAAAAATCTGCCTCTGCTCAAGCACATTTCATGACAAATGTTCTATTAGAAAAACAAAAACAAAACCCAAACTTTTCAAGGGGTAGTCTCTTATTTTATCTCTGCAATTTAACACATCCTTTCAACAGACCCCCAGTATATATTTTAAAAGCAGGACAATTTAACTATTTTCCCCTTTATAATATTACCTATTGTTTGAGAATTTCATGACTATAACAAGGTATTTTGCTAACAACTTTCCTCCTGCCCCCTCCAACTCCTTCTGGATCTCCCATTTCCTCTTCCCAATTTCATATCCTCTTTGGTTTTTTTTTTCCCTTTATAACCCAAAGTCCAATTGAAGATGCCCATATGGCCATGGGAGTAGGGCCATCCACAGAATGTGGGCATCCTACCAAAGGCCACACCTCTGATGAAAACCGACTTCTTCCCTCAACAGGCTTCTATTGCCAATAGATCTCAGGCAAGGGTGGGCACTTATGGGCTCCTCCCCTGTTCATGCTAGAATGTTGGCTGGCTTGGTCTTGTAAAGGCAGCCAGACTGCTTTGAGTTCATGAGTACAAGGTGATGTCATGCCCAGAGGTCACATTGACTGTAGTCATTCCCAACCTCTGGCTTTCCAATCTTTCAGCCCCATATTCTGTGATGCTCCTTAAACCCGACTATTGAATTATTACAGAGCTATACCCTACTAGCAAGAGATGGAAATCATTGAATAGTGATCATTAACTAAATGTGAATTAATGATGAATGTGATGGAAGGTTAGCATTACAGCTCCAGAATACTTCCTACAAGTGATGGGTAATCTTCACTGTCAGCTTGACTGTACTGAAAATCACCATGAAACCAAAGCTTTGAGTGTGTCCTTGAGGATGTTTACAGAAAAGTTGATCCAGGAGAGGAGACTTCGCCTGAATGTGGGTGGTACCATTTTGTAGGCTGGGGTCCTGAGCTAAATAAAAAGGAAAAGCCAGCTGAGTACTGACATTCCTCCCTGCCTCTATCCCCCTCAGCCCCCCTCTCTTAAATTGGAGATAAAATGTGGCCAGCTGCCTTACTCCCCTGTCACTCAGGCTTCCCCACAAGAATAGACCACCTCCTTAAACTGTGGACCAAAATAAGCTCTTCTTTGAGATGTCTTTGTTAGGCATCTTGTCACAGGAATGAGAAAACAAGTCAAGAAGAGTTCAAGGGAGAACATCTCTTACCTCTACCCAGATTTGTCAGCAGGGCTGCCTGGAGGAGGTGTTACTTATCTTAAACAAATTGTATCCATCTCTTTGTCTTTTAGACTTGTGAAAGAAAAGTGAAACAATATGGAAAGGATATGAGCAAGGTCTACTAAGAAATGGTAGGGTGAAAGACGTGAGCAAGTAAGAAGGAAGAGAAACATCAAACAAGGAGAGTGAATATAAGAAAGGTGGGATGGCTAAGCTTTGGGAAGGTGATGGATGAGTGATTAGAAGGCCAGCAGGATTTGATGAATATGCTATTTGACTCCTACACTATCAAAAGTGATAACTACCACCATTTAAATAGCCAGTCAGTATCTTCATGAGACATCTATTTGGCCTCTCAAACAAAATGAAAAAAAAAAAAAACCCTCTTGTCTTTCTCTGAACTGCAGCATCCACAGGTTTCTTTGATTCATTAGCATCTTCTTATATCCAGCAGCTCAGATCAAAGTCACCCTTGACACTCCTATTTTCTTCACACTGAACATTTTGTCTTTCAGGTAGTCTGGCTAATTCTGCATTCAAAGTGTGCTCCGAGTTCTCCTTTCTCATCACCTCCAGACCCAAGGCATCATCTCTTCTTTGAATAAGTATTAGAGTCTGTTCGCTATCTCCCTACTTCTGGACTAACTTTCTCTGGTCTCTCTCTTCCTGAACATGCAGTCAGGGTTACCCTTCAAAACTCTAAGATCATGCCACTCTTCTCAGAACCTTAAAATAGCCCTGCATTTCACTCAAGATAAAGGCTGGCCGAACAAGGGATGACAGGCATAATAAGATTTGTGCCATGCGTGACTCTTTGGTTTCAACTCTGATTATTCTCCCAATCTTTCACTTTCTCCCACTGCTCTATGCTCCTCTCTTTCCCTGGGGCTCAAGCATTCTCCCATCAACAATCCCTGGACAGCCTTAGCAGCACTGGCTAACCTTCATCTGCCCCAGACTCCGCTGTCATGTCACAGCCCAAGAAAGGGCTTCCAGGCCCTCCTATTAAAATTAAAATTCTCCTTATTTTCCTATCTCATTTGCTTTTCCCATGGCACTTTAATAGTTCCACTTAAAAATCTAAATTTTACCTCAGTCTTAAACAATTATAAATTACACATGATAGTCAGAGGTATAGAGAAGTTAGAAACATGCTCAAACTGATCTTGAATGGCCGTTCTTTGAGTGACGAATATAGTACATTGAACTGGAGAATATCTTCCAGGCCATATCTGTTTAGAGATATTGGAGGTGGGATCATAACAGAGGTCTGATGAAGGTCAATGAGCTCTTTGGGGCCTACAGCAATAGCTCCCTTCGTGGTTGAACATAGTAGGAAATTGACCTCACAGAACTACCTTCTATCCAAGGGTTACATCTCTGGTCAGGTGTTCCTCCTCTTTTGTTTCTTCCTTCTCTCTCCTGGCTCAGGAGTTCTATTTGAAGATTCAGATAGGATGGATGGGGTGTCAGGGGACTCTAGGAATCCCTATATTATGAAAGGGGACCACTGGTCTAAAGGAATGCTTTGAAGATCTACTTCTGAAAAGGGTCTCTGATGGTTCCATGGGGTTTGACTTTTACAGGCTCTATGGGAAAAAGAAACACACCTTTATGATAAAAATTACCCATTCCTCTTTGACTGTTTTTTGATAAATATGTGTGAAATTTAAAATTTCGTTTCAAAGAGGAAAAAAATGATCCTTGTTCAATGGAATTCTATGATGGGGGAAAACCAATTGGAGAGAAAGGGATTTGTCTATTGTCAGTGTGTCTTTATGCGGAGAGGCAAGCTTTGATGTAGCTGATGGCTTGGTTATATAACAGGGCAAGAACACAGAAGTGGGATGTGATGTATCGTGTAGCACTTGAGACCAAAGTTTGCTCTTCTTAGACCAGCATGAAAGTTCACTCTGAAAGCTTTCATTAAAAAAGAAAATTTCTTTGTAATAAATCAGGAGGACCTGTAAAAGTTATCTTTTAGTAGGTACTTCATACACAGTTCAGGAAAGAAAAAAAAAAGTTAACTCATTAGGCTTAATGGCCCCTGAAGCAGCCCAGGATGCTACAGAAACGAAACCTGTAATGAAGTAGTTCACTTCTAAGGAGGTAGGTATCAAACCTACAAAAGAGAAATTCTTTAAAGAGAAGATTAGAAAGCTGAGTTATTATGAAGAACCAGAACAGGAAGTAAGTCATGCTTTACTGAAGGCAGTAAAGAGTTCTAAAGATGGATACCATCTATCAACTGTCTCACAAGAAAATAAGAAAACAACAATAATGGTCATCTGAAAAAAAATGAATTTGAAAAAGGTCAGCTCACCAAAACAGACCAGGAAGAAAAGCTAACTAAATTGGGAATGGTAGTGGAGGGAGAAAGGGAGGGAGGAGGGGGGAAGAGAAAGAGAGAGGGGGAGAGAGGAAAGGTGAGGAGACAGAGACAGAGTGAGAAAGAGGACCAAGCATCTATGATGGAGATGACATGAACTGGCAGAAGAAACAGTGAATCACAATGTATACAGATCTTTATGTCTTTAGTTAGTGGTGAACAAATAAAATGCTGACTTTTTCAGTTTTTGTGATCATGAATTTAGTGCAGAAAATGTAAAACAGAGTGAAAAAGTGAAACACAATTGCATATAATGGGACTCTATCCCCTGAGTGCCCCGATAAATATAATAAGAATATTTATTTCAGTCCCTGACTTCCAATAAGAGCTCAAACACTGAATTGATTGTAATTATGATCTGCATCCTAGTGCAGGCCACGTGTTGTGTTAGTTGATTTATATGCACTGTTCAATTTAATTGCATACATAAAAAACAAAGAAAGCTAAGAATGAAAAAAGAAAGTTCCTTCACCCTGAAGTTGAGAACTAACACATTAATCTTAATTAATTAATTAATCTTAAGACATCTAGATAAGAATTTTTAAATGTCTATTCTAAATTGGTTCACAGATAATCCCTTTCATTTGACCATCTTAAATCGCCATTTTCATAAGCACCAGACAAATATTTGGCATGGTTTACGCTGAGTCTGTTCTCTAATAGTTCAGCTGCTGTCTTCCTAATTTATTACTGCCAGACACTCGCTTCCAGTTCTTTCCCCCATCTTTCCTTCTGGCATCAACACAGGTTCCCATTTGTCATCGGGGATACACTACTTGTCTCGTTCTTGTCCAAGTTATTTGCAAAGATGCTGTAATTTAGTGTGGCCAACCCGGGTGAGTGAGTGCTACAGTTAAAATTATTGCTTGCCCAAGGTTTCCTTTTGGAATCCTGATAAGTCATTTCAAATGTGAGCTGTGTTGAGTACATTTCAATTTATTACTTTTTCTAAGTGAACTAATCTAAATTAAAATCTCACAGAATCAATACCTCATTTTTTTATCATAGGATGTTCTGATTCTATTTCCTAATCATTCATCTACCTTTCCCCCTGGCTTGGAAATTCCTAAGAAAAAGGAGCTGTTTTATATCGTACTGGGGCTATCACATGTCTGTAGCCTGTTATTTAATATATACAACTCTAACTTTTATAGTAAATGTTGCATTGCCTCGGCCCCTTGTTTTATTTATCTGTAGGGCATCCCCTTTATCATGAGGATCATCTCACACTTTTATGTGTTAACGGGGTCCTTGATTACAATCTGAAAACTGTCAATAAAAACTCCCTCATAATTTGTTTAGTTTCAGTTTCTTATTACATTCGCATCCATCGGCCGAGACAAATGGGAAAGGAGTTTTGGCTTTACCAGGGTTGTTTAGGGCCCTCCTCATCATGTGCTCATTTTGAGTATTTCCTTTTGGTTTGTAAAGGTATAGTGTTGGCTCAGAGCTGTTGCAAGGAATTTTCATGTTCTTGCCAGTCTTCTAATATATTTCCATTTCTGGTGACCTAGAAAAGAGCAGTAACAACAACAAAAAAAAAATACAGGGCAAGGGGAATTTATTCTCATGACAGAGTATTTTTTTTAAAGAGACTTTCAAGGAATTTATTTAGTCAGATCTCGTCTTTTCCATTATTCTTTTATGCCCCACTTGTATTGCATAGTCTATGGCCGAACCATAAAAGAACAATAAAAAGGCCCCATTTTATTCAGCCACGTACCAGCATGTCTGCATAAAGTAGGTGATGCATATATTTTATGTCCAGAATTCCGAATGGCCACTCATATTTCTTTTTCCTCTCCACTCAATGTTGGGTTCATAATTTTTCAAGAACAAAAGATATTTGATGCATTTGCTTGGTGAGGGCAAGGACTGTATCTGTCTTATTTTCTGATTTGAAACCTAGAATGGTCCTTGGCTGTATCAAAAACTCATGAAATATATAAGAATAATTTTTCTTCCCTAACCATTTACCATTAGTCAACTTACTACTCACCAGGTAAATACCTCTTATTACTCTCAGGTAAATATCCCTTATGACTATATTGCTTAAATTTTTGAAAAAGATTTGCAATGGGACATTCTAATTTTTTAAGAGCAGTAATGAGTTTTATACCTTGAATGAAGGTGTTTATTACTTGAATGAAAAGTTCAAGTAATGTGACTTAATATGGGTGTGCTACATTTTAAAAGAGTAATAACCTGGGCTGGAGAGATGCCTCAGAGGGCTGGAGAGATGGCTCAGAGGTTAAGAGCACTGGCTGCTCTTGCAGAGGACCTCAGTTCAGTTCTCAGCAACCACATGGTGGCTCATGACCATCTATAATAAGATCTGGTGCCCTCTTCTGGCATGCAGGCACATATGCAGGAGGAACACTATGTACATAATAAATAAATAAATCTCAAAAAAATTAAAAACAAATAATAACCACTACTGGTAAAAAAAAAAAAAAAGCACCACAGAGTTGTTATCTGGTAGGTTCTATGTCAAATTAGGCAGACATCATCGGCTGCTTTGTTTTGTAATATCTAGCAAATACATGAGGTTCCTGAATGTGAAAGAATGAAAAAGCAGTCATTGGCTTCAAGTTGCTTATAGACTAGGAGAAGAAAAAGTGCCTGATTTCTGAAAATGATGATATAAAGCTAAATATGACAACTCTCTAATGAAATGAGGACAAATGAGATTCAACTGGTTCATGAGGGGGCTTTGGGGAGGCTTGGGATGGGTTCTGGGTCTTGAATAACATTTTTCCTTATCTCCATTGTAATGAAGGTGTTAACAATGGAGAACTATTTTGGGAAGAAGAAATGATGTCAGCTAGTGATGCGTTGATACAGCCGTGAGTGCAACACTGGCCAGTGGCGCTCAGGTATTGCAACACTGATGGTGATTATTTGTTCTGGAAAGTATTCAGTAGCAGTGTTAAGTCAGGATTTATGTGAACATCTCAGTCATAAGGAGAATTGGATGGACCTAGTGTTTTTCCATAATACATGAATCATTATCATGTTTATACACAAGAACATGTCCGGTTTCTGATTGCAAATGAGTGATTTGGCCAAATGTTGATTGAGAAATTACATTCATAATGCAAACAGGAGCTGAATGCTAAGTGGAAATGAGTCTCAAGTGTCCCCAGCATCAGAAGGACTTAGGAAAGTTGTTCTGTGCACCTCACATACTTCTTCTTCTCTTCTTGTCAGAAGATGACAACAGGAAACAAATAAAAGAATAAAAGCACCAGGTAAAGGAATGTAGAAGAGGACATGCTTGGTGATGTGTAGATAACAGACATTTCAAAGACTACCCCCGTAATGTGCAGGCGGTAGACAACATCTCAGGTTTGCTAAGCTGGGAAACAGACCTGCTCACCTACGGCTTTTATAGAGGAATGTGTATTCAGATCTAGAATGGGACCTAGGCCAACCAGAGATGTTCATCTACATCAAGGAAGCAGATGGGGCTTGGCTTGTGTCCGTGCACCTCTTTCTCGAATCATCACTATAGAGAATCCATCAGACTTCTAATGCGAAGGAGGTCTTATTGTACTCTGATCTCCAAGCAGTAAAGTTTGGTTGTTTGGGGGAATTATTCTGTGATCTTTACATCAAGATCAAGTGAAAACCTTGCATCCCAAATTTATACAGGGATATACATGTATATATTATGTAAATATATTATATATAAATATATATAGTGTATAATTTTAACACATTACAACAATCATGACTGTGAGTTACAAATGAATAGGTTGAAAATAGATTACTGACAACTCAAATGTTTGTCATTCATAGCTTGGTTAAAAACAATGGTATTTGAACATCCACTGTAAAGTAAGATGCCCTAGCAAGAGGGGGAGGGACTATGAGATGTCCACTGATGTTCTCTGAAGGAAAAAAGAACGCCATGTTTAACTTCAGTTTAAAAAACGCAAAGTTATAATAAACTTAGTGTATAGCATCACTACTTCTGAGACCTTTAAATGCATGTGATTTGCCCGGGGGATAGGAGAAAAGGTCATTTTCTCCAGCATCATAAAGAGTAGAGTGGACACTTGCCTAGCACACCACTGTGCACACTGTGAAGAACTCACGGACCACTGGAGATCTGATGCAGCACTTTGGGCTTTAGTTTGTTCTCTTAGTCTTGGTGAGCAAAAGTGAACAGTATCTTCTATAAAGTCAGTGAAAGAAAACTTTTTGCCTGTCAGATTCTGGTTACAACTCTGGTTAAATCTGGTGTTCAATTTCTGTGTAAACATGCAGTCATTTTTAAGGGCACCATTTAGAATTTCTTAAGTTAATGTGGAAATATATGTATTCTGGGCAAGAGTAACAA
Source organism: Peromyscus maniculatus bairdii (assembly GCF_049852395.1). NCBI lineage: Eukaryota > Metazoa > Chordata > Mammalia > Rodentia > Cricetidae > Peromyscus > Peromyscus maniculatus. Next base: position 11,239,847 of record NC_134871.1, on the reverse strand, counting down.
ATTTTATTTAATCAGCATCCCATCCATCACTGTATAATGTATGCAGTCTCCGTAAATGCATAGGAAGGTGGAAAAGTGGAGCTGATGAATTATGGAAACCTTATATGTATGCTCAGCACATTAAACACTTTCTACTGAGCCAGAATTTCAAACTCGCAGCTAATACAGATCAAGTAGTTTTAAATAAACAAAACCCCTTTATCACCTTCAATGTTCAAAAAAAGGAAACACAATTAGTTCTTTGTATAACAATTCAGAAATTGAGCACATTTCCCTGTGTCCTAAACTTAGCTGTATTGTTGTTCAGATGAAGCTTGTTAACTAAAAGAAAAGACGAAAAGGTGTTCCCAACTCTAGGCTCTTACTAATTATGAATCTTGCATAGCCTATCAAATTGAATAATTAAAAAGTAATTCATAGATTCTGTGCTTGCATCATCAATATTGTGGATCACATTTATCATCTAACAGTAAACATCAGCATCTAGGAGTTGGAGAGTTTGGACTTCCTGGTTGGCATTTGAAGTCATATGGCAGAAGAACCTCTCCTTATAATCAGATTGTAAGGGAAAGCATATGTGAACACCTACACAAAATGTTGGCCACTTACTCATTGTGTGCGTATAATATTCAGGGGCTTGTTATTATGAAGAGAATATAATTGAGTTTTGGATAAAAATGATTATGCTTCAATGATTTGACTGTTTCTGGTTTGTTACCTTGAGAAATCCTTTAATGAGTAATTGTATACTATTGTTCTTTATTCATTTCCAAAATGTTCTTACCACCAATTGAGCACTTAAAATGTGCCAATTAGTAGACTTATCCATTCACATTCTCTGTTTAAGTTCCATGAGGATCATGGTGTTCTATTACAACAAGACGAGGCAATATAGACCTTCAGAGATTAACTTAGAGTGACGCCCAGCATTAGATATAGAGGTTGGATTTGAACCCCAGCCTTTTGAGTTCTTTCAGACAAAATTCTTTGAAATGTTCCTTCTTGATAAAAGTAGATATGATTTTTTCCCTAATCATTACCATGTTTATATGAGGTTGGTGCAAGATGGGTTTTTTTCCAAAGATATTTTATCAGTGTATGTAGTACACTATATGTCGTTTGATCATGTCATGTTGACAAGTCTCAATTTTGTATCAATACAGTGCAATAGAAGAGACAGACTGGTCATCTTGTGCTGGGTCAAAAATGTCCCTATGACGTCTATTAGCAGGCTTGCCTTTTCTTTGCTTGTCTGGGAAGCAGCTTTCATATGGTGAGGAGTTGCAAGCCACACAAGCAATGATGATAGAAGGCAAAGAACTAGGGCTCCTCACCCAGAGCCAGCACCAACTTGCCAGCCATCGAGGATAAGCCCTTCCTGCTTAGGGAAACCTAAAGATCCAAACATCCAACTGCAAACCCAAGAGAGCCCAGGCGCCAGAATTACTGAAGGATGACTCCCTTATACCTACTCTGTTGGGTACAGAGTGATCCATAAAAAAACACCTGAGAAGTGTTTTCTTCATCTAGTAGGTTTGGAGTGATTTGTTGCCAACAGTGGGCCAACAGAAGGAAGAATAAGCTTTCCATTTTCACAGTCTGAAATTTTCACTTGCAAAACCTAAGACCTGCTTTTTTTCCCATGCAGTTAGGTGTATGCATTCTAAGAGCAGCCACTTAAGTAAATGAACAAATTTAACTGAATAATTTTTGTTATGATTGTAGTGCATATAATCTAAACTTCACTTTACATAGTTTGCTGCAATAGTGTTAGAACAGTAGTTGGTTTAATGGGTTTCTATCAGGTGATGAGTCTGTAGAAGGGGAACAAGGAAACAGCCTCCCATGCATCATGTATTCCCAACTCCAATGGCCTCTAATAAACATTGTCTTAGGTACCGATTAACCACAACGTTCACGAATTTTTGGCTTCTAGTACTCTCAGTGCTACAAGTCCCTTCCACAATGAGCATATTCTTAGCAATGTACATGTTCATTGTTGTGTTGTTATTTTACCTTGTTTTTTTTTCCAGACAGAGTAAGGGGAGAATGTGTTTTTTCACACATGCTCATGCATGTGCAAACACACATGTACAACATACACTGATGCACATGCAAAAACAACTTGGAAATTGCAAGTGACTGATGCAAGCTTACCCAGTTTGCATGAAACAAAAGACTCAAGAACCAAATCTCTGGCTGCCAGTTCAATGCCCTCTCCACATTTCCATTCTGCAACAAACACATATCCTCTCTCTCTATATATATTTCCTCGAATATCCTATCAAAACTGGTTCTACCCCATGGGCCATATTATGGATACCTGGTATTTCCTGTCATTAATGTGATGATGTGATTTAGCTCAAATTAACTGTAAGTAATTGGAAAGGCTGTTTAAAGACTCCCTTCAAAACTATAGTCTTAGTAAGGATTTATGTTAGGAACTTAGGCACTGAGACTGCCCATGCAATTTATAATTTAAGTGTAGGAGTTTCCACCAAGACATGAAAATTCATCTGCTGAACAGGGGAAATGCCTTCACGGCACTTGCCGTGGAAGTGTGGGAGACAGTTTCAAGTCCTAGAACCTACATCCAAACCATGTAAGTAAAGTAGCTTGCTCTCAATCTAGTGCTTGTGAAGGAAAGCCAGAAGGTCTCCAGAGCAAGCTGGCTAGCTAGCTAGAATAGATGAATTAGCCAGCTCAGTTGGATATCCTGCCTCAGTAATGAAGCGAGAGGCCTTTAAAAGGACACCAGGCATCAACCTCCATCTTCCACATAGACATGTGTACACACCCACACACATACAAGCATTCATGCACAACACACACACACACACACACACACACACACACACACACACACACACACACACACACTTGTACATCAGACTAAGAGAGAGATTCATAGGCAGGGTGGATAGCAAGGAAGCAAAAATCTGAGGTTAAGCTGTACTGTCCTAGGGAGAGTTGTAGAAAGCACAGGGTGGATAATGTCTCTGTGTAGATCATCTGATTAACAACTCGTAGATCCTGCCCCAAAGCTACCTGTCAGAATAACTCAGCATTAACCTGGACATTGTCACTCAATGAGTGTCACCGTCACCTTCCAAGACGCCCCTTGTTCTGACTTCTAAGAAAGGGAGTCGTTGCCAATTTTGCACTCTACTGAGCGCTGTCGACTGAAATACATCATGGAGCATCTTGGATCTTTTCATGGGGGATGGGGGGGAGAAAAGAAGAGAAAGAAAAAAATCAGAGCCCTGGTTGTGGACTCAGATGTGGGAAAAAAACAAAGCTTCCCCAAAGGCAAAAGTGAACTGGGTGGAGCTGAGACGCGGGGACAATTGATCTCAATGGGTTTTAAGTGGTAATGATGAATGCTTGAAAGGGCTTTTCCCAAAGTGTCCTCCAGCTGATAATCTATTCCCACTCTTTTCCCTCTCCAGAGGCAAATGTTGAATGGACTCTCTTATTTGTAGCAAATCTTAATGTAACAGTTTAATATGCAGAAGAACTGACCCAGTCCCCTTGACGCATGTGTCTGATTTCCATTGAGTAGAGATGGGAGGGAGGCAGGAAGAGGAACCGTGGCTCCCTTTCCTGCTGCAAAGAGCACTTTCTGTCCGTGAAGATTCTTTTAGTAGTTTCTTGTAAATTCCGAAGACACCAAATGGCAAGGCTATTTTTTTTAATTTTGCAAATATTATTTTTGCTAAAATACATTTTTTTCTGCTTGCTGTTAGGAATATGATTTACAGTTGACATTTAATATTAGATGATATCTTAGTTATTCCATTTAATCTGCTTCAAGATAAATGAATAGCAAATAAGCAGTCATTAATTGGGTTAACTCTTTTTCCTTCATTTTATGTTTAGAATATTCTAGCAGGATCCTCTGGTCTCTTTGCCTTGTCTCATAGAATTCCTTAGTGGATCACTCATTAATCGCCCATTATCATTCAGTCCTAACCCTTCTCACCTCTCACTTATTAATTCTCAAAAGATTCCAAATCTTGTTCTGATGAGCTTCTATCTTATTTTCTTTCCTTTGTCCTACAGTGAGGCTAAAACTTATATTCAGCGGTATCTGACGTACACGTCCCCTCCCTGAACCAGCAGTGAGCTCTGGCTGAGTTGGGTTTCCCCAGTGCTGGAAGCAGCACCATGACCAGCTTCCCCAGCAGGAGAGGCTGAGGAAGGAAATGGCTGAGTGCTGGCATGGCACATACAGAACGTCCCAAAGATCTAATAGAGACAGTTCAGGAAAGGAATTCAGAAGTATGCCCTGTGCAGACTTCAGGAAGTTAGGTTCAAGAAATTTGAATATGCTTTGCTATGGTTTACTGCGGCCCTTTTTGAAGAGTACCTGTCTTCCTACGGAAGTATGTGGGGCATGGGATACAGATGTTCTTGAATTACTCTCTCTCTCTCTCTCTCTCTCTCTCTCTCTCTCTCTCTCTCTCTCTCTCTACCTCGCCATCTCCCTAGTAATTTTCCCCTCCCATATTTTACCCACTTTATCTTTAGACAGTATTTCTACCCACCCTAGAACGGATGGTCAGTGCTTGTTGTGGCCACCATTGCTGTTTTGACTTCTGGGAGTGAGTACAAAGGCTGTAATTGCTGTGCTGTTTATAATATTTAGGAAAGAGTGGATATGACACATGTAATGTGTGAATCTAATATCATAGTTTGCACATCCAGACACCCTAATTCTCTCTCTCTCTCAGAGATTACTGCAATTTCTAGAACAAAGCTTATGTTTTCTTCCTTGTCAGTCTACATAATATCTTGTGAAAATTGGTTATAATCAATGCATTCTGGTGTTTATGGGTTTCTTACGCTCTTCCTCATGCTATAAAGGGTTTGTAAAAAGGGAAATACTTCAGAGAGAGATTCCCAGGCCACCTACAATCTAAGTGCCATTAACGGCTTAGTGACAAGTGCTTTTATATGTTGTACTGGTTTAGAAGCACACAAGAATCCCAGGGACTGCCTAGGTACTGTCTGCTGTAAAACAACTCTAGCTTACATTCTTTTTGTGAGACCGAAGTGTCTTGAGACAAACCCTGGTCTGTGACGTTGAAACTAGGAGATGGCTTGGGTCCTTGTCCCCACTTTCTCTCATTGACTTCTCAACCTCTGTAGTTTCCCATGTGGCTTTGCATTGAATATCTCCCAGGGTCTTGTGACAAAGAGGGCAACCAGTAGGACCTGCTGTGTGCAGTGAGTCTGTGGATAAAACAAGCCAACGTGTGTTAAACTCTAAGCACCATGCCTAAAAAATAATGATCCCAAGTCAATAGCGCCATTGCTGGTCTTATTACTAATGGCTGGTTAAGACTGGAGACTCTCCCGTCTCTTTCCTGCTGTAACTGCTTTTCTTTACTGAAACATGTACACTGCATCCATCACCTCTTGGCTTTTGGCCATCCTGTGCTATGTATATTTCTGTTCTCCTCTTTTCACATTCTCTTACCTGCAGATTCCTAGTTCTATCACATCAGCCTGGTCCAGGCAGCAGTCCCAGCATGGTCTTCAGAAAACGTGTGTGTGTGTGTGTGTGTGTGTGTGTGTGTGTGTGTGTGTGTGTGTGTGTGTGCTTCAAGCTGACTTATCTCTTAGTGCAGGCCATCTAGAGGCCTGTCCAGTGCTAACAACAATCTGCCTTTCTTGATCTCAATCTTAACCTCTGCTCCTTTCACAGGGAACATTCCCATTCCTTATCCTTTTAAAATATCCTATTCCCCTGTGTTCCCTTTCAAACCAGCTTCTATGTGTTTCTCTTCCGTCTCCCAAGCTCCTAAGCCGTGCCTGACAAATGAGCCTGCGTGATCATTTGCTTGGCTCTGCTCCATCCAACTGCACTCAGTGAGTTCCCTTGGTCCCCATCTCATTCTGGGGGCATAATTTGGGGACTGAAGTGCCATATGGATGTCTGTGGCAGCAGCAGTGTCTCACATCAGGGTCTTATGACCACAACATGGCACTGCTGGAATAGATATGGGAGCCAGGTGCCACAGATAGCACAAGTATTAGGATGCTGATCCCCAGTGAAGAGCTCTACAAGACCCACAAGAGGAATGAGGCAAAGCCATCTGCATACTCTAAGTCTGGCCAGGAGGGCAGTAAAGTCATGGTGTACAGAATTTAATTTCCATTTCACAAGAATAACTCACAGTGAAATTTGTAATTTGCAATACTCTGAATTTTGTCAACACGGAAGGAACAAAACCAGTTTCCCCAATGAGCTCTGCCTAATCATACCTCGGCTGTCCTTTTGACTGCTGATTCATTTCACTCGTACTTACAGAGAAAGAAATGTGTTCCAGAGAAACCATTTGTGGAGATGAGCTCTGAAGTCAAGGCAAGTTGAGATGATAAGCATAACTGGGATGAGACTCAGAGAGCTCTGCTTCCAGGGAGAGCAAGTCTGTAGATGTGGGGTGGGGTGGGTTCGCAGGCCAGGAGTGAATCCTGAAGCGAAACTGACTTTCTTTGCTGACCTAAACCCTCAAGATGATTCTTTTTCCGGTGGATCTTTTACTGGCCAACAGTAAAATTCTAATCTTTCTTATAAAAAATTCTACCAATTAGAGAATTCTGTTAGCAAGAAATTTCTGTTACTGATGTTTTGTTAATACAATTTTATATGATATATATGTATTCTATGCATAGTCATGTTATATACTTATCCATTATAGATATGCTGTGTCATATAATTATGTACCATTTACAATACATAGCACAAGTGTAAAATAACTCCTGGCAGTTTGCCAACAACATTAATGATGTAATATGAGATATGCAGAAAGAACTGGTTCACTTAAATGAAGGAGTGCATCTCTCACAGTTTCTGTAATCATTATTCACTTCATTAACTATCAAAGAAATGCTTTGTGTGACAGAACCCAGGAGACAAAGTTGTAGCCAATGACTACCAAGTTAGGGACATTTTATGTGTCATATAAAATCAAGCTTGTTTTTTTTTTTTTCTTTCTTGTTTGTTGAATGTCATATGTTAAATAGTATGTGATTCCTCAGTCCCTTCTTGTGAACAGTGCCTCAATTTATCTTTGGGGAACTACCCATCACTCATGGCAAGCACAAAATAATAAATGTTTACAGGAGATTTATTTAATCAAATTGCTTTCAGGGATAATTTGCTTTTCCTTTTGGATCATTTGGAAGTCAAGCGATTCCCTTTAGCCTGCTCTTTAATTCATTCTACCTTTCCTACCAATCGATTCATCAATTAACTTGAGGACATTACAGCCACATTTTTTTCAAGTTCACGATCCCACTGTTTTCCTTCCTCACCCCAGCCTTCCTGGTCGTCTGCTGATTGTTGTTTCCCGAAAACTCACTGTCTCCACTGAGTGTGGCCTTCTGGGGTCTCTGTCACTTACCCACTGCTTAATCTGAACAGCCAAGAGCAAAGGGAGCGAACAGGCACCCGAAGCACTTCAGCCTATTAAGCAGACAAGTGTCTCACCAAGGGTGTTTCTGTACCTTTTAGATTTGAGGCTATGTGAGAGACTCCCCACGCCGGGAGTCTCAGTAACCAGGCAAGCCTACAGGGCCTCATTAGAGCAGTGTCAGCTCTAACCTAAGGCCACAGACTGGGCCTCATGCTTTGTGTCGGAATGAGGTGGCTGCATCATTAATTCATGAGAAAACCTTGACGTTTTTATAACATTTACTCTCTCTACTGAAAGTGTTATATCCCAGTGAGTTTTCAGAGAGTTACTTGCATCATTATGTAAGAGCAAGTTGTGAAACTCATTGGGCCTCCTCCCTACGTGGCAAGGATGATTCTCCTTTGGCTGAGATTAAGAATTTGAATATGTGCTTAGAGTAGTTTAAGAACTCTATAGGTCCTCTTTATAGCCAAGTGATAGCCTACCATTACCTGTCTGGGGAACATCCATGATTGAGGAGTGATAGAAACTGCTCCTCATTCATGCCACGGTGATGCTTCCCATCCTGCCCCTTCCCACGAGACAACGATTATAATAGTAAAGACAATATGATCCCAGCTAGATAGTTCCTGACTCCTCTTCAAATTAACCAACTTTATCTCAGTTTTCCCGATGTGAAGTATTTGTCCTTCCAATTTCTATCTCTTTTGCTTGCATATTTCCTGTATGGCTTATTACATAATGTCTTGGAAAACAGCAATGCAAAATGAAAATCTTATTTTCTTTGATATGGAAGGCAAATATTTGCCTTACCCTTCCATGTAGAGTCTGGAGATTCTTTCTAGGATTACCTAGAAGAAGCCTGGATGGTATTGCACAGTGTGTAATACCACCATGCAATATTGCATATCTGTTTTATATATATATCTGCATATAACGATGTAATACCATTGCACAATATTGTTTATCTGTTGCGCAGTAGGATCTTTGAGTTCTTGAAATGATGGTTTATTTGATCTCATTTTCTAGTACCATCTATGTTAGTTGTTTTTCTTCTTGTGGTGACAAAATACTTCCTAAGAGTAACTAAATGAAGAAAGGGTTGATTTTGGGTTCACAGTTCCAGGGTACAGTCTTCATGGTGGTGGGGAATGTATGAGTTCAAGCAGGGGCCTGAGGAGGGCTCTGGCCACATTGCATCAACAGTCAGGGAGCAGAGAGGGACAAGCGCCCATTCTTCTCAGCCAGCTTATTTCTTCTCAAGTAGTCCAGGACCGAAGCCCATGAAATGTTGCTGCCCACATTTAAGGTAGGTCCTTCTACCTTAGTTAATCTAGTCTAGAAAAAGCTTACAAAGATCTGTCTCCTAGGTGAGCCTAGATCCTGCAAAGTTGACAATCATTATAAACCCTCATCACACAAACTAAAGATTTAAAATCAGATATTGTGCATTTAAATTGACAATCTGCCACTTTACTCTGTAACCTGGGATAGGATGTAGATTAATTTCTAAACGGTCTTATTAAATAAAAAACACAGAGCCAGATACAGGGGTGAAAGTTTTAGAGAGATCAAGGGAATAGGGAAAGTCACAGCTAACCTTATCTCATCAACTCTGCAGCTTCCAAATGCAGGTTACTTCCTGTCTACCCAAGTCTATATGCCTTGCTGTTCTGCCATCTGATTTGCTCTCTGTTCAGCTACATCACTTTTTCTTCCTACCCAGTTCTGTCACTTCCTGTCTGTCTGTACAGACCTCCAGACCTCCATGGTTAATTAGGGTTAGAATTTAAGGCATGTGCCACCACACCTGGCTCTGTTTCCAGTGTGGCCTTGAACACACAGAGATCCTGCCTGCCAAGTGACAGGATTAAAGGCATGTGCTAACATTGCATGACTTCTGTGTTGTGGCTGGCTTTTTCCTCTGATCTCCAGGCAAGCTTTATTTATTAAAGCACAAATAAAATATCACCACAGTATTCAAGGCAGGTTTTTCAGTGACATAATACATAATTTAAAAAAAATCAAATTTTGCCAATGAAGTCTCAGAAAATGCAAAAAAAAAAAAAACTAATACCACACATCCTCTGATGTGGGAAAGTGGCTTGCAGATGGTATGGGGACAGCATTTATTCCCATAGTTATCTGACAACTGTATGATTCCCTCTGGAGATTGCTGATTTTATAAGAGCCATGCCCACATTAATTTTGCTCTAGAAATTACCATGATACCAGTACTCTGTAAACCTTCTTCGATCAAAGTTTTGGATGATTAAAAGCACAGACGATGTGACAGTTGAGGAAATAAGGACAAGCAAATCTTTGGGCTGAACCAAGGATGATTTTGATGCAGGAACCTGGCCCTTGGGGAAAACTGCAAATTTCTCACAAATGTTTCAGTAAAAACAGTGGCTCAACTTAAAAGGAAGATTAAAGGTTAACATATCAAAATGTGGACACACTGACGAAGAGAGCTTATAGTCAGGCATAGGATAACCCAGCTAGACAGATTAGAGGCGGGGTGGAGTTCTGGGCCGGTGACAGCATGGCAGCAGCTCTCCGTTCCTCATTAAGCCCTTGAGGAGTGTAAGAGGAGCACTATTGTCCTTTAATGCATTCCTATATCTGGTACAACTAATTGTAACAGACGAAATTGTAAGTAAGGATGGATTTTAACAAGAAACTTCTACTAGTAGATCACTTTAGACCATCCCCTAGACCAGGAGCTAAGTGTGAGTTGACCAAGAAGACCAAGGCTACATCGTGGTGCCAGCAACAGTGCTAACTCTATCCTGTGGCGAATCTATGGGCTGGTGATGTCAATGTGGGAGCAATGGGAGCTGAGTATAATCACCAGCACTTGGGAAACCTGCAAGGTTGGAGGCAGCAGCACAGGCCAGGGGTCCAAGGTCAGAAGCACAGGCCAGGGGCTGAGAGCCAGCAGACAGTCAAAGGTCAGCAGCTCACGATGCTCAAGGCAGAGATGGATAGCAGGGACCTTTAAACACATCTAAGTGGGTAGGCAGCACATGGACTGTCCATGATCCTCTCCCTGTTTGGGCCAGGAGGTCACGCCTAGAGGGTCTGTGTCTTCCATTGGCTTAGCTTGTGATAGCCCAGAGAACCAACTATAGTCAATAGAGATCACATCAGAGTTTGCCCAGCTTCTGCCACATTCTCCCAGAAAGAGTTTGATAGCTTTTTCCTCTCTTAGAAATACCTCCTACTCTCAAAAGTTTCTGTGACTTTTTTATGACTCATTTTTCCCTCAACTTCTCACTTTTTCTGTAATAATTCTTAATAAACTCTGTGCTGCTCTGCATACTCCCATGAGAATCTATGTTTTTAATTCCCCTTGGCGTGAGACAACGAAACTTAGAGCCACTGTCTTAGGTTGGGACAGCACAGGGTCCTGCACCTTAGGATGCTGGGATACACACACTCAAAAACCCTGTACCTATTAGACATTAACAAGAAAATGGTAGGAGAAAGGGGTATATTGGAGAGGGAAGATTGCTGTTGTGTGCTGCTGTGTGTAGATTACTATTGTGAGTTGCTGTGTATACATTGCTGTTGTGTGCTGCTGTGTGTAGGCATATGAAGCAGTATTGTGAACTGGGAGGGTTGGTTTGTTGGAATAGTGTTCTACAGCCTCCATAACTACCAGAATGTGCTCAGAGCTTTTTTGATAAATGCTGCTCTCCCATGCTTTGTAAGGTGTTGAGAACCATCCATCATCTTTACCACCTGTATGTTGGTAGCATCTGCCTACTTCATACCTCAGCTGTGATGGCCACAGGTACTTCTAGACATTGCCAAGTGTCCTCAGGGACACACAATTCTTCACCAAACCCCGAATCCTGGAAGGGCAGTCCAAGTGAAGAAAAGAATTATTAGGACCTAGCACAACATTCTAATAGAGGAAAAAGCAGAGGGAACGTTTGAAAAGACTGTGTATGTCATGGCCAAAGAGGATAAGCAGGCTTAGAATGGGCCTAGTGGAAAATGCCCAAGACACAGAAGTAAGGCCAAGTGTTTTAGGAAAATCGCTTGGCATTTGGGGCTTGCAAGGGCTCAGGCTTGTCTACAGGGAACAGGGGAACAGTTTTTTTTCCCTTCCAGTAAAAAAAAAAAAAAAAAAAGATGAAAGCTTGAACAGAGGGCGCTTCAGGAGAATAGGAGGGAGTTGAGAACCGCCTAAGTGGTTGAACTAACAGAACTTGGTACCAAAGAAAGATGATGTCAGCATAGATGAGATGAGGAGCAGCCTCCGAAGTTTTCCAGGGTTAAGCGACCATGGACCCCAAGACCACTCTGTGGAAGCTATACAGTTAATTCAAAGAGGAGGATGCTAATCAAATGAGCAAGCGTAAAGCAAGATTGCCAGCCTTCGTGACAAAGAGCTGCCAAAGCCAGCAAAGGGAAATGGAGAAAAATGTGAGCAGTACCATGAACTGCTCCAGAAAGTGGAGTCTAACTGCATTAAAGGATTCAGACAGAGGGAAACAGATGGTCGCAGCGATGTCCTCCACAGCTTGACAAGCTGGATAAATAATTGTTGCCAGGGAAGAAATAATAAAAGCAGGATTTTGCCAGCGTGAGCTGCTGCCATGGCCTTTGGTTCAGGGCATGCTTCTGGAGGCGAGGAAAAAGAAAATAAATATGGAGTGATGGAGGGAAATCAATTAGCCCTTCACAGATGGGCCTTCAGCATCCCCAAGATGGTTACTGCTGTTAATATGAGAAGTGAAGTTAGATGGGGAAAGAAATAACCCAGGGAAGCCTGTGTGCAGGCTTTTGTGAGATGCTCTCACAGCAGCAGGAGTGTCCAAAAAGATCAAGGCACAGCTGTGCAGGGTGGGAAAGAGACCAAGGCAGCCAATCCTGTGCCAAGAGCTCGAACTCAGACAGGAGATAAGGAAGGTAAGGTTCACAGAAATAGGTTGACACAGCCCTGGGTCCCCAAATTCCACTGGGAAGATAATGGGCAAAATCTGCTTTGTGATATTGGTTAGAAGGAGGGATGGGGGGTATTGGCCAAAGATAGGCTGTTTTCTTTGTTCTTCTAATTAAATATGTTTAGAAGGCAGAGGCTGTAGCTCAGTGGTAGAGCACTTGCGTAGCAAAGGGAGACTCGTGTTCAATGCCCAACACACACACACACACACACACACACACACACACACACACACACACACAGAGGTAATACATACATCCATATATGTCTGTATATATAATTTTATATAACATTTAAAGGACATTATTTAATCCATATTTTGAATAAATATTTAGCACACTTGCTAGTAAAAAGACAGAAAGTGTACAGAATAATGTCTAGATAAATGTAAAGATTACATAAGGGACTTATGTAAAACTCTGCCTCTAAGTAAAGCTCAGTGAATTGAGATGGAGAACAAGACCAAAGATGTTAGAGAAGGATTTGGAGAAAGATGAGTAGGAGAATTAAAAAAAGAAAGAAAATCAACATTATAAGCAAGTTGAGTTTTTTTTTTTTTCACCAGGAAAGAATTTATAGGGGTAATAATTTGAAATTTTGCTATTGACTCTTTTATTGGAATGTAAATGTTAATTCACATTCTTTGGGTTTCTGAAAATGGGTTTAATATGTTTAATATTTTCTGAGGTTCACATCAATAATGAATCTGAGCAGTGTTACAATGTGAGACATCCAGTGTGGTTGAGAAATAAATCACTTGCATTACAAACCACTTGATCACATAGCTTTTACTGCATTCTGACAACTGTCCTGTGAAGGTGGGAGGCACCAGTCTCTGCTCTCATTCAGTACTCACAGAAATAGAGCCTCATCAACCCACTAAGTCTCACACATTTTCCAGCCAGTTATGTGAGAGTTGGTGTTTCGGATTCTCAGCTTCATATTCCTCCCACTATTCGGTGATATTTCTTGAAAGGAGGAGCTTTATATAGGATCACAAACCCAGGGCACAGCAACCATGAGAACTCTGAGCCTGCTGCCCATCCTGTGTCTCGATGATAACTCATGCAAAGTACTTCATAAATTTTTCTTTCAAGCAACACATCTCTAAATCCTAAATCCCTGTTCCCCATGAATTTAAGATTAATACAGCTCAGTTCTTCTAGAAAGTTCTCTGTTATAAATTCTATCTCAATTTTATCTTTAAACTACAAGTCTCTTAATTCATTGTACCATGTTGGATGGTACATTAAAAAATATAGTGGGTATTTTTCTTAAGCTATAATGAAACATTCTGAAATAGTTATATGTACCAGAAAAAGATTTTTCAAGTATTAGTCAGACAAACTGGAACTGTTATTTTGTAGGTAGAGGGTGAAATGCAACAATTTTGTATGGTTCAGCTGAACCCTATTCATCATTTTGTGGCAATTGTTTTCCTCCAGTTTCTTCCCCTTCTCTCTCATGAATCTATGCTGATCTGAGATAATTTTTATCTCTGCTCCAAAATACAAAGGTAGACACAGAAAGCAAAGGGAAAATAATCTTTTTTTTTGCCTTCTATGACTCAAAAAATTGAAAAGAAACTTAAGAAACAGGAAAAAACATGTTCTAGGAAAAAAATTCATGAGAAGAGCAAGACCTTTCTCCTTACTTGGCTAGGAGGAAAACAGACAGTACAGCTATCATAACAGGGAGATGTTAGCAAAGGGACCAGAGCTGAGGGTATGGGAAGGTCTCTGGGTAGGCATTTAAATAGTCTGACACAGGAGCATGGACATGATGGGATCCAAGTTGTTGGAAATGCAGAATTCCCAGGCTCCTCTCTAGTATTTATGCTTGCCACCAGTGGGTGGAAGCCACAGGGAAGCTGAGACAGCCCCTGATGTCAGCTGGGATGATGAACACCCAATGCTCCATGCCTCAGCTTCATACTAATGACTCCCTGAGAGCACCAGTGTGTTGCTGCTTGATCACCCCAGGGGAATGATGTTGTGTAACTGTTCTTGGGGAGATGTGGACAAATGACTATTTACCTCTTACAGGGCGCTAATGACAGATCAAAGAAATGCTGGGGAACCACTGAGGTTTTTTTTTTTTTTTTTTTTTTTGGTTTTTCAAGACAGAGTTTCTCTGTGTAGCTTTGCGCCTTTCCTGGAACTCGCTTGGTAGCCCAGGCTGGCCTCAAACTCACAGAGATCCGCCTGGCTCTGCCTCCCGAGTGCTGGGATTAAAGGCGTGCACCACCACTGCCCGGCAGAACCACTGAATTTATTGGGGTTAGTTACAGGAGTATGAGAAACTCAAAGGCAGCTGTAAAAGCCTTTTGGCACCATGGATGGTGACTCTTGAAAACTGTACTCCTGAACTCCCTGCCCAACTTGCAGGTAACTCCATGAAAAAGGTTCCTCTTCCCCAGAAAATGTTACTGCTTACATAACCTTGGAGAGGGCCTCATGAGTATTGAAACTTTCAAAGCTTCTAGATCTAAGTTTTGTTAGCTTTCTGAGTTTTCTTACCTTCCTTTCTTGCCCTGGGAGGGAGCATTTCAGTTTGAGGAAAGCATTTATATAAGTGACTATGGATTCTTACATAGCTTGAGCTTTCTTCCATATAGGAAGTACATATACACCTAGAAGAACCCCAAACCAAGTACTGTGCACTGAGTATTTTTGCAATGTGCTCAATTTGTCCAAAGCCAGAGTATCTTGCAGAGACAATATTCTCCCGTGTGCTTCTTCATAAACATACAAGCCCGTCACTTTTTATTTGAATATTTCTACCAGATTTTTCAAATAAGTAAAAAAAAAAAAAAAAAAAAAAAAAAGCTTTTCCTAATGAGTTTTCTTTAAAGACCCGACCTGCTAGGGTATATGATCACATTTTGACGTTGACTTCAGATAAAAAGAAGATATTTAGTAACAGCTAACAGCAGATGCTCCAGGAAAATTAATCTCATGCTGGAATCCTAGATGGAAACAGTCTGGAGAATGTGGGTCCAGGAGGCTTTTGCTTTAGTTGGGATATTGTTGTATGAAAAATTTAAAATGTCAGTTGTATCCATTGACTTACTATGACACCTAGGCTAGTTCCTATAACAAATAAATCATTTGTTCATACATTTCTTATTCTTTGATGCCCTCAAAATACTGGGAGATTTATGAGACACGTTTAAAGACCTAAGATAGATTGCTGAAAGGAAGATCAATTTCATGGAGAGTGCCTCCTTGTCATTAACAGTCTCTTTCCTTTTTAAACTCCTCTAGTGGCATTTCAGCACTGATGAAAACCAGCATCAGGCACTGTGAAGACTTGTTTTTATAGCAGTTTGTTTATAAAACCAAGTGTGCTTTCAGGAGAAGTAAGAATGAGGGAAGTCTCATGTAAAGGACTGACTGTGTAAAGCTGCCATCATTTTCACAGACTTACTGTAGTTTCGGCAGCTCAGAGACTGATAGAGTTCAAGGTGGTATCTTGAACCAGTGGTCTAGTTTACTCTGGCTGTTGTATGTTTGGGTATAGCTCTCATAAAGCAATAGTCTCCAGTAGTTATGAGACCAAGGCTGCATGAGAAATATTAATTGACAATTCAGACATCTAAAATTATCCTTATTTTATCCTGATGTTTAAAGTTTAGCTCTGTATCAAATAAAATTTTTGAAAATAATTTCTCTTTACCTTTTTGAAAGCATTTTGAAGGTACAAGGCACTACTGCATTGTGGCTAACAGTCTTCTTTTGATGAAGTCATTTAAGACCGTTTAGCTCTTCCAGAAGTTAGTAGGATGTTTTCTTCATTCAGTGTTCTGAAATTTCTGTGGTATACCTTGGTGAGATCCTTTTTAAAAAATTAATTTATATGCACTTAGTAACTTGTCTAAACATCATTGTTTTAGTTTCTTTTCTGTTGTTGTGAGAAAAACACCCTGAGCAAAAACAGCCAAGAAGAGCAAAGGATTTGTTTTAGTTTACAGGTCATAGTCCATAACTGAGGGAAGTCAAGGTAGGAACTTGGAAACTGAAACCATGGAGGAACATTGCTTGCTGGCTCACTGGCAGGCTCATGTCTAACTAGCTTTCTTATATAGTCCAGATCATCTGCTTGGGGATGGTACCACCCAGAATGGGCTGCACCCTCTTTTATCAATTAGTAATCAAGACAATCCCCTACAGACATGCCCACATGCCAGTCTGATCTAGGCGATTCCTCAGTAAAGCCTTTCTTTTCAGATGTCTCTAGAGTGTGTCAAGCTGACAATTCAAACTAGTTAAAACCGTGATATATTTACCTATAAAAGTTGTAAAAACTATTTTATATGCTCTTTTTTTGAAAACTTCATAAATTTTCATATACATACATACATATATATATACTCATATATACAAGTACACATATATAAAACTCTACAGAGTAAAGCTTCCCAACACACATACCCTAAAGAAGAAGAAAGCAATAAAATCAATCAATTTTGCAAGTGGATGAACACTTATTTCATCGAATTCAGATGTTTAATCTTTCCCTTTAGATCTTTGTATTGTGTTTATATTTGACTATTTTTCCTTTTTTACGGTAGCCTTATCTTATTTAACAATAAAGTTTTACTGTTACTTTTTAGATGGGGATGGGAGAAGCATTAGTTTTCTGTGTTTCTGTTGTTGGCTTACAAAGTAGACCCAGAGATTTATTCCCCTACAGTGCTCAAAGCCAGAAGGATGGAGTCCAGGTGGCAGCAGGGCCATTCTCATAAGACTTGAGGAGACTCTGTCTTGCTGCTTCCAACTTATGGTGGCTGCAGACTGTCTTTGATTTGTGTCCAAATTAGTAAATCACTATCTCCATGGTCACATGGCTTCTTCTTTTTCTTTCTTTCTTTTTTTAATAAAGTTTTTATTTATTCTTTGAGAATTTCATGTGTGTGCACAATGTATTTCGATCACATCCGTTCTCACATTTTTTCCTTCTTGAACTCTCCCCAGACTCCCCAGCATTCCATCCTCCAAACTTTACGTCATTTTGTTGTTCTTGTTCACTTTGTGTTGCATGTATACTCCTAGTGTGAGGTCATCCCCTGGAGCACGGGCAGCCTACCATTGGCCTCAAAGAAAAAAGTCGTGCTGGGATCAAGAAAAATGGACCTTGGTGGTTCGTGTTCCTGGAGTTGTATCCATGTCTGTGGATGCCCACACACTCCAGAAGAGAATTTGACATTGCTGCTGCTGCTGTTGCTGTTATAGCAGAGGCGGCCACCACTGCTACTGTTTCTGGGATTACCATTTCATAATTGCTTACTACAGCTAGCACAGTGGAGACCCTGGCAGCAAAAGTAGCTACCACAGTTAATTAATCTTTCATTCTATTGGGCATGATAAATTTAATTCAATAGTTATATACATTTCGAAATGTATTAACTCAAGTTCCATTTGCCTTTGGGATACCATCTTACAAGGACTCCAATTTGCAGTAAGGTTTGTTAAGGAAGGGAATGGCTCAGTTGCCTTTAACCTACTGGCTATGGGTGGGTTAGGAACTCTGTTGGTCTTTTCTGTGTCAAACACACCGATTGCAAGCCCAGCGCCACTTTGAGATTTTTGGCAGCAGTTAACTCTGCAGCTCACACACAATTGAGCCTGTATGATAATGAGTATTCAGAGACAGGTAATATCTGGGGGGCACTCACCAACCTAAGACAGAGTGCCTGTGTGGCCTGGGCAGGCATCTCCATGACTGGTAAGGTGACCTGCTGACGTCCCATGCAACCTAAGTCAGAAGGTCATTTATTAGTAAAAGGGGGACCTGTAGGGCCCTGGCCCCCGTTTTGGATAACTGTTGCCTTGCTTGCTGACCTTGACCTTGATATCCTCCCTATGCTAATTCCCTCCCGGGTTTCACCTTCCTGAATGCTTAAGGGAAGTTCCTTGTCTATGTATCCTACATAATGGACATTAACAGCTTAGATGCAAGATTGTAAAACATCTGTAGCAAACTTCTGCCCTCCAGGATTTTCCCATTGTGCAGTAGGCCTGTATTCAAGACCTCCTCCCTCCTTCAACAAATGGCATTTGGCATTAAAAAAAAAAGAAAAAGAAAAAGAAAAATGTCTCTCCTTTGCCAGTAGCCATCAACTGGTAATAACTCCTCAACTAAGAGTGGGGCATTATGAGCCTTTCCTTCATTGGTGCTGGAATTCCGTGGCTTCATCTTTACAGGTCATACCTCTCTGAACATGCTCATTCATGTCAGTTCTTGGTCTGTCTTTGTGTCTATCTCTGTCTCTGTCTCAGTCTCTCCCTCCCTCCCTCTCTTTCTCTCTCTCTTATAAACATGTATGTGACTGCTTTTAGGGTACATTAACATAGGTGGACCCTTTGCAATGACATTAGTCACGTCTTTTTATATATATATATATATATATATATATATATGTTACTATTCACTCTTTTTGTCCTATGATGTCATCATATTCACAAGCCCCAAGATCCATATATCTGTGGGACTCATGATTATTCAACCTGCTTCAAGAGGTTGATGTGTGGTTTTATATTCTTTGGTAGATTTTATAAAACAGAGATTGACTAGTCCATGAAAATGTCTATAAAAAATACTCTCAGAGATTTTGAAATACTAATTTATATAACTAATGATAATCATCTGAAACTAATTCAATTTCTTCAATATCTGTAAATCTAACCAATCTTTCTTTCTCAGTTTCTCTAAATTTTAAAATTTTCATTGATAGAATGGATTTTGTTACACCCAGGTTTGGATTTTTCCATTGTGAAGGTATTTCCATTATATTTTCATCTTGCGGCAAATGCTATATATGAGAGTTTCCTATAGTTTCTAGGTGAACCTTGTCTAGGATATACCTATTTTATTATCCTAGTAAATTTAATGATGTTTTATTTTGTCATAATGAAAGTTCCACCTTATTTATTTTTGTTTTAATTTTATATCCTTACCAGTTCATTGATTGCTTGATCTATGTATTACAAAAACATGATTGTTAAAAATCTCTTATCATCATTCTGGATTAATGATATGTCCCCTTCTTCTTATTTTCTCAAACTTTGCTCAATCTATTTTCAGTCTATTTTGTTAAGTGCACCCAAGTTCAACATTGGTATACCTCTGGTATATACTTCTATTCTTACATAGTAATGTTCTTTATCACTAATATCGGAAGGTTTTATTATTGTTATTATTTCACTTAGCTCCTCTAACTAAAAGAAACACAGCAGGGTCATGTGTATTTTTCAAGCTTATTTTAAAATTGTTTGCCTCCTAAAAGGACCTGTTACTGATTAATGTGCATTTACTTAAGCTCTGTGACATTCTCAACTTTTACTTTACTGTGTTCTGTGTTCTTTGCCTTGTGCAGATGTGCCCTGGTTCCTTTATTCATGTATTCACCCACACTCAATGGTTTGGAAATTTTACAATTTAAAATGCATTTGTATTTACATTTTTATTTATTCACCTTGGATAAGTTACCTGAATTTTCTGAATATGTAAATTTCCCTATATCTAGAAATGAATTGATAGCCATATATTTACTGGTAGAAGTACTGTGTCCAACACATTCAAGTGCTTAACATATAATCTGGTCCTAGCAAATTCCCACTATTTAAAAGTAGATTGTAGTTCTTATTATCTTTGAATCTTTGCTATAAGTTCTCAAATTTTTCCAGACATTTACAGACTTAAGGACCTTGAGAACCAGATTGCACATTTCAGCACCATGGGGCAGTTCACACTTCACAGGGAATTTAATTATGTGCCTTTAGTAGAACATCAGACAATCAGCACTGTAGAAAATTGATTGATTAACTCAATCAAGATTATTCTTAAAGATGACTAAAAAACAAAATACATCTGACAGCTTGTGGCTGAGGAGATCAGTCAGCCATTGGGGTAGGAGGAGTCAGATAGAGGGGTCCTTTGGTCTGAATTATTAGTTCAGAAGGAGAGGAATGTTATGTGATAACTCCAAGTAAAGGAGTCTTCCTCCCACTTGCTGAACTTTGAAAGTGTCTCTTCAGAATTTATTCAGAAAGAGTCTTATTTTGGTCTCTGAATTTTGGAGGTGTTTATTGACCCAATGCAGCATATCCCTAACACAGAATATATACCACAGAATAAACTGTGAGTTTATGAAAACACACTGTTTAGGGGCCATTTGGAAGCATTGGTTCTAGTAGAGGGAGGTGTTTACTTCATACAGCCAAGTAAAGGTGGTACAGACCTGCTGTCCATGTTTCCAGACTGAGCCATCAGTAAATAGCTGAAGCTTTGTCAGAAGCAGACAAAGATATAAAAAAGACAACTGTCCAATATGGTAATTTTACTCAAGAAAAGGAAAAAAATTGCAATTCAAAATATAGATGCATGAACCAGGCATTTTCTGGTATAGAAAGCACAAAGGACAGTGGGGGAGGGGCTATAAGACAAAGAAATCTACACAGATTAATTTGGATAAAAGTCTATTGGCAGGAAAAGTGATTGAAGGAACATGCAAGCTCTAATTGGCCAGGAGCAGCAGTAAAGTCAGTTTTAAAAGTTGTAGACAAATATGCCATCACTATTTGCTAGTTAAAAATAGGGCAGCCTATATCGCTGGACTGAGTCTACGACATATTTCCTATACAGGCATGAATGACATGAGCACCTTTTTCCCATGGCTCACCCAGGACTCCACTGATGCCATGGACAAGAATGACATCAGTTTGCATAATAAATTTTCACAACTTGTAGAATATTCTTCTCTCCTCCATGTTCTATTGACTAGTGGATTACCAACAACCCAACAAAAATCAAATCTAAGAAGAAAAACAAATTTGTCTTCACTGTAGCAATCATGTGGGTGTACACACACAGCACAAACACACACTTCCAGTTTCAGCCTTTTTCAACCTCTACAGTCGGTACAAAGCAGGACATTATCAGCCCACAGCACAGCTTACTTGGCTCCCTGGTTATTTTAACAACTAAATGGATAAAATCCTAGCTCCACAAATGTTTGTTTGGCCTAACAATTTGTGTCATTTGTTTATTTTGCAGGTGCCCTCTTCATTTTTAATTTTAAAATAAAAGGGACATTTATTCAGCAACAATGATACATTTTAGAATTGTCATACAATGAAAAATAGCAAGTTTCTCGGTGTGTTCAAATTCCTAGTATGTAACTCCTTGAGACTCAGAGACAACAAATCAATGTTCTCAGGAATTCTCAGAAATTTCAAAATTCCGAATATTTTTAGCTTAGTTCTAATGATCTTCACACTCTGTTATTTGAATAGCAAAAATTATATTTAAACAATGAAATATATTTCGTTTAATAGTGCTTACAAAGAACTGCAGTCTACAGAATATTCAAACATTTAAAAACATAACTAAAATTCAGATCACCCAGTAAAGTAACAGCCTCTCATGGGATCACATAGGAACACTGATCATTTAAAGTTTGCATTGAAAATGTGTTGACAAGAAAGGAATTTAAAAGAGGAAAAAATGCACACACCAATGAATTCACATATATAGTATATCTTGTGTAAGTCCTAGGGGTGATCTCTCAAGGAGTAGCAGATTTTAATGCAAAATAAGTCAACTTGCCTTCTTTGTTCATCTGTGAATCTAAGAAAATTGTGTGAGGTGTAAAAACAGTAAGGATGCATCTGTTAATGTATGTAATTTAGATATAGTCATTATATGAAGATTACATTTATTTTTTCAAGATTTAGTTTTTTTAATCATGTGAGTATATGTGTCTGCACATAGGCCTGTGTACATGAATGCGGTACCAGAAGGGGCCAGAGAGTGTTAAGTTCTGTGGAGCTGAAGTTACAGGCAATTGTGAGTGTCTTGACAGGGGTGCTCAGAACTGATCTCAGGTCCTCTGCAAGAGCAATATGTACTCTTAACCACTGAACCATCTTTCCAGGCCATTGGTGTATCATAAATCTTAAAAGGTCTTATTAATAAAAACAAACCCGGAGACAGGTATTGGGGTTAATGCTGAGAGATCAGAGAAACAGAACAAGCCACATCCAACCTCACCTTGCCAACTTTTCAGCTGATCTTGTTTCCTCAAACTGGAAGCTTCTGAGTCCTCACCTGAATGGATCTCAGCTGAACTGCTGCTCAAAGGCCTAAAAGCTTAAAAAGACCTCTAGTTCCTGGTCCTCATGCCTTATATACCTTTCTGCTTCCTGCCATTACTTCCTAGGATTAAAGGTGTGCATCTTTCCCAAGCAAGACATGAGATCTCAAGTCCTGGGATTAAAGGTGTGTGCCACCATGCCTGGCTTCTATATCTGTCTAGTGGCTGTTCTGTTCTCTGACCCAGATAAGTTTACTGGGGTACACAATATATCAACCACACATTGACATGTTTATTTTAAAACCTACGTGATCCTCTTATCTTTACCAGTATTACAAGTGGGCTGTAAATTAGTGTTGGAATGCACACTGCTTCTTTTCATGTACAAAGAAATGAGCACAGAAATAAATATATAAGAATACAATTACTTGAGTGATTTAATATTAACTTCTTCTCAAGTAAAGATTTGACTGGTGTTTTGTAGGCCTATTTCCTTTTTTAAATAATTCTCTTTAATATATTCTTAAACGAATTGGCTTCCGTGGTGTTTTGAATAAGTATGGCCCCCATAGGCTCATATATATTTGAATGCTTAGTCATCAGGGAGTGGCACTATTTGAGAAGGATTAGGAGGTGTGGACTTGTTGGAGTAGGTGTGGACTTGGAGGAAGTGTGCCACTGTGGGTGGGCTTTGAGGTTTCAAAAGCCCATGCTAAACTCAGTCTCTCTCTCTCTCTCTCTCTCTCTCTCTCTCTCTCTCTCTCTCTCTCTCTCTCT
Source organism: Peromyscus maniculatus bairdii (assembly GCF_049852395.1). Classification (NCBI taxonomy): domain Eukaryota; kingdom Metazoa; phylum Chordata; class Mammalia; order Rodentia; family Cricetidae; genus Peromyscus; species Peromyscus maniculatus. The sequence continues at coordinate 11,216,593 of NC_134871.1, read as the reverse complement.
CCTCTCTCCTCTCTCCTCTCTCCTCTCTCCTCTCTCCTCTCTCTCTCTCTCTCTCTCTCTCTCTCTCTCTCTCTCTCTCTCTCTCTCTCTCTCTCCCTCCCTCCCTCCCTCCCTCCCTCCCTCTCCCTCCCTCTCCCTCTCCCTCTCCCTCTCTCTCTCTCCACGATGTAGCTCCCAGCTATTGCTCCAAGATGTACCACATGTGCTGTCATGCTCCTTGCCATAATGATAATGGACTAAGCCTCTGAAACTGTAAGAAAGCCCACAAGTTAAATGCTTTCTTTCATAAGACTTGCCTTTGTCAGAGTGTCTCTTCACAGCAATAGAAGAGTGACCAAAACCGCTTCTACCAGAAAGAAACCAAGAAAAGAAAACTGATTCTTCCTCCTAAAGAGTTTGACAGGTGCTGACCTATAGATAAGGTCAAGGCTTTGTTTTTTTACATGTAAGATGTTCTATATCCTGACCTAGACCAACTCTACCCTTTCCATTCCTCTGGTCCTTCATAGTGTCATACTCTAGCCACATCTGAATCACAAGCATTGAACTTTTACAAATGTTGTTGTTTGAGAATGAACGCAGGTCTTTGCAATAGCAAGACATGCATCTTGCCAACTGAAGCCTCTCCCCAGCCCTCATCTTCCTTGTCTAAAAGCTTTTCTCCTAAAGTCTGAGTTTCTGCTCATGGTCTCTGGTAATATTTGGCAGATAGCAGGTACTCAAATTGGAGCTGGTAAAAGAAATTACAGCATGGCCCCTCTTGAGTTACAGATGTTTATTTCTGTCTTCTCACACTAAAGTTCAAAGCTAGAGAGTATATCCTCATAGACTCACTCAATGCTTCACACAGAATATGTACTTAACAAATTGGTGCTCGGGATGAATAACTCACAAACCTCAGAAGAGACTATTGAACTCATATGAAGTACCTATGAAGACTGCTAAAAGGAATTGGTTGACTACTGTGGGATCACAAAGGCCTTGATTTGAGCTTTCCTTCCTAGAAATTATTAGTTTGGTTAGGTACAGAATAGATGAACACTATTTAGATGAGTTCTGTTTAACTTGTAGTAAAACTGAACATTTGGCATGGGGCCATAGGCTTGTGCCTGAATCTTAGTTCTACTGGGTCATCACTAAATAACCCCTCAGGTTAACTCACTCCTCTCATAACACCTGAGATCTGTGGTCATTTCGATGAGGAATGGCACTTATAGGCTCCCGTATTTAAACTCTCAGTCTCCAATTGACAGTGCTGTTGGGGAGGTTATGGCACCTTTAGAAAGTACAGCCTTGCTGAAGGAAGTGTTTCCATCACAGAGTTGGGAAGCTTGGGACTTGGGTGTGGGGTTAGCTCCATCCCACTTCCCGTTCTCTTTTTCTGCTTCCTGTGTGGGGATGAAATGTGATCAGCCAGCATCTGCTCCTGCCATGACACCATGCAGTACCTTCCCTGCCAGGATGGATTTTGTCCCTCTGGAACCATAAGCCAAAAGAAAGCTTTTCTTCCTTAAGTTTGCTTTTGGTCATGGTATTTCACCACAGCTACATGCAACTATTCCAGGATCCAGAAAGCAGAGATCTCCTTTATTGTCCTGAATAACTAAAAACAAATATCTGCCACTAAATGCCTTCCTGACAGATTCTCAGGATGCATAAACAGCCAGCTAATGAGCTGGGTCTGCAGAAATCATCACTGTGTGTACCTAGTATATAAGACTGGAGTGGGCAGTAAGAAATGGAAGCAGCTTCTTACCATTGCCATGGTGACAAGCCATTTCAGTTTCTCCAAAACAAATATAACTTGTCATTAGTCCTCATTTCCACCATGACAGGACATCACAACTAGAGAATCATTAACATCTCAGTGCTGTGCACATGGACAGGTTGTGTCCTAGCTGTTTGCTTCTGCTAGGCAAGAGCTAAGAATACTCTCTTGGGTCCTTATTGACAGGGATTCTACACCACACTGGAAGACTGGAAAGGAGATATATTTTGATTACATCCTTGAGGCAACTTATGTGAAAAGATGCCTCCATCTGATTGGAAATAACCATCTTATAGAGCGTTTTGTGGAAGCATGATGTTTTCATTTTCACAGAGCACTCTGTCTCTTATATAAGAGACTTGACAATTGTTTTCTTGGCTCCTGTGAAATCCTCTGGAAAAGATTCTTGCCTAGTTGATTCTGATCTATGCATAGAGGAGTGTGGTGGAATATTATTTTACTATATAAAGAAACATTACATTTTTATGTTGCAGAATATTACTTTAACTATGTAAAGATGTTACATTGGCTTATGTTACAGAATATTACTTTAACGGCATAAAGATGTGTTACATTTGTTTATGCTGCGTTTGTTTAATGATGTAAAGATGTGTTGCATTTGTTTATGCTGCATTTGTTTAATGATGTAAAGATGTGTTGCTTTACCTGCCTGAGGAACCCAATTGGTCTAATAAGAGTTGAATGGCCAATAGCTAGGCAGTAGAGGGATAGGAGGGGCTGGCAGGCAGAGAATAAGTAGGAGGAGGAATCTAGGTTCGGAGAGAAGAGAGAAAGAGGGAGAAAAAGAGGAAGATGCCAGGGGCCAGCCAGCCAGGTAGCTACCAGCCAGCCAGACATGAAGAAAGCAGGAAAAGTAGGACATACAGAATGAAAGAATGGTTAAAAAAAAAGCCCTGAGGCAAAATGGAGATGAAAAGAAACAGGTTAAATTAAGTTATAAGAGCTAGTGGGACAAGCATAAGATAAGGCAGATTATTCATAGCTAATAAGAAGTCTCTGTGTCTTTATTTGGGAGCTGGTTGGTGGCCCCAAGAATGCCTGCTACAGAGGAACTCAGAGTTCTGTCTCAAAATATGTTTATTTTGCTTGAATGATAGCACTAAAATTTTTAGAATGAGTATACCTATGGAACTGATCACATATTGGAAACATTGAAATACTCATTTTGTTACTATGATTCACTCAAACGCTATAATCAGGAAATTTAACTATACTAATAGAAACAGACCTGCTACATTGTCTAATACATAGTAGATTACTTAAAGCTATTTGTTGAATAAATAAATTATCAACTCTTGTGAACCTGTAGACATGTGATTATAATCACAGAGGCCAGAGTAACATCCCAGGAAGTCCAGGAAACGAAAGCAAGGCTACATCCCACCTTTATATATTGAGCTAGTTGTTCAACTTTCAGTTCTTGGCCCACATTTTTTTGATTCAGTCTTCAATGCCTTTCCTTACTTTTCCGTATAATAAACCTTTTAAACCTCTGAGTTATCTATAATGAGCTCATCTGTGCCCAACCAGGGGACACCCCTAACCGAGGGACCATGCCAGACTTATTTATTATTCCCTAAAAGCCACACATATTCAATTGTGAACTCCAGTCACCACCTAGAACAGAGTGATGTCCGTGTTTAGAACTGTGTCTGACTCAGGCAAGATGGGTCTTACTCAGCTCTGCATTTATTTATTTATTTATTTGGGGCTCAATAAATGTTTGTGTTGTTTTTTTGTTTTGTTTTTTAAGATCTCAGTAGAGGTGAGAACAAGAATTTGGATACAGCTAAAATTTATTCAGTGGAAATAATAACACATTGATTGCTTCAAATCTGAATTATTTAGTGACCTAGCAGTTGTCTCTGAAAACCTGCCAAAATTTCAACCCTGCTGCCTAATGCCAGCATCCATGTTTTGGCTGCCATACCCTGAGGCACATCAGAGGTTGTAGAAGTAGACTGGAGAAAGTGGCGAAATTTCCAGAGGGGGTCATTCAGTTTAGCATTTGCAAGTGCCTCTGAGAACTGACTAAACTCTGTCTCCAGGCTCCACGTCTTACTGAACCATGAACACGAAAGAAAAAAATTCTGGCTATACTTCATCAGCTTGTCCTCCATGCCTGGGCCAAGACAGCATTGGTCAGTCAGCCATTTTTAAATGAGACTAGAGTCCCTGTGTGTGATATTCAGGTTTTGCTTTCCAGCACCTTCCTCTAAGTAGCAGCAGTTTATAAATATGTTATGAGCCAAAGGACACAAAACCAAAACGCCAATGCCAGAGTGAAGCTCTCCTCTTGAAGTTGTAGGATCTCACATTTTATCCAAGTTTATTTTCCTCAGACGTGAAGGGTTGGGACAGAGGTAAAACCAGAACCTCCCTGAAGGAATAGCCCTTATTTTGAGTCTTACTTGTGTCTTTCTGCACGGAAAGGCACTTCCCGAGAGGCTCCTTAAACACTCGCAGTCTCCAGGCAGTGGTACTTCAATGTCTTTTAAAGCATGAAAAGCTCCCCCAGCCCGGCAGCCCCCCCAGGTGACTTGCTGAACCTCACAGCATCTCTGCTGCACCGGTGTTTGATCTTGCACACACTGAACTGCAGTCCTTGGGCCTTGGACTAAAGAGAGCTCCCAGCACTTACATAAAGGCGACTTTGAGCATTCTGCCAAGGACTTGGGAGACACTTTTTTTCAAAGAAACAAATACATTTGGTTTCCAGAGTTAGCAAGAGGCCAGGTCAAATTTCTTTCTTCTTTTCTTTTCTTTTTCCCCTCCCTACTCCTTCCTTTGCCCTGTCTCAGTCTTATATGTGTCTAATTATACACAGGACTCAAGGGAAAAACACCCAAAATGACTTCTTCAGGTAGAATGTGCAATAGGAGGAAATCTAGGCCATTGCTGTCCTCTAGAAATTCAAATGAACAGAGTAGCCTCTGTCTGCATGTTGGGGCCAACAAGCATTTAAAAAGGACACAAGAGAGGCAATGTCATTCACAGGCTCACATTGCTGAAAATATAATCATTCTTCTTTAGCTGTAAAAATAGATTTTTTTCAGGCTTTATACCTTGTTCTTCAAATGTCTCCAATGTTAAATCCCTGAAGTGTCTACACAAAATGGGAAAAGTCGGAGAGCCTAGCTAGAATTTCCTTTGGCCTTGAGTATAATCTGAGCACTATAGTTTGTTCCGGCACTAAGGCTGTGCTCAACAAATTGCCATAGGCTGTGATCAGATTTATCCAATGGGCCAGGGTTACCAAAGCCTAAGCATGAAAGGTATATATCTGTATGAATATGAGGAAGCCTGTGTATAACTCAATGGTAAAGGAGTGAATATAAGCAAAGAATCCATCAGCGAACTATTCTCTACCACTGGCATACTAAGATTCATATTTGAAGTCAATTCTATTCAAGTACAATATCATTATAATTTTTTCTGATCACACAATGAGTTACAAGTTGAGTGAATATTAAATTAGTAATTCTTAACACATGTAGTTTGCACCCAATTCATTACCATAAGCTTTGGAAATGCCCTTCATATTATTTATTCATTCAAACATAATATTGAGTATCAGGTACCAGACATCTCTTTTAAGCTTTGCTGATAACTGTGTACTGGTGCAGAGACACACATGATGTAACTCATTAATTAATTAATTACAAAAAAGTGATAAAGAAAAACTGGATTCAACATGGAGGTGGATATAGAGGGGAGCATTTAGAGAGAGTATCGAGTAGAAAAACCTTCTCAAACAGCCTTCTAAAATGTGAAAGACATCAGCTATGCAAAACTCCAGAGAGATGATTTTCCAGATAAACTAAGGAGAGATAAGGGGGAAGACCAAAGCCTTTAGTGAGCTTCCATTTGGTGCACTTGAGAAAGGGCCAGAACGGAAGTTGGGGGTTTTGGTGAAAAGTTCTAACTGCAAGTCAGGGATACATCCTACAGGGCTTTCAAGGCTATGGTCAGGCAGGTCACGTTTTATTTATTTATAGGATAACAAGTAGCCTTGCTGCATACTTTAAATAATTTTTAAATGAGACTGTGAAGTCAGGAGAGAGATTTGGTAAGGGGGTATATTGGAAGTAGTTGGAGATGGAGATGAGGGATGGATATAATCAAGATGCATTGTATAGATGTATGAAAATGTAAAGAATAAAAAACCGGGAACACTGGAGTGAGTACTGCTCATGCAGGGATCCCAAGTTCACTTACCAGCATCCATGTAGAAAAGCCCATAATACCCTGGAGCTGAGCTCCGGTGAGATCCGAAGGTGTGCACAGACCTACACAGACAAACACACATATACACAGCACTTAAAATGACTAAAACAAATCTTTAAAATCAAAAGGGGAGTATCAAAAGATGATCCTGCAGAGTTAATCTTAGATTCACTATAATTAGTTAATATCCACCACTATTAAGCCAATGTTACAATAATCCGAAGGTAAGAAACATTGAAATTACGAGGAAAGTGCCCTCTATTGCAAATTCAAGAGGAGGGACTGAGCCAAGGAAGCCGATATTTTGGGTGAAGGAGCTGACACTTGTCTTCCACCTGGAAACTGCCCAGGCAACTGTTGGGGTTGGTAGAATCTTGCACATGCTGGCCTCATGTTCTTTCCCACTCCACTTCACTCCGTGTGTTTAAGGCTTAGGAACTCCAGAATTTGCTTCTGGCTTGGTTAAATAGCTCACATTGCCTTTTGATGTTGCTTCTCTCTCATCCTTGCTGATGAGTCACTACAAAAGAAGTTTCTTTCACAAACTTCCAGCACTGCCTTTGTTGCTCGAGTTGACAAGGAGATGCTATGGAAAAAAATCTGACACAACTGGCTGTTTGTTTGCTTGGAGGGCCCTAAGGTGGGGATAAATAATTCAAAGTGGCTTTTATGATCTGTCCGTCAGTCGCTGGGTGACAAAATTAAAGGGATCAAGCTACAATGGAAGAGGGAGAACTATGAAAGAATTTGAAGAAAATCATAAAGTAAGATTTTGCAGAACATGTTTACTGAGTACACACAATGCAAGAGCACAAAAGGACTAAATGCCTGTGTTCACAGAGTGTGCACTTGAATCCCCAAGACAATGCAGCCACTAAGAGTTTTACCACCATTGCAGAGAAGGAAGTCAACACAGTGAGTGAGGAAGTTGCTCTTTCTGCTAGAGGGCTTGCCTTGAACCTGCTGGAGTTGAAAGTCCCTTCCCAGTGTCCCTGGAGCTACTTCTTTCTCAACTCTTTAGGACAGTGGATAAAAACAGGCTGCAAACATTTGGAAATAATTTGAGATATCAAATTACCAGGATAAAGCTATTATTTGCTGGTATTTGAATAAACATATGGTTTAAATAAGAAAGGGGCATCTTCTCAGGTCAAACTTATAGATAAGAATGAGATGCCCACATTATCATACAATAAGTGTCTGGGTTGCTAAGCAACACTTGCATACCTATTTACAGGTAACATTTACATGTGATCTATAATAAGGTGCATACACATTAAAATATCCACTATGTAAAACACATTATATAGATTACTTACAATATGTATAAATTTAACAACTCATTTTGTAATATAGTCATAATATTGATATACCTATGGCACATGATATACCACCATTATCGATTATATTGATTATATTTTAATATGTATGATGTGGATACAATAATGTATGTATCTTTTTCATAGCTTAGTCATAGCTGGTCATAACTTAGTTATAAAATTATATTAAAACATAGATTCAGCTGTCCTGGTGACTGACAGAAAGATGAGAAGTTCAAAGTCTACTTGAACCACGAGTGAGTTCAAGATTATCCTGGGCAGCTCAGTGAGACCTTGTCTCATAATTAAAAATAAAAAGGAGCCTAAAACATAGCTCAGTAGCAGCATGGTTGCCTGGTATGCATGGGGTATGGGTTCAGTGCATAGCCAGACGTCTTGAATTGTGAGTTTTTACAATTTTATCAATTTCCCCAACTTCTCAGGGCTTCGTGTTTCCACTTTAGAGTAGGGAAACATTTTACTAAATATTTCTAAGGCTTGAGGAAGCACTTTTCAAAAACAGACCTACAAATAACCAGTGTGTGTGTGTGTGTGTGTGTGTGTGTGTGTGTGTGTGTGTGTGTGTGTGTGTGTTTGATGTTATTTATCATCGGGGGTGATGTAAATTAAAACCACAATGAGATTTCACCTCGAAAATATTAGAACAAACATTATCAATGAGGCCAAAAATCCAACAAATGTTGAAGAAGATGTTGAGAAAGGGGGAAAGGGAACCCTTACACGTTTGTTAGTGGGAATATAAACCAGTTGCAAAGGAAATTACAACAGTATGTCAAAAAGGTGTCACTGTGATCACTGGATATTTGTCCTTTCAACAAGAAGACTCAGAACAATTTACTAAAAAAGCTACTACTTCACATTTTATGTCGAGATACAAAGAGATCAGCAACTTATTAGCAGTTAATAAATGACTCACTGATTGGGACTTAAGAATGTGAGCCTGCCCCAGCATCACAATTTTCTGCAAAAGGCTGAAGAGCAGGCAACGCAATGGTCTTGTGAGCTTTGGTACTCCCAGGATGCTTAGCATAATCAGTTTACCTGTGTCAATTTCATTACTGTTTATAAATAGGGATGCTGCCTCATGGGAAAAGAAAGGCTCCCTGACTCCTTTTCCATCTTCAAGCAGAGTAATTCACCATTCAAATCTATTCTGAAAGCACACAGAATTTATTCCAGGGGACTCTGAAAGACGGGTCTGCTCTCTGCGGAGCAGCAGTTCCGCTGGGTTTGATTGAGCTGAACGTATCCCAGGTTAGGTGTTATCCACCCTCAGCTATTCATTTTGGCCGCCTTCTCCATCAGAACCATGTTTGAAAATCCCACCCTCAGCTATTCATTTTGGCCGCCTTCTCCATCAGAACCATGTTTGAAAATCCCTTTATCTTCTTTTGACCCTGCTAGGCTGCTACCCAGAGGAATACACTCTAATCCTCCTCTGCCTGTCTGGAGAGATTTAGCTCACTGTGAAAGGGGTTTCAAAGTAGAGACTCTCAGCAGTTCTGGAAAGGAAACTGATGCATTGTTGTTTATAAATAAGTGGGTCACATTTACCTGTGTTTGTGAGTCACACTGAGATGCTTCAGGAAGTTCACAAATATATATAAATTCACACACCACACACACACACACACACACACACACACACACACACACACACACACATATGTATTATTTGTACACATGTGTATACCTAGTATGCAAATGGGTGTATCCACACACGTGAGCTCCTTAGCAATCAATATTTCATGGAGGATGTAAATCACAAATTTCCATAAATTTGAATACAGCTAGCTGCACATTCCAGAAGAGCTTGAATTAGAGAATATTCAGTACCAAAAAAAGTTGCCCTTTTCTTACTTTGCAATACAATTAACTCACATGAGGAAAAAATTGTTCCCCAATATGACCCTAAGGGAATTTGCTTTCACACAGGAGAAAGAATTTTTTTTTAAAATTAGACTCGTTGCACGGTACTTTAAAATGTGGCTTACTCTTTATTTCACTGACATTTAAAATATTCATTTTCTAGACACTTTTATGCTATGTGTTGGTATATATTAATCATGCAAAACAATGGGTTTCATTATAACATTTTCATATGTGGATATAAAATACTCTGGTCATGTTCACTCCCATGACCTTTTCTTGTTCCTTCAGCTATTGTTCCCTTCTTCCTCCCAAACAAGCTTTCTCATGCTTCACATTTTGCTTTCTGTCTATGTGAGTATGTGTGTGTGGTGTGTATGTGCATATGTGTGCTCAGGTGCGTCCACCTGCGTGGGCACAGGACAGAAAAGGATGTCAGGTGTCCTGGGCTGTCATTCTGCACAGTCCCCTTGTCTCTCACTGCATGTGGAGCTGGTCATTGGTGAGACTGGCTGGCCAGCAAGCACTGGAATCTCTGTTTCTGCCCTCTCCGGGGTACTGGAGTTAGGTGTAGAGGACAACACCCAGTTACTCCGGGTGGCTCTGAACTGTGGTCCTCAGGCCCTTGCAGCAAGCACTCTTATCTGCTCCATCATCTCCTCATCTCCCCATCCCCTTTAAATCTGTAATTTAGATCCCACATTTAAGAGAAAAGGTGATATTTGTTTTCAGAGTCTGGTTTCTTTTACTTAATATGATGCTCTCCCATTGCATCAATTTTCCCGAATGTGACAAGATTTCCTTATTCTTTGTGACTGAATAACATTCTTTAACACTTTGCACTGTGTCTGTACCTATTGAAAATAAGCAAATTGCCTCTTAGGAACAATCCACACCAAATTGTCAGACCCACTTTGTGCCATGTTCAGTGAGATAATGTGGATGTGGGCAAACTTCTCAGAAAACCCAAATTGCTCATCTGTGAGGATACTGACAAACCATTCCCAGGAAAAGGCTATATGAACAAGCACAGTGCCTGCTGAAGAGGCCTCCCTGTTCTCTCGGATTCCCTCTGCCTTGCTAAAAGCCATTAGATTACATTCCTAAAGCCAGCCACCAAGGTCTATTCCCTTATTTTGCCACTTCTTCCTCCTGGGGCTGACTACTAAGGTCCAACTATGGATGTACTGAAGTCCAGCCATAAAAGCTCCTTTGACTCACCTAATTTACGTGCCCAGTTAAAATTAAACAACCCATCCTAACACAGGGTTTCCCCTTTACCTTTATAAACCACCATTTGTCTATGGTCCATGCCTGTCTTCTCTCTATCCAGAGGCAGTCCTTTGTCCTCTCTCTTTGTTCCTTTCCTTTCTCCCTCTTCCTCTATCTCCTGTCTTTCTCTCTTATTCCCTGCCCTCTGTCCCTCTGGGGCAATGAATCTTTGTGCTGAGAACTTGGTTTTGGGGTGACCTGGGCCAATACTTTTCTTTTCACCCACTGCTTACAGAAATTTGAGAAATGTAGATTTCCTTTGTTAAGCCAAACTTTCCACATGTCCCTGAATGCCAAAACAATTGAGATCAAATTGGGAAGATGCTTTCTCTGTGATTTCTTTCCTAGCTGGGATCACTTGCTGCACTCTCCCCATGGGCTGTGCATATCGTCTATCTCTCATTATGTTTCCCTAAAATATACTTTTTAAATGGGATATGGCAAATTCAAGAGGAATAGCTAGCTTATTGTTTTCCTTTGAGACATATAGTACCAGATGAGAACGAGCAGAAAAGCAGTCACTTTCCTTTAATTATAATACTATTACTGGTTGAAAGTTCTTCGTTCTTGTGTAAGTCAAATGGGAGAGGCATTCGTGAGTTTGCGCATTAATATAACAGAATAAAATACATTAAAAATATCCCGTCTCAATATATTCCTTGTTCAATTATTAATTGGCTGTCTTGTAACAAAATGTCTAAATTGTCTGATAACCTAGTTCAACAAAATTTGGAAGTAAATATTACTATAGAGGTTAGAATCTGAGATGCCTGAAGGGTGAGGCAGTTGGATGTGGTATTCATTGCTGGCAGCTAACCCAAGGTTTTTCAAATGTGGTCCAGCATTGTCCTCCACATTGGATGCTCTTGTCAGTTTCCTCTCACTTGGATTTAAGTAACATCAGCAACAGCCTTGTCTGTAATAAATGAGTCTCCACACACTCCATTTCTCAATTTGTCTATTGTAGAGGTTTGTGAGAGTTCAACATTCCCTGAGCTCCTAAACGTAGACCTGATTAAAGATAGAGTATATCTGTGCTGTAGCATAAAAGGGTGAGGAATGGAGTGCTTCTAGAAAGCCATTTTAAGTTCATGAATTATTCATTGCTCTGGAATCCTTCCCTAACTTCCCCTAACTTAGGAAACTCAGCATTCCATATGCAACCAACCACTTCACCTTGATCTTTCTTTCACTTGAAGGAGCTACAATTCCATCCAAATAAAAATGTGGATGTCATTGGCAAAGGTCATCATTGGCCCATTTTGTGCAGAAGAGGAACCAGCAGAACCTTAGGCTTTGGTTGGCTTTACCGCATTCAGTGATGTGCTTTTTTTTTTTTTAAATTAAGACTTGATTTATGATGATCACTTTAAAACATGAATGTGTGTTGTGTGTTCTCTCGATATCCATATAATTACTCATATACAATGACTTTAGTTATGTGACACCAAATATCCTTAACCCATTGTGACTCTAGGACTCTAAGTAAATGATAACATTTGACTCAGAACAGTTGTTGGAAGTGAGTAGGGCTGTAACCCAGCTTTTGAAGGCAATCTGATTAAGAAAACAAGGCAGAAGAACGCAGTTTTGAAGGATGCTCATTTGTGGGGAAAGCGTCTAGGAAACTAATATAGTCACAATACAGCAACAATCACTTTATTATTACATGCTAAACAGCAACAAAAAAGATTGATATCTTCCTTGAACCTCCCCATGAAATGGTTCCAAATTCAATTGCTGGGTTGTTTTAAAGTAAAGCAGAACTTCATGATGAGAATGTCTTTCAACAGGCTCATGATGATGCAGAGTGGGTTTAATCATCTTCTGCTCTCCCCGGGAAGATTTCTGGTGTGCCTTAAGAAGCCTGTATACTGATTTCATCCTCAGAGAGGAGGAGGGATGCTAAAAGCTCATTATGAACAAATACATTTGCATACAGCCTACTTCATATTCAGAGAGTTAGCAGGATTCACAATGTCGAATCTCAAACAGAGCATTTAGAATGGAGAGCACTGTGTGGCTTCTAATGTAATAAACAGAATTCTTACAGCCTCAAGGCTGTTAGCATAAATGAGCTATTCTCTAACTGCAAACTTAATGCCCACCTTAAATAAATTTAAAATCTGCATGTATAAAGGAGTAAGTAGCTTTTAAGTGAAAATGAGTGGCTCCTTGTCTGTTCAGGGATTTATGTGCAGTGTCTTTATTTTCTGAGTATATTCTGTCTTCTGTTCCTTTGTTCTTCACACACCAATTTTGAGCCAAGGGAGACTATTTCCAATTCTCTGTACACTGAACTTGCTTTAGCACTGCCTTGACCCTGCTGGGAAGCCGTTCTTCTGTTCCTAGAATGTCTTCCTACTCATTCAACACAAGTCCTTTGAGGCTTGAGTTGGTTACTTTTGATTATCGCTGTTCCCAAAATATGAGCAGACACAACTTCACGAAGGGGTTATCAGCTCACAGTTTTCAGTGCACTCGGATCCCAGTGGCAAGAGAGGCTGTGGTAGCGGCTCCTTTCATGTCCTTTGGGCCAGGAAGCTGGCAAAATCTGAATGCTGGGTCTCAGGTTCCACCCTCTTTCCCTTTTTAGTCTCCCTGGAACACCCACTGAGGGGATGGGCTGCCCACACTGAAGGTTGGTCTTTCTACCTCAGGCACACCTCACCAGTCTCCTAGGTGATTAGAAATCAGTCAAGTTGACAACGGGGGTTAATCTTTACAAGTTCTGGTTCAAATACTACCTCCTTGGGGGTCCAGTGAATGGAGTTAGGTCATTAGAGTCATGACCTTGGAGGGGTTATTGAGGTATTGACAGGAAAGTAGCAATGATTCCAGTCAAGTCTGGCAGAAAGAAATTAGACAGAGGCTTCGCAAACCTTTAGAAATGTTTCTGGATTCCAAAGCCAGAAATAACCCATCTGACCTCTACACATTTGGCACATTCCAGAATCAACAGTCTCTGCCAATAAAATGCATATAATTAAAAGCGAATATAGCCATAGAACAATGTGTTTGCAGGCAGCAAAGGGACAGCCGAGGAGACAAATATATTGACATGCAGAGACAACATGTGGAGATTCAGATATGTAGTCTTGAAAGGTCTGGCCCTTAAGAGAGTGAAGATGCTCCATTCGGAGACAGAAAGGGTGGGCAGAGGATGTCGGCACATGCGTGGTTGACACTGAACATTCTATGATGAGTACAATGCTTCTCCCTTGAAGATTTGATTTTATTTCAATGACATGTGAGCTGAGAGGCCACTGGCTGACAGTATAATGTCAGAGAGAATGGGTGTGAGGATTTGAGGTGGGAAGAGAAGCAATGAGAGAGAGCATCCTCTGGGACACGTTCCATAAAATGAGCAGTAGTGCCGACTACTCACATGTGACCCGCTGTCTGATGTCAAGGTGACAGGAGTCACTGCCAGATTGGTTTTGCTGTGGATATCACTCTATGTAAATAAAACACTGATGGCCAATGACCAGGCAGGAGGTAGGTGGGACAAGGAGAGAGGAGAATTCTGGGAAGCGCAAGGCTGAGGGAGAGAGACTGCAGCCACCGCGAGGAGAAGAGCATGTAGAGACGCCGGTAAGCCACCAGCCACGTGGCAAGCTATAGATTTATAAAAATGGGTTAATTTAAGATAAAAGAACAGTTAGCAAGAAGCCTGCCACGGCCATACAGTTTATAAGTGATATAAGCGTCTGAGTGATTATTTTATAAGTGGATTGTGGGACTGCGGGGCTTGGGGAACCTGGAGAGAAGCCCTCCAGCAACAAATGGCGCCCAACGGCTCGAGTTTCCACCTTAAACCTGAGAATATTTAATAACCAATTCTAAACAGAGCCAAAACCAGGTTCCTGCTTCTTGTCTCATATGAGCAGCTAGACGCCGCAAAACGCAGGTTTGAACACTGGCGGGTTCCTGGCGGGTGCGTTTGACCGGCAGTATGGCGGAAATGAGGCATCTGCCAGCGGCACATTAAGCTGTGTGGTAGATTTAGTCTTTACTAGTATTAAAAAAAAAAAAAAAAAAAAAAAAGAGGTTTCTGGGCTACATGCTGCTTTGATAAAAGCTTAGACCCACTATTTCTGAGACTTGATGACTCCCAGAGCTGGCGGAAAACGTACCACTGCCATGTTGGGAAGCTGAAGTGGGCGGAGCCAGCAGCCACAGCGCCGTTTCAGGCTTACAATGGTACAGTTTAAAGCAATAGGCTCAAGGCTCAAGGTAATATAAAACATAAGCCACATAAAGATGGCTACCACACAGAGAATCTGGATTATGTTCTCTTTGATATTCATAACTAAAGAAAAACATTTGATTACAAAACCTGTTGAGTTATGCCAAAATGTATATTTTAAAGGTACCTTGACTTCAAAATTTGGATATAAGGATATGTTACTTTGGAAAAGAGGTTCTGCTTTTGTTTCCACAGAAAGCCAGAGGCTGTGGACTTGTTCCAGATTAAGATACATCAGGTTTCACCAGCCAAGACCCCCTGAAAGGTCTCCGATGACACCATGGCCCAGATGATCCAACATCCAGAGCGGTTTCAAGGCAACTGGTTCACACAATACAACCTCACGGACTACCCCATAGGTCTAAAATTTTCTTTGTATCCCCATAAGATACAGCGCCCCCCTCCAGCAGGAAGTAGTAAGAGATGCTACGCCCAAATTCCCAAATATACCAAGCTGGCTTTGGAGGTGGAATTGGCTCGCTCCCCCTCTAAACCCAGACATATTGCTTTAAAAAAAAATGGTTAATTGATTCTTGTGTCCCAAATCAGAAGAGCCCTCTGGTGTGGGACAGAGAAAAACCAATATTTTTATTTAAAACAGGTTGATTATAAATGTGATCTCTTTCAAAAAAAAAAAAGAAAAGGGGATATGATATAGATATATAGGAGGATATGGAGATGATAAGATAAAAGGGTAGATTAATGAACCTACTTTTAAAGAATAACTTGTTTAAAATGTTTTACATTGGTATAGATTTTAGTTTATGTTTAAAATGTTTTACATTGGTATAAATTTTGGTTCATTGATACAAACTTGAAGTTAATTTTGTTATACTCTCTATATATATGTATATATTTCTATTCTTGTTTGAGGTGTTGTGTTTATATAACTCATTTAAAATTGTAATGGATAATTAAAAAATAGATTAATAATTAGTCATCTATGATAATCATATCTGTAGCCATGCTAGTTAAGTCTTCTAGGTATACATAGATATATTTCAGATAGATAGGTAATCTTCAAACACTTCATAGACCTAGAGAATATGGCATTTAAATAACTTAGAATTCTGTTGATGTGAGACACAATTGCTCCTGGCTGCACCAATTGATCCCGAGAGAATGTTGGGCTTCTAAGACATTTCCATTCGGAAGTTTGTCTTTTTGGCACAAAATGGCCTACTGGGCAAAGAACTGCCCTTGCCTTGACGGCTGACAGTACAAATGCAATGCTGTCCTTTCTGGACAAGCGGGACACAAGGAAAGCGACCACTGTACTCTGCCAAGACAGGGTAAGATGGTCTCTCAGAATTCCTGCTTCTAAAAATGGTCTGTCAGATACTCTAGGCCTGTAGCCAATTTGAATGCACCAACAATGCTGAGAAACATCAGGTGACTGTCCAGGCTGCCAGCTGTCTTGGTCTACTCTTGCAAGATTCCCGAAGTTGCTTGCATCCGTCTACCATTTCTCAGGTACCATTATGTTCCTTCTCAGGTCTTTGATGTGGTTGAAGGCTAGATAGTCGTAATTTCCTCAGTTATGATAAAAGATAAGTTAGCTATAAAACCTTAAACTCACAAATATAAGATAGATAGGACATCTTCTTTAATATTGTAACTATAATTCTTGCTCGGTAATTGTTTTGTTATATGTAATTTTACCATGTTAAAGTTAAAACCTTCCTTTTTAAAAAAAGAAGAAAGGGGAAGTGCTGTGGATATCACTCTATGTAAATAAAACACTGATGGCCAATGACCAGGCAGGAGGTAGGTGGGACAAGGAGAGAGGAGAATTCTGGGAAGCGGAAGGCTGAGGGAGAGAGACTGCAGCCACCGCGAGGAGAAGAGCATGTAGAGACGCCGGTAAGCCACCAGCCACGTGGCAAGCTATAGATTTATAAAAATGGGTTAACTTAAGATAAAAGAACAGTTAGCAAGAAGCCTGCCACGGCCATACAGTTTATAAGTGATATAAGCGTCTGAGTGATTATTTTATAAGTGGATTGTGGGACTGCGGGGCTTGGGGAACCTGGAGAGAAGCCCTCCAGCAACAGGTTTGGTTTTTATCCTTCCATAAATGTTTGGCTCCTGGAGTGCAGGCCGAGGACAGTAAATAGTTTTATTTGGTGGCAGTTGACACTGCTCCAGGTGAGCACAAGAGAGAAGCGAGAGGTGCTAAGGAGTCAGTGTTTGCAAAGAGGAAGTGGTGCTATTAAAAGATGGAAGCCTGAGAGGAGCCGTGTGAAAACAGGAGAGGCTAACAGGACCCAGCGTAGGTAGGCCTGTGAAGAGGGCATTTCATTAGGGCTGGTAATTGGCAGGGTTTTAGTGTTGGCTTGTGTTGGAAGTCCAGTCAGAAAGTAGGTCAGAGGTGGGGCAGATACTGTCAAAGATGAGGTCCATGAGGTCTCTGACTCTTGTCCAAAGAGTGTTTCTGAACTTGCCATGTTTGACGAGAGCCATCCTCTGACCATGTTGCTTGTGCTACAAACTTACCTTGTGTTTTCTTCCATGACCCCTCAGCTTATTTTTAAATAATGAAGATTTGCATGAATGGTACTTTAACTAAAAAGCAGTAAAAGCCAATATAAGATAAAGTAAATAAGATAGCAAATAATAGGTTTGGCTTATTATTTTTGCCTATGTATGCATGTTTTCTCGTGTGCAAGTTAACATCAAGTTGTGAGGGTACACACAACCCATTCACACGGAGGCCAGAGCACAACCTTGGGTGTTACTCTGCAGGTGCTACTATTTTTTTTTTTCAAAACATGGTCTACATCATTGCCCTGATGCTTTCCAAGTAGGGGAGGCAGGCTAGTTGTTGAGTCCTACAGATCTACCTATCTCTGCCTCCTCAATTCTATGGTATCAAATATATGCCACCACGCTGAGCTATTGACATAGGTCTTAGGAATCAAACTCAAGTCTTTGTGCTTGTAAGGCCAACATGGTGTTAACTGAACCATCTCCCGCAGCCCGATTTATTTATTTTTTAAGATTTATTTTATTTGTACTATGTGTATGAGTCTTTGCCTACATGTATGTGTATGTGCATACAGTATGCATGCCTAGTGTCTGCAGAGGCCAGAAGAGGGTGCTGGGTCTTGTGGAATTGGAGTTAATTAATTGCAAGTTGTCATGTGGGTGCTGGGAACCAAATTCAGGTCCTCTGGAAGAGCAGAAAGTGCTCTCTAAGCCACTGAGCCATTTCTCTAGCTGCCACCTCCACCCTAGTTTATTTTTAAATGTCTTTAAAAACCAATAGAAACATTTTACTTGGATTGAAAGACCTGAGCGATGTCTTATTCAACAGCCTCCTAAATCTTGGCTGCGAGGGACAAACGAAGAGGAAACTGGATCGCAGCTGAGGCTCACTGACTCCTGAGTTGAAACCCATTTGCTGTGCACCTTAGACTGAACAGTGAGGCCAACATGGTACTCAGTGAGCACTCCCTGTGCCAAGTACTCTACAAGATGTTATATTCTATTGAATTGTCTCAGAAACCTATTTCACTGGAAACACAGGTGAGGCAAATTTACTTCATTGCCCAAGTAAATGAAGCAGGTAATCTTCAAAATCAATAAACAAAGCCCTTGTTCATCTAACCTCAAATCAAGCCCATCTTTCTGGTTAACCGATTGAAAACTCATGAGACCGTACTGTGATGGGAAATGCAGAGACACAAGAATCATGTAAACCAGACTGGCCATGTAGTCACCATGTGAATAGGGGGGAAATTAGATTTTTGACTTTCATGGTTTTTTTTTTAATCTGTGAAGTATGTAAAACAGCACTCTGAATAGCTGCCTTAGCTAGAGTTACTATTGCTGTGATAAATCACGATGGCCAAAAGCATGGGGAGGAAAGGGTTTATTTGACTCACAGTTTGTCATCAAAGGCAGTGAGGGTAGGAACCTGGAGGCCGGAGCTGATGCAGGGATCATGGAGGGATGCTGCTTACTGGCAAATAGAAGGGGTCAGACTTACTCTTGTGTTATCTATGCTATATATTAAGTGTGCCATGGATAAATTGTGCTTAATATAAGACCATGAATGGTTCATAGATTCATGCAAGGCTATGTTGATGTTACAATGGGTTAAAAAAAAAAAAGGCAAAGAAAGGCCTGGAGCTATAGATATAATCCTGTGGTTTAGATCATGTGTTTCTCTTCTAGAGGACCTTGGATCAGTTCCAAGCACCCAAAGCAGACCCTTCACAATCACCTGTCATGCCAGCTCCGGGGGACCCAGCACCTTCTTCTGGTTTCTGACAGTACTGCATTCACGTGCAGAAGCCTCACACAGATGCACACATACATTCACATAATTACAGCTAAATTTTTAAAAAATTAAAGGAATGAAAGACCTGGAAGAGACCTAGAATGCATTGGCAGTCTATCTGTCTCAGCCGCACATTTCTTAGTTTTTAGCAGTTGGGTAGATCATGTGATTAGCTTTGGCCAAAGATCAATAGTGATGAAAGCATCTTTTAGCCTGAGGCATCTAAGAGCCTGTGGCTTTCTCTCTCATGATCTGTTGTTGCACTGCTTGTGCAGGACCTAACTGGAGGGAAAGACCTGCGTGACTGAAGCGGCTAGCCTGAGCCAATCATTTCAGGTGAAAAAAACCCTGCCCTGGAAGCAGAGGGCTCCCATCACATCATACTTTCAGATCTGATGCTAAGTTCATCTGTTTCTGTACCATTTCCAGGTTCATCTTGTCTCAAGATAGAGGTTTTCAATAGTTGGGAAAAACATCTTTCTGGTATAGCAAATACATAAATTTAATCACAGACTTCCGAATCTTAGGTGTAAAGTGATGTTGAAGAGCACCAGACATGACCTCTTTATCTCACTTGTAAAAGTATCTAAAATTCAGAGTAGTCCAGTGAGTTTCCTAGTTGGCCAAGCGACTCAAGGACAGATCTGGATTTAAATGCTTTTCTGCTATACCTGAGTCTAGAATCTTCACAACCCTGCACTCAGGATGCTTTTACACTGTTATAATCCCCACTGAGGCAGTGATATATGGGTACTATGGAAGAATTAATATGCTCCCCAAAGAGTTTTGTTATGCTCTACAGCAAACTAGATTCAAGAAGAGCCGGGAGAATATTCTATTTGGTACTCATAGAGATTGCTCAGCCAGAAAATTCTGGAAGATGGAAATTATCCAAAGAGAATCTTAGCAAAATACTTAGGGGGGGAGGAAAAGACTTCTATCAATCTAATTGAAAAATTTGCATAAGTCTTTAGAGTATTGATGCCAGTGAGGTCAGAGTCCTTTGGGAAGGATAATGAGACCATGCCTCAATTCCTTCGATTTTGTGTTTTGAGATTCTGCCATTAGATAAATCGGAGTGAGTCAGCACAAATTGAACCTTGTTAGAGCAAGGAGTTTGTTACTGAGTCTTTAGTTACCTGTTTGCAGTGGCTGTCTGCAGTACCTCAGTCTCTGCACCTTTCCTCTCTTCACTTCCTAACCCTTGTCTGAACAAGACATTTGGGATGACACCAAGTAAGTATTCTACATTTTTAACACAAGTTTCAGATTTTAGGAATTCCTTCATTCAGTTGTTTGCATAACAAACACCCTGTTTCATGTGAAAATAAAACAAAGCAAGAATTATTAAATTCTAAACAGCCTTTGGTGACAAGCGGTCTGCCCATGAAGGCCCGGCATCAGAAAGCATCAGCTCATGATGAAAAAGGGTGTGGGTTTCTAGGAGAGGGACAAAGTTCTAAGTCTATTTGTGTCTACATACTTACTTGTTTTTTCATTTGCACTATCCTGAGTGCTATTAAGGGCTTCAAAAGAAAAAGATAAATCATCATGCTAATTCTTCACTAATTCTTTCATTTCATCCCTGGAATTTTCAAATTTTTGCACTATACTTAAATCCTACCATTTCAAGGGAGACCTGCCTGTTTGAGTCAGAAACACATGTGTATTCATGCCATGTGCAATTTTATCTTCCATAACACTTTCAAATATCTGTCAATCACACAGTCATTAAAATCTCAACGCTTTCATTTGCAATGCTTTGCTTTATTACATGCTTTGATTACACAGTGCCGGCATATGAAGCATTTTCATATGGCTTACTGGTTATTGCGGATTTTTTCTCCTTGTCATGATTTGCCTTCCCCTGTATCTTTCCTCATTTTTCCTTATTGATTTATAGGGTTTTGTTTTTAGATATTGTTAACCTCTGTGTTTCAAGCCCATGGCAAATACTTTCCCCCACCCATAAGTTGGACATTGATATTTTATTTATTTTTTAACAATCCAAAGGTTTTTATTTCTCATGTGACCAAATTTATCATTTTTTTTATGGCTCTGGGGTTTGGTTCATTATTAGAAAGGCCTTTACCATTCTGAGATATACAAATATTATTCTAAATTATCTTCTGGTGTTTTCTCAAGTTTCACAGATACCAATGCTATGCCTGCCCATGTAGTTATAAACTACATTGATAAAGAGTAAAAACTCCAGAGCCAGGATGTTTGGGATCAAATTCTAGTTCCACATGTTGCTAAAAGTATTATCTTGAACATCTGGGAGAGAATTTAATAATATATCACAAACTTGTTAGAATCAATCAATCCATGTATTTGGTGTATTTAGAATAGTGTTCCTGTAAGTAGTAGCTAAGTAAAGATGATGAACATCATTTATATTGGAGAAACTAGCTGGAGCATATTTCTTGGTACATAGTTCAGAGCTCTGTAAATAAAATTTAATCAGTTCACACAAAATATGTTTCCCCATTCTTCCTTCTCATTAGTTATTTATGAGTGAGTCTGTCAGGCTACACAGGCCGCATCATCATTTCAGCAACCCTGAGCATAAATAGCTGTTAGCATTCTCAGGGGATCTGGAAACTCTTGGGTGTAACATGTGAAACAGATTTGCAAAAAGATTTAAGCCAACCTAGGGGAGGGTCAAGCGTGGACTTTGCTCACATATGACAACATGGCCACAATTCCTTGAGAGGCAATTAGCCCTTGTTAGCCCAAAGGCGTAAATAAGAACTGTACATCTTTTCCTCTCAAATTTTATTGATGTACTTTCATCTTGCAGCCTCTACTCAGTAGTTCGATGATGATTTGTGTGGTTATTGGAAAAAAACTTCCCATTCTTTTACAACAATAATTCATAAACCAGATGATGGGGTATGAGCACGTTGTTCTTTGCCTTGGGGGATCTTAACAGCTTTACAAGAAAGAAGAGAATGAAATTGAAAAGACATAAAAATCCAAAAGCCCAAAGCTGTCTCTGTGACAGAACTGCTAATGTTACTCAGAGAACTGCAGCCAGGAGCCAGGGTGGTGTGGCCAGATGCATCAGCCATTCTTCATAACCAGACTGTAGAGACTTAACTGACAATGTCTACCCCATCTGCCATTCAGGTCTCTTGAGCTGGGAAAAATCTCATAGAGAAGACATTTCTGCAAGCCAGAAATAGTAAATCAAGGTAAACCAGGGTTGGTGCCTTCCTGAGGCTCTATGGGGAATGTTGCCTTGTCTGTCTCTTACTCATTTATACTGATAATAGCTTTTAATGGTTACTGGCAGTCCTTGGAGTGTCCTTGGTTTGTGGGCATATTAGTTCAGTCTGTGGCTCTTTCGTTACATGACCTCTTCCCCTGAGTCTCTACATGATTTTTCCTGTTTAAAAATCTGTTGTAAACATACCTGATCTGGGTTTAAGAATCACTCTAATCCAGAATGATGTCTTCTCAAGATCCTAACCCAAACTACGTCTGCGAAGCTCCTTATTCCATAAATGGAAAGATGGTTTGGCAGTTAAAAGTACGTGCTTGCTGCTCTTGGAGAGGACCTGGGTTTGCTTCCCAGCATGAGCATGTGGCTCACAATGGACTCTAATCCTCGCTCCAGAGAATGCAATGTTCTCTTCTGTTCTCCAATGAAATTGCAGGTGATACAAATACATTCATGCAGGCAAAACATCCACATACAAAGATAAAAATACATACATTTTTTGTTTTGAACACTCCTCATTTCAAATAGGTTACATTCTGAGGTTTGGGAGGACATTCTTTTAGAGGGAACATGAGTCACTATACATTTGTTGGAATCACCACAAAGTGAGTTTAAAGAAGGAGTCTGAGCTGAAGGCCAACATTTGAGTGCTCATTAAAATGAAGAAATTAATGAGAAACAGCACTAGGAAGTCAGGAGACCAAGAAAAAAAACCCAGGCACATCAATATTCACTTGGTGGTGATGTGCCTGTAGGCTGGGCTGAAGAGATGATTCAGTAGTTTAGAGTACTTCGTGCTCTTTCAGAGGACTCATGTTTGATTTCCAGCATCCACATAGTGCCCATAACTCTACTTCTATCTTCAGCCTCTTTTGGGCACCAGGCATGCATGTAGTGCACATTAATGCATGCAGGTAAAACACTCATACATATAAAATAAAATAGATAAGTAAAAACACAACTTTAAGATGCCTGTTGGAGCCAGAAGAAGACATAGACATGAGGCCTCAAGGAGAATTCAAAGCACAAATCATCACAGTATCATGATTGCAAATGGCCAGGTACTCACTTGCTACTGCCCCTGTCATTCCCATTAGAGTTCTTCAGTCCATAAGCATATATTCACAAAAAGTGTCTTCATCTCTGTTTTGTACATGGCAAGTGTAGTGGTTTGAATAAGAATGGCCCTTATAGTCTTATATATTTGAATGCTGGGTGCTTAGGGGATGGAACTGTTTGGAAAGGATTAGGAGGTGTGATCTTGTTGGAGGAGGTGTGTCACTCTGGGGGTGTGCTTTGAGGTTTCAAAAGGCCAGGTTATTCCCAGTTAGGTCTCTTTGTCTCCTTCTAGGGGTTCAGATGCAAGATCTCAGCTGATGCTCTTAACTACCATGCCTGCCTTCCCGATCTCCACCATGAAGGGTCATGGACTCATCTGAAACTGTAAGCAAGCCCCGAATAAACTCTTTCTTCTCTATGTGACCATGGACAGGGTGTCTCTTCATAGCCTAAAGTAGCTAAGACAGAGAGAGTAAATCTTGGAAATCTTAAATAAATTTGAGTCAGACCCAAGAGCTATTTTGTAATTGTCAGAATCTAAATCCACATCTATCTGATTGCAAAGATTCAGCTCCTTTTCTTACTGTTCTCTTCACAGCACTCTAACAGGAAAGCATTTGAAGATAGAGAGGTACCTGATTAGTGCCTGAGCTGATTCTCAAATTTCACTCTTACCCTTCCCATTCCCCTTCTCTTTCTGTCTTTTTTCTTCCCTTCTTTCTTCCTCTCGGAAGCAATGATGCACTAAGACTCAAAACATTTGTCTCTTGACTTTCTGTGTAAATGTGATAGCAAATGACCAAAAAGAAACTGTGACCAAAGAGATATAGGAAGATATTTTAGGTCCAGAAACACTGCTTTAAAATATGGCTGTCTAAACTGGAAGATAATCTTTGGATGTTTCCCCCTTGACTCCTTATTTCCTGGAATGCAGACGCGATGGATGGCATTACAGTGACCAGTTTTCAACTGGGAGGCAACTCTTTAAATGAAAGTCAAGTATTAATCAGAGAGATACAGAAAGACCAGAGGAGTCTGGGCCATTGGTGTCACATGAGAACTGTTCCAGTTGTTCTCAGGAAGATTTCTTCTCAGTCCTAATGACATGAAGAAGATGACTCACCCAGTACCTCATCTTGCTTCAGCCACTATTTTTCTTTGCTGCTTTACAAGGAGTTAAACACAGTAACACAGTGTCACTGACTTCTCACAGCCTCGGGATGAATGGAAAACATTAGAGGCTAGATGTGGAGACACGCTCTGGGCCAGGACACAGGAAGGAGAGGGGGTGGAGATTAAACTTCCCAGCTTCAATGTTCAGGATAACATAAGAAGCGAGACAGTGTTGACTGAGATTGAGTGTGGGAGGACTTCAAGTAGGAGAGACTTTTAATCACTTTAATGGTGTGCTAAAATGAAATACTGTACCAAGTGCTGATCTAATGTACTTTGCCTAGTCTGTGCTATAACTTGTCTCTGATAAAAAAAAAAAGGGGTGTGTGTGTGTGTGACATTTCTCCCATTCTGAACATAAAGAATATTTGGTTTAGTAGCTGTGGAGATTAATTCCATTTTGGAAGCTCATTACAAACCTTTCCAATATTTTAGTGGTAATAATAATAACTTGAAAGCTCCTTCAACCTGAAGAATGCGGTATTGCCTTTTCTGTTCTCCACAGGAGCTATGGGAACCTTACTTGACCTCAGAGTCTTCAGAGCAGGTTTAGAGGCAGGCAGACAACAAAGGAAACTGGGTAAACATTCACCTGTGCCTGAAAGCCTCTGCTCATGCGCTGAAGGGAGAGAGAGGAGGTTTCTGGGGAGACACGAAGGTTTGTAGTTTTCCCATCGTGGGGTATTTAATTAATTTCTCAAGTCAATTTTTCAGTGCACCTGGTATAATCAATATTCTTAGATTTTTATCATTAACTTGGTGATGGTCCCTAAACCACTGCATTTTGATGTGTGCTCAAGTATGGGGGGTTGTGGGGTGAATTTGTGCTTTAGCCAGGACTAGTTTGAATTACAAGATATCACAGAATTCATGGTTTCCTAGCCAAGTTTCGTATTCATAGGAACAATATTTTTTATTAGATTGTATTATCTAATACATTTTCTAATCTTTATTAGAAAATGGTTTATCTTTCAAAGGACTCTGATGGTGATAATTCAACCTAAGATTTTAACACATTTTATTTTGCGCTGCATTGAAATAGCATGCAGGGATAATTGCAAAATCTGTAACATCATTATGAAGTAAAATGGCACACATAGTCACATGCTGTGTCTAAAATGAATAAACTTGAAGGGTATGGGGTAAAGCTTGACTCTGGTTTCTCAATATTGGTTATTTTTTCTAGTCCTCTGTGAGAGAGCCGAGAGCAAGGACAGGGTCTCATGCATTGTAAATCCTGTACATCAGGTGAGCAGAATTTTTATTACATAGCAATCCCTCTATAAACACGTGTTGGGTGAATTACCAATGACTTACTGGGTAAGTTGGAGATGCGCTAACCCACAATTTCTGCAACACCATTGTTTGGCACACATGGTACATATTTACATGGTGTACATATACCATGTAAATAGCCCGGTACGACTGTGGTATCAGACTCTGTGAGTGGAATCGAAGATGAAGAAACTATGGTTTAGACCCAGAGCCCATGTACATGTGTAATAATCACTACATAACACCATACAATTGGTGATCTAATAGAAAACAATGCCAAATGCAAAGGTGTGATAGGAAGAAAAATGGCAGCCAAGTTGTCACCAGGTGTTGTGGCACAGCTGGAATTCCAGCACTCGGCTGGAAGGAGAAAGAAATTAACACTAACCTGGTTCACATGGTGAATTCAATACCATCCAAGCTACACAGAAAAACCCTTCTCAAGCAAACAACTTACAATTCCTATGGTAGAGACATGGGGCATTAACTGGAATGAGAATATGGTCCTGGGAGAGATCTAAGCTAGAAATACGAATCAGGTCATCATCGGCACACATATGAATACCTAAAACTGTAGCAGTAAGAGGTAACCGAGCTGGGGAGATGGCTCAGTAGGTAGAGGACTTGCTTTACAAGCCCGAGGACAGGAGTTTGAATCCCCAGAACCCATGTAAAGCCTGACAGAGTAGTGTTCACTTATAATCCCAGCACTCCTACAGCAAGATAGCACACAGAGACCCGATGATCCCTGGAAGCTGGCAGGCCATGTAGCCTGGTGTGTGCAGCAGTGAGCAAGAGAGCTTGTCCCAGATAAGGGGAAGGCAAAGACGGACACCTAAAATTGTCCTCTGGTCACCACACATATGTTATAGCATATGCCCCTCCACACACACACACACACACACATACACACACACACACACACACACACACACACACACAGAAATTAAAACATGCGCCTCCCCCTCAACACACACAGAAAGAGACTTATTAAAGAGTTAATCTAGAAGAGCATATAGAGACTAGATGAAAATGCAGTTGCGTAGTTATTCATTTATTCAAAACCCAAACCATATTCCAGACACAGGACTCCTCCTATGCGAGCCCTGCATGCATGCTCCTTCCCCTCCCTGAGTGATTGTACGTGTTGCAACTCTCTCATTAAGTTTCTAAAGGCAGGGGGCAGGATTCTCTGTGCCTCCACAGCTTACAGCCAGCTTTGTGGGTCCGGGATGTTCCTAATTGTGCATAGGAATGATGATGCCTGCCTTAATTATTAGATAATACAATCTAATAATAGACAGGGAGCTTCTCCAGCAGGAAACCACAAACATTGTTTATCAAGGGAAAGAAATGCCTTGAATTCTCTGTACACCAAGCTCAAACATAGCAGCAGAGACAGCCAAAAAGAGAACAGGTATTTCCTTTTTGTGATTAAGTTCATGAAAGTCCCCAGCTAGAAAGTCACGTTTTCCTCGGAGGTAGCTTCTATTACAGAAGTATTCTGTGGAAGGTCTGCATGAACCTCTTCTACTTTTCAAGGATAAAAACTTAATGAGGCCCTCAATTACTTTCCAGAGAAGTGAGATATGAAATAAAGAGTCAGTGAACTACAATGTCTAGATCAGTGGTCTCAACCTTCCTAATGCTGCGACCCTTTAATACAATTCATGTTGTGGTGACCTCCAACCAGAAAATCATTTTCATTGCTACTTCATAACTGTAATGTTGCTCTTGTTATGAATCATTATGTAAATATCTGTGTTTTCTGATGGTCTTAGGTGACCCCTGTGAAAGGGTTGTTTGACCCCCCAAAAGGGTCATGACCCACAGTTTAAGAAACAATGGTTGCCAGGTGGTGATGGCACATGCCTTTAATCCCAGCGCTCAGGAGGCACAACCAGGAGGATCTCTGTGCATTTGAAGCCAGCCTGGTCTACAGAGTGAGATCCATGACAGGCACGAAAGCTACACAGAGAAACCCTGTCTCGAAAAAAAAAAGAAAAAGAAAAAGAAACAATGGTCTAGAAACTTCTCCCATTTCCTTACTTCCTTTTGCCCTGATAGGTGTGACGTTATAATTTGTCATCCAAACTCCAGAGAATATTATGTAGAGGTGACCCCATGTATTGCAGTGGCATCATGTCACAGCTTGTTTTCCTGAGAATTCTCAGATGAATATCAAGAATTCCTTGTGATTTACTATTCTTGAGTTCCTCAATGTTACCGAAAGACTCCATCTCTAAGCATGAGGTTCTCTTGAGTTCACTACATTTGTGTTTTAGAAACTTTCAGCCCCTACTGACCACATGTATTTTTGTCTGAATATTATGTCTTCTCTGATCTTTAGCCATTGTTTTAAAAATTCAGAAAAACGTATCTTCCTTTCACTTACTGGGAGATTTTCCACTTGTACTTCATTTTGGAACCTAAAGGACCTCATAGTGAGTTCAGATTTGTACCCAGTTTCAAGAATAAACAAACAAAATAAAGATATTTAAAACAAGGAAAGTTGAAGAAACTGTCCCAGTCAAGTCTAAGGAGATGTGGCAATTAAAGGTATTACAGTATGATACCTTGGAAGAGAAAAGAGAACCAAGTTAGACTGAAGTAATCCATAGAGACTATCAACTTTAATCACATTGTCCATCAATTTTTGGAAGATATTAATAGAAACTGACCATGGGATATATGGGAACTTTCTATAATGTTATTTTATTTTTCCTGTAGATCTTTTTAAAATAGTATCTATTAAAATACTCTTCATTACTGCTTCAACTGGAATTAACATGAATTTTAGGAATTGTGACTTTGGACCTCTTGTAAGTTTCTCCTATATATATAGAATGTAAATACCTATGCAACTTGCCTATTGTTTTATATTTATTGAAGCAAAGCAAAATATGTGTGCTCATGTACAGTCATAATATTTAGTACTTTTTTTGCTTACAGGCCACAAATTTGACATTAGAAATCATGATCTCACCTAGTGACTCCTCAATTATATTCTCCACTAAAAGGCAGCCATTTCTCCTTGAAAAAATGCTACTTTCACGGTTTAAATATGAGATAAGCCTGTAATATTTCCATGCACCAAATAATAGAATGTATTCAGATATTCTAAGGAGTAGAATATATATATTAAAACAGGTTGTAGAAGTGAATTAAAAGGATCTTCATTGTTGAAATCTGGGTTCAACTGAAGTTTCAATATAAATAAAGGTATAACCTTGAGTAAAATCTAAATCTATACTAATATTAATAAATAAATGCACCATTTTTTTCTATAGTAGAATTCTATAAGATATTATATAGAGAGGAATATAGAGGAAATGATGGAGTTTCAAAAGTCATCATCGATTTCTAGTGTTAATTTGATGAGGCACATATATTTATATAGATCATACTAAATCCCCATAGACTACTTACAAAGGGAAACATACATTTTTCATAGTGAGGAAACTGGAAAGATGCTACAGTACACAAATGATCAAAGGAGAAATCACCAATATTGGACCCCAGTTTGAAATCCAAAGAAAGCACTTTGTAGAGCAGACTCACTTCTGTAGTGCCCTCTCTCTGCCTTGCCCACATTGACTGTGCGGCTTCATCCTGTACTTTATCTCTTTTCCCAATGACAACCTTGACAATTAATGCCTTTTACATTTTTCACAGGTTGGAACTTCCTTAAGTCAGATGCAACATGTCTAAGGTGACTTTATCTTTGTGAGAAATCCTTATTTATCCTTTTCCAAGCTAGCAATTGAGGCCCTGGTTTGCATGAGTCTCCTAGAGAGCAATGGTTCCAAGTCTGGATGAGCTAGTCTTGTTCTTAATTTACTACCCTATCCCATTTAGATTGGATTGCTACTCATAGCAGGAAAGTTATACTAAAACACTTAGAAATCTAATCTTAAATGCTTTGAATATTGGAAGCAAAAGTGAATGACTTGGAGGAGGTGATACTGGATAGGCTAGTCTAGAGGTTAAGTTTTGCTGATTGGATTTTCCAGCGCATTGAGTGTTGGTGCTGAAATGTTGAAAACTTTCTGGGCTAATGGAATGTATTATCGCATAAAATGATACCTTCTCAATTTCTTCTTTATAAACAGCTGTATTAGGATACAATTCACATACCATACAATTCATCCATTTAGTGCACATAATACAATTTTATTATATGGGTAGAGCTGTGCAACCATCATTATGATCAAATTATGGAACTTTCTCAAGTCCCTTTTGTGCCTACTATTGATACTGATTTTTACTTCTCTTATTTTTCAATTATAGCATATATTTATGAATATGATATAAATTGTGTTGATACCACAATGAAATGTCCTTGCTCTCAAGGAGGTTCTGAGAGGCATGCATAGAGGTTCAAACCTGTAATCTCACCACTGAGGAGGCAGAGAGAGGATTGTTTCAAATTTGACACTGGCTGAGGCTGTACAGGTTTTGCCCCAGCCATCACACAAGAAGACAAACAAGCCAAAAAGATTTCCTGAGAGAAGCAGATTATAAGCAATTATTTGGTAAGTACTATAGTGAGAAAAATACAAGTACTGTGCAGGACACAGGCACAGGCATCCAACTCACTGGTGTAATAAAATGAGACCGATGCTGAGAGATGGAAAATAAGATGGATATTGTCTGACATTTGAGGGATTGGAAACACTGGATGGGGGATTCAAAGAACAGAATTACAGGGACCATCTTTCTGTGGTGTCTGCTACAATCTGAAGTGATACCGAAACAGATTCACAGAGCTAAAATGGGTCTAGTCTTTTTTTGCATGTCAAACTTGAAGTTACTTTTTTATATGAATTCTCATATGACCTTTGTTTATAATATTAAAATATGAAATATCATCAATGGGTGAACAAATGAATGAGAGTCCATGCAGCAGATGGATACCCAGGCTACATGAAAGATGAAAATATTGGTACCCACAACAGTATAGAGAGACTAAAGGCCCCCATAGAAAGATTCAGCACCTACAACTCTGTAGCTAGAGTTTTCCTGCCTTGCCCACAGTCAGGACAAATCTTTATCACCCTCCAGTTTCACAGCCGTTCAGACCCAATCAAGTAAACACAGAGACTTATATTACTTACAAACTGTATGGCTGTGGCAGGCTTCTTGCTAACTGTTCTTATAGCTTAAAATAACCCATTTCTATAAATCTATACTTTGCCACGTGGCTTGTGGCTTACCGGTGTCTTCACATGCGGCTTGTCATGGTGGCAGCTGGCAGTTTCTCTGACCCAGCCTTTCACTTCCCAGAATTCTTCTCCTCCTTGTCCCGCCTATACTTCCTCCTTCCTGGCCACTGGCCAATCAGTGTTTTATTTATTGACCAATCAGAGCAACAGATTTGACATACAGACCGTCCCACAGCACAACTCCAACTATGTAAATTTAGAGAAAATGCAAATTAATCAAGAGTGACAGAAAGCAGACCAATGGTTGTCTTTGATAGAGTGGGTGTTGCTGAGGGTTTAGGGAGGGGTGGGCGGAAACTTCACCACATGATAGAAATGCTCATTATCATGACTGTGGTCATGGCTCCAGATGAGCAAATAAAAGTGTTAAAATTTATCTAATTGTATTTTTTTAAACATGTAAAGTTCATTGTATATGAGTTATGTTCCTATAAAGGTTTTAAAAAGGTAACCCTACTTTAGTGATCAACCGTGGCATCTCTCTAAGTACCCAGGAGCTGTCACTTAATGAATGCTCAGCGGTAGGTACTGATGGCAATGATAGTGTCAAGCTATTAGAATTAGCATAACCTGTCTCAGTCACAAAGGCCTAGGAAAGAAACTAGGTGATCTGCAGACAGGCTTAGACAGTATAAGTAGGAGTGGGAGCTACAGAAGTACAAATTGATAATTTGAGTTTAAGGAAAGGAAAAATGATTAAATCTTACCTCTGGCATTTTCTAGTTCATCTCTAATGTAACCCTTACCTAATTCAGAATTAATGCTATCCTATTCTGATTCTCTTGGCTTCCTGAGAACTTCTCACCACAGTGTTTACCTTCTTGTACATTGTAACATCTTAAAACCAACAGTAATTTTAACTAAGACAGAGGTAGACAAAATCTAACAAAGATAAAGTCAGGTTTAGATAATACAATATGTAATTTAAACATCTCTGCAGTCATAATAATGCTTAAAATTATGCAAACTACCTTATTTCCCCTCTTCATTTGAAAGACTATAACTTTTTATTGTCTTATTACAAAATAATGCTTACTTTTTTTTTCTGACATGTAGTTAAACATTACTGAGATACCTAACTCCAGAAAATCCAAAGACCCTTTCTTATCACACCCTGGAGAGTGAGGATGAATCATTACTCACATTCAGTTGTCTCAGTCCTTTATGAGATCACATTCAGAAGAAAGTGGAAACCGTCACAAAAACGGAGGGTTCAGATGTGTGACGAGTATGAAGGAAAACTATGCTTCTTATGATGAATATTTGACGTAAATGTCACATTGAAATCCTTTCCAATAACAGGTAGTACCCTTTTTGAGTTAATGGCAAAGGAATTAGGAAAGCTCTTACAAGCTCACAGTTAATCAGTTCAGTAAAAGTTTTTCCCTTCCTAAACTTTCTAACCTGCAGTCTAACTTCTCAAATCTTTTGCAGAGAGCTGAAAAATTTATTGGTGAACTGTTACCTTAGAGATTGGCTTCTTTTTTCCAAGTGACAATTACACATCCATTTATTTTATTGATTTGTTCATCTCCATGTTCTCCCAAATCATTGCAATCATAAAAATTTAAAGTATAGAAGAAATCATGCATATTGTTTGGTCCAAATTTAATTTTACAGAGAATGGGAGCAGGTCCTAAAGGGATAATGATCGAACCCCACTCACACAGCAACTCATGTCAATATTTAATATGGAAACAGATTCTCTATTATCAACAAGCTGCCTCTCTTCCAGAATGGCTTACCAAACACAGAATAGGGGTTCAGGCTTTCTTCTCACAAGACCATGCTTGATTGGGAAGCTGATTTAGATATAGATAGACCTCTACTTTTGTTTCCAAGGCAATTCTAATTACTTTCTTCATAATAAGTTATCCCACTACCAAAGCACAAAAGATACACACCATTTCCTTGCTTGTGATATTCCAGGTCACAGAGTTACTTGTCTACCCATTGCAACAAAGCCCCTGACAGAAGTATCTTGAGGAAAGGTGTTGATTTTTGTTTGCAGTCGCAGGGGATGTAGTGGGAAGTAATGGCCACCGGAACCTGGAGCAGCTGGTCACATTGCACCACACAGATGAATTCTGGTACTTTACCTCCCTTCTCCTTTTTCTTCAGTATAGAACTCTAGCTCACAGTTGGTGCTGACCACAGAAGAGCTGGTGTTCTCAATCCATTTAACCTTATCCAGATCACCCTTTAGACTTTTGCTCACAGGCTAACTTCATCCAGAGAATTCCTCACTAGCATTTCTAGAAGCTTGTCTTCTAGGTGAGATCCTGTAAAGTTGGCAGTAATTATTGACCATGACAATTCTAATCCTTGTTAATGTGACACCAAAACCTATCACCCTTAAGCCATAGTTCTCCTTCCGATGTCCTCAAAAGTTGATGGCCATCTCATGACCCAAAATACATTACAATTTCAAAGGACCCAACAGACTTTTAACAATTCCAAGACTATTTACAAGTCCAAAGTCCAAGTCCAATCTGAGACTCAAGGAAGTCCCTTAACTGTTGACTCTTATAAAATAAAGGACAATTTACATGTTTCCAATATATAATGATATAGAATAACCACTCTCATTTCAAAGGGAATTAATGAATATCATAGCAAGGACTGACTTGACAAGTCCAGCAAGAAAGGCATCAAATTTGGCAGATTCATGTCCAGCATCTGGTTCTCATGATGAAATTATCTGGACTCCAAAGACCTTGTATAGCCCCACCCATGCAGCTCTGCTGCCTGGAGCACATCTAGCCTCTCCATTTGCGTGTTTCCCCTTGTGCAACAGCTTTCCTGAGAGGATTTTCCATGATTC
Organism: Peromyscus maniculatus bairdii; assembly: GCF_049852395.1. NCBI lineage: Eukaryota > Metazoa > Chordata > Mammalia > Rodentia > Cricetidae > Peromyscus > Peromyscus maniculatus. Next base: position 11,182,780 of record NC_134871.1, on the reverse strand, counting down.
TGGTATCTCCAATATTCTGAGGCTTCCACTGCAAATTTGGTGTCATTTTCACAGCTGTGTGCAGTGGCCTCCCAACACCTTCTTGAAGGATCCCCAACCCTGATGTACATTTCATTGCCTCGGGAGTTCTAGGGAACTGTGATGCAGGACTCTATGGCTTCATCAAGCCTTCATCTTTTATGCCTGTAAAACCAGTACCATGTGCATATTGTTACAAAGCTCTTCTGCAGGCTTGGGGTGGAATCTGGTTTCCTTGGATAGCAGTTGCCTCTGTTTCCATGTGCTGACACTGGAGAAATATCTCTCTAGATAATTGCTTTTGAAGATTGGGGAATCCCTTCATTGTCATTATGAGTTTAGCTCTTTCCTTTCAAATGCATTTGTATTCTCAGAAGTTGGAGCCTTTGATGGTTTGGATCTTGTGCTGAAGATCCCTTTCTTCCTGCCCCAGTGAAGGGAACCAGGTTTGTCTTCAATCGCCTGGTCTCTTTATCAGTTGTAGATATTTTGCACCTGTCTGTGCTCTCCTTGTCAAAAAATTTAAAACTGTTTATATATCTCTCTTCACCAAACTCCATACTTTGAAAAAAAATCTTTCTGCTCCACCTTTTTCTTACTCTCATTGTGGCTGTGGATGAGAGCAGTGAACAGGAACCACGACACAGCACAAATGCTATGTGGTCTGGAAACTTTCTCTGTCAATCAAATTAGTCCAGTATCCCTGTAGCCAGCTTCATACAAGTTCTTAGGACATGGCAGAATGTAGCCAAATTCCTTACCAAAATATAGCATGAAGAATGCCTAGCTCAGTTCCAAATAGAGTCACTGCTCCCCTCTGACATCTCATGTGCCAGGTACCTACTGCTCTTGCTTTTCTCAGCATTCTTGTTTCTCAGACTCCCACAAACATGAGCCTCTCATGCCAGGGCTTTTCTATCTTAAGGCTTCAAACTTTTTGACATTCTTCCTACAAAGAAGTTACTAAAGGACTAAAAAGAACCACTGGCGAGGTTTAGACATATGTCTATGTAGGCAAATGTAATTAATAATGATCGACTTGAGGTTTACCTTCTTTCCAAGGCAATGAGATCGACAGTGCAGATGATCTTCTGAGCAGCAGATAGCCCAGAAAGCAAAATAATGATCTTCACAATTAGATGCTTGAACTGTAAACCAACTACTTAATATTTGAGTTAATGAAAGACCAAGGAGATCTTTCATTATTTCCCCAATGAGCCTGTTGAATTATATCTTATTAAATATCATGTTGAGTTAGGCTCTATCTTTTTTTAACTTGCTTTTTCAGGTATTGCATAGAGCCTGATGTAGAGATTAGTGCTTAATTTATTTCAGATGATAGATGACGGTTTAATTGGAATAAAGGAGTCTACAAATGTCATGACTATAAAAATACCATGGGAACCATGGTATAGAAGCTTCTGTGATCCCAGCCCCTCCATAACTTGGAGCATAGATGTATTGTTTTATATAACAAATAGAATTATAAGTTAAGGATCTTAAGAAAGGGACATTATACTGGCTTGGTATAACCATAAAAGCCCTTGTAAATGGAAAAGCAGAAGATTCCAAGTCAGGAGGATGAAGTGATGGAAAAGAGGTGTCAGACTCAGGAGAAGAAGGGTCAACCAGGCAAGTATCAATCTGCCCTACAACCTGAAAACAATATGAAGACACATTATTGTCTTTACCATCCAGAAGGAATGCAGCCTTGCTGATTCACTTAAGACTTCCAAGCTTGCAAACCATAAGTTAATAGGCTCCTGCTAACTCATTAAATTTTTCTGTTTGAGCAGTGTTGAGGAACTCATACTACATTGTCTTCCAGTAGGCTAGACCACGTCTCACGCAGACCCTTTTGCACAAACACTTCTCAAATTAATTTGGTGTTACATGTGCTGGGGTTCTATTTGGTGAATGTCCTATCCAGGCCCAGAGTCCAGGAAGACTTGTACTAGTGACTTTCTGGGAGTTTCCCTGGTCTTCTACCTTGGGAAAGATACATCATTGGTCCTTCTTGTTCCGAGGCTTTCAGCTTTGTAGACCGAAAATCTACTGGCTTCCTCATCATAGCTCACACTGCCATTGTGGGATATTCAGCATCTGACCTTGTGAGCTGATAGAGCAAATCCAGGAGAACTCTAATAAACCATGTCATGGCTGAGGCTGCTGGCTTGTAACTTTTTTCCTCTCTGCTGCTACCTCTTTCTGCTTTCTCCTTTTCTCCTCTTGAGCTATGTGTACCTTCATATAGATGTCTCAGGTTGCCAAATCATTTGAACAGTAGTATTGTGTTTGAGTCTACAGTGTTTTAAAGTACATTTTTTTTTAAAGAGAGAAAGTTATTTCACAGGTACTTTTAGGTGGCACATGCAGTTTCTGTGACTCAATCTTGAGATACTCAATTGCAAGAAATATAATATCAACTGTCAAGGTCAAGTACTCAGCATTTATTTTCTGTACATTTCAACTTTTTGGATGGCACTTGTTCCAAGGATTTTTAAAAGCAGAAAGAAAAATCTGCCTTCTTCCAATGTTGTGGAATATTATTTTAAGCAAGCAAAGATATGTTATTCTGCAAGTAAAAATTTGTTTATGCTGCAGACTATTACTTTGTTTATGTTGTATTTGTTTAACAACGAAAGGGTGTGTGTTTAATTATGTAAAGATGTGTTGCATCTGTTTCATCTTGCCTGCCTAAGGTACCTGATTGGTCTAATAAAAAGCTGAATGGCCAATAGCTACGCAGGAGAAAGGATGGGGATGGGGTTGACAGGTAGAGCAAATAAATAGGAGGAAAAATCTAGAAAGAAAGAACAGGAGGAAAGAGGAGGAGGAGAAGGAGAGAATGAGGGAGATGCCCAGGGCCAGAAGCCAGGCAGATGCCAGACATAGAGAAGCAGTGAAAGTAGAATATACAGAAGTAAGGAAGGTAATAAGCCCCGAGGCAAAAGGTAGATAAAGAGAAGCAGATTAATTTAATATAAAAGAGCTAGCCAGCTAGCTCAGAGCTAGGCTGAGCATTCAAAACTAATATAAAGTCTCTGTGTCATGATTTGGAAGCCATTTGGTGGCCCAAAAGAAAAAGCCTGGTACACTTCAGATTTTCCTTCTTTTCACATTTTAAGGGAGAAAACTACTACATTAGAAATCTTGCACTACTAACAGGATGTCTGGATAAACTTAAAAAATGCATGTAAATACTTTCAAAGGCAAAGGCTTTAATGGAAACTGCAAATCCATCACGTGTGAGTATGAATCTATTATTTTACATAATAAATGGAATTGTGAATAAGTTAAGGACCTTGAGAAAGGTCTAACGTATTTATAAAAGCCCTTACAGATAGGAATGCAGAAGAGGAGCTGTAATGATGGAAAAGAGGTGTGAGTCCAGGGAGGTAGGGACCACCAGGCAAACACCAGACTGCCCTAGAATCTGGGAATCATATGGAGACTCATTATTCTCTAGACCATTCAGATGGACAAGGGAAGCAAAGCTGAATAGTATTTTCTCTCCAAAATCATTAAAGTTTGAATCCATGTGTTTTAATTGCCTCACTTGATGATTTTGAGATCATTTGTATTTGATTGTTTATATTAGTCCAAATGTAGATCATGAGTTTCTTGAGTGATGTGCTATTGTGTTGTGGTTTTTAATTTTTGTTTTTATCAGTTTGGTTACTTGCTAACAGACAGGGGTTTCCCCAAAGTCATACAGAAGCTACTTCTAAGCTGTGTCTCTGAGCAGTCTGGAATGATCAGCAAGAAATGTTCGGAGGGCATGACCTGGCCACAGAAGGAATTCCCGAAAACCAGGAACCTCAGCTTCAGAAGCATGGCTGTAGAAACAGGATTTTAATTGGTTCTCATGTCCCCAAACTGCCTATCTGCTGAGTTTCTTTTCAGTCTCAGTGAACATCAAAGCTAAATTAAAACGCTTTCTTGACCCGGTGTTCTCAACACATGGAAATGAAAAATGGTCTATGTGATTATTATGCAAATTATCCTAATTTGATCACTGCATTTTTACTCATATCAAAATAATCCACTGTGTTCCAGACATATTATTTATGCAAAGATTAAACATGTTTTTAAAGTAAGATGCAATTGAAATCACCTAAAAAATAGGAAAAGACCTTACTGAATATGGATTCTCTATGATTCCAAAGCTGTAATGAAAAAAAGCTTATCCCTCAACTGGGTTCACTGCCCAAAGGTCTGAATGCCAGAGGTCCCCAAGACTCAGTGACAACAGGCCCTTCTCCACCTTAAATGGCTTCTCTGATCTCTGTGGTTTTTAACAGTACATTTCAACTCCTCTATGCCTCCTTTCTCTAAATATGTCAATAATATTGATTAAGCTATAGTGTAGTGAAAGATTAAGGAATACATTCAATGTGGCTCTGCTCTCCTTTCCCAAGCTATTGCTCATTTGAAGACACTCGCCCCTTCCTACTAACTCAGCTCAGCAGGGAACTGCAGGCAGCCATGGCGATCAATGTGAGCTGATAGGGGAGATGGAGCCTTGCACACTTTCCGCCTCTCAGCAGCAGCTTCTTCCTGGGACCTAGGAGACTACCTGTCTCTTTTCAGCAGGTGTTCATTTCACGAGAATACAAGCATAGCAGGATTCTAGCTCTGTAGAGATGACCCAGGCAATGGATCTGTGTCCTGGTGGTTCAGTTATCCAATGTCTCACAAGCACAGGCACATGTTTCTTTCTTTGGCGGTACAATCACAAAGAAGAGAAATGTTGGAGGGTTAGTGCAGGTTTGTATTTATTAAGCAATGCATTGCACTTGTGTTTTCTTGTCTGAGATCTGCAGTCCTTAGTAGACCTTAAGAGTAATGAGAGGCTATTTGTCCCTGTGCTTTTTCCAACCTTGGTCTCAACAATTCTCGCCCATACAAACCCTCCTCTTTCTGGCCGATTGGACTCCTGGAGCTCCACCTGGGGCCTGGCCGTGGATCTCTGCATCCGGTTCTGGGGGGAAGATGGGGGGGGGTAGGGGGAAGAACAAGGGAATCCGTGGCTGATATGTAAAATTAAATTAAATTATAAAATAAAAAAAGAGCCGGGCGGTGGTGGTGCACGCCTTTAATCCCTGCACTCGGGAGGCAGAGGCAGGCGGATCTCTGTGAGTTCGAGGCCAGCCTGGGCTACCAAGTGAGCTCCAGGAAAGGCGCAAAGCTACATAGAGAAACCCTGTCTCAAAAAACTAAAATAAATAAATAAATAAATAAATAAATAAATAAATAAATAAATAAATATAAAAAAAGGGTAATGAGAGGGAAGGTGCCTGTATTGTTAGCCCAGCTGACAGCCTCGTAAGGCACACAGAAGCTCTACGTACACTGTTGACTGAAGACAGCAATGGACCACACATAGTTCTACCAGTGCTTACAGTTTATCAGTGTGTGGGCCATATATTCAATCTCATATTTTAGAACCTAGATGTTCAGCTGTTTTCTCTTATGCGTTCTTGTTTTGGATGTTGATTTGTGTGTTTTCAGAATGTCACCAGCAAGTGGTGATGACTCAAATGTTTGTCTCCCTTCCCCCACCCCCTTTTCTTCCTTTATTTCCATTTTCATGGTAATACTAATGGCAGAAAACTCCCAAACTGCGTGTCAAAACTCCCTCTGAGAATTGTCTACACACTTCATTTAACACATATTTTTATTATTCTTCCTGTGTCGCCATCAATTTAGTGGTTGCTGACTCATCCTGGGCAATGTCTAGCCTGGTTTTACCAGGGTGTGTATTAAAACACTTGGAAAAACAGTATGTGCAGCCCAATCCAAAATGTTTAATAGAAACAAGCACAAAGAAAGAATTTATTACTGAGAAGAGTTGATCTCTTAGCTCCCAGAGGATTAGGAAGCAAACACGTTCACTCTCCATGAAGCTGTGTATCCATCAGGTAAAGCGGGACCCTCCACACATGCCACTCAAGTGGATGAATTGATGAACGGATGGGAGCCTACAGCTTGGTGCTCTTTAGAACCTGGCACATTGAGAGTCAGCGTTAACTTCCTGCTGACTCTCTACTCGGTGGCTACTCATTCTTTGTAATTACCCCAAAGGTCAAAGGGTCATTTGTGAGTCGGCAGTTTTCTGGTGCTACAGATTACATTTCCAAATGGCCTTCTGATCCTCCCACTAGGGTTACTGACTGTGTCCCCTCTCCATGACCTTAGTTGTGGCCTTTATAATTCTTTCTGCCTTGCTCTCTACTATCCGGTCTTTTATTGCCACCAGAATGATCTGTCTGTAAAGGGTGGATGGGACCAGGTCTCTGCCTTTTGCATGACTTTAAATGGCTCGCCACTGACAAAATAAATTCAGGCAGACGGGTTGTTGTTGTTGTTGTTTTGGTATGGCAGAGGAGACCAGCTCAATCTGGTCCTGGCTTGCCTCTGCTGCTGATCCACCGCCCTCCACCCAGGCTTCATCTTAGCCAGACGTCTCCGTTCTCCACGGGATCTTCTCCAACCTCGGTTGCAGATTCTTCTTATCTCTACGTTAAATACTAGGCTGGGATTTTTCTCCCCCCACTCCTTGCCGGTATCACTCCCAATTGTCCTTCCTTTGTCTGTGTTCTTCATCTTCTACAACCGAGATGCTACCCTGCCCTGCCTCCACCCTTACTGTAGCAACTGTCTCTCGCCTATAATGCGGTTTAAAATCTCTGGTACCTAAACCAAAGGCTCCTTGAGGGCCTGAATATGTCTCGCCCCTGCTTGTACTCCTGGCACCTAACTCACGGTAGAAACTACACACACGTTTAATGAAAGAGAAAATGAAAAAAACAGAGACGAGCATGGTAGATAACCGGGGGTTGTCTATCAGAGAACCATCACACTATTCCTAGGAGAAGCTAAAACTCACAGTCCGGGGCATATTTAGGACTCTCTTCTGACTTGCTAGGATTATTGGGTTGGGTAAGTTAAAAGATTTTTCAGACCACCTTGAACGAACGAGGCCCTGTCATCTTGCAGATCCACTTACAGGGTCTAGCAGGACGGATTTGGAAGCCACCCACCCTGACAGAGCACTTGAGGAGCCATGGGAGAACTGCATCCAGGATTGCAATTAGAGCTAGAGGAGAAGAGGAGGAGACAGGGGTCAGTGAACCAATCAATAATCAGCAACTCCTCCCCCACATCTGCCAGGACAGGGAGGGAGGCTGAAGCGCGCTGCTTAAGGACGGCGCTCATCTTAGGCGGTGTCCTGCTGCCATCTAGTGGTCTTGTCACGCTTTGCACGATGCCTTGCAACAGTCGTGGCTTCAGGGGCTGAAAACCCCAGAGGTAGGTAGACTTAACCAGAAAGCCAGGTTTAATGTGGTGCTCAAGCCTGTAGCAAACTCACCAGGAGAACTACAGTGGCTTCAGGTCTTTTTGTCAATGACATTTACCTGAGTTTTGATGGATGCAGAATAAAATATGAATCTTTCATCATAGTATATCACTCAAACTAATATCAGATATGAACCCTGGTTTTTATTTCATGAGAAAATAGGAAGTAGTTTTAGCTTACTCAGGTTAAATATGTCTCTCTCTCTCTCTTTTTGTTGTCTCTCTCCCAAATGGTTTGAAATGTGTTACAAACGCTGTCTAGAGATTCTTTCTTTTCCCAGCAGCAAACTAGATAATTGCAAAAACAGGAAGAGCTGAGAGTGATGTAGCTCACACATGCCAGGATAGTCAGAAATGACAGGGCTGAGACTTAGCAAGGGAAACATTTCAAGGACCAAGGCTGACAGGAGATGAAACTGCCCCAGGCTTCCCAATCCCTCGGGGAAGCTGGCAATCTTATTGCTTTGTTCTTTTTTTTTTTTATTTTTTCTTTTCATGGTACCCCAAAGGTAATTCATTAAAATATTAATAGCTTCTGTTTGCTCTGGGGCAGTGAACTGGGACAGGTCCAGATGTAGGAGAAGCGAACAATATGTGGAAGACACAGATCTTGACCACGCATACTCTGCCTGAGAAAATCCGTCCTGAAGTGATTTGGAGACGGCTGAAAAGCAGCCAGCTTAGCCTGCAGCAGCAATATTTGCCAATAAATGGCCTCAGGCAGAAAGTAGATCACACGCATATGCATTAAGCACTAATACATGTTTGGTTGTCGTAAGATTAATATAGTGTGTATTTCATACATGGTGATTGCTGATGTATACAAACATATATTAAGTGTATGGTAGCCCTCAGCGAAATAATGAGGGCAAGGATTTTTTAAAAGTAGTGAGGAAGTCTGAAGGTTATATATTTACAATGTCTTCTTTTGAAATGCTCCATTTCTGTACATAGCATAGCTTCCAGGACTGCAGCGGGAGCCTCTGATGAACCTTGCTGAGACCAAGTGTTTACAAACCCCATTTAATCATCTCATGATTGTAGTCTTTTTTGTTTTTTGTTTTTTTTCTACATTGCTCTGTTTAGATAAATGTGTAAGAGTTAAGTTAGGCCCTGGCTGTTTGTTGTTTAACTCGATGGCTAAATTGTGCTCAAACACACACACACACACACACACACACACACACACACACACACACACACACACACCCTTTCCAAAGGAAACTCTTCTTCTGAGCTGCTCACATCAAATGTTTGAAATATTTGTCCTACCAGGATGAACACAAACTTATGACATTGAAAACTGCCTTTAGGCTAACAAATGCCCCTGAGGAATGAGATTAATATTAAGCATGTTAAACAAAAACCTTAGATCTTATAATTATACATTGTTGCATCAAATAACACACTAGGCCCCTAATGTGCATATTATATGTATGGCAAGGGACCAGTGAGTTGGATCAGCAGGTAAAGGCATTGCAGTGTAAGCCTGGTGTTCTGACTTTGTCCCCAGGGCAAACCAGGGCACGTGCATATCCACACTCACACATCACGCACACCCACATAATATAATAATAGTGATAATAATTTAAAATGAATTAAAAACAAGAACGTATGTTTGTTGCTGGACAAATTACTTATGTTATCTTTCAGTTCTAAATATTATTAAGAATGTTCATGTTTTAAAAGCCAGGGATACAAACAAAATACCTCTTGAAGAAAATGTAGTTCTTGAAGATGAACTAACTGTTCAGTTTAGGAGAAAAAATACTGAAATAGTTTTATTCCTAAAGAGTTCTACTGTTTACCACTAAATAGAAGTGACAGGGAAATTCCCATATATAAGAATATAAAGCTGGGAGGGGGCTGCTCAGTAGTGAAAAGTGCTTGCTCCTCCTGCAGAAGACCCTAACGTGGTCCCCAGCACCCACATTTGCCAGTTCTCAACCTCCTGCAGATTTAGCTCCAAAGATTCCAACACTTGACTGGCCTCTGTGGGTCCATGCACTCACCTGCACAAAACACCCCTAACTCATTCTCTCTCTCTCTCTCTCTCTCTCTCTCTCTCTCTCTCTCTCTCTCTCTCTCTCTCTCTCCTCCTTCCTCCTTCCCCTTCACAATTTTAAAATATGATAAATCTTACTTTAAAGGAGAATAAAAAGCTTGAGCTAAAAACTTTAAGGAAAGAGGAAGGGGGGGTAGAAATAACCCCTAGACCACAAAGATAAAACATGACAAGCCTTTGAGTTTCTCTACTAATTTTGCAATACCAAGTAATTAACGTGTAGCCTAAAATACAGTTGTATTAAAAAGATAGTCTTGGCTAATCTGTATCTAGCATGTCTAAAAGCTTGAATGATGATGGCGGCAATTTTCTCAGAAACAGAAATATCCTGTTATTGAAAGTGGCCACTCCATGACATCCATGTCTCCTTCTGAAGAGTGCTTGGACATTCAGGTCATGAGTACTGCCTAACAGCGTTTGACCTGTCAGAGTCCTTGAGATTTCAGTCCAGTTCGCCTTGCTATATGTGTCTGGATCAGTTACCAGTGATCTCTGAGCCATTTTCCTTATTGGCCAAAGGGAGATAATAATATCACAGTAGAAAATTCAGGTTTTGCAAGTGAAAAGCTATGGGAAAAAAGCAGCAATTTCGTTCTCCGGGTAGGTCACAGTTTTCATTGACCTTGGAAGCTGTTGAGAAAGGAGAAGAGACATGAACTAGACCTTCACGTCCATTCCTAACTAACTGACGGAGAAATTGGGGAAATGCTTGCTCAGGCAAGAAGGTCCCAGGAGACAAGTCTGCACCAATGTATCTGTCAGGATCATTGTCGGCTGTGTCAAGGGATAAGGAAGCACACAAATCAATCAAGGTTCTTAGTGTCCTACACTGAAAAGGTGAAAAAGAATTTTAGACAATGCACAGAAGCAGAAACTACTTAAGAGTGTGTTGTGCACTGAGTATTTCTAAGCTTGGAACAGTTAGGTGAGAATGCCCACCCTAGAATCAAGCAGTGCATGAACTTGTCATCGTTTAATCTATTTAGTGTTCCGCTTCCTCATCGATAGGATGGAATAATTACTGGGCAACTTTGACCCAGCTAACCCATCACTAGTCAGTACTCATGATATGACAGGCAACTTATACACTAATTATCAGGTTCTCGCTGTATTAACTGCGTAAGGAAGCTACTGTTGCTGAAACTCCCCTTTGGAAAGGAGGAAACCTGGGCTCCACACAGCTCCACACAGCAAGTACAGGTTACCAAGACATTCCAAGGCAGCACTGAGACATGACCACCAGCACTTTAGTTACGGTACCTGCAAACTTTCTCCTGCTTTGTGGTCAGAACCCTCCAGCCTAGTCCAGATTCAATTTCTTGTTGGCTTCACCTGACCTTGATTTCCTCTGAAGCTATGTGAGGGGGCTGGACCAGAATCAGGCTCTCTTGTTTTCTCTTCTCAAACATCCACTCAGATCAATTTTAACAGAAGTTTCCAAGAGCACAGTGTCCACAAGGATTGCAAAGGCTATGTTTTGGGTCCGTGGGAAATACTGCTATAACTAACAGGTTATGGTGTAGTGAGGTATAAAATCCTCATAATATATTTGCCATCCCTAGGAAACATAAACACCCTTCAGGCTGCTGGACCCCATTCTTGTAAGCCTCCATTTTTCTTTCAGCATCTGGTTTAATCAGATTGAGAAATTAACAGAAGGGTATTGGAAATGAGGTTCAGTAGGAAGTTTCCAGGTTTTTATTCTGTACATTTAATTTTCTCTCTCTCTCTCTCTCTCTCTCTCTCTCTCTCTCTCTCTCTCTCTCTCTCTCTCTCTCTCTCTCTCTCTTCTTGTACATGCCTCCTCCATCTATGCCTTGCTGTGTGGTGGGAAATCTGCCCATCAAGAACTTCAGACACAGGTTATCCATTTGGCAATGGGACCAGGACTTATCCCAGGTAGATGAACTGGCTTTTTAGAACCCATTCCCTCTGGTGAGATGCCTTACTCAGCCTTGATACAGGGGGGAGGGGGGAGGTACATCCCCAACATGGTATGACAGCCTGTGTTGACTACCCAAGGGAGGATTTACCCTCTATGAGGAGGGGATGGGGGTGGTAGGTGGGGAGAGTGGGACAAGAGGAAGGAGGGGAACAGGGGTTAGTATGTAAAAGGAAAGAAATTTTTTTTAGTAAAAAATTATTTTTAAAAAAAGAACTTCAGACACCAGGACAAAACCATTTGTATCTCACTGGGTTCCCGTGTTTTAAAATATCAAGGAAGAAATGGAACTGTCCTGAGTCAGGTGCTCACTCTTTGCACTAATTAGGAGCCAGGAGCTGGAACACCTAATTATAGGTCTTCCTACTTGGGATCATAAAGTTGCAATTGAGAGGAGAAAGGAAGTTCCCAGAAAAAAAGAACATCTCTCCCAAGAAGAAAACAAAGGGAGATTAGAAAGACAAAATGGTAAAACCCCCATTGAAGATACCACAGGAAGAAAAACACAGACTGCATTTCTGCCTCGGCAAAGGCTTTTTTTCTTCTTTATAAAGCAAACCAAGCATGACATAGACTCTGCCGTCTGTAGAATGCCCTTTATTAAGACCTGAAAGGGAAGCAATCCAGATGCTTTAATTACCATGACTGTGGAGGTGAAGAAGAGCCTTCCTTTGAAACGAATTTTGTATCCTCCCATTAATTGTATCAGGAAATTGAAGAGACGCTTGAGTTTTATATTTGATTATCTCAATAAAAATGTATTTTTGCTTCATTAGCAGTAAAATATGTAAGGATGATGATAGATCATTCTAAGTATTATTTCCTTATTCCTGGTCTTAATCTCTATATTTAATAAGGAAGGGCCAGGTTCAATAAAGGGTGCATCTGGCTTCCAATGATTAATCGATTTTTATAGAATGCACATGCTAGCAATTCTTTGGGAAATTAGACAAGACACTATGAATCACGATTCCCTGCACACACTCGTCAGCACCCCCCTCCCAGCTTGGCTTTAACTAATCAGCTTCGATTGACTATCTCAGGGCATTTTTACAAAGGTGCATCCTATGTCTCTCACATCCTGAATTAATGCCGTGAATAATTAGCTCCAGGGGCCGAGGTCTCTTTCATCTGCATGCAAGCCAACTAAATGGTTTTCCTTTACTGCTTGAAATGTGAGTCCCTTCCTTTCATCCCCGACTCTCCTCCTGGCTGCTGTAATTGGGATGTCAAATTGTATCATTCTGTAGGGAGCTGAACTTTCTGAGATTGGTCCGGGACAGACTTTTCTTGAGTTGGGGGGCAATTTTTCTTTGTAATGTCAGTTCCAATTCCTCTGGGCAGGAGATGAATTAGTTTTGTGCATTAACAAGGGGGTGAGCTATGGCCAGCTGCAAATGCTGCAGTGCCGGATGAAATCACAGGGAAAAACACAGAAGCGCATGGAGCCGTGAGGCTTGAATGACAGGGGGATGTCTCCTGAAAAGGGAATGTACGCCAAGAAGTAAATCTTGTTGCCGGGGAATTTAGTTCCTTAAAACGACGTATGTATCCCCTTTATTGCTCTATCTCCGGAGACTGTAGCAGGACTACCAAATACCTGATGTGTTTGCTGTCACAGCTGTTTAAGCCTTTCTAGATGGGCCAGGCTGCTGATCACTCCTGGCACTTTCCAGCTGAGCCCACATGTGTACTGGGACTGGGACAGAGAGAAACCTACCGTTGATCAGAGTTGGCATACGAGAGGGAACCTATTTGTAATCCCTGGTGTAGACCATTGTAAGTGTTTAATAAATATTTGTTGAATGTAAAACTAAATGAGGACAAGATTGCTGGAATTAGGAGACTCTTCGCCTCTCTCCTCCCTTGAATTTAGAGTGCATTTTTGTTTTCAGATGTTTCCAACAAATCACAGCCAACATCTTTTAATTTAGACCCATCGCCTTAACTTTCAACTTGATCTAAGGCAGGGATAAGTATATATTGCCACAGGTTTGAGATTTTCCTAGCATTCAGGGAAAAAAAAAAAAACGCACATGACTAAATTTTGGTGAAGTGGGTCTCGGAATTTCATCTCAAAGCATGAAAGTTGAGCACATGGGTTTGATTTGAAGTCAATGGACCAGAACATAAGGGAGGTCACATCATGAGTACTGAATTTAAGACTGAGAAGTTGTCCTGTCTGTCACAGGCCTACATCTGAGGGCAAGCCACAGCTGTTCAGTTCAGCAAGGTAGTTCTGCCCCTGGTATATTAGATAGTGGAAGTGCTGGCAGCAATGGTCAGTGCTGGCCTTGTAAACACCCCAGCAGATGCTTTGGAAGCATGCATTTTGAGAGCAAAGCTTCATCTTGTGACATCTCTATCACCATTTTGAACACCATCCACTTCGCTGCTCTTTGAAAGTGAACTTACCTACAAGCATCACTATGGCAAGCTGGAGTAGGACAGAATGGTAAATGGGTGGCTGTCCATACCCAGCCCAGAAAAGAACTTGGCTTATCACTCACAGTTGTATACTTACTGGAAGTCTCTCCAAAGTACGGGGGAGACATATTGGGGCACCGCGTAAGAACCTCTGCAAACATGGGAAACAGTATCACACTGCGACAATCCCAGCTAATGCTGTGAAAACTGAGAAATTCAGCCTCCAAGAATTTGAAAGACCTTCCTGTCTCTCAATACAAAGTACTAAAAGTGTAACACACACACAGACACACACACACACACACACACACACACACACACACACACACACACACACACAGTTACTTCAGAAAACAGTAGTTTCTACAGACAAGCTTGATGGCCAAAATGCATTAATTTAATACCCAATGGCATGTAGCATTGGGTCAACTACAAAGAGAACTCTATGGAATTCAGACTTAGCTCTGCAGGAATGTATACAAATTATTACTACCCAAACATGCCATCATAGCCTAATAAAAAGCTCAAAGCAATGCATGGCTTTATTGGCTTGTTGGTGCATTTCTATCCCATACAAGTCATTTTTCTAAGAGGATTGCAGGCCACTTTAAAGTATATGAATATATTATCCAACTTTCTAGACACATACACAAAAAGCTTAGAAATTCAAAGTGGCAAGAGTCAGAGCAGGTGGGCTATAGGAGAATCTAAGGAGTCTAGACATTTTGATGAACTCAGTTTGCTCCAGTTTCTTAGATAGGCTTCAAAAGTCAAGAGTGCTACTCCAACAGACCTGCTCAGAAACTTGGATTAAGATGCCCTGAACTTTGTGCAGCGGCCATGGAAGAAGAATATGGCATTCATTGTTGAGCATCCAAAATGAAGAAGTCTCCATCATTTCCAAGTTCTACCCTGAAGATAAGAAAATGAAAAAAAAGAAGGGGAGAGAGAGCGAGAGAGCGAGAGCGAGAGCGAGAGCGAGAGCGAGAGCGAGAGCGAGAGCGAGAGCGAGAGCGAGAGCGAGAGAGAGAGAGAGAGAGAGAGAGAGAAAGAGAGAGAGAGAGCACAAACCAAACCAAAACCAAGAATTAGACTCTGATGTCCTTGAATCAGCTTTAATCCTTCTTGGGTTGTTGGAGGAGTGAAATAATGTGAGCCAATGTGACACAAAGCATCTAAAAAGAACTGGATGTCCATCTGACACATGGAGACATTGCTCTAACAGGGAGCATTTGGTTCTGTCCCCAGAATCTCTGACTTAGCTAGTTTGAGTTGAGATGAAACAGTTTATTCCTGGCATACCACTGGTGATGTTTGTGTTGATGCCTGGAGGAAGCACAAAAGCTCCTGGTAAAATGGTTGTTTAGAACCACCCAGATCAATGATTCCCTCACGCTTACAAAATAATCCTTTTCTAATTCTATACCTTTGTTTACATTTACTAGTGAAGATTATTCTGAATAGAACCTGCCTTTTCTCCATAACAGCTGGATGATAATTTCTAAAATACTAGTCAGACTGGAAATGCAAGGTAACTATTTAAATCCTCTTCTTTATCACTAAATACCAGAGTAATAAACTCAAACTTGACCATCTTTAGTGGGGTCCAATGATCTTTTCTGCTGGTCAAACTCCTGCTGGACCGAGGGCAGCATTTGCACAACTGGGTGCTCCATGTCTCCCCTCCCCTCTACCCTCTCCTGTCCTCTCTCCTCTCCTTTTCCCTTTCTCCTTCTTCCTCCTCTGCCTCTCTCTCCTTTTCTTTTTGTCTCCCCCTGCACCCCCCCATTGCTTCAACTTCTCCAATTACATAAGAAAATAGATGGACTGTTTTCTTGATTCTTCTACAGAACCAGCTCTGTGTAGTATTAAACCTACTACATAGTTTCCATTTTGATAGAAATTTCTGTTTTTATATTTTAAAACTCTCCTCCTCTGTGTTTGTGGGATTGGATTCCCCCTCCACCCCATTATTTAGTTAGATGTGAAATATCTTTTCTTCTTATCGACTTTAGAAATTGATGCTACAGATTTTCTTCTTGGGGATGTTTTGAAGCTTCTTTTGTTGTTGAAACGTCATCTTATGTAGCCCAGGCTGACCTCAAACTCACTCACCATGCACACTTAAGGAAGTATGGACGTATATAAAGTATATAAACAAGGCACACTTGTTTATATACTTCCATACTTCCTTAAGTGTACCAGTGAATCTTTTTTGTCAACTTGACACAAGCTAGAGTCATCTAGGAAAAGAGAAGCTCAACTGAGGAATTACTACCATCATAGTGGTCTGGGGCAAGATTGTAGGGAATTTTCTGAATTAATGATAAATCTGGGAAGGCCCTACCCATTGTGGCTAGTAATGCTGGCTTGTCATGAAAGCAAGATGAGCAAAGTATAAGGAGAAAGTCAGTAAACAGTACATCTCCGTGACCTCTGCTTCAGTTCTTGCCTCTAAGGTCCTACTAGGCCCGAGTTCCTGTCCTTACTTCCATTTATGATAGACTGTAAGATGAAATATATCCTTTCCTCCACACATTGTTTTTGGTCATGGTATTTATTACCACAATAGAAACCCAACTAGGCACTAGGCCAGTGGTTTTCAACCTGAGGGTTGTGACCCCTTTGGGAGTTGAATGATCTACGGCCTATGACCGTTGGAAGACACAGATATTTACATTCTGATTCACAACAGTAGACAAATTACAGTTATGAAGTAGCAACAAAAATAATTTTACAGTTAGGGGTCACCATAGCATGAGGAACTGTACTAAAGAGTCTCAGCATTAGGAAGGTTGACAACCACTGCACTAGGCCAATGCAAATTTAGCAAAGCCTCCTGCTATACAATAGTTTTCATCTTTACAAATTTTAGTTTGGTTTGCTAGTGTCTTAGTTGGGTTTGTATTGCTGTGAATAGACACCATGACCACAGCAATTCTTATAAAGAAAAACATTTAACTGAGGCTGGCTTACAGTTTCAGAGGTTTAGTCCGTTATCATCATGGCAGGAAGCATGGCAGACAGGGTGCTGCAGAAGGATCTGACAGTTCTATGTAATGATCCACAGGCAGCAGAAGCAACTACGTCCCACATTAGGCATAGCTTGAGCATATGAGACCTCAAAGCCTGCCTCCACAGTGACACACTTCTTCAAACAAGGCCACATCTACTCCAACAAAGCCATGTTTCTGTTATAGAATATTAGTTGAAGATGTGTTACATTTGTTTATGCTGTGAAATATTTGTTTAATGATGTAAAGATGTGTTGCATTCTTCTATGTTGCATTTGTTTAACTCTGTGAAGCTTGGTTACTTTGCCTGTCTAAAACACTTTGTTGGTCTAATAAAGAGCTGAATGGCCAATAGTGAGGAAAGAGAAAGGATAAGTGGGGCTGGCAGGCAGAGAGAATAAATAGGAGGAAAAATCTGGGAAGAGAAGATCAAGGAACAAGAAGAGGAGGACATGAGGGACCAGATACCCAGCCACACAGCAAGCCATGGAGTAAGAAGTAAAGAAAGGTATATAGAAATAGAGAAGGGTAAAAGTTTAGAGGCAAAAGATAGGATAATTTAAGAAAAGCTGGTTAGAAACAAATCAAGCTGAGGCTGGGCATTCATAAGAAAGAATAAGCCTCCATGTAAGTTATTTGGGAGCTGGGTGACGGGTCGCCCAAAGGAGTCCAAATGTAAAAAACAACCAACTACAACTCCCTGTGGGCCAAGCATTCAAACACATGAGTCTATGGGGGCCTTACCTATTCAAATCACCACAGGGGGTTTCATCAACTGATTTCAGATACATTTTCATTCTTTTTCTGGTTTTCTACTTTGGGAATAAACTGACAGCTTTGTTCTCGTGCTTGGTCGATCCTTCTGTGCTTCTCTTTCTCCTGGCACTGATAACATAGCGCTGTTGTCCCTAAACACACAGATAATTGAGTTGGATATATTAATTTAACTATGGTCAACTACTTGGGAATGGACACTGCTAGATCCCAATGAACAGAAATTTCCAAGGCTAGTCACATAGCACAGGGAAAATGACTCCAACATTCTTGGGAGTCTTCCTTCCTCTATGAACTCATCATTCAAGGTCCAGTGCAATGGCTCCTATAAGTATTTGTATCTACCAACTTCCATAATCTAGTGTCCTATTCTTCATTTCTAGAGCATCTCTTGTTACTTACTTGATTTAACATTTCTAATACAAACCTTTGTATTTTAGTATAATTTTCCAATTATATAATTACTCATCATTCATTATAAGCTACTCTAACAAATGTATTTAATCCAATTATTTTATATCTCCAAAGCCTAGTACACACCCATCATCAAATAATTGTAAATAATTTCTATTGAGCGAGTACAATTTTGGATGCTGGAAACTTAAAAGTGAGTCTATGTGCATCCATTTGACATACCTGAAGCAACTATTTCCTAAGGTTCTCACCACAGATACAAGAATAAGTGTGATTGCACTTCCTAAATGTGACAGTCAAACTTGGAGAAAGTTGTTTTTCAACTTTTAAATATACTTCTTTAATTTTTTTATTTTTAATTCCTCTCCCGTGTGTGTGTGTGTGTGTGTGTGTGTGTGTGTGTGTGTGTGTGTGTGTGTGTGTGTGTGTATCTATGTGTATATGCAGTGCCCCTGAGGGCTGGAAAAAGGTACTGGTTTCCTTGGAACTGGAACTACAGGTGGTTGTGGGTGCTAGTTACTTAACTCAGGTCCTGATGTGGATGCCAGGAACTGAACTTCGGTCCTCTGCAAGAGCAGTACACTCTCTTAACTATTGAGCCCTTGAATAGTTAATAATCTCTTTAGCCCTTTAATAATTTTTTATTAGTTCTTTGAGAATTTCATACAGGTATTGACCCTTTCATCAACTCCTACCCACATGATTTTGAATCCTCTTTTTTTTTTTTTGCCTCAATCTCTATCATTTTATGCCCATATATTATAAGGTAACCTTCCACTGGAACATGGTGGACTTACCAGAGGCTACATTCTTAAAGAAAACAAATCCTTCTCCTAGAAGCTATCAATTGCCAATAGCTCCTCAGCTAGGAGTGAGACTTTGTGCTCACCTCCCCTCTGGGATTTGATCTAGCTTAAGCTTGCACAGAGCTTGTCCATGCTATAACAACGGCAGTGAGTTCTTTTTTGGGGGAGGAGGGGAGGGGAGAAAAGGGTTTATTCTGCTTACACTTTCATATCAATGTTCACCATTGAAGGGAGTCAGGACAGAAACTGCAGCAGGTCAGGAATCTGGAGGCAGGAGCTGAAACAGAGGCTATGAAGGCTGCTCCTCATTGGCTTGCTCCTGCAGTGAGTTCTTATGTGCAGATGTCCTGCTGTGTCCAGAAAATACTGCCCTTGTAGTCATCCATTGGCTTTGGCTTTTAACATTCTTTCTACCACTCTTTAGCCATGATCCCTGAACCCTAGATGGAGGAGGGGGTGTTATAGGTAGAGTTTTCTGTCCCACCAGGAAGCTCCCCAGATAACCACACAGAGACTTAATATTAATTCTAAATGCTTGGTCGATAGCTTAGGCTTGTTAATAACTAGCTCTTACAACTTAAATTAACCCATGTTTTTATGTTTGTTCTACCATGTGATTCAGTACCTCATCTCAGTATGGCACGTACATCTCCTGCTTCCTTTACCTCTTGCTTTCAACTCCTGAGACTCTGCCCTTCTTCTTCCCAGCATCCTCCTAGTTTGGCTCTCCCACCCAAATCTCTTTTTGCCCAGCTACAAGCCAGTCAGCTCTTTATTAACCAATAAAGAGTAATACATATTTACAGTGTACAAAGATTGTTCCATATCAGGGTGTGATACAGATGTCAGGCCTTTTATTTTAAGTATTTATTATCATAAACACACACATACAATGTTGAGGACAGCATGTGTGCTGCAGTATGCATGTGGAAGTCAGAGGACACCTTTGTGGAGTTAGTACTCTCTTTGACCTTTACATGGGCTTCAGGGATCAAATTTAGGTTGTCAGGCTTATGCATCAGGTATCTTTACCAGCTCAGCTCTCTTGTAGAAAACAATTTAAATTAGCTTTCAAACTGTAAGTTTCCATATGGGGTTTTCATAAATATTTCATTTTGGTTGGTTCTCCCACACTTTGCTCCACCCTCATTTCATTCCCACTCTCCCCTGCCATACCCTTTTGCTTAATTTTTTTTCTTCATTGCTCTATTTTCTTCCCCACCCCTGTCCTTTAGACACCTCTTTTTCCAGTCACAGGAGTCTCTTTCTAGATTCCTGGCCTTTGCTCCTATTTTCTCCTACGTGGAAATATATATATATATATATATATATATATATATATATATATATATTTAACATTTTAACAGCTAGAGAACAGGATCTGCACAGCTGAGAGGACATATGGTATTTGTTTTTCTGAGCCTGGGCTACCTTGCTTAATATAACCTTTTCTGGTTCCTTCTCTTTTCCTGTTTACTTCATATTTTTTTTATAGCTACCTAGGGGATGGTGTTGCCCACAAGAGTTTGAGTCTCCTTACCTCAGTTAACAATGAAGACGACTCTCCACAGACATACCCATAGACCAACTGGATAAAGACACTCACTCAGTTTAGACTCTATCCCTCAATTGATTCTAGGTTGTAGCATGTTGACATTTAAAACTATCTATCACAGAGATCCAAGTTGATGTCTTATCCTTAGTGCTGTGAAAAAGAGCTGAGATAAATAAATAAGGTGCTTCTGTGTTAGAATGTAGGGACCTTTAGCTATATGCCCAGGAGTGGTATAGCTGGGTCATGTGGTATTTCTTTTCTCCTTTTTAAAGGAAACCTCAAAATGATTCCAAAGTGGCTGCAACAGCTTACACTCACACCAGCAGTGCTTGTGTTACCCTTTCCCCTACATTCTCAACAATATTTCTTGTCATTTGTTTCCTTGGTGATTATTATTTTCACTTGGAAGAGACTGAATCTCAGGATAGTTTTAGTTTGCACTTCTCTGATGTCTATAGCACTTTTATTGACGGGCAGTTTTGCTTTTTGATGTTTAATTTTTATAGATCTTTATATAGCCTATATATTAACCCTTTCAGTGATGATGGTAAATATTTTCTCCATAATGTTGGCTGTGTAATCTGTTGATTACCATCACTGTGGAGAAACTTATTATCATATAATGTCATTTGTCAATTCTTGTGGCTGTTTCCTGTGTCGTTGAGGTTCTATTGGGGAATTTATTTCTGTACCTATTTCCTGAAGTGTATTTTCTGTTCTCCTTTAGCCATTTCAGTGATTTTAAATCAAGGTCTCTAATCTGATTTGAATTTATTTTTGTACAAGGAGCAAGATATGAATCTACTTTCACTATTCTAATTCTGCAGGTGGATGTTAAGGTACATTCCGTGTGCTCCTAGTTTCTTCAGGACTTTTATCATAAGGGTATGTTGATCTTTGTCAAATGCCCTTTCTCAGTCTGTTAAGATGATCATGTGATTTCTATCTTTATGGTCTGTTAACTGTATTGCTTTGTGTTTGCTGAACCAACCTTGCATCCTTGGAAAAAAATCAATTTGGTTGTGGTATCTGATCCAATGTGATCTTGAATTTAGTTTGTGGTAATTTTGTTTTGGATTTTGCACCTATATTTATCAGGGAGATTGGTGTGAAATAGTTCCTGTTATTTTGTGTCATCATCTGGTTTTGTGTACCAGGGTTATAGTCACTTTGTCAAAAGAGTTTGGTATATTCTTTCCCATTCTATTTTGTGGAACAATTTGAGGAACTTAGGTCTTAGAAAGTCCTTCAGTGTTTGGAAAAGAAATATTTTCGAAGCTCATAATTACGCTTATAACTAGTAATAGTGAAGGGACATTTTTACTGGAAGAGATGATTTAACATTGGAATTGAAAGATGGTACCAGACAGAAAAGCACAGGCTGTCCCTTCATAGAAGTTTGATTCTAATAGTATAAGAACAGCTAGTACTGACATGGTTTCCATTAAGTGTCAGAAGTGTTTGAAGAGGTTTGGTGACCATGGTGGCATGGGTTGTCATTCTGTCACTCAGGCAGACCTACCATTTTCTCTACTTAAAGGAGTATGAGCAAGAGTGAGTGTTTACCTAGTCCAAGATGATGCTTCTAAAACCCCACCAAGTTTCTTCCATCCGTGTTGTTTCTCTGCATTTTCACAAGAAGAGTGTGACTTGAACTTTGACCCTGGGTCTGGAAAAGTTGCAGGCATGTGACTGACCTTTAACCTGAACCAGTATGAGGCCTAGTTGACCTTAAAAAAAAGTGTGAACAAGCAATGTACTTACACCTTCATGAATAATAAATACTTGCTTTTCATACAGGCCATTGAGATTTGAGAGTTGATTTTCACAGTGTGTTATTGTAACAATGGCTTACTATGGTAGGTACCCAGCCTTGGCGTTCTCATGTGTCCTTGATGACCAGATGCTTTATTCATAGAGTTCCTGCATCTCCCCAGACCTTTTTCAGTTTAGCAATAAAGTTGTAGATCTGGGAATGGAGATTTCGCTGATCCAAGTCCATGGATGCAGGACCCTTGGGGATTTCAATACCATTGGTAAGAACAACCTGGTTAAGACTCAGATGCTTCTACATCACCTTCAACACGAATGTATTTAAAAGCCAACCAGTTTTCACTTGAATACCCTATCCCAGATGAAATAAAATTAACTTTCTAGTAATTAGCCACAATTTTAATGTGTTTATTTTTCACATATGCTTCCCAGCTCTGCTAAATTGGAAGCTTCAAATCCATCAACCACTAAATTGTTCCTTGAGTTTCTCTTTGGGGACCAATTAAAAGTATCAACATGTTTTTTTCCATTAAACCGGGAGTTTTCTCTCCAGCTGTTGGGATCTGGGCTTCTAAATGTATGACGCATGATCAACCAGGGGGAAGGCACTTGAGACAATGGGAGGAAAAGAGAGTCTGTTGATAGCTCTTTATGTGAGTTTGGTAGCTCCACCCTCTCCACTCCATTCAGAGGGCACACGCTCTACTGAACATGTGGCAAGAAACACAGCTGTCACTATGGCCAGCAGGGTGCTGCTCACCAACCTCTAAGGAGATCTCCTGGCAGAGAAGCCCAAGACTGCTCATTTATCACTTTCACAGATGCAGCTCCTCTAGAGGGTCTCCTTTTATAGCTCCTGTTCTGCAGAACTTCTCACTGATGCTTGGATAAACGTTCTCCAGATGGTATCAATCATGATGTCACCTACTAACAGGAATCAAGGAAGAGTGATTGAATTAATTAGCAAATCAAAAAGGGAAGGAAGTGAGACTTCGAAACAAGAAAAGGAAGGACCTCAGAGCTATCTAATCATCTACAGTCAAGGTCATTTAGGAAAAAGAGAGTTGACTGAACATCAAGAAACTTGAGACCTAGCCAACAGTATGGTCTTTCAAGGCATAGGTTTTGGATTATAACATGGTAGAATCCAAATCTCACATTACCTATACATCACCATGGACAGCTTACTTGGCCTCATGGAGTCTCATTTGATTCACATCAGAGAAGAAAAGATACAAACTGTATATTATTTTGTAGAGAGATATGTAGCATGCAAAGCACATGTCTAGCTTGAGGTCATCTGAATGAGAAATGTTCCCCACTGGCTCAGGCCTTTGAACACATGGTTCCCAGTTGGTTGTACTATTTGGGGGAGATTTAGGAGGTAAACCTGAAGAAGGAAGTCCATCTCTGGAGGTAGACTTTCAGAATTTAGAACCTCCACACCACTTCCAGTTTGTTCTGTCGGCTTTGTACCTGCCATAAAACATAGGACCTCTCAGCTTCCTCATCCTGTCTCAGTGCCTGCTGCTGGCTGCCATGCATCCCTGCCATGATGGACTGTCAGCCCTCTGGAACTGGATGCCAAAAAAAACCAAAACGAAACAAAAAAACCCTCTTGTTCCATAAGTTGCTTTTGGCCATTGTATTTTATCACAGTAGAAGTAACTAATACATACACGGCTGTATGTAATGCAAAAATAAAATAAAATAAATAAAATAAAAATGTTCTCTTCTATCATAGTCAGTTGAATAGCCAGACTCAATTCTTTACCTGTCCACACTACTTTGTTCGGAGTGCCTTTGCCTACCTACCTCCTGCTTCAGCTTGACAGGACTCGCTTGACAAATGATTGTAGGTAAAAGTGATGAAGGACCTGTCTTGAAAGTTAGCCATAAAAAGTATCATGTATTTCTGTTTTCCCATTGCCCCTTCACGACTACCATAAAAAAAATGATTCAGAGTCTGTTAGTAGCTTTCTATGCTTTTAGGGGAAAACCATAATTATTTTCAGCTGAAGGAAGCAGAAACAGGAGCTGGTCTCCAATATGCAAAACCTTCTGAAGCACACAGACAACTTGCTGGGGTAGAGAGCGATAAACACTTCTGGACTTCGATCTGTTTGGAAGTCAGTGCTCCTGCTCCAAGCACTTCTTTTTTCTGCATCTCAAAAGGAAGAAGACATCAATCTCTTTTGCATAGACACCCTTTCCCTCTGGCAAGGAGTGTGGCAAAGTGCAAAGCCTCTTTTCCCAGAAACCCAAGTGCTTACTCAAAATATTCACTCTCTGTCTCTGGGGGACTTTTTGTAGAGTCACCGGAGGAGTTTTTTTCTTCTTATTTTCCTTTTAATTATTTAGTTTTGGAAGCTCAAAAGCTCAGGAAACTCTCCTGTCTCTCTGTCTGGATTATTATTTTCTTTTAAGACTGAGCATGGGATGGCTAATTTGTCAAGCACTAGAGACAATTCCAAGAAAAAGAACATCACAAACTATTTGCTTCAAAATTTTATTTGTTTCACGGAAAGCAAGGCATTAGCAGGATAAGCACCATTTTGCATATGTACTATGTTAGATTTGACCTATATGTTACTGCTTAACTCAAGATGTTGAGTAAATAAATGAGTTAATGAACAGGAATTTTTATATTGACCTTTGGCCTTAGTTCTGTTTTGCTTTATTTTGTTTGTTTGTTTTTGGGCTTTCTTTCTTTTAGATGCTTATTCACTGGTACAGCTGTATTTATGTCTGGATTAATCAGAGGAGTTGCCAGCTGTGATTTGCAGATGTGCTCCATTTCCCAATGCCAGAAAAAATTCAATTATGTACACTAAGGTCATCGCTATAAAGCATGACCACACTGACATTTTATGGTGAATAGTGACCATTGGAATACTTAGCCTGCAGCAGATTGTATCTGCTTATATTATAATGTCCAAAATAACCATGTGTGAAACCATTATTTTAGCTACATTTACAGCTAAATTGAGCTAGGCAGTGATCCAAGCAATGGGCTGGCAATTGGCCCACTTCAAGCTGAGCAAAGGCGATTTCATACTGCAAAATTTGAACTAAAGTATGACACATTACAGTATATGTGAGAAGTTCAAATAGAACACACCCTCCAGCAAGAGCAACTGGAAGTGAATAATTTGACTTCTAAGTATTTGCTGCAGTTTCGTGTATCGGGTACAGGCTAAAATTCTTATACATATTATGATTCTGGGGAACATTCTAGAGGGAATGATTACCAACCTGTCATGATGCTCAAAACAGTGATATCTAAGACTTACTTCCAAACTTCAAGGTTTGTTATGACTGAGGGTGAAGGAAAGAATTGGCCCTGTCACCTTGTGAAGAAGCTAATTAAACAGAAGAGTACACAAAATAATGCCCTTCAGATATTGGAGTAAAGACAATACAGAAGGGTAAGAAAAGAGAGACAAGTATGAGTCATGTTGAACCACAGAAGGCAAATCCAAGCAGTGTCCAATGGTCTCCTTGATACAATAAGGCAGATTTCAGATGTGGGAAATTCACAGTGGTCCTAGATTATATAAGCAACCACGAACAAGATTGCCTCACAGAGCGAAGGATCCACCAGGTGCAGTGCTCTGAAAATTTGCAGAGTTCTGTAGCTGGAAGTTTCTCCAGTCCCATCTGGCCCACAGTCTGTGGCCCCGCAGCCGCTTATAAAATAATCATTCAGAGGCTTATATTAATTATCAATTGTATGGCCTATAGCAGGCTTCTTGCTAGCTAGCTCTTATAACTTAACCCACTTCTATTAATCTATAAGTTGCCACATAGCCATGGCATTACTGGTCTGCTGGCATCTTGCTGCTCCTTTGGTGGTAGCTCCCTTCTCTCTCTTTCTGCCCTTCTTCTCCCTTACCCTCCACTTGGATTTCCTACTTGGCTGTAAGCTTTCTTGCCATAGGCCAAAACAGCTTTCTTTACTAACCAATGGGAACAGCATATATTCACAGCGTAGAGAAAGACATCCCACAGCAGAGTTCTTTTCACGAATACCACTGCACACTATATTGGACACTATTCAGTGCACACACAAACATACACACACACACACACACACACACACACACACACACACACACACACACACGTAAAAACCAAGGATCCATCAGGTAGGGACAAAAAGATCACTCCTTAGGCTTCACATGGAGTGTGGGTTGGTGTGAGTTCTTACCATCTAGAGTTGAAAAAACCTTCAGCTCATGTGAAAAGTCATTTAACTGTTTCCAAAGGCACCGCTTCAAGATGAGGGCAGAATTAGCTTGTGACCAAAGCCTGTTCTAATCATACCTTTAAAAAAAATAAAGGCTTGAAAATGAAGAAATCAGCCCACTTCCAAACAACCTGTTTACTAGAAGAAAGTTCAAGAGTCTAAAAGCCACGCAGAACTATCAGCAAGCAAAGTAAAATGTGGAGTAGCCAGAACTCTAAAATGTTATGAGACAGTGAAGAACCAGGAAGATCTGGTCATGGCAAGGAGAGCAAAAGAAGCATGAAAACACATAACATGAGAGTTAAATTAGATAACAGCATTAAAACATGCATACCAATTATATCTGATGTCCTAAATGGCAGACTAAATCATGGGAAGTAAAGCAGAGACCTGAGGGATATAAAAATATAAACTGTAAAAAATATAAACTAGTAGAAATCAAAAATAAAGTGTCTGAAATAAAGAGTAGTACAAGTGTCAGGTCACCCATATAAGAAAAATATTAATAAACACAGAAATTAAAACTATCTAACGTTAAAGAAAGAAATGAGGGCAAAGCCATCCATGAGCTATAGACAATGTTAAGGTGGCTAATGTAGATGTAAATGGAATTCCTGAACTTGGAGTGATTAAAAAATGTTGACAAAATAATACTAACTTTCCCCAAATTTGATGAAAAAATCATAGAACCCACAGATGCAGGAATCCCTGTCATCCTTAAGAAAAGTAAAACTACTCCAAGGCATATAGTAAGAATATGATTCAAGTATGTGATTAAGAAAAACCCTAAGAAGATAGAATTTTAAACAGCAGAGGAGAGGCCTCCAAAGAGTGGAGTAGCATCTTCAAAGATGGGAGAAGTTTCAAGTTAAAATTCTATTCCCAGTGAAAATGCCTTTCAAGTCTGAGTGTGAAATAAAGACTTTGTGGTACATACAAAAGCTGAAAATATTTATTAGCAATAGACGTCAAACAATAGAAAGGTAAAATAAAATCTTTCAAGTGGAAAAAAAGACCATTATGAAATAGAAATCAGAAAATACCCAAATTGAAGAAAAGCAGACTATACAACTGTCTGCATGAAAATACAATGTTAAGATAACTATTGTTTAAGCATCATAACGAGTTGCTAGCTACAGACATAAAGAAATAAAATGTGTACTAACCAAAGCACAAAGGACTGAAGAGGACATAAAAAACATTACATCCAGTTTGTAATACAGGATGTACTGGATGTTATGGCACAGCCTCTGGACACAGCCTCTGTGGAGACAAAGTACTATTGAGTAAACCCTAAAGCAATAACTACAAAAACAAATAATTTTATCAAATATGGCAACAGAGGAGATAAACTGAACCTGTGAAAATAGGGAAGTGTTCCAAAAGGAGAGAATATATATATCTTCACATATATAATATGAAAATACATAAAATATATGTATATATATATAGATATATATATATAGATATAGATAGATACCAAAGATAATCAAAACAACCTCTTGCCTCTGTGAAATGTTTCTTAAATATAGAGACACAAGTAGACTGAGCACAAAGGAAGTAAAAGGACAGACTAATTGCAATGTGGTGCAACATTTGAAAAACATCATTCAGTTTAATTTACTGTGCTAATGAGCTTTTGTCAACTGGACGCAAACTAGAGCCACTGTGACTAGGGAACTGCAGCTGAGCCGTTGCCTCCATCAGACAGTTCTGTGGGCATGTCCACGGGGACGTTGTCTTGATTAATGATCGGTGAGTAAGTATCCAGCTCACTGCTGGCAGTGCTACCCTGAGTAGGTGGGCCTGGGTGGTCTTACAAACCCTGGCTGAGCATACCATGAAGAACAAGCCAGTAAGCAGTGTTGCTCTGTGGTCTCTGCCTCAGTTTCTACCTTGAGTTCCTGCCTTGGTTCCTCTTGATGGTAGGTTGTGACCTGTAATGCCAGCTCTGTCCTCCCCAGATTGCTTTTGGTCCGGGTTTTGTCACAGCAACAGGATCTAAACTAAAACATTTACCATGTTACAGACTAAGCAAAAGACAACAGCAGCAGTAACAAAAACAACAAATCAATGATAGCTTTCACTTGTATAAAAAATACTTTGAAAAAATCTGGCATCTGGGATGAGAAATCTCGGGGAAGCGGGAATGGAAGAAAACTTCCTCACCCGGACATTGGAAACCTGTGAACAAACTGGACTAACATAGCATCTGATCATTAAGGAATCACGAGGGAATAAACACCAAGAACAAGGAAGGACATTGGTTCTAACTACGCCTGCTTAACAGTGTCCTACAAGTTGTAGCCTGCTCAAACAAGCAAGGAAAATAAGGAAATAAGAAGTAACTGTCAACTTCTGGAGGTACTCCCTGGGAACCCACTGTCCACCCTGGCCAGGGAAGCAGGAAGGCAATCTTCAGACCATCACTCTCTTTCCTCTACTCCAAATCCAATCCTCCAGTCTCTTGTCCAGATCTGTAGCAAACTACATGCTGTGGCCTCTTCTCCCTCTTTGCCCCCAATCTTGGAGGCATACCCTGCTTTCCTCCTTGCTATCAATACCCTCAGCTCTGCCCCCTTTATCCCATCTGCATTTGGAAGTGGCAGCTCCCAATACTAAGAAACACAATCTAACTGGAATCCTCAGTGGCCATAACCCTCAGGATCTCAGAAGAATTCACTATCAGACAACCCACTGCCACCACACTCTTCTAAAGACCAGAAAAAGGCAAAGAAAGAACTGAACACACACCCAACGAAGATAAGACAAGGTATCAGCACTGAGAATCATCCCAAACCCAGATGCCTAGACACCAGTGTATAAACACAGTCAGTAACAGTTAGGACAATATGTCTCCACTAAAACTCCACTAAAATCCCACTACAGAAGACCCTGAGAAATCCAATACAGCTGGAGCACTAGACAAGGACTTCATAATAGCCTTTATGACTATTAGATGTCTTTAGAAAGGAAATCAATGCAGCCCTTAACAAAATCTATCAAAAACTAAATAAACAGTGGAACGAAATGAATTAAACAGTTCAAGGCTTGAAAGTGAAAAATAGATTCAATAAAGAAAACCCAAACTGAAGGAAAACAGGAAATAAAAAATTTATGAATTTGAACAAGAAACTCAGAGGCAAGCTTTGCCAATAAAATACAAGAGAGGAAAGAAGGAATGTCAGTCACTGAAGACAAGATAGAAGAGTTCTTGGTCAAAGAAGTCCCATGGGAACCCCCAAACATCCCAGGCTATTGCCAAGGCAATTGGTGACATGAACTGACTATTAAGGCCCTATTGCTTAACACAATACCTACAACTCATTTACCTGAGTTGCTACCACTATCTTGAACACAGAAACTGATTCTTTGGTTCTTTGCCATAGCCAAAAGAAAAGGTACAGTGTATCATGGTTTGGTTTAATACACCAGGTGGCTGGTAGTGAAGAAAAAGACATGATAAACTGAATATCTGGAGTTTTCTTATGCTCACTTGGCAAAATTTCTACATATGCTCAGAGGGGAGACCATTCTTTATGGACGCATAGCAATCTCTGCCTTTGTCCCTTGTATGATATAAAACCATGTTCTGCTTCTTTCTCTAATCAGAACATGTGTGATTACATTCAAAATATACCTGAAAAAACTCAGGATAATCTCATCTCAGTAGCCTGTATCGAATCTTTAAAGACTAAAGAAGTTTCTAAAGAAGGTAGCAGATGTGCAAGAGAATAATATCAATAGAGAGCAAGGCCCTTCCAGGCCTGGAAAGGCTGATGAGTCAGGATGTCAAGTGAGATTCCAAGCTTACAAAGATCTTAGATATAAAAGGCTTAGTGTGATTCTCAGACCAGATAGCTCTGAGTGAGAAAAAGACTAGTTAAAAGGGGTACGCCTTCATTAGATCTCGTATGTGGGGTAGCTGGAAAGTGGTTTCTCACAAGAACAGAGTAAAATGTTAAGGGGACAAAGAATTAAGACAGTTGAGAATTTTACCTAGAGGAAAGCTTTGACTGATTATTAGCATATGAAAGTGAGTGGAAATGTTTACAAAGAAACTGCCAAGATTGTTGCTAAGAAATCCCAAGGGGTGTCTAGTAATTGTGTGATTATCTGGTAAACTTCAAAACTGTCACTGAGCAGATCCAAACTACCCAATACTAGCCTCAAAGTGGACAAAGATTAAACTTGAAAATATATAGATGGAAGATTTCCTGTGTCTCAGCTTGCCAGACAAATCTCTCCCACTCACATTCCCCCAAGTAAACACACAGAGGCTTATATTAATTATAACTGCATGGCCACGGCTCAAGCTTTTATCTAGCTAGCTCTATATCTTAAATTAGCCCATAACTATTAATCTATGTATTGCTACATGTTCCATGGCTTTACCTGCGTCCCATTACATGTTGCTCCTTGGGCATCTTGCTGGTGTCTCCTGACTCAGCCTTCCTCTTCACAGAATTCTCCTGGTCTGCTTATCCCGCCTATACTTCCTACCTGGCTTTCTCTAATCAGAACATGTGTGATTACATTCAAAATATGCCTGAAAAAACTCAGGATAATCTCATCTCAGGAGCCTCTATTGAATCTTTAAAGACTAAAGAAGTTAGGGTTAGGGTTAGAGGGTTAGGGTTAGGGTTAGGGTTAGGGTTAGGGTTAGGGTTAGAGGGTTAGGGTTAGGGTTAGGGTTAGGGTTAGGTTTTATTAATCTAGTGTATAAAAGCATTATTGGTGTTTTATTAATCTAGTGTATAAAAGCATTATTCCACAGCAATAATGCCTATTGGAAAAGGACAGCTTCTTTGATAAAAGGAGCGGGGAAATCAAGGTATCCACACATGGACAATGTCTGTCTTTCACCATGCACACAAACCAGATGAATCTGACATCTTAACGTAAGACCAGAAAGTGTTACAGGAAAAATGAGGGGAAACACTTCAAGATGTGGGCATATGCATGGACTTTCTGAATGCAACTCCAGTCTCAGGAAATAATGGCAACTGAGAAATGGAATCTCATGGAATTAAAAAGCTTGATCAAGTGAAGAAATGTCCTATAAACATCTGAAAAAAATTAATATCTAGACGACACCAAAAAAAAAACCCTCATAAGAAATCAAACAACACAATCAGTAAAGGGACTAATGAGATGAATGGACAGTTCTCAAAAAATGAAGTACAAATAATGGTCAATAAATAAACAAAAAAGCTCCGCTTCACTGGCTATCAGGGAAATGTAAATCCAAACCACACTGAGAAGCCATTTTATCCTAGTCAGAATGTCAATCATTAAGAAAACAACAAGAAATGTTAACAATGATATGGACAAAAGGGACCCTTACATACTGCTGGTGGGAAGGTGACCTAATCCAGTCACTATGCAAATTAGTTTGGAGACTCTTCAAAAATTCAACATATATCTTCCATATGACCCAACTCCATCACTTCTGGGTATTTAGCCAAAGGCTCCAACCCATCAGTGTTTATGGCAGTACCATTCACAGTAGGTAAGGTATGGAGATAACCTTGGTGTCCATCAAAAGAGGAATATATATATATATATATATATATACACATATATATATATGTGTATATATATATATATATATATATATGATATGAAAGTGTCTAACAGAACAAAGAGGAATAATACTAACAGAGGGTAAGGAGAAGAAGAAATGAAGATAGGGAGGTGGGAAGTTGAGTACCTGAACCTGAGTCTGTGTTCCCCCAGATGCTCATTTCCATCTCAACTCTGTTTCAACCCTTTGCCCACCTCAACTACATTCCAATGTGCCCTCAGCAAAGTTTTAGTAAGTACCTACCTCCATGTTTTGGGAGCCCTCGGCGACTGCATATAAGCTGTTCCAATAATCTTAGCAGGAGGCAAGATAGCTGCTGTCTGGCTCATGCTGCCCAAGGGCTTCAGTAACACGTACAAGATGGCCACATATTCATGTTGTGTTGCTTGACCCTTTCATTGAAACAATAAACATCAAACATATACTTGAGTGAAAACTTACAGAATAAATCATTGTTTTCAAAAGTTTTATTATGTAAAAATGGGGGGCCACGTCAAAAAAGAACAATGGACAAGGAAATTCACCCCCAAAGTGAATAAAAACCTCAAAAATCAAATTTATCTATTCCCATATAGAGGGTTTTAGTGTAACTGCTCCAAAAGATGCCTAACTTCCATGGACTGTATATCTTCCTTTTTCCCCCCCATCATCAAAAAAGAATCTTGAATTGTTGCTCTTCTTCATAGTCTTTATCATTTTGTATTTTGTATTTTTATTTTGGGGACAGAAATGGGCAAAGTCTAGGAAGTTACAAAAATATTAGGTTTGAAAAAAATCCTGATTTTTACTGGTCTTTGATGTATTGATGGACATGATGCCTTCCCAACAGAGAGGTTATGTAGAGCATTTTCCAAGGTCATATGACCTCAAAACATATTTTTATTTAACTTCCAGATTCACTGACAAGTTATTTCTCCACAGAAAAGGGGAAATTAACTAGATTTTAACTTTTAGATTCAGAAATAGAAAAATAGAAACAATGGAAAACAAAAAATATACTGAATAAACTTAAAATGAACAGTGACAGAGGAAGAATTTTGAGAATTAACACAGAAGTTATATATAGAGAAAATTTCTAGATAGAAGAATATCAAATGCTCACTGGTCAACACATTACAATGAATTAATTAAACAACAAGTCGGTTCTTTTAGAAAAATTAATGATTGAAAAACCCTTATTCAAAGTAACTAAAAGGCAAAAAGAGAATATCCAAATCAACAAAATTAGAGATGACATTCGGGCAGTGGTGGCACACGTCTTTTATCCCAGCAC
This sequence comes from Peromyscus maniculatus bairdii, assembly GCF_049852395.1. Taxonomy (NCBI): domain Eukaryota; kingdom Metazoa; phylum Chordata; class Mammalia; order Rodentia; family Cricetidae; genus Peromyscus; species Peromyscus maniculatus. The sequence continues at coordinate 11,149,521 of NC_134871.1, read as the reverse complement.
TCGAGAGGCAGAGGCAGAGGCAGGCAGATCTCTGTGAGTTTGAGGCCAGCTTGATCTAGAGAGTGAGTTCCAAGACAGGCTCCAAAGCTACCCAGCGATACCCTGTCTCGCAAAACAACAAACAAACAAAACAACAACAACAAAAATAGAGATGAAAAGGGGGACATAACAGTAGACACTGAGGAAATGCAGAGAATTATAAGGTCATGATTTAAGAACCTGTACTTAATCAAATTGGAAAATCTAAAAGAAATGGTTAATTTTCTCAATACATACCACCTACCAAAGTTAAGTCAAGATAAGATAAGCAATTTGAAAAAACCTATAACCTCCCAGAGAAATAGAAGCAGCCATTAAAAATCTCCCAAGCATAAAAAGCTCAGGGCCGAGTGGTTTGACTTTCAAAGAAAGATTAACCCCAATACTCCTCAAATTATTCCTCAAAAAATAGAAGCAGAAGGGGCATTGGCCAGTTCTTTTTATGAGGCCACAGTCACTCTGATACCCGAACCACATAAAAGGGAAAACAGATTTGCCTGATAGCTCTTCATATGAGTTTTAAAGAACATTCTGTTGATAGTTCCTTGTGTGAGTTTTAAAAAAAAGAGGAAAAACAAACTCTAATTAAGATTCTACCTAAACTTACATAATTGATCCAATCTTGTTTTCATAAAAACAGTGGGGACTTTTATTCTCTGAGCTTTCAAGTCTGCACCTATAAAACTTTAAAAATATTGTTGTAGAGTTGCCAGAAATCCTACCAGAGACTTAGTCCATCTCCCATTCCCATCCACTGCATGTATACACACACACACACACACACACACACACACACACACACACACACGAACTTTGACCAACAGTAGTTGAAATTATATTCCTTATTTTGTAAACAGGCAAGTATTTCCTTGTAAATATTTTTCACTGATTATACTATTATTTCTAAAATTTGAAATGAACATTAATGGCCCATTATCAGTTGAACCTCTTGCCATCTGTCAGACGGCCAATCCCAGTCTAGTTTCAATGAAACATGAATATGTGGCCATCTTATATGTGTTACTGAAGCCCTTGGGCAGCATGAGCCAGACAGCAACTACCTTGTTTCCTGCTAAGATTATTGGAACAGCTTATATGCAGTCACCGAGGGCTCCCAAAACATGGAGGTTCTTACTAAAACTTTGCTGAGAGCACATTGGAATGTAGTTGAGGTGGGCAAAGGGTTGAAATAGAGTTGAGATGGAAATGAGCATCTGGGGGAGCACAGACTCAGGTTCAAGTACTCAACTGTGATTAGACATTTGTTTAAAAGTCTAAATTATGAAATAGCCAAGCCAGTTTTTATAAGTAATGCAAAATAAACAATAAAGAATCCACATAAAAATTAGATTTTTACTAATTCTACTTTGGCTTTTAAGCATCAGAAAAGAGACTGGATGATGTGGTTTTTGATGTACACATTCTCCGGTTCTTTATAAACCCAGGATGTTAATACCATGTGTAATGCGTCAGTTGGAAGACATAGAGGCTGATTCTTCACTTAAGCAAATGCTTCCTCTGCTGTGTGGAATCTTCTTAATTTCCTATAAACCCATTTGCCAAGTCTTCCTCCCCATTCTATTGGATTCCTGTTTAGGAAGTCTTTGCCTGTGCCCTGGTTTGGGAGTGTCTCACCTATAATTTCTTCTTCAAAGTTTCAAGTCTTAAACTCAATTCTTTGATCAGCTTTTGAGCTGACTTGTGTGCTGTCTGAGAGATATGGGTTAGTTCCATTCTTCTCATGTGAAATCTAGTCTCCCCAGCACATTTAATAATGAAACTGTCCTTTATGTAATGTGTGCTTTTGACACCTTTTCCAAAATTAGGTGGGTGTAGCTGTGCAGGCTTATTTCTGGTTCTTCTATTATATTTCATTGCTCCACATGGGTTTCTGTGCCAGTACCTCGCTGCTTTTGATACTATGGCTCTGTACCATTTGAGTTATTGTGTTATAATAGCTCCCATATTGCTTTCTGTTAGGGGTTGCTTTGGCTATTCATTATCTTTTGTGCTTCTGTATAGATTTTAGGATTCAGTTTGTTATTTGGTCCTATGAAGAATGTTATTAGGAATTTGATGCAGATTACATTAAAAGTATAGACCAATTTCCTGTTTTGTATACTGAAAGCAGAATTATTTTCCAAGACTTGGGCCTATAGTAAATGTCATTTGTTTTCTATGATGAGTATTACTGGAGATAAAGGGTGCATGAGCGTCCTATAGGGCCACCATCTAATAGGAACCAACATGGCAATGAACATCCAATAATTGAAGAGGATTTATTTTCTCCTCATAATAAAGAACTGGCAAATATTTCATTCACATCATCTCCTCTAATCATCACAGAGGCCTTCGTGCTTGGAATGTTGCTCCGATTTTGCAGACCAAAATTCACATTATTTCATAATTTATTCAGATGTATGCAGCTGGTGAGTAGCTGAGCTGGGATTCTAATGAGTTTCATCTGACCCTGAGTTACATCCTATGTATCACTCTCTCTCACCTTTCCAAAATGACAAAGTGCATTTGTATTCTCAATGAATATATCTTAAATGACAATTAACTCTCGATTTATCTCTCTTTATTTGGAGTTATTATGAAAAATATTTACTGATCAAAGACAAGCCACCTAGCTTCAAATTCATTCACTTGTGGTGCAAAGAACAAGCCAGAAGGATGGCCACATCATAGACAATGAAAGTGCATTTTCCATAGATTTCAGAATATAATTTGTTCCCTGCCAGAGGGATCCCGTTCCAAAAAGCCAGTCTAGATTAGGATAAGTGTTGCACTAGATAAATATAACTGGAAAGCTACAATATTAGTTTATAGACCTTTCATTTTTCAGGACATTTCACAAAGAACAACTCTGGTTCTTTTTTCAGATTTAAAAAAAGAAAAAAAGGAAAAAGGCAGAATCATCACAAATAGGCCAACCAAATTGGACCATGAAGCAACAGCGCCCCCTACAGTACGCGAAGAGTTAGTGCGTCAAAGATTTCTTGGACTCAATATTAGAAAGTTAACCTGCCCCAAATGCTGGTTTTTCTCATTCATCTCTATCCCAGGTCAAGTATGTTTGACTCTCCTCCCCAGATTCCTGGGAATCTTTTACTCTATTCGGAAACTCTGTCAAAAAATGTCTTAACTTCACTCAATACTTGATAGAAAGTAACATTTAAGAGCCAGTATGTCCCCTCCTCAGAGAAACTTCAATTCTGACAAAAAAACAAAAGAGGGAAATGTTAACTCTGTAACAGGCTGTCTTCACTGTGTCAGTGTGAGGGTTCTGACCTGAATTACAGAGCCCCAGGGTTGGAGAGAGAGAGAGAGAGAGAGAGAGAGAGAGAGAGAGAGAGAGAGAGAGAGAGAGAGACTAACTTAACCCTTTCCCCCCCATGCCTGTGTTAACCCCAGACCTTTCCAATAGTGGCTGTTCTGTCTGCTCTTTTATACTTAATTTCTAGTCTGACCACAAGATGGCATTACTCTCCAACAGTTAACTACTACACCAGCTAGGGTCTGGCGTGCAAGGATGCCCAGCAGACCATAGATAGATAGATAGATAGATAAAATCAACTAACTAACCAATCAACCAAAGCCAAAACAAAATAGAAGAACAATTGGTAAAGGCAGTAGGCAAAGCCCTTCACACCCTCTTTTTAATTATCATCATTTAAAATTTTATTTTAAACTTTATTATAAAAAGTTGCCACTTAAAAAAAAGAAAGAAATTAACCAGACCCAAAGACTATACAGCTCAGTGAACTTCTTTCTAATCAGTAATAGTAAGCATTCTAAACAGAAGCTGTGGATTGCATGCTTTTACTACTTTTGTTTTGATTTTTTAGCTTTAGACCCTCTTTCATAGCTCATGTTCATTGCCTGCATTCAGTCCTCCCTCAGCTCTGATATTAGCCTTCTTGTTCTCCTTTGCACATGTTATACTCTACCCACAAGCACTTTTATTTACACATACACACATATTTTTGGCTGTATTCCCTGTATGAAGGAGAACATGCAGGATCTCTCTCTCTCTCTCTCTCTCTCTCTCTCTCTCTCTCTCTCTCTCTCTCTCTCCAAAAGACACAACACAATAAATGAACAGACTGTGTTTTTAAATGAACTTCAGAAATAAAGAAAAGAAATTATGAGCAGTTCTGTCCGAACTCTAGTTAAATATTAAAGCACGGAGCCTTTAATCCGTAACGTCTGAAATGATCACTTTACAGAAAAGAATTGCACAGAAAGCCATTTCAGGGAAAACTTTCATTCTTTTTTATTTCACTGTATCCAGGAAGAAACAATGATGACTTCCCTCTCGAAAATGTTAGTCATATTTAAGATGACCTTGTATGATTTGGAGGAGTGAGAACGGGGAGGGATGGAGAGATGGACAGTTCAATTGCCTGAATCTCTGTTGTGGATTTCTAGTGGCCTCAACCATTGGATCAGAACACAGACATTCAAAAGCCACATGTACATACACATGTACCAGAGCTCGTATGCACACAAGTGAACTCAAGTTAGCAAACATCCCTACTGTTCCAACAATCCAAACTGAGAAGCGTATCTTCCCCATTGACGACCTCTCCAGCAGCTTGACCCAGACAAAACCTCCATCCGCACTTAGCCAGCCTTGCTGTGTTCCTTCTCTAGAAACACATTTGATTAAAGGTACCAGGTCGTCATCTAGACCTTCATGTAAATGTCAGAGAAACCAGCTTCTACACTAGAGATTCTCTGTACCTCCATTACAAACCACGCCGCCCTCTAGAGATGCAGAGAAATTAGTGCAAGGTTGGTAGTTAGAGATTTGTTCTACATAGCACACATTCACCATCCTTCAAAGCATGATGAACCCAAGAGATACCATTTGGCAGAAATATGAGCTCAGGATTTTTTCTTTTCTTTTCCTTTTGTTTTCTTTCTCACACTCAAAGCTTCACTGAAGACCCCTTCCTCTCTTAAAAGCCACGTGCAGTTTCCCAGAGCTTTGGCTCCAGGTTCCAGGACGAAGCACGAGCTCCCCCTGCCGACATCCATGGAGAAAGACAGGCTCTCTCAATCTTCAGAGATTTTTCTCCTGAGTTTGGTTAAAAAAAAAAATGTTTAAACACAAAATTCTTGTGTTTTGAACGAGCACTCAATTTAAATTCTGGATAAATGTTTTATCCAATGTGTTAATGCAAACACGTGTGACGACATGATCAGCTTTCTGCTCCAATTTGCTCAGGTCGTAAGCTGTTCAGCCGTCTTTGATAAAGTACATGAGAATCCCTATTCCGTCTTACAGAATGACAGTAGCATTTCTATGTCTATCTACACTGTAAAGGATCCTACGAGCTGAGAGTGGACCCCATTAGAGTCTAGAGACAACTTGTAATTCCAGGCACATGAAGATATTTTGGGGTGTGTGTGTGTGTGTGTGTGTGTGTGTGTTCCAATTTCTTCCTGTTTTAGTTTGAGCTGACTCTGAAGTGTCATGTCCTTACTGTTGAAGATGGCTTTCTTGTAAGTTCTCATGATCAGTGAGGCATTGTTTAGAATCGTTCCAGCATGGCAAATGCTGAGTGCCCCCTGGTGGTTTGAATGAGAATGGCTCCCCGAGGCCCATATATTTGAATCTTTGGTTCTGTGTTGGTAGACTGCCGAGGAAGGATGAGGAGCTGTGGCCTTGTTGGAGGATGAGCGTCACTTGGGTTGGACTTTGAGGCTTCAAAAGCCTATGCCAAGCTCAGCCTTGCTTTCTCTCTGCTGCATGCTTGTGGATCAGACGTAAGCTTTCAACTTACATCCAGCGCTCCAGTGCCATGCCTGCCTGCTTGCTGCCATGCTCCTGACCATGATCGTTGTGGACTCACACTCGGAAACTGTAACTAGGCCCCCAGTTAAATGCTTTCTCTTACAAGTGGCTCTGGTCATGGTGTAGCAACAGAACAGAAACTAAGGCATGCCCTAACTCTCTTCGACTCACAACTGAAAGGTTGAAGTAAACAAGGTTGTCCCAGTCTAGACTCCCATGGGCTTTGGGAACCCATCTAGGGCCCTGGTTCTGAGAGCTATGTGGGGTGCTGGTCTTTAGGGTGCACTCAGGTTTGCCGGTAGGAATCCAACCCATCGTCACTGTCACTCAGCCCATTTTGGATTATCATTAGTAAAGTCTTCCTCTCATCAACTCTGGGTTCTCAGTACTTCATTCACATGCAGTCAAACCACACTTGATGCCTTGAAAATAATCATTACCCCTCCTGCTTTCTCAAAAGCTAGCAATGACTAGATTTCCAGTGCTAGATATGCTTCCCCTCCTGTAAACTACCAGGAGTTAGTGAGGTCGTGGATCTTAGTGGAGAGCCTATTACAGCCTCTTTACCAGGCTACCATAATTCTAAATGTTATCCTTAAACCCACAGGTAAATGTAGCTCTCACCCTTCTCAAATAAGTCTCTCTAGGCAGCAGATGGAGACCGTTTTGGTCAAAATGCAGAGATCCACTGATGGCAGGGCGCCCAACCCCAGTGTATACATCTACAACGAAACTTCTGCACCAAAGGCTGGGAGGGGGGGCATCACAGAAGAGGGGTGAAGGCGTGCGGGAGACAGGTGATCAGGAAGTCTACTGTGAAACTGTGTCTCCTAACAGTGACAGGGGAGCCGCAGCCAGGATAGCTCAATGAAACCTGAATAATGACCATACCAACAGAACGCGAACACTGAAGGGGGGAAATCTCATGGAGGCCCTCCACCAGACAGAGAGCTACAGGAAGCTAATGACTGCTGAGAGAGGGAGATTTTGTCTTCCCCAGGCATGAGCTCCCTAATTGGTTTTCCGATACCAGGTGGATAGCCCGTCAATCATATACATATACAGGCACCATTAAACAGACTCAATAGGTTACAGTTATCTATTTGTGCACATCTGTAGTAATAATAAGCAAAGAGGCTGTGAATTTGGGAGAGAGTGAAGAGGAGGACATGGGAAGGGTTGGAAGGAAGAAAGGATAAATAATATAATTATATTTTAATTAAAATTTATTTAAAAATCAGAGGAAGCAAAAGGATGGGTGGTGGCAACTGTCGGTGATCTGCTCTCATCATAATTAACTTAGAGGGCAAAAATATCTGTAGGGATGTTAAGTGGGTAGATTTTAATCCTTGTAAAATGTGCTGCCCTGTCCTCTCACACCCATTAAAACCACAGCATTGATCCATTCAGTGAAAGGTGGTGTCACTTAGAAGGGAGGAGTCATTTACTAGGCCGTGTGTTCCTGCATGAAATGGATGCAAAACTCAGGAGTTTAAAAGCAAGTGCTCTGTCATTGCAGGAAAAAAAAATAAAGCTCAATTCAGACCCCTAAGAGTTCTCCAGGTAGTAGAGAATTGACATCAAGGACAGCACAGAACACAGCAGGACCCAAAAGATGCCCCAGGAGAAATCTGTAACATAGAAGGCGGTTGAGATTGGGGAAGGAGTTATAGATAAGGTGTCAAGTACACATGGGCTCACTTTTATTTTCCTGATACCTTCAGAATTGGAGTTAAAATCTGGGATACAATTACCAGTAGTCTGTGGATTTCCATGCTCGGATGGCTTGTATTCCATGACCACAAATCTGGGGAAAGTAAGACTCTTTCAGGATGACTTAAAATCCAGAAGGTGCTATACTGCCATGGCACAAGGAAATCGTTAATAGAAAGCCTAACGATGCCTCACAGGTTGTGGCTCTTAAAACAAAGAGTGAGAAATCCCTGGAAGGAGCTTATGGAGCAAGAGAGTGGGAACATGAGGCGGTAGAAGGTCAAGCTCTTGAAGCTAGAGATAATGACAGGATACCTAGCTCTCTGTAATGGAAGTCAGTGTTGAATCCAACACATAGTTGATCAGCTGGTATGTCTAGGACACTGATAAAAGGTCAGGAAGAATAAAAGGCCAGGGACTGCGTAGAGGAGTCTAGGGGTGAACTAAAAGAAGACCATTGCCCATGAACAATGCTATTCCTCTGCTGATCTGAAGGTTCTGAGGCTATACCTATACACAAGCATCTCTTCAGGTGAATTGAGTACAAACCCCTGAAAGAACACCATCCTGCTATGGAGTTTCAGTTTTATATGTGTGTTTAGAATGCTAATGGGGCTGCCTTTTACTGCCAGTAAAAGCTTATTTTGTCCATTGTGGGGCGTTTACCCACCACCCCCACAGCTTCCCAGAGTTTTCTTGAGTGCGAGCAGCAGGAAATATTAGATAGAAGGATTTATAGCGGAGAATGTTGCGGAGATAAACAGATAGAAAATAAAGGATAGCCTCGAGAGGGCCTGGAACCTATTCCAACGGGCCCGGACTGTCTCTGGTCCAGGGTTTTTATAGAGACGCCAAGGGGTGGAGCAAAAGACCTCCTCCCCCAGCACAGCCAAGTGCAGACCATCTCAGACACCTGCACTCAGGCCCGTGGTCCTGATCATCCTCTATTCGGACCTGCTGGGTAAAGCCACGAGGAACCCCAGAACGGGCTCCCACAGTCCATCTCATCTTGATTTCACATTCAGTAACACTATGACAGTACCCAAAATCAGCCACAGGGAGTGCATTTGCACCATGGAAATTGGCAGATGCTACAAAGAGAAGATCCTGTATCTCCTGGAAAGATCATCAGCATGTTAGTATACATGCCAAATGCATACACACACACACACACACACACACACACACACACACACACACACACATATATATATATATACATATATGTATATATGTGCATAGTGTGTGGGCATGCATGTGTATGTAGTCACCAAAGAATCTTAAACAAAAGGAGGTGAAGTTTTTTTTTATTAAACATTCATTAAACATTCTCCCACATCTTATACTCTGAAACATTCACAGATTCCCATGCATACATCCCATTATCATAGTCAGAAATGAAAATTTCAAAGTAGGATGGAACCTGTTATTTTTAAAAGAAAAAGTGACCACCATCTCACACATCTGAGTCATGAAAAGTAAGTTTCAACCCTACTATGCTTAATATCCCTCCTGGGGTCATTATTAGAAATGTCAGCTGCTCCAGTATGTCATCTTATGGACAATAGTGCATACACATTCCATTCAAGTTCCTGCCTTTGACTCTCAGCTCACACCCCTTACTGTGTGGTCTTTTCAGCCTCTAGATGTCCTTTGCCTCATCTGTAAAATGGCGACAATGTACTCCTTCCAACCAGGGCAACTGAGCACGGTACAGTGATACATGTGCCAGTGTTTGTTAGGTCATCATTAGGCTTAGTCAAAATAAAGAGATATCAGCCCAATCCTTCTCAGTGGTCACTTTCTGCCATTCACCTTTGATGAGTTACCAAAAGTCTACTTGGAACAGGTGATGAGAGAATCAGATATAGCTGAAGTTTTCCTGTGTCCACCTGGCTCCTGCAGCTGCTTAGACCTAAGTAAACACACAGAGACTTATATTACTTATAAACTGTATGGCCGTGGCAGTCTTCTTGCTATCTAGTTTTTATATCTTAAATGAACCCATTTCTATTAATCAATAAGTTGCCATGTGGCTTGTGGCTTACTGGTACTTTTACATCTTGCTTTTTATGTGTCTGGCTGGCGACTCCTGACTCAGTCTTCCTGTTCTCAGAGTTCTCTCTCTTTGTCCTGCCTATACTATACTTCCTGCCTGGCTATTGGCCAATCAGCACTTTATTTATTAACCAATCAGAGTAACACATTTGCAACATACAGAGCGAAATCCACAATAATCAGTCTACAACAGAATAGGTCGACCTCGTATTGCTTACAAGCAGCTTATGAATGTGCAGGTGGCCTAGGGAGGGCCTAGGAAGGCGGGAGCAAGGCTTTGCTGCACAGTTCCCCAGGACCCATAAGGCACGATGGAGTCTGTGCTTCATGCCCGCTCTAAAAATAAACTCCTAAGGCCAGACCTTCCAAAGGATCTTTCTAAAAGCACAAGTAAAAGGACCCAGAGCAGGCCTGCTCAGACACACACTTTCCTGAATGCCAGATCTTGACGTTCAGAGCGACAGAACCGCAGTAGCCAGCAATGGAAGCCGTGGCTGACACAGAAGAAGACTGGATTTGGAGCAGGTTTCCCTCAAGAAACAGAAAGGGTGGTGAAAAAAAAAAATCTCAGGGAGGTGAACAAGAGCATGAAAGGCCCTTTTTAAATTCCCAATTAAGTGTGGCATGAAAGGATGTGATCCGTGTGGGAAAGAACAAGGGTTGCTGACGGCAGCGGCGAATGCCGAGCGCAGTTTTAATATTTGCTGTCTGCCATTAGGAAGAAAGAGCCTGGATAATTGCCCAAATTTCATAACCTTTAATTATATACATCCCAGAGGACAAATTAAAGAATGTGCCAATAATACCTGCGACTTAGGTTAGAGTTCTAGAAGCTGTCAGACGCCTGCCTTGTGGAATTTTCCGATCTATTTTGCACCCCCCGTGGGGGAGGGGAGGGAGATAGCAGGTGAGGGAAGGATTAGAGAGTTCTGATGTGGCTCTTATTTCACTTGTGTCCACTCCCCCTTTCCTCCACCCTCCCATGAGCACCCAGCGGCGAGGGGCCTCCAGGGAAAGGTTTCAAGCAGTCACACTTATTTTCATCTATTTTACAGGATCAAATAGAAGCATAGTTGCAACAACCCAGTCCTCATTCTTGCTTTGCTGGAATTCTTTAAAGACGCAACACGGTACTCCTGGGGTTGGCCTCCACTAAAATGTGGAGCTTTCAAGAGGAGCCTGATAAGGCATCAATGTGTGAAACAGATGTATAGACATGGGACATAGGAGCAAATGATAAGATTGAAACCAGGGCCAGTGGCAGAGGAAAAGCCAGTACACTGGTGTGTCTGAGCATGCAAGAAAATAGAAGAGGACTCACCAGAGCCACACTGCAGGAAGCCATGCTCTGCTGCCTGCTCACAATCAGCTGATGCAAGTGGCATTTCAAAACTCAGATCTGGGGGGTAACAGTGCCTCACTGTATCCTGTGAGCACCAAAGGATGCCTTCGTCAGAATTAGGGAACTAGAAAGTGGGGTTGGGGAACTGGTTAGAATGTTAGATAAGTCCCTAGGCAGAGCTTCCCTGTTGGCATACACACAAGCACATGCTACTTGTCGTTGGTTCCTCTCTGTAATGATACATGTTTATAAATACTAGCTTTGTTTCACTGCAAGGCATTAGGTTTACTGGAGATGCTGAACTCAAGATGCTAGAAGTGTAGTAGAAAATATGAGAATGCAACATCAAAACTCTACATATGTCTAAGTGGTGAATAAATAAACAAATCTGAGTAACCTACAAATGACTGGTCAATATTCCACAAATTCCTGGAGATCAAAGAAGATAATTTTAATTTTCAGTCTATCTTCATCAATACATTAACCCAGAGGAACATAGGTAGATAGCTAGTTAGATAGATACGTAGATGATGATGATGATGATGATAGATAGATAGATAGATAGATAGATAGATAGATAGACACACACACAGTTAAGGCATCTGATGGGATTTATTATGGGCGTTGGTTCAAGCAGCTACAAAGACTGAGAAGCCCACTGCCTGTCATCTATAGGATGGTGAGCCAGAGAGGCCAATGGTTTCTTCCAAACACCAGGGAACTGTGGTGCTGATGTGAATCTAACTGGGAGTCCAGTAGTTTAAGACCCAGACACATCAGCATTGAAGGGCAAGAGGAATTAGACATGAGCTGAAGCAGAAACATAGCATTCCTCCTTTCTCAGATTTTTTTTTTGTGATCCAAGCAATTGATTGATGCCCATTTACATAAGTGAGGTAGTTTTCCTTACCCAGTCTACTGACACATAAAAATTTCCTTCTATTACCCAAAGCTGTTTAATTCCAGGGCAGAATGAAATATAGTGAAAGAAATGTGCAGACTTTAGTGTCAAGCTTTAAAAATGCCCTATCTAGATACTGTAGCCAGCACTGACATTTCTCCAAGGAGACTTCGAAATATCACAAACATTTGACAAGACAGATATCTAGATACTTTCTTCTCTTATAAATAATAAAAGCCAAGATACACGAAGTTCAAGTTCAGACTTCACAACCCCCAAATTTCATACCTTGCCTTCTAAAACACTCTCAAACCATGAATGCAGACAGGCAGTATGTTTTTGTTTTTTGCTTCTGTAACAAAATATATGAATGAGTCTGTGTTATTTGTAAAGAATGGAAATTTATTTCTGAGCATTTTGAAGGCTGGGAAATTCAAGGTCAAGTTGCCAGCAGATGTCTTGTGGGGGTCTGTCCTTCACAGATGGCACTTCTAGGTGTTCTCTCATGATGTAACAGACAGAAAAGGCAGAAAAGAATAAAAGATACTGTGACACATAGCAGAAGACTGAGGGAGACCAAATTCACTCATCCAGTCTCCTCCCAAAGTCTGTGAACTCATCCATTTGATACCTTCACACTTCTATCACAGCCAAAGACCTGTGTCTTCATGTTCTTCTATTGATCATTAAGTTTCTACGTGGGAGGCAGATTCAGATCACAGCAGAGCAGAGGGTTAGAATAGATACATGGATACTCCTCTGACTTTACCATAAAAACAAGTTAGTCAACTTAAGGGAATTTTATGATTTTCATTTTCCTTTGTAAATCCTGGAAATTTTTAGTCAACAAATTCAGTATAGTTAGATTCTAATGTACACTAAACACCAAAAGACACAGTGATTGTGAAGGTGAGAAAAGTGTGTTGCTCTACACAGAAACAAACATTGTTTCTACCACACCCTACTCATTCTGAGAACACCTGAGAGATACCTAATCTAAATGGATCTGGGAAAAAATAATAGTAAAATAATAGTACCCAGATCTCTAAACATTTGTTGATTTTTTTATGTGCTCTTTGGGCAAGAGATGAAACAATAGTCATGTTTTCGATGAAAACCACTGCGCAATCAAAAAAGAAACTCTACAGGCAGATGTTTCAAAACAATCTCCCAATGTATAGCACATCTAAATGGCTGAGAAGACTAAAAACCAGGAATGGAGATGTTCAGGATATACAGTGGTCATCTTGCTCAGCTTATATAACAGAGATAAAAAGCTTATGGAAACTTAGGTAGCTGAAAGGTTTAGAGGAATGAACCAGAGACAAGTAAGTCACAGAAAAAAAAAACTGTAAAATGCCACAGGGATGATCATAGTTACTCAAATAAATGTTAATCTGCATGAACCATAGTAGTGTCTGAGATCAGCCTGAAACTAGTGACATGGGTAGGATCTGTGAAAGAGTCACATATCAAACAAATAATCTGGCTTGCACAAAGCTGAGAAAAATTTTGACAAAGCAGATACCAAGAGTATTTAGTGGCAATGCCATACTGGCTGCAGGCTGATGTCCGTACCAAGGTAGAACATGTAGGCAAGATGGCAGGATAGAGGTTTTCTACCATCATTTCCACATGGTATACAGAAGGAATAAAAGAATTTGAGATTGAACACAGTGAAGAATATTGACTTCATTTTACCTTTATTGAACATCCTCCAAAGTAGCACATTCAGTGTCCTAGGCTTCCCACTTAGTTTCCCACAGGGAAAAGTGAGGTTTCAGTGAGGGAACATTGGGCTTTCCTGGGCTTGCAGAATGCTGCTACAAGGCTCACTGTTTTCTCCCCTACCCCAAGGGGTGATTGGCACAGATGAATGGTTAGGAGAGTACCTAGGAGCAGAGAAGAAAGTGATTACCACTTCAGTAGTGATTAGTCCAGACCACTCAAAGCCATCCACAGCTCCAAGGAAACACTATCAAAATTCCATTCTAATGTTTTCACAATATTATAAAACAATTCCTGAAATTCAAAATCTGTAAGAAACCCAAAGACAAAGAACAGCCAATTTAATTTTGTGTAAGGAGGAGACTGAGCACATTACACTTCCTGACTCCAAATTCTATCACAAAGCCATAGTGTATCCAAAGGCATATGGCGTTGGTATAGAAAGACATGTAGACCAGTAGAACAAGGCAGAGTCCAAAGAAACAGAACAACACAAAGTCCAGGAGAAAACCCGTGACCCGTTAATCATCAATAAAGATGCCAGGAGTGCCCCTGTGGAGAAGAATAGTGTGTTCAATAAACATTGCTCAGAAAAGTTGTATATCCACAAGAAATGTGTTGAATTCGATCCTTATTTTTACAGCTTATATAGAAAGCAATTTTAAGGGGATGAAAGACTTAAACATAAGACCCCAAAGCCCCAAAACTCCCAGAAGAAGAAAATACAAGGAAAAAGCTCTGGATGCCAGTCTTGGCAATGATTATTTTGAGGAGAAATGTGACATTATGAGCACAGTCAGCAAAAGCAGATGTGAAGAGATTTCATGATGTCAAATCCAGAAGCTTCAATCCAGCGAAGGCCTTGGGGACAGTGTACAGAGACAGCCTAGGCAATGGGAGAAAATATTTGCAAACCATGTAACTGACAATTGACCAATATCCAAAACAAATAACCAATTCTTAGACTTTAATGGCAGAAATACACACAATTTTAAAGCAGACCAAGAGCACAAGGAGATGTTTTGTCTAAAGAAGACATAAACGTGCCAAAGAAGAATATAAATATTTCATCTATATAAACCCAAACCACAAGGACACATAATTTCACACCAATCACGAAAGTTTATTTTTTAATTGTAGTAAGTGTTGTTGCGATTGTAGAGAAATTGGGGACATTGTAAATGTTTGTGAGAAATCAATCTAATGTAGTCACCATGCATAGAAGTATGGAGCTCCCTCAAAAAGTTAAAAATAGAATTTTCATGGGTGCTATCAATCTTACATGCAGGGTTATATTTAAAGGGAAGAAAACAGTACTATCTATTTGTTAAGGAGTTACCTGGCCCTTCACCTCTCCCATTTATTGCAGAATTATCTATAAGACAAAACACCTAAATATCTATTGATGAATGAAAGAAAAGTGTGATGCATGTGTGCACATGCACAGCCCCCCACTTGTGCATGCACACACACACCACACACGCGCGCGCACACACACACACACTGAGGGAGGATTATTACCCAGTCATGAAGAGAATTTGAAAAGCATTATGCTAAATAAAATAAATCAAGCACAAGACAAATACTTATGATCTCATTTATGTGTTGAGTCTAAAATTAAGTTGAACTCAGAAAAGAGAACAGAATGATAGATACTATGGCCTAGAGCAGCAGTTCTCAACCTGTAGGTCATGACCCCTGGGGGTCACAGATATCCTGAATATCAGACATTTACATTATGATTTATAATAGTAGCAAAATTATAGTTATGATGTTGCAATAAAATATTTTTGTGGTTGGGGGTCAGCACAGCATGAGGAACTGCATTAAAGGGTTGCAGCATTAGGAAGGTTGAGAACCACTGATCTAGAGGCTTAGGAATGAGATAATGTATACATTTTCAGTTATAAGTTGAATAAGTTATCAAGATATAATGCAAAACATGATGACAGCAGTTTTATAATAATGTGTTATGTACATGACTACTTGAAATGTGTTAAGGGAGGACATGTAAATTAAGTGATTATGTATTAATTAGTTTGATGATAGTAATCATTTTACCAAGTATGCACGTATTGAAACATGACATTTATACCTCAAATATTCATAATTTTATTCAATAGTAATTTCTAAATAAAATAAATGAAAAAATAATATGGTAGCCAATGAGTTTACACATCTAGAAAAGCCCTTATTAGTCTTCAAAATGAGCTTTTAGAGTCTAGGACTAACCTAAAAGCAAAGTTAAAAACACCTAGAGACAAATGTGTGTGTGTGTGTGTGTGTGTGTGTGTGTGTGTGTGTGTGTTACATAAAATATATGTTTTTTAGGAAGAAAAAAAGCTCAGAAAAAGCCATGTGGTGGTGATGCACACCTTTTAATCTCAGAACTTGAGAAGAAGAGGCAGGTGGATTGCTTTGAGTTTGAGGCCAGCCTGGTCTACACAGTGAGTTCCAGGACTGTAGGGCTACACAGAGAAACCCTGTCTCGCTGCCTCAGCTGAATGTGCCTGGCTTTGCTGACTCCCCATGGGAGGCCATACCTTTTAAGAGGAGGGAAGAGGCTGGGGGGAGTGGGAGGAGGGCTGGGGGGAGTCTATGGTTGATGGGTGGGATGAATAAAAAATTTCTTAATGAAAAGATTTTAGCTGGGAGGTGGTGGCTCATGCCTTTAGTCCCAGCACTCAGGAGGCAGAGCCAGGTGGATCTCTGTGAGTTTGAGGCCAGCCTGATCTACAGAGCAAGATCCAGGACAGGCACCAAAGCTACATGGAGAAACCCTGTCTCAAAAAAACAAAAAAAAAATTTAGACAAAAAAATAAAAAATAAAAAAAAAATTTAGAAAAAGTAAAGCAAAACAAACAAACACCCTCAGAAGAAAACTGCCAAACAGAAGACAGGGCAGCAGAAATCTTCTGAAATGAGGCACACAGATGCAAAGGGCAGAAGCATAATGTAGTGTCGCTAACCATTGGGCAATATCCAAAACCTGTAAAGAGGTTCAATAGCTCAGTGATATACAAACAAGACCATAAAAGACCAACATAAGGTTGGATAAAGACTTCCTAAGAAGACATTCAAATTGTCCAAATGGATGATAAGCATGAGAAAAAAAATGTTCTGAGTCACTACGCATCAAAGACTTACCACCACACATGCATTACAAACTACATCTAGTGAAAATCTAAGACTGATCTGACTATGTTTGGGCCAAGATGTAGAGAAACTTGAACTTTCACACATTGATAAGTTGATAACAGGAGCACCCAACGGAACAACTACACTAGAACTCGAAACTTGCTAGTGTCTCCTGGGTGACTCCAACTTCTCTGTGAGAAATGCCAATATATTCCACACAGGCATTTGAACACAAAACAGAGATAATGTACAAATGCATCGAGATTGATGGCTAACTCTCCATGGCATAGCCACATAACAGACTTAGCAAATGAAAGAAATGAACTACTAACATTTCAACATGAATAAATCTAAAACATATGATATTCAGATATACAAAAATACCATGTAATTTGATTTGTACAAAACAAAACTTTAGACACAGAAAATATTTCAGTGTTTGGGATATAACTAGTTAATAGTGAGTCTGCAAAAAGGCATGTAAAAAACACCAAGGATGATAAAAAAAAAACCACTTCATTATCATTGTACTAGAATAACTACATCTATCAAATGTCATTAAACTGTATGAGTAAATTTAGAATATTGTGTTGCATATAAATTTTACCTCCATGAAACTGATAAAAAACAATAACCATATAGACATTTTGTCTATGAACACAGAGACCAAAGAACAATAGCCAACTGTGTTGCTAGAGATTCTTAGAAATTCAGTGATATGGTTTCTACCCGGAACATAAATAGCCATCTATTAGCCTATGGTGTCTTTGTTTTCTCATTGCAAAACAGAGATCAAGTAACTACTTTTATCTAGTATTGATATTTATAGAGACAGAGAGACAGAGAGAAGGAGGGAGGGAGGGAAAGCTTTAACTGAATCCTGACAAACATCAAACATTTAATATAGGTTAGCTATAGTTATTGTTGCAGTCAATGGTCAGGAACTATACTGGCCATGAAGAAGGCTATGATGATAAGCAATGTACATGGGAAACTTTGGTGTTGGTCAAAAGCACAATCAAGCAACTCTCCTTAGTCTACAATGGAATAATAGCCTTTCACAATATTGAATCTTCCCAACACATCTAAGCCATTTAATGCATCGTCCATCTATAATGAGAGTACAATAATGATGGTGATTGTAAAGAAAGAAATTAACGAGTCAAGTAATAATGAGAAGTATTCCTTCTTATTCCCCAGAGAGGGATGACTTCCTCTTATGCTTAAATGGTTGCTTAACTGTCAATCATCTTCAACATATTTTAGTGCTCTGAGCTATTCCAGTTTTACAGATTTTCATTTTAATCCTCAAACCTCCTTCTTGGTCAACTGCTGGAATCAAACTCCCGAGGAGCAGATGTCTTTTTTTCCCAGTAGTCTAGGTTCATTGTTTAAGGATTTTTTTTTCTTATTTTCCTATACAAGTCTACTATTTTTTTCCTTTCTCTTCTTTTCACCCTAAGGAGCTGGTAATAAACACATCAAGGCTGGCTCAGTGCCACCTCCCCAGGTGGAGCTTGGCAGATTGTCTTGGATTTAAAGACAATCTTATTTTTCCAGGCTGTTCCTGCAAACTGCCAAACTTACAGCTCCTTAAGTGCTTCCATTTTGTATTTCCATTTTTAAATTTTTCATTACACTTATTTGTTTATTGTGAATGTTTCTGTGCATACACACACGGACATATATGTCTGTAGTCATGTACGTGCTACATGACAGGTGGATAACTTTCAGTAGCTGGTTCTCTTCGTCCACCCTGAGAATCCAACTCAGGTCTTCAGGCCTGGTGACAAGTGATTTTACCTGCTGAGTGATCTTCTTGGCCCATAGTTTCAAATCTTAAGGCAGTTCTTCTGGTACATACCAAGTAGGCTTTACACATTGCCAGAATGCATATCCAGAACCATAGACTCCATTCGAGCAGTCTCATGTCTCACTAAAGAACCTGTCTCTGGTAAAGAACCTCATTAAAATGTAGCCCTTCCTCTCCAACTGCACTTTAAACTCCCCTATACCCTCTGCAGTCTATATGCTAAATATAATTTATGAGGACAGCCAAACGTCAGCCTCAGTGGACCTCTCAGTGGTACCCGTTTTGATCCTGTCAATGTCTTGTGTTTGACTTGGCTTCTTGGCTCTTCCTCTCTGTCTTCTGCAGAGACTATTAGGGACAAGTCACCACACTGGCAGAATGAGATAAATTAGGAAAGCTTTATTGGCAATTTGTCAGGAAGCTGCTGCAAGGTAGACTCATGAATTTCCCCCTAAGCCTCCACTTTGCATTCACCACTCACACTATAGTGATAATGCTTTGTAACTACATAATGGCGCCTATCCTTCACTCTCCAGTGACACTGCCCACAGTTAATTGGCTCTTACAGCATCTCCCATAGGGTAAGCAAGTGTTGTTACCACTGTCCCCAATTTGCCAATAATTGAGACATAGAGCGGTCAAGTGTCTCTTGGAAGGCCATAGAGAATGTCATTCAGACAATTTCTTCAATGTTATCTGTCCTAATCACTGGGCTTCCCTGCAGCTCTTGCTTCTGAGTGAATGTCACTAATCAGAGCACTGCTGGGAGACCAGCAGATGAAAATTTGAAGAATGGATGCTCTTCTCAGACTACAGCCACCATCTCTTTATGGGAAATGTGTTAAAATTGAGCTTTCATTGTTTTGATTTAGGAATTTATGGTCTTTTTCAGGTGGAGGCTTCCAAAAGGTCATAATCTGTCATTATTCAATGATGCTTTATCAGAAAAGATCTCACCAACCACAGGAAGGTAATGTTCTACAGTAGCTACAAGAGAGATAAATTATTCTTTCAGAATCCAGAATGAAGCCTTGGCCATTTTCTGTCTCCAGCCAGCCAAATGTAAACTACCAACAGATTTTTTTCACAGTCCAAGCCACCAGGACTAAATATTAAGTTTTCTGGTGGCTGTTTTTTTTTTTTTTTAAGTAGGGACTTTATCAGGATTTCAGTGATTGAGTAAATCCAAATTTGATTTTCTTCACAATACTTAGAAATCAAAAGTCTTCAATTATGGAATTAAAAAGAATTTATTAAACATTTCCTAAATACCAGGCATTGTAGTATAGAACAACAGTAAGCTACACAAGTGTTGTCCTTGTGAATCTTAAATTCAAAATATTTTCTATTTTGGCATTTTGCAGGTTAAAGGGTGAATCCTCCAGAAGATAGGTCTGCATTCAAATTCCTAGTGAATCTGTGAATGTTACCTAATTTGGAAAAGGGATCTTTGTAAAAATAATGAAGTTAGAAGTTTTTGAGATAAAATCACCGTAAGTTACCCCACCAGGGACCTCAATCAAATGAGAAAAGTCTTTAGAAGAGATAAGGGGCAAGAAGTCATGGCTGGAAGAACAGGTGGGAAGGTCAAAATAATGATTAACAACCTTAGGCATTCTAAGGATTATCAACAAGAACCAACTAACAAACCAACATGAAATAGAGTCCCTTCCGAGAATCTCTAGATTCAGGACTTCTAGCCTAGAGCACTGGGAAGGAATATACTTCTACAGTTTGATACTACCCTGTTTACTCATTAGGGTAGAATGGGATATTAGGAGCTCCTGGCACACTGATCCTAGAAGATGGACACAAGTAATGTTTACCTTCAATCCATGGCTGGTGGGTACATTCAGGTTCCTTTTCCCAAGTCTGACCTTCCTATATCTCCATAGTAACATCCCATTAGGATTTTGTTAACTTTTTAAAGGACCATTCCACATTCCTTTATGAAGAACAGTATCAAAACAGAAAGCAAGTAAAATTTCAAACCAAATGTTTAAAAATGCATTTTTCAATGTATGTATGTAGATGGTAGTGTGAATTATACAGTGATAATAGGCAGTAGGCACAATTTGCCAAACTTAGTCATATGTCTTTCAAGAGAAAGGTAGAAATTAGCCAGGTGTGGTGGGGTATGCCTACATTCCTAGCACTGTGGAGTGTGAGGCAGGAGAATCATGAATTTGAGGCTAGCTTAGTGCTACATAGTGAGATCCTGTTTCATCAAGGATAACAAAAAAGTAAAAAGAATTTAGATTTCTATGTAAGTGTACAGCTCAGATTAAATAAGATAAATGCTCTAAAATTACTACCATGGAGATATCATGGAAGGTTGATTAAAAAAAAAACCAAGATAAATTCTACTTGGTTTAGGAAAGTAGTTGAAGCAAAACCCTATAGAAGAGAAGTGACTCAGACAGAGATAGATAAATAACTTCTTACTATTCTTTTTAAAATTTTTAGTAGTTTGCATTTCATAAAATCTTTATCAGAGGACATTTATGTACTATCTTACATATTTTACAAGTTAGGCACAACTTCAGCAATAAATGAAAAATGACCCACCCACAAAAGGAAGAACAAAAGAAAGAATCTCATGTTGAAATTCCAGATGCTAAGTCCTGGTCCTTTCTACTACATAAAAATCACAGCTTCAGGGAGGGAATAATAGACCCTCAAGGTAGGAAAGCATAGTGTCTGGGATTTCCACAGGAGAATGGACAGGGTGTTCCACGAAGGCTGTCTTTGAATTATACATATTATAAAGCACAAGAATTTCTGTGTTGTCCTATAATCCGATTTAGATGAAGTTAAAGGATCAGAAGGACCTGGGAAGGAAGAGTTTACAAGTTGGTGATCTTCACCTTCTCTGAGAAGGGCAAGCCCTTGTTCTGAAATGTTGCTGAAGGCGATGTATCTGGAGGAGACCAGAGAGGCTCAATAGCATCCACATGTATGTTGTAGAGGTGGAAAATTGGCCACTGTGAAGTTGCGTCTGGTTTCTTCTCCTGATCTGTACCTGGAAGGGTTTCAGTGGTAAATGACACAGACATCCATGAAAGCTACAGGAATGGAGCAGCACCAGGGGCAAATGTGCTAGGTCCTCTCGTATGTTTCAGGCAATCAACCCAGGCATTTGGACATGGAGCAGGGGAGCAGTTTCCCACTGATTATTTGCTCTTTTTGATATTGGCTTGGGAAGATTATTACATTATAAGGCAGAAAAAGAACAACCAAACCAGCTCTGGTGGACAGTGATGGGAATTTAAGTGTGATGCTAGAACATCAGCGACAGAGGGCAGCTACCCACAAATTCAGTAGGTCTATTACACTCTCAGTGTTCCCTTCTCCCTGAACACATTAAGTGATAAGTAATTACATCCAACAATTCTAAATCAAGGGCAAGAGTTAAGGTAGGTCAATGCAGGCAATAACTCCAGAGGCTTTCTGCTTCTAATTGTGCATTCCAACAGCATTATGCCTACTCACACACAGAAAGCACACACATGTGCAAAGACTCTCTACCACTATTTGGAAGTACAGGTTGGCACATAGAGGATTACCATTCCTTCCAAAGCCACCTTCTGATAGAGGTAAATAAAGTACTCACGGAAAGATAAATTAACAAAGCAAAAGCTAAAAGATGTTCAGGGCATAATAGCTATGAAAGAAAGAGAAAAGAAAGGTAGAGATAGATGTATCTAGATTAAAAACATAATTAATGTTCTAAGAAGGAGAGTAACTTTAAAATGAATAGCTCCAAGCCAACACTGACACAGATGGCCCTGGTTGAACTAAATGGGTCATAAAACAAACCCAAAAAGCATGAGTCTGGGAAAGGGGCTGGTAGGGGTGCGGTGTGGTGAAAAGGCCAAATGAGAGATGGGAGAGGGTGGTGAGTAATCAGCATACATTCTATGTATGTATGAAACTGTCAAAAAACAAAATTAATCAAGAAAATGTATTTTTAAAATTAAAAGGTGTTACATTTTTTAACAAGCATAGCAAAGAATATTAGATCAGTGAAAATCAGAGAAATTGTTTAAAAAAAAAAAGCTAGGTATAGCAGGCATAGTGTCTAACATCTTTAATACCAGCACTTGGGCAGCAGAGGCAGGTGGATATCTCTGTGAGGTCAAGGCCAGCCTGGTCTACACAATGAGTTCCAGAACAACCAGAGCTACATAGTAACACCCTGTCTAGAAAATAAAACAAAACTAAAAAACAAAATGAAGCAACAATAAATATAGAATCAATTGGAGATCCTGTGGGGAAAAATATACAGTTGAAATTAGGAATGCATTGAATGGCAGAGAAATACAAATATACTACTGTCCTGGAAGCTCCATCCCTACTGGCTAACTTTAATAGTGCTGAGAGGTGCTATATATACTACCAGTGGAAAAAATAATCATCAGCCTTATCCAGCTGTGAGCCTTGTGATCTACGACAAATGATAAACCCAATCACTGAGACTCTTTTCCTCCTATTAGGTTGACTTGTCCAGTCTTGGTATGAGGGCTTTTGCCTTGTCTTTTTGTATCTTGTTTTGTCCTGTTTTGGCTGTTGCCTTTTGGAAGCCTTGTCTTTTCTGAAGAGGAAATGGAAGGAAAGTGCATCTAGGGAGGATGGGAGGTTGATGGGAGTTAGGAGGAGGGGAAACTGTGCTTGGGATGTATTGTATGACAGAATAATCTATTTTCACTAAAAAAGAAAGAGAGAGAAAGGGAGAAAGGAAGGAAGGGAGAAAAAAGAAAGAAAAGCAAGCAAGCAAGCAAGAAAGAAAGAAAGAAGGAAAGAAAGAGAGAAAGAGAGAAAGAAAGAAAGTAAGAAAGAGAGAGAGAAAGAAGGAAAGAAAAAATTAAAGAAAAATACTCCAGGGGCTGTAGGAGAGGCTCAGCCGATA
Organism: Peromyscus maniculatus bairdii; assembly: GCF_049852395.1. Classification (NCBI taxonomy): domain Eukaryota; kingdom Metazoa; phylum Chordata; class Mammalia; order Rodentia; family Cricetidae; genus Peromyscus; species Peromyscus maniculatus. The sequence continues at coordinate 11,126,074 of NC_134871.1, read as the reverse complement.
GGAGGATCTGCTGTTCTTGCAGAAGATGTGAGTTGGGTTCTCGGCACCCACGTATCATCTCAACTACAGTTCTAGGGAATCAATGCTCTCCTCTGCAGATACTAGGCACACATGTGGTCCACATACTTGTATGAAGATAAACACTCATACACAAGAAATTTTAAAAAAATTAGAGAAAATGCTTTTAAAAATTTATTTTAAAGTGTTTTACACAATACATTTTAGTAATTTTCTCTCCCTTTCTACAACTCCTCTCACTCCCTCTACTGAACTTCATCATCTTTTTCTCTTTTAATCAAACCAAACTAAAAAAAGAATCACACACAGACACAAACTCGCACACACACACACACACACACACACACACACACTCCATTTTGTGTTGGTCAACTATTTCTGAGTATGTGCTGTACATGTGACTACAGAGACACCTGCTCATTCATATTCATTGCTGCTCTATTCACAATAGTCAGGAATTGGAAACAGCCTGGTTGTCCATCAATTGATGAATGGATAGTGAATATGTGGTACATTTACACAATAAAATATCATCCACCTGTTAAGAAAAATAAAGTTATGAAATATGTAGGTAAATGGATGAAGTTAGGCAGGATCATCTTGAATTCGGTATCAAGACCCAGAAGGACAAACATAGCAGCTTTTTCCCTTAATATGTGAAAGTCGGATTTTATGCTTTAAAGAGGTATGGTTCATTTAGACTATCCACAGAGATATTGAGGTAGTTCGTAAGGGTCCATGGGAGAGAAATAGATCCTCCAAGAAGGAGAAATAGAATACAATGTTATTAAGGGATAAAAAAAATAGAACAGGGGATAAAATGGAGAGTGAGAACATCCTTAGCCATCAGGGAAAAATAATTTAAAATGACCCTGAGATTTCATCTTACTTCAACCAGAATGGCTAAGATCAGAAAACAAAAACAAAAACAAACAAACAAAAACAAAAAGGACCAAACAAAATGGCAACAGCAAAAAGATAACTGATGCTGGTATAGCATGGGTGAGGCCACGAAGGGGAAAGAGAATGATTAGCTGCCGGAGGAAGTACACAGTGGTGCCTACGCTATCTACACCAGTGCGGAGGTTTGTCAAACAATCGAGAAATGCATTTTCCATCTGCCATGTGGTTTAGTTCTGCCACTCCTCAGCATAGATTCCTAATATTCTACTGCAGAAACATGTCCTCACCCAAGCTCCATGGTGCTTCAATCACAATAGTCAGGTGTGGGCGTTATTTGAGTGGATTAGAAGGTGAGGCCTTGTGAGAGTAGGTGTGGCTTTGTTGGAAGAAGGGATGTAAAAAAAAATGGAGAGTGAGATGGAAGATCCAGGGAAGAGGAGGAAATACTGGGAGAGATAACTAATATGAAGAGCCATATGGAAACCTGCTACAGCAGAAGCTTCCTAAATGTGTATACATACATAAGGGAAATTTACATGGACTAAACAAATAGTGTGGTATCAAGCTGCAATAGGGCGAGGCACATCTCCTCATGTTAAGGCAGGGCAAGGCAACCCAGTTGGAAGAAAAGGTCCCCAAAGCAGGCAAAAGAGTCAGAGACAAAGATCCTGCTCCCACTGTTAGGAGTCTCACAAGAACACCAAGCTATACAACTGTAACATATATGCAGGGGACCTAGGTCACACTCATACAGATTCCCTGATTGTCAGTTCAGTCTCTGTGAGGCCCTACAAGTCCTGCCTAGTTGATTATGTGGGTTTTCTTGTGGTGTCCTTGATCCCTCTGGTTCCTACAATGCTTCCTCCTTCATTTCCACCAGGTTCACCCAGCTTTGCCTAATGTTTGGCTGTGGGTCTCTGCATCTGCTCTGATCAGTTGCTGGATAAAGCTTCTTTGATGATGATTATGGTAGGCATTTCATTGGCTTTTTTTTTTCTGGTCATGTTTGGTATTATCCTAGGTCTCTGGACTATCCAGGCTATCCTTGGGAGGCCTGCCTTTTTCTGAAGGGAGACAGAGGAGGAGTGGATCTGGGCAGGGAGAATGGGGTAGGAGATGGGGAGGAGGGACTGGGAGGAGAGGAGGGAGGGGAAACTGCAGTCAGGATGTAATATATGAGAGAAGAGTAAATTAATAAATAAATGAAGGAAAGAAGGAAGGCAGGAATGAAGAAAGAAAGAAAGAAAGAAAGAAAGAAAGAAAGAAAGAAAGAAAGAAAGAAAGAAAGGAAGGAAAGAAAGAAAGGAAGGGAGAAAGAAAGAAAGAAAGAGAGAGAGAGAAAGAAAGAAAGAGAGAAAGAAAGAGAGAAAGAAAGAGAGAAAGAAAAGTGGAACCTGCTTCGGTCATATGCAAGGACTGAGGCACATTTTCGATTGAGCATGTGAAAAGCAGTTTTTTAAAAACTAAGCAAATGAAAACACACATGATTACCACAGCCAAGCCTAAATTCAAAAACAAAAGGAAGGAATGCTGTATTGTGTCAGCCGTGAAAAGCTATCCAATCAATACCATTGGTTGTTGACCTAAGTGTCATAACGATAGGATTTTGTTGAGAGGGTAGGTAGTAGAAAAGGTGCATACCCATGATAGACGCAGATAAAAAGGAGAATTCTCTTTTCCTCTGTTGATGGTAAGTTCAAACTCTGAAAAACCAAACAGAATCAGACACCAAAAATGATGTTAACAGGAGCCAGAAAATCAAGTAGGCTATGTAAAATTCACAGTTTTCCACACCAAGACACAGTCAACAGAGTGAAGAGGAAACTTAGAGAGTAGGAGAAAATGCTTTCAAATCTTACCTTACAAGGGGTTAATGTCCAAAAGAAGTCACGTAACCCAACAGCAAAAACAAGCCAACGAATAACTCAATTTAAAAGACGTTCAAAGGACCTGAACAGACGTTCTTTCCAAAGGAGACATACAAATGGCCATAAGGTATATGAAAAGGATCTTTCACATCCATAATCAACACAAGTCAGTTTGCCAGTACTGTAACAAGTATCCTGAAACAAATAAATTAAACAACAAAAAGCAAATAGTGGGGGAAGTGATGCCTCACGTAGATATCATATGCTACTAAGTAAAGCCCACGGTACCAGGCGTTAGTTACATCTTTGTGAATTGTTGGCCAAATGGGTCCCGTAGATCTTCTCAAACATTATATGCTTCTGCCAAAAAGGAGATACTATTGAAAACAGTGTTCTTTTAAAATAAGTCTAAGTCTAACTGAATGTACCAGGCTCTGCTGACTCCCCATGGGAGATCTTGGAGGAGGTGGAACGGGGTCAGGTTGGGGGGGGGGAGGCTGGGGAGGGAGGAGGGAGGAGAGGGGGATCTGTGGTTGGTATGTAAAATGAATAGAAAATTTCTTAATAATAAAAGTAAAAAATAAAAAAAATATCAATCTAAGCCTAAAATCAGTCTAATAAAGTCTGAGAACCAATGTTTTGATTAAAGAAATTAGTAAAATGTATTACTGATTGGAACTTTGGAATTTAATATATATGCAAATAAAATTCAAACTCCTGTACTAAATATAAAAACAGAATATAACATACTATTTATTAGAAATACTTGAATGAATGTAGTTTGAAAAGAAATATAAACATATTTATATGTGGAGATATGACAAAATTATGCAAATAGGCCATGACAACAATTTTAATATTATTTGAAAAAAATCATAGAGAAAATATATTAAAGTGATTATACTCACAATGAACAATATATCAAACACTTTTAACAATCAGAATATATTTGTAACTAAAAGTGGAGTCAGAAAGTTTATAAAACATCTAACAGAGTCAAATAAGCACTAGATTGCTTAGTAACTCAGATATTTTATTATTATATATAAATATTATTATTTAATATTATTTCAAATAATATTAAAATTGTTGTCATGGCTTATTTGCATAATTTTGTCATATCTCCACATATAAATGTGTTTATATTTCTTTTTAAACTACATTCTAATAAATAGTATGTTATATTCTGTTTTTATATTTAGTACAGGAGTTTGAATTTTATTTGCATTTGTATTAAATTCCAAAGTTCCATAAATATCCCAGAAATTAGTGAGCTAAAGATTTTGAAATGATTGAAAGGGGAGAGAATCTAGGGGAGGAAGGTGATTAGGATGTGAGTGAAATATAAAATAATTTAGGGAGCGTTTATGCTATCTCTGTTCCAGGATGTAGGAGAGAGTAGAGCTGGCGGATGGCGCCATTTAACAGATACCCATGAGTATAGGGAAGCCTAGACTTACAGGAAATAAGGCAAACATGTTTTGGGTATGCCAACTACACCTCCCTAAGGGGTTTCAAATTGTCACTAGGTTTGTCAGATGTTGCTGTGTGCAGAGGAGAGAAAGGTAGGATCCATAACCTCCATTTCCAGCCTTCACTTCTTCTTTGGGGAAAGGCATTGGGGATTGTCAGATGATGTGTTGGAAAGAGTTATCTGCATTTAACTATCACAGGTAATTACATTTTTAGCAGAAGTAGTCTTATTGTCAGCAGAGACTGGGGAACTTACGTGGCATGGTCCAGGATACGGGAACTTTGACAGGGAGAGGGAAGAGAGATGTAGGCTTATCACAGGGTTTCTCTCTACCACTTTCTTGGTCAATATACATCTTTCTTACAGTCACCCTTGCCCCCAAATCCATGTTTCTAACCTCTGCTCCTATGGCTTCTTTTTAAATGATTTATTATAAGAAATTTCACTCATAAGACAAAATTGAAGTCTTTCAGGCTTATTTGTAATATATTATGTACTCGTTTATATTTACACACACACACACACACACACACACACACACACACACACATATATATATATGTATATATATACTTGCTTATAACTACTACCTAAATTTATCATTGGCTTTTTACTCTGCTTGCTCAATCATATTTATCCATCCCTCTAGTCATTTATGTCTTCCTTATTATTTATGCTATTTAAATTAAATGGCATACAGTAATATACTTTCTCCTCAGTAGGTCAACATATATACTTACCCAGAGTTTAGTGTATTTACTATAGGACTTAAATCTTATCTGTGTATTTTTTAAGTATTGGAGAATGCACACCTTTCTGTAACCCAGACCTGTGCAACAATTTGGAATATTATCACCATCTCCCCACAGCGTTCCTTCATGTTATTTCCTGTTTAAATTCAAACCTTGCTTCTTAGAGCTGACTTTTCTCAACCTTCCCAATGCTGCAGTCCCTTAATACAGTTCCTCATGTTGTGGTGACCCCCAACCATAAAATTATTGTCATTTTTGCATCATAACTGTAATTTTCTACTGTTATGAACTGTGTTGTAAATATCTGATATGCATCCCCCATGAAAGGAACATTTGAACCTCAACAGGTTGAGAACCTCTGTCCTAGACTACCTTATATATAAAAATATGAATGTGCTATGTATTCTTGTATTTGGATTCCACTCAGCCTGGTTTTTAAAATTTATCCATATTATTGTGTTTTAACAGGTCTGATTAATAAAACCAAACCCAGGGCCAGATATTGGAGTGAATGCTGAATGATCAGAGAAACAGAACAAGCCACAGCTTCCTCACCTCACCAATTTCTCAGCTGATCCTGTTTCCTCAGACTGGAAGCCTCTGAGTCCTCATCCAGAATAGGTCTCAGCTGAACTGTGCTGCTCAAAGCCTAAAAGCTTAACCAGCTGAGTTCCTGGTTTTCACGCATTATATACCTTTCTGCCATCACTTCCTGGGATTAAAGGCTCACTTCCTGGCATTAAAGGCGTGAGTCACCATGCCTGGCCATTTCCAGTGTGGCTTTGAACTCACAGAGATGGATCTCTGTCTTCTGAATGCTAGGATTAAAGGTGTGTGTGCCACCATTTTCTGGCCTCTCTATCTAGTGGCTGTTCTGTTCTCTGACCCCAGATAAGTTTATTAGGGTGCACAAAATTTTGGGGAAGATAATATCACCACAATTGTGTATAATCTTAGATGCTTCTTTTTATAGATGAGCATTAACCCATGATATAGACATACTTACTACATGTATCTCCACCTGTTCAACCATTATACTGTTGACATGATGGTTATTTATAGTTTAGAACTGCCAATTCAACTCTTTGATAGTATCTTGAAAAGAATGGGATTTTTTTTTGCTTTGTTTTTGCATTTGTCATTTGTTATTATGTTAGCCGAAATAAATAAGGCACATAAAAACAAATACTACACATTCTATTTCACATTTGAATGCTAAAAATAAATACATCTGAACATAGAAAAGAGAACATTGGTGACTGTGAACAGTGGAGATATGTATGAGGTTGGGAGACGAGACCAGGAAAGTTATGTAGAATTAATTAATTAGTTAATACTATTGGGGCTCCCACAGCTCACAAGAGCTAATTATATATCATTTTACTGATTACCTACTAGCATTTAAACTTTTTAGTTCTTATTTGTTGTAGCATTGTAAGAATACATTTCCAAATTTTAGGCAGACATTTTTGTCCTGTGCCACAGATTACATGTTGACTTTCTTTAAAATATCCTTCCTTGCACAAAGTTTGAATTATGAAGGTTTGTTTCATTTTTGTGTTTCTTCCTTTGACTTCTGGGTCTTTGTTTTCTCTCCTGCTATATTTATCACATCCTCTGTAAGCCCAGTTGTACAAATGTTAAACTTCTGAAGCTGACAATGCTCTCTTCTCTCAGTCTTTATTTTGCTGTTCCTAGTAGTCCTCTGCTTGGTTGGCATTCCCTCTTTGCTTTCCATCATCACAGGTGATATTCTGAATTCTATGTGTTCTTGGTTGTCCTGTCCATTCAGGGTGGACCACACCTAGTTCTTCAAATATCAGAAACTCTTATATTTTATGGGGCAATAGTAGTGATCATCATATTCCTGGAAACAGTGGGTATGCTATTCGCTTTATTTGCCATATAAGCTGGTGGGATTCAAGTCACAAATTCTATTTTCTAAATCAACTTCAGCTTCAGTTTGAATTCTTTATGTTTAGCTAAATCAAATTTTAATTCTACCCCTCTTGTGTATGTGTTTCAGAGTAAGCCAGAACCTTGGATAGGATCTATCTATAGAATTTAGAAGTTGCTCTCTCCTGCAATTTCTTTTCCTGGATTTCTGCCCTTCTTATTTTCCATCAGGTATGATTTTACTGAACTTTGCTTTCTATTTCTTCCAGTGAAGAGGTATTTATTATTATTAATTATTATTATTAAATTGGCACTGTAGATTTAAGCTACTTACATGTTAACAGCTGTAACAATGGAATATTCACCCAGTTCTTTTTCTTGCATGTTTTTATACTTCTCCAGAGTCTGCCTCCTTTTGTTCATGCTCTATCTTATTTTTGTATTTTGCAGAGTTGAAAGAAATTATGCAGAGGAAAACAAACCCTCTCGGGTTTACCTCCATCTACCATCCTAGAAGCAAACCGACTCTCAGCTTCTTCAAGATATTAGCACTGTCACAGTTTCCAGCACATGCAATTACAGGGACTGCTTTGTCTTCTTTTGGAGATACAATCATAGTTTCTTTCTTTCTATCTTGTGAGTTCTTTTTGTAAGCTCATACATCTTCTTCTGAGGTGCTTTATCTAGTCCACAGACCTAGCTTTTCCTATTTAAAACATTTGGTCTCTTGCAGACAGCTTATCTCTTTTGCTATTAAAATCTGAATGGCTCCTGTAAGCCAGAGACTGGCTAGAATTCTCTTTATTGGCATGCTGAGGGAGATTTCTAGAAATCAAAGCTTACTGAGAGTGAGAAGACTCCAGAGAAAACCAAGGAAGAGGATCCTGATGCCAATTTAACTCTGGAATTGCCTCCTCCTTAAAGCCAGCTTCACACCTTGTCTTCAAGGTATGAAGAGTTCTGAGAGTCATGTCATGTGACTTCAAGTTATGAGAGTCACAAACATCTATGAGGAAATAATTTGCATTTATTATTTTAACATTGATAATATCTCTGAGACTAACCCCTCTATCCCTGCCATAGTAAGCTAGATGATTGACGTTCACTGTTAGAAATGAACCCACTGTGGCCATCCATGCTTTTCAAGTGGGTTGCTGATAGAGAAATGAAATCAACTCAGCTTGCCTGTCCCAGTAGTAGAATCCTCACCTCCACCAACATCTAGACATGAAGTGAAAACAGACAAATTTTTGGACAATGTTATTGTAATTCCCCTCATCTTCAATGACAACATATTTATGATATATATGTGTATTTTATTAGTCCTTTGAGAGATTCATACAAACGAGTTTTAACCATATTCACCTCCTCCTCCAACTCCTCCCAGATCTATCCCCACTCCTTGACCTGCCCAATTTTCTATTTATATATTTTTTCTCACTTCTAAGTTTTCCATTTAGCGTGAATAATGACCACGTTCTGTGTAATGACCCTGTTTTCTACTGTCTTCATCTTGCCTTGTAAGATCAGTGAGAAGAAGGCTCTGCTTGGTGATGTGTTGCTCACAGTGTGGACAGCCTGGCTCACAGGGTCTTCCTCCAGCCACATTTATGACACGGGGTGTACCACAACAAGCAGAGCCTGGGAAAGTGCTTTCTTCATAGTTTGCCAAGAATTCAATCTGTTTCTGGATTTTTGCAAACTAACAAAAGCTGTTGCTATGTTATCACTCTAAAAGATAAAGCAACGTAGTCATAGCCAGGCTTCCCCTGTCTGGTAAAATGCCACCCACTGATAGACACAGCACTTAGAAAACAACATCTGAATAGTTAGCATGTCTGTCAGCAGCGTGTTGACAATTTCCAATGCAAACTGAATACCTGATTGATGATGCCTAACCTAGTCTACACCCTCCTACTGATATTAGCAATAGCATCTTGAGAAATTTCAACAGTTTTGATAAGTGCAAGATTCAAATCTAGGAGTAGAAACAGAAGGAAAAAATATAATACAAGACCAAATTTAGAGGGAAACTCTCAGTGATTATATGACGGATACATACTTCTAATACATGAAAAACTAATTAAATTGTGGGGAAAATCCTCTGGGTATTACAAAATAGGAATAGGTAAAATATAAGATGAGAAGTCTAGAAGAAAATAAGTAAGTGGAGTTTATATATATAAATAAATTTTATATATATAAATTCAACTTGAGGTGACTACAGCCAAGGAAGCAGATAAGTTAGTTAACGGCAGATGTTCACCTCTGCCTCACCTCCTCCCGATCCAATCCTCCTGTCTTATCCCCAGGTCTGTGAAAGACTACCTGCTATGGCCTCCCTTCCCTGTCTGCCTCCATCTCTAGTGGACCACACAGATCTTCCCTCCGAACTTCCTTCCTCACAACTCGTTGCTTTATCCTAACCCCCAGCACCAACAGACATCCCCAGAGTGTAGGCTACTCTGACCACAGAAACGAGTAGGTCATTACCAATTCTTACCCCTCCCTCTATTCTTCCAAGTCCAATCCTACAGTATCACCCCCAGCTCTGTAGCAGAGCTTCTGCCATGGCCTCCCTTCAGTCTCCGAGACTAAGCAGATCTAGGTAGAATATCCTGCCTTCCTCCCTCATGTGGACCCCCTCAGCACCTCCCACAGCCCATTCCTAAGTATTGACTTTCAATACCTAGAAACATATTTTACCTGAAACCCTGAGAATCCACACTTTTTCCTGATCCCAGAAAAATTTCTTACCAGGCAACATACAGGCACCTGGTATGAAATTTTGTCATTGAAGATGAGGGGAATTCCTCATTCCTACTAAGAACCAAAGAGGGAAACAGAAACCAAGGGACAAAATATTCATCCAACAAAGACAAGATCAGATATCAGCGACTAGAAATATTATCTTTCCAAACACAGATACCTAGACTCCAGTGTAAAGACACAATCAATAACAGCCAGGACTATGTGTCTTCAATAGGGCTCAGCAACCCTACTACAGAAGGTCCTGAGTATGGTCACATAGCTAAACCACCAGAAGAAGATCTTCAAATAGCCTTTATGAATAAGGTAGAGGTCCTCAAACAGGAAATGAATAAATCCCTCCAAGAAATCTATGAAAACATGAAGAGTGGAAAGAAATGAGTAAAACCCTTCAAGACCTGAAAGCTGAAGTAAAACCAATAAAGAAACCCCAAACTGAGGGAAATCTAGAGATGAAAAAAATCTAGGAACTGGAACAGGGACTTCAAAAGCAAGCCTCACCAACAGAATGTAAAGACTGGGAAAGACAGTCTCAGGCACTGAAGACAAGATAGAAGAAATGGATACCTTGGTGAAAGAAAATGCTAAATCTAAAAAATTCCTGGTACAAAACAACCAGGAAATCAGGGACACCATGAAAAGGCTAAACCTAAGAATAATAGGAAAAGAGGAAGGAGAAGAAAACCAGCTCAAAGGCCCAGAATACATTTCTACAAAAATCATATAAGAAAACTTTCCTAACCTAAAGAAGGATGTACCTATAAAGGTACAAGAAGCTTACAGAACACCAAATAGACTAGACTAAAAAGGAAAGTCCCTGAGGCACATAATAATCAAAACACTAATATATAGAACAGTGAAAGAATATTAGAAGCTTCAGGGGGAAAGAACCAAATCACATACAAAGGCAGACCTATTAGAATTTCACCTGACTTCTCAATGGAAATTTTAAAAGCCAGAAGGCCCTGGACAGAAGTGCTTAAGCCTCTAAGAGACCATTGATAACAGCCAAGACTACTATATACGGAGCAAAACTTTTAATCATCATAGATAGAGAAAATAAAACATTCCATGATAGAACTAAATTTAGGGAGTATCTATCTACAAACCCAGCACTACAGAAGGCACTAGAAGGAAAACTTCAACCTGAAGAGGTTAACTGCAGCAGTTATAACAATAGCAGACCAGCAAATGTAAATCGGGAAAGCACATGCATGCACCACCACCACTACCACCACCACCACCACCACCACCACCACCACCACCACCATCATCACCACCACCACCACCATCACCACATGACAGAAATCAAAAACCACTGCTCATTGATAACTCTCAACATCAATGGTCATGATTTCCCAATAAAAAGACACAGACTAATAGAGTGGATATGAAAACAGGATCCATCTTTCTGCTGTATCTAAGAAACACATCTTAATATCAAGTATAGATATCACCTCAGGGTACAGGATGCACATAGGAAAGGAAAAACTCAAAGTATCTTTATTTGCAGGCATATGATAACATACATATGAGGCCTGAGAAATTCCACCAGGAAACTCCTACAGCTGGTAAATACTTTCTGCAAAGTAGCTGGATACAACATTAACTCACAATATTCAGTAATTCTCTTGTATACAAATGAAAAGTAAACTGAGAAAGAAATAGGGAAACAATACCTTTTATAATATACTCAAATAATATAAAATGTCTTGGGATAACTCTAACCAAGCAAGGGAAAGACTTGAATGATAAAAAGTTTAAGATATTGAAGAAAGAAATTGAAGAAGGTATCAGAAGAGAGAAAGCTCTTCCATACTCATGGATCAGTGGATTAATACAGTTAAAATGGCCATCCTACCAAAAGTAATCTACAGGCTCAATGCGATCTCCATTAAAATTCTAATACAGTTCTTATCAGGTATTGAAAGGACAATTTCAGCTTCATATGGGAACACACACACACACACACACACACACACACACACACACACACACACACACACACCAGAATAACTAAAATAATCCTGAATAATCAAAGAACTGCTGGAGGTGTCACCATCTCTTACTTCAAGTTGTACTATAGAGTTATACAAATAAAAACAGCATGATATTGACACAAAAACATATAAATTGATTAGTGGAATCAAACTGAAGACCCAGACATAAATACACATAGTTATGGATACCTGGTTTTTATAAAGATGCTGGAAATACATATGGGAGAACAGACAGCATCTTCAACAAACAGTGCTGGTTATACTGGATATCTGCATGCGGAAGAATGCAGATAGATCCATCCTTATCACCCTGCACAAAACTCAACTCCAAAAGGGTTGAAGACTTCAAACTAAAACAAGACACACTAAAAACAATAGAAGAGAAAGTGGTGAAAATAGCCTTGAACTTATTGGCACAGGAAAAGACTTTCTGAACAGAACACTACTAGCATAGGCACTAAGAACAATTAAAAAATGGGACCTCATGAAACTAAAAAGCTAATGAGGGGCAAAAACCATCATTCAGACAAAACAACAGTCTACATTACCGGGAAGACTTTTACTAACTGTACATCCAATAGAGGACTAACATCCAAAATTATATAAAACTAGATATCAAGAAAACAATCCATTTAAAAAGTGGGCTACAAATCTAAACAGAGAATTCTCAACAGAAGAATTTCAAATGGCTAAAAGACATTTAAGGGAATGCTCAACAACCTTCGTCAACAGGGAAATGCAAATCAAAATAACTTTGAGATTCCATCTTCAGCTAAAAGAATGGCTAAGATCAAAGACACAGCTCATCCTGGAGAGGATGTGGAGCAAAGGGAATAGACATTTGCAAAGTGGCTTTTTCTCAGACAACTAGGAATTGATCTACCTTAAGACTCAGCTATAGCATTCCTGGGCATATACCCAAAAGATGCTTCATCCTACCACAAGAACACTTGTTCAAACATGTTCACTGCTGCTCTATTCATAATAGCCAGAAACTGGGAATACCCTGAGTGTCACTCAATGGAAGAACAGATAAAAAATGGGGTACATTTACACAGTGGAATGTTACTCAACCATTGAAACAAGATGAAATCCTGAAATTCAAAGGTAAATTGTTTGAACTAGAAAAAAGAATCATCCTGAGTGAGATAATGCAGACCCAGAAAGACAAATATGGTAAGTATTCACTTATATGTGGATATTAGCAGTTGACTCAATGATAATCAAGTTACAATCCAAAGAACCATAGAAGTTAGGTATAGAGTAATAGACTAGGATGGACATATAAATTTCTCTGAAAGAGAAATAGAATAGATATGGATACATGGGCAAGGGGGCTGGAGTCAGGATAAAATGGAAAGGGAATAAAGAAGGGACAATGGAGAGAGATAACTAAAATTAAGAGCCATATGATGGTAGTGTGGAAGCCTAATACAGTAGAAACTTACTAAAAAATATACACATATGAAGACAATCTTAATGAAACCATCAAATAATGGGGGAGACAAAATCCCAACCAGATATCTCTTGTCACCAAATAAAGCTACCAGTGCTGGAAATTCATTTCATCTCATTGAGTTGTTAGCCAAAGCAAGCCAGCCATAAGTCCTTTACCTACAGTGGTGTACTATCTGTGAAATATGCTATTAAAATGGTAGCACAAAGCTTGTGGGAGTAACCAACTAATGACTGACTTGATTTAAGGCCCCACACAGACACTGCCTGGGAAAACCTAAAACTACATAGATCAAGGGCCTAGAGTAAAAAATCAAGTATCGCTGTTTAAAATAAAAAGTAGCAATGTAATGACTCCTAATGACATTCTGCTGTACTCATTAATAAATGCCTTGCTCAGCCATCATTAGAGAAGCTTCCTCCTGCAGCAGATGGGGACAGATACAAAAACCCACAGCCAGACATTATGCAGAAAGTAAGAGAACTTGAAATACTCAACCCTAATTGGGATGCCTCCATCAAATCCCTCCCCTTAGGGCTCAGGGAACTCCAAGGAAGACAAGGTTGAAAGAATGTAATTTCCAACCAGGTGGTGGTCAAGCATGCCTTTAATCCCAGCACTCGGGAGGCAGAGGCAGGCAGATCTCTATGAGTTTGAGGCCAGCCTGGTCTACAGAATGAGTTCCAGGACAGGCTCCAAAGCTACACAGAGAAACCCTGTCTCAAAAACAAACACACAAACAAAAACAAACAAATGAAAAACAAAACAAAACAAATAAAATAAAACAAAACAAAAGAGTATAATTTCCAGAGGGGATGCAGGACACCAAGAGTACAAGGCCCTCTAAACCAGCATGAATGATGTACGTATGAAGGTAGAAGCTGAGGCATCATGTACAGGGTCTACACCAGATGGTACCTTACAGCTCAAAGAAGAAATGAACTCATGCCCCACCCCTAATCCAGAGGCTATCTCCAATGGATGACCACTTGCAAATGAAAATTTAGTTTCCTCTAAGGGAGAAATTGGGAAATAAACTACTCTTAAAGGTAGGCTGGATGGCCAGCAGTAGACAGCCAACACCAAACAAACTCAATGGCATCTTTGAAGGTTCCTTCCTTGTCCAAAAGCATTGTATTAGGGCTTTTCTTTCTTAAAAAAATATATCTCATTTTTCCTTCTTTTACTTTTAATTTCATATGTATATATTTACCCTACAGACCCTTTTTGCAACTAGCATGGCTTCCAGTTTAGTGTTTCTATGGGTTTCCTGAGTTTGTGAACTTGTCGGCCCTGTTTCTTGTGCCTTCTCGTGGGCCATTTTCCTTCTGTTTGTCTTGTCCAACTCCGATGTGCTAGTTTTTATTTTATCTTGTTATGTTTTATTATGAACCCTTGGAAGCCGGTTTGTTTTCTAAGGAGATACAGAAAGGGGGTGGATCTGGATGGGAGGGGACGTGGGGAGGAACTGGGATGACTATAGGGAGGGGAAACCATAATCAGGGTATATATGTGAGAAAAAAAATCTATTTTCAATAAAATGAAAAAAGTGTTTAAAACCATAAAAGAACAGCATTAAATATACCTTAAAAGATACATTTTCCTGATTTTAGTTTTAATTTTTAAAAAATTAACATAAATGTGTTGGATACAATTACAAAATCTTTGACAAAAGTCTTTTTTTGCTTCTCATTTTCCCCATCTCCCCAACGCTCCTGCTACCCCTGTTCCCATCTTTATTTGACTCCACATTGTTTTCTTCATTCATAGCCCCATGTGTCATTTTCTCTCCATACCCACCCTTTGACATTACCCAATGGAATCCTTCTTTTGGTCTCCTTTCTAGATCACTAGAGTTTACTCATACACCCTTTTTACATATATGCACATCTACATTATAGGCTAGGTTCTGCATATAAAAGAGACATGAATTTTTTGCTTTCTGAGTTTTCATGACCTTCCTTCAGATTGTACTTTGCAGGTTCACTTTTTTTCCCAAGATATTCATAATTTTATTTTTTCTTTACATCTGGATAATATCGCTTTGTTTATATGTACTATGTTTTTCAGTATCCATTTATCTATTGATGGGCTAATTTTCATTTCTTTGCTATTGTGAACATAACAGCATTAAAACATGAATGTGCAAGGAACTCTGTGACAGCATATGAAAATTTGTGGGTATATTCCTACAGCAGGTATAGCCAAACCTATTGTAGTTCTGTTTTTAACTTTTGGGGGAACATCCATATTGATTTCCATAATACCTGTGCTAATTTGTAAATTGTTCCTCTTTCCCCACATTCTCTCCAACACTGGGTTAGATTTCTTGATGGTGGGCACTCTGACCAGGGTACGGTGGCATCCAAAATCACTTTCAGTTTGCATTTTCCTGATAACTGGAATGTTGGACATTTTAAAAATGTCCATTAGCCATTCATGCTTCTTTTGAGAACAGTTAATATTATCAGTCTATTTGTTGATCGAAAGTTTTGTTGGGGTTATTTTTGTGTTTAACTTTTAAAGTTCTTTGTAAATTCTGGATATAACTCCCCTACCAAACAACTAGCAAACAAACGAACAGACAAACCCTGAAGTCTGGCTGGGGAAGACTTTCTCCTTCTCTGTGGCCTCTCTGCTTGTTCTGCTGATGGTTTCCTTGACTGTGCAGAAGCTTTTAAATTTTAGATGGTCTCATCTGCTGATTATTGGGGCTACGTCTTGTGCTATTGAAGTTTTGTTTTGAAAAATATTGCCTACACCAATGTCTTAAAGAGCATTTCCTATGCCTTTCTCTAACAGTTTCAGCATCTCAGGTTTTAAATTAATGCCATTGATTCATTCCGTTTGGCCTTTGCAGAGTCGAAGACATTTCATTTCCCTGTTTGGATACCCAGTTTTGTTAGTGTCATTTGTGGACAGGTTGTGTTTTTCCCATTATGTTGTTGTCTCATTTGTCAAAAATTAGGTGGCCATCGCTTTGCCAGTGTATTTATTGGTTGTGATTCTCTTCCACAGATTTAAATGTCTGCTTTTGTACCAGTAGCTGGCTGTCTTTGTCACTGAGGTTCTGCAGTACAATTTGAAGCAAGGTGCCATGATATTCTTTCTCCTGAGGGTTCCTTTGGCTATTCATGGTCTTTCTCATGGTTTCATGTGAGTTCTTGGATTGGTTTTTTTTCTAGTTCTGTGAAGAATGACATTAAAATTTTAGTGGGAATTGTAATAAATTTGTAGATTGCTTTTGGTGATATAGCCATGTCCATAATACTAATGCTGCCAGTCTAGGAAAGTGGAAGGTCTTTCCATGGTCTACTATCTTCTTTGATTTATGTTTCAGTGTCTTGATGTTTTCATTATGGATATCTTTAATTTATTTAACTAAGTTCATTACTATGCACTTTATGCTTTGTAGTTATTATTAATAAGACACTTTTCCTAATTTGTTTTTCTGTAGACACAACATTGATATATATGAAGGCACTATTTTATATTTATTTTGTATCCTACAACTTTATTGGAAGTGTTTATTATGTCTAAGAGTTTTCTGGTAGCTTATAAATGACCTCGTCAATACATAGTCATCTGCAAATAGAGATAGTTTCCCTGTTTTCATCCTTTTTATATTTTTCAATTGTATTGTAACTGAGCACTATATTGAAGAAGAGATGGGGGAACGAGCATCCTTTTCTTGTTCTTGATTTGGGTAAATGCTCTCAGTTTGTCTCCATTTAAAATAATGCTGAATATATGTGTGTTGTACATGGCATTTATTTTTTGATAGATGGCTCTATTTATTCCTGATGTCTCTAGGACTTTTATCGTGAAGGTGTGCTGAATTTTGTCAAGTGCCTTGTCTGGATAATTATGATAATTGAGATAATCAGGTGGTTTCTGTCCTTAAATTTGTTTGTATCATGCATTACATAAATTGAT
Source organism: Peromyscus maniculatus bairdii (assembly GCF_049852395.1). Taxonomy (NCBI): domain Eukaryota; kingdom Metazoa; phylum Chordata; class Mammalia; order Rodentia; family Cricetidae; genus Peromyscus; species Peromyscus maniculatus. The sequence continues at coordinate 11,109,002 of NC_134871.1, read as the reverse complement.
TTGCATATGATGAGCCAGTCTTATATAGGAGATACAATTTCTTTCTCCATAATAACAAAATTAGGGTATTAATAATAGAGAAGTGAGATCAATGTGTTACATCAATGGGTATTTATTCAAACATAGCAAAGTTATGTGTTCTTTATTTGTTAGCATGAACATTTCTTCCAGATCAACTTTCAAGTCCATAAAATGGGTACACCAACCACAAGAACATTATTAAAAACAACAAAAAAGAATATAAAACCATAGTGGATTCAATGAGGATCTAAAAATAAGTTTGAAAGTTGAGTGCCCTGAAGATACTCAACAAGGTTTATTTTGGCCATTTACCAATAATAAAAAGATAAAATTTTAAAAAGAGTGTTTTTTTGTGGTTCACAAATTCTTTTCTTTAAATTTTATGCAAAATTCTCAGCATAACCCAATTCTTGTGTTTGAGAAACTCAGATGTATACTACAAATGTGTCCCAGAGATACACACAATGCCTATGGCAACATTTCCTCTCTAATTTTGTTGATTTGGGAAGATCATTGATGTCTTTTCAATGGAGTAGTTTCAGCCTCTTAGGAAAAAAGTATAAAATTGTTCTGCTCAATGGAAATTTATCTAGGGAGGGGAAACTGGTTGGGATATTTTGTGTGAGGGAAGAATCTATTTTCAATAAGAAATGAGAAATTGAAGAATGTGTATTAGGGTATGTAGAGAGTCTGAAGAGACAAAGGGTTTGACTGTGGTGGTTAAAATATGCTTTTTAGCTGTTTTCTGATGCTTGAACTTGATCTCTGTGGACTGCATTTCCTCTTTGCCAGACAACCCTTTCATAGACTCCAACTTATAACTAGAAGAAAGGGTCACAAGAGAAAGAAGCACTTCTTGATTTCTATTTGGCTTCCTGTGTCCACCATGTCGCTCTAACAGTGCATTGTTGCTGGTAAGTACCAGCTTCTCATAGGGAGACCTTTCTCAAAAAAGAGAGGAAGATCCAGAATCTCAATACTCTTCATAGGATGTAAAGTCAAAAGAAGAGAAATTACTGCGCATTGACCATTGCTGTGTGCCAGCCAGTGTGCAAATCTCTCTGATCCTAGAATAGCCCCACTACACCTCCTTAGCAATGACTGCACAGCTGGGCAGAAGCCTTTCCCCAGATGTGAGTTTCACATCTATAAGGCCCCTCCTCTAAAGCTCTAAAGTTTTCCCTTCTCTATTCTTCAAATCATTAGAGATGCAGTTGCTACCTTTTTACCTCAGTAGCACCTTCCTGTCTTAATAGCTTATATTAAATGGTGTCTGTAGAATAATTGTCACGACTGGATATGGATGGAGGCAGGGGGAATAACAACAATAATTGTATCATGGACTTATGTATTACAAAATGTCATGTTCTATACAAGCAGAGGGGTATCTACATAGTGTATATAATACATATATTTTATATGTTATCAAAGTATATTACATATAATATATTCTCAGTAAATATTGGATATTCTTGTTAGCAGTAATTGCACAGTAGTATCAATAGTTCTGCCTTAAGAACTGTTATTCTGTTGTAGAACAGTGATAGTTCAATTCTACTAACATAGTAGAATTGCACAGTAACAGGAAACTTCAAGATACAAGATACATTTTTGGAGGTGATGGGAAATCTACCTACATTTTCTGAAATAGAAAAATGTTTTAAAGAAAAATTTTATAAAGTTTAATTTTTGAAAATTTTAATATTTTTTATATTTTGAAATTATAATTAAATCATTTTTTCTTTATTTTTTCCTCCCTTTAAGCCCTCCCATTGTTCTCTCTCAAACTCATTACCTCTCTAAAAAATTGTTGTATAAGGATGTGTGTGTGTGTGTGTGTGTGTGTGTGTGTGTGTGTGTGTGTGTGTAGCCTGATTAGTTGTCTATAATGTCACTTGTATGTATACAATCTCAGGGCTGATCACATAGTATTAGATATCCAATTGGGGTGCTCTTCTTTGGGGATCACCATTTCTTCTGTTCTCGGCATTCCCAAATTGCCCATAATCCTTTGTGTAGGGTTAAGACCGTGCAATGCTGTATTTTCTTCCAGGTCAGCGTGTCCACTGGTGGTGGTGTTCAGGACTTGTTTAGCAGCCATGTTGATGAAACTTCATGGAAGTAGTCTCTCTGACATTCCTAAATGATGGAATCTCACATCAAACTTCCTGTCTCTAGGGCTCTGACCATCTTCACATCCCCTCTTCTGCAAAGAGTCCTCAGCCTTAGGTACAGGAATGATGTTACAGGTCCACCGGTTGGGAATGGATGCCACATGATCTCGTTTTCTGCAGCTCTGTCGGTTGTGGTTTCCTATGGTGGTCTCCATCTGCTACAAAGAGAAGTTTCTTTTACTAGAGGTGAGAACTATAGTTACCTGGGTATATAAAGATAAATATTTATAATGTAGTTCAGATTTATGCTGATTTAGTAAAGTGACGGTTGTAGGTTCTCCGTCAAGATCCATGAATTCACTTGCTCTGGGTAGTTGGCTAGGTTTCCAGTTACCAGGCATGATTTTCTTTTTGTTGAGAAGGCCTTAGGTCCAAATAAATGAGCTGTTGGTTACTGCCAAGGTATGCATTCCACTTTTGCCCATGCCATACTGGTCATGGTTATGGTTCATAAGCATCATTGATGTGTGTAGGATTCTTGTTTACTCCACTGCCTTGGAAACCTCCATGACACCTTCTGGTACCAGGAAAGCTAGTTCTCAGGAAGGAGGCAAGTCAAATCCAGCTCTGGTGTGCTGGGTCCTGTGTCTAGAGTGCAATTGGCAATACAGGCTTACCTTCCACCTCTAGGAGCAGCTAAGAGCAACAACAATAGCCCATAATATTTGAGAACTCTTTTGGGCAACTCAACAACTCAAAGGTGGGCTTCTCATGCCTGGTTTTTGTTCATCTATGGCTCTTAGGGAAGCAATGGAGCAAGACGTGGTGACATGTATCTGTGATAATAACACTTGGGAAACTAAGGTAGGACAGAGTTTTAGGCCATTCTGGACTATATAATGAGATCCTGGCTGTTTGTTTTCAAACAGAAGTAATATAGAAATTTAGAATCTTGTTACTTCACAGATGATGTCAAGTAAAAAGAAATCCCTGTGTATTGGCCTCTGCTATGTATCAGCTAACTTCCAATGCTATCCCAGGCACCTTTACTACTAATTTAAACAATTAGGTACTATTATTCTAACTGGATAGATGAAGCATCAAAAATTAAGAGACATTAAATTATGTAAGTTGCATGTGTGTATACTAGTAATTATATATATTAGTAGAGGTATATATATTATTAGATATATTAGTAGAGGCAGAGTATATATATTAGTAGAGGCAGAACTCAGGTATGAAATAAGATTTGCATCTGAAAAGACTCAAACATCATTAGAAAAAATTGTAAGGCATGTACATGCATGTGAGGGATTGCGACAGATATAAAAGACAGAGTTCAAGTTCACATGATGTGAATGACTTCACAATCCAACAAGAAAGCAAACCCAGGCAGCTCTCAGCACTTGAGCAGAGTCTCACAAAGCTGTGCTCAGATTCAACTTGCACTTTTGTGTTGTGGGGTGGACAGTGTTTCTCCCTCCAAGGGCAGTTAGTATTGAGGTCACACTGCTCACTTGCGAGACTGACTGGATGCCAGTGTGAAATACAATGTACTTAAAGGGTGAGCTCTGTGAGATTTTTAAATCATCTTCCTCCACTAGAAGATGAAACTCATTATTTGTTGAGAACACTGAACTGTGTCAAGCAGAAATATAGTGACTGTTTCACACAGAAAGAATGAAGAAAAGAGTAAATATGCAAGTCCTATTTTGAATGTTGTTGCCAGGAGAGAAGTGCTGAGAAGGCTTGTTAGTCCATGAAGACTCATTCAAGTCATTCTCTGCCCACATGTGTAAAAGAAATGGGCTCTATAATGTGGATTGGCTACTCTAGGAAAGATTGTCATGGAAGTATGCCTATAGCAAATATGATGAATTATTTTATGTGGATGCAATCAAGTCCTGTAGTGTGAACATTGTCTATTTCCAGAGAATTCCAGTTACCCCTTTTTAAAAATATTAATATATAGTTTTAATCTCCACTAGACTCATAATAGACTAAGGCATGCTGTGGCAACAAACAAATCCACAATGTCAGGAGCTAAAGCAATAGATACTGGTGAAATTATTAAGGCCACTCCATGTAGTTAAAAGAGAGGTTTATTTTGTGGGGTAATTTACAAGTGAATGGATAGATTACAGAGTCTGGGAAAGGAATGGTGCAGTCCAGTGGTGTTCTCTGGAGAACTCTGCTCGGTCTACCTCCAGCATCCAGGGTCCAGGAACTAAGAGAGCCAGAACATCTGAAACCTGGGTCTTCAGCATCCTCTCTCAGCCCCACCTTGTAGGCGTGACCATTACCGAAGCCTCAGTGGGGGTTGGAGCTTCCAGATCCAAGCTGGAATGGCTGCCCACTACATCTCCCCCTTTTGTCTAAATAAGAAGATTCTAACCTAATACAAGACTATATACAAAGGAATGGTTATCAAATATTGTCTTGGAGTAATGAGGGATAATAACCGAGATAATATGGAACTACAATCAATGCAAACAGTATCAAGCAAGGAATACATACTAAAATCCAGGGAAGTCTAGAGCGTGGGTAAATGGTATGTTACAAAGATCATTCCAAAAGGTGTTCTATCCTAAAGAACCTGAATCTAATACTTAATATGTTCTATCTAAGATACTATATATATATACTAAGTTGTAACTATAACTGCTAGTCTTCAATCTCATCAAAGACCTTTGAAGGATTATAATGGTATCTGAGAAATGGAAGATGGATGCAAGCAACTTTCAGGAATCTTGCAAGAGTAGACAAAGACAGCTGACAGCCTGGATGTTTCTCAGCATTGTTGGTGCCTTCAAATTGGCTACAGGCCTAGAGTATCTGACAGACCATTTTCAGAAGCAGGAATTCTGAAAGACCATCTTACCTGTCTTGGCAGAGTTCAGAAGTCACTTTTTTGTGTGTCCCACTTGTCCAGAAGGACAGCACTTGTATTGTTAGCAGTTGAGGCAAGGGCAGTTCTTTGCCCAATAGGCCATTTTGTGCCAAGAAGACAAACTTCCAAATGGAAATGTCTTAGAAGCCCAACGTTCTCTTGGGATCAAATTGGTGCTGCCAGGAGCAATTGTGTCTCACGTCAACAGAATTCTAAGTTATTTAAATGCATATTCTCTAGGTCTATGAAGTGTTTGAAGATTACCTGTCCATCTGACCTATGTATCTGTAAATCTGGATAACCTAACTAGCATAACTATAGAGATAACAAGCATAGGTGACTATAAATCTATAAGTCTTATCTACCAAAATAACCTAAGGACTAAGGCTTCATGTAAACAAGGTAAACAGTCTATAAGTGAATGTACGGTAAAGGACGATGACTTCAAAATTGTGACAATTCACAAGATATTTATAACAGAGGTAGGAATGTATAGTGCAATATGCAATATGCAATATGACAATAATCTTATATATATATATCAATATACAGAATATCTTAAACAGAAGTAGAGCATATATACAGTATGACAGATATAAATTTACATTTGTATCAATATACAAATATTTCAAATAAGAGTAAAAATATATGTACATTACAACAAATATAGTTCTATATTTGTATCAATATACAAATTATCTTAAACAGGAATATAAAAATAGTTTACAGTTGTATCAACATATAAGAATTCATAACAGTGCAAATTATCTAAGACTGCTATTTTACTAAATTTGTTTACTAGTGTATATAAAAATCTACAATAATATCTTATACCTATCCATTCCAAATATTCTTTTCTTCTTTTTCAGACATTTTTATTTTCTTAAGGAGAATACTGAGTTTAATAGTTTTTACACCCCCAACCCTATAACCATCATCCATAACCCTGAGAAATATGAAACCTTAGGGAGAAGGGGCATTGTTTTCTTAGAATTGATTCCTGATGTTTTGGGGGTGATGGTATCTCTCTTGGGTACTGTAAGAAAGCTCAGATAGTTAAATCTCAGTTAGACTAGCTGTAGATTCTGCAGCAAGTCTCAGAGTAATGGATAAGATTGTCTGAAATTCTGGCAAGAAGTGTAGTATGATGATGATTACCATGACATCATTCTGGATTGGGTAGAGTTGTTGTTGTTGGGGCCCCATCTTCCTTCTGGAGACTTTGAAAATTGCTATTGGAAAAACTTATTTATTTTTTTTAATTTAATTTAATTTAATTTTACAATACCCTTCAGTTCTACATAACAGCCACAGATTCCCTTGTTCTCCCCCTTCCTGCCCTCCTCCCCTTCGCCAGCCCACCCCCAATTCCCACCTCCTCCAGGGCAAAGCCTCCCCCGAGGACTGAGATTGACCTGGTAGACTCAGTCCAGGCAGGTCCAGTCCCCTCCTCCCAGATTGAGCCAAACGTCCCTGCATAAGTCCCAGGTTTCAAACAGCTAACTCATGCAATGAGCCCAGGATCTGGTACCACTGCCTAGATGCCTCCCAAACAGATCGAGCCAATCAACTGTCTCACCTATTCAGAGGGCCTGATCCAGTTGGGGACCCCTCAGCCTTTGGTTCATAGTTCATGTGTTTCCATTCATTTGGCTATTTGTCCCTGTGCTTTATCCAACTTTGGTTTCAACAATTCTCGCTCATATAAACCCTCCTCTTTCTCACTAATTAGACTCCCAGCGCTCCACTTGGGGTCGAGCCATGGATGTCTGCATCCAGATTCCTCAGTCCTTGGATGGGGTTTCTGGCACAACTATTAGGGTGTTTGGCCATCCCATCACCAGAGTAGGTCAGTCCCGGTTGTCTCTCGACCATTGCCAGCAGTCTTTTGTGGAGGTATCTTTGTGGATTTCTGTGGGCCTCTCTAGCACTTTGTTTCTTCCTTTTCTCATGTGGCCTTCATTTACCATGGTCTCCTATTCCTTGTTCTCCCTCTCTGTTCTTGATCCAGCTGGGATCTCCCGCTCTCTTTCCCTTGACCCTCGCCCTTCATTGCTCCCACTCCTGTCCAGGTTGTTCATGAAGATCTCAGCCATTTCTCCGTCATTGGTGATCCTCGTGTCTTTCTTGGGGTCCTGTTTTCCAGGTAGCCTCACTGGTGATGTGAGTAGCAGTCTAGTCATCCTTGTTCCACATCTAGTATCCTCCTATGAGTGAGTACATACCACATTTGTCTTTCTGAGTCTGGGTTACCTCATTCAGGATGATTTTTTCTAGATCCATCCATTTGCCTGCAAACCTCATGATGTCATTGTTTTTCTCTACTGAGTAGTATTCCATTGTGTATATGTGCCACAATTTATTTATCCATTCTTCAGTTGAAGGGCATCTAGGTTGTTTCCAGGTTTTGGCTATTACAAAAAATGCTGATATGAACATAGCTGAGCAAGTGCTCTTGTGGTATGATTGAGCATTTCTTGGGTATATGCCCAAGAGTGGTATAGCTTTTTTATCAAAATGGAAAGTTTGGATTTAAAGATGACATGACATGTAAGAAAGGATTCCAAGAATTTAAGAGTAAGCATGGAGAGAATTAGAATCTTGAAGACAATGGTCCCTTTTTATTGGTTTCCTTCTGTCCCACACCAGAGGGCTCTTCTGATATGGGACTGAAGAATCTATCAACCGTTTGTTTTAGCAATATGCTTAGGTTTAGAGAAGGAGTGAGCCAATTCCTTCTCCAAAACCAGCTTGGTTTATAATTGAATTGGAACCACAACTTTTCTAGATTGATAGAGATATAGATGTTAGACAGTGAGATTTTACCCTGTGTAGATTGGTACCAATAGATTTTTTTCTTACTGCTGTAAACATCCGGATAGCCAAGGCCTTATGGTTTCTGGAAGAAGGGTATTTCCATTATCCTGGAAAGACAAAAACAGAACCCTACCCCATCCTTTGATTGTTAAATTTTTCTTACATCTTGTAGAGATGTCACATTGGTGGATGAGCAGGAGGCGTTGGTATAGCTCCAAAGCAGGTCTTGTTGAATGCCTTGGCTGGCTCCAGAGTGAACACTGGCAGGAGGCGGTCATAGGCAGCTGTTTTGGTGACTCCCTAGAGCATGGAGTCTTGGAGAATTCCAGGCTGCTCTAAGCCCCTCTCTGCCTCTGCAGACAAGAGGTCTGCCAGCAGGCTCTACTCCAAGCCCTCTCTGTGCCTCTGTAGGTGCCGCCAAGGACAGTGCATGTCTATTTTAACTAGGTGAAACTAGGGTGGGGAGCCAGCACTCAGGGAGGAGGGGAAAAACTCACTCTGGGGTATTGCTGGTCTGGAGGCTAAACTTGCTGCTGAACTGAGACCAGATTAGCTCCCTTTCAGGAATGGAACCGTGTAGGTTTTTCCTGGTTTTAAGAAGCTGTGGTACACTGCAGCTTCAGGTACCCACCAGCTGGGGAGGAAGCTGAGGGTGGGAGCCACCCAGGCCTTTGGAATTTGCCCCATGTTGGGCGCCAGGTATTGGTGAAATTATTAAGGCCACTCCACGTAGTTAAAAGGGAGGTTTATTTTGTGGGGTAGCTTACAAGTGAAGGGATAGATTACAGAGTCTGGGAAAGGCATGGCACCGTCCAGCAGTGTTCTCTGGAGAGCTCTGCTCGGTCTATCTCCAGCATCCAGGGTCCAGGAACTAAGAGAGCCTGAGCATCTGGAACCCAGGTCTTCAGCATCCTCTCTCAACCCCGCCTCAATTATGTGACAATTATGAAGCCTCAGTGGGGGTTGGAGCTTCCAGGTCAAAGCTGGAATGGCTGCCCACTACAAACAGAGATAATATTTTCTGCTCAGAAGGCTCCCTAATGTTGACATCCACATGGTGGCTTGGTTTTCCTGGCTTCTTTAGCATCATGGTCCCATCATGCATGGCATGTTTCCCTAGTCATCATGCAGGAAAGGAAAGAGTGGCCCAGCACCTACCCTCTTTGCCCAGAGTGACAGAAACTATTAACACTTACATTCTATTTGCTGCTTTGAAAGAACGTATAAACTCCCCTTTGCCTAAAAATTGGAGAAGCTATATTATTGTGAGTTATGTTTATGTGCATGCACCCACAACACACCACACATGTCTCACCTCAACTTCCCACAATCTTGGGGAAAGAATTCTTGGAGAGTTTTTTTTTTTTCCTGTGAGAATTTTACTGACCTGAGTTAGAACATTAAGACCTAAATCCAGGCAATGAAAAACACACAGAATATTTGACGATGTCCAAGAGAAAGCAGAAGTCTGGCTGTGTTGTTCTACTACTTGATTAATTCTATAACTCAATCCCCATGTGACTTTGAGAAAACAACTTAAATTTGCTGTTCTTTATTTTCTCAACTTAAAATGAAGATAATGTCAGTTAAGTGTTGTTGAGATTCAGTTACATATGACATGTAATGGGACAAACAATTCCACCTGGCACATGATAAGAATTCAATTTATGCTGTTATATTTCTTAATAGCATATTCTGTCTCCATTTGGGATATGCTGAAAACTGACACAATATTAATTTCCCATGGAAGCACTGGTATTTAGCATAAATGTTAAGTTCACTAACAACATTTTGAAATCATCTTTAATTTGTCAAGGACACAGACATTATCTTAAAGGTAGAAATGCCCAGAGATAGCCTATAACAAGAATTAATTAATCTAAGAACAATAAAACATCATTATTTACCAAAGTGTTAGATCTCCAAGTATTCTCCCTCTTAGAATCTTACAAACTAGTAAACATAATGTTAAGTGGAATTTAAGGCTTCCACAGGACTGATGACTGGGTAGGCATTTGAGATCTATTATCAGAATGCCATTATCACTGCTGTTGTGATTGAAGGAAAGCACTGGGTAGAGATTTGGTCAAGACTCTAGATCTTTACACATACTCACATGCATATGCACATGCACATTCTGTCTTCTCTTCTCTTTCTCTCTATCACACACACTTCTCTTCCTCCTCCCCTCCCCGGTCTCAGCTAGAAACAGGAGGATTACCTTAACAAAAGTTTGTCTCAACATGTTTCTAGACCTTTTATGACCTCAGCTGAGAGGAAGTGGAAAGTTACATAAAGTCTTAAATGTAGAACTCAGGCAATACATTTTCCTTCTTTTTTGATGCTGTTTTGGAAAAAGATGGCTTTACTCTGTTCTCCCAAAGTCTGAACCTCGAGCCGACACTAATTAGCTACTTGAAATGAGGCCACCTGTGAAACTTACCGTACTCCAGTTTTGAATACAAAGAGCTGAGTCATCACAACCGCTCAGCATCATCTTAATTTCTGATTATGTAATTTCACATCAACTTTAAAAATGGTTCCAAATATAAATAGTATAATAAGGATGAGAGCTGTGGTGATTTAAAGAAACATTTGAAAGAAATTGTTTTGCTCGAAGAGCTATTAGGTTACAGAAGACTCGTTTCAAGTGTACTTTGTCTCTGACAGAAAAGTAGCATTGGCTGAATATCTAATACATTTCAGGGCTTTACATATATTCTTTCATATTATCACATAAAAATCTCACTTAACAAATGAGGAAATGGAGGTTTCAAGGGGTTTAATTACTTACCTGAGATGAATCACAGAGCAGACAGCAGGGACAGAAGCCACTTGATTAAACACGTTATTAATCCGGAGGAAATGTATTTGATCATAAAGACACATTATTCCAGAAGAATTGGTTGCCTTTTGATATATATTGTAACAGCATTTGACATTTAGAAAACAACGCAGAACAGAAAAGTTGTTTTATATTGACATTTAAATTAGCAAGAGATATATGGCTAGGTAATATGAAGTCTGGAAAATGTTTCTTAAATGCCATCCCACGATTGGAAGCTCCCTATGCAGGCTAAGAATCATTAGCCCTGAAATAACTCTGGGAGTGTGGTGTGGACGGTGGAGTGGGAGGGCTGTTCTTAGCATTGTTCCCAAGATGATGCTTTCACAAAGCTCTTTGAACTGAAAATTCCAAAATTTCTGTGGTTTGATTACTCTTTTTCTTGAATCTTTTTAGTTGTGCACCTGTCAGCTAAACACACTCCTTTACACAAAAATAACTAAAACCACTTCTTCCCATGTTGATATGAAATTTGATTTTTTTCTCCTCCAACACCACATTCCCACACACCTGAATTACAAAGTAATGAATTTTACTAGTGGTTTGGATGTTGGCTTCCTGAGATTCCCTATTTCGACAAATGTATACATGGAATTCAGCTGAACTAAATTGGTTATTCACTGACTTTAAGGTGCTTCTTCTCAGATTTGATTTTAAAGACCAGTTGTGAATTCTGAGCCAGGACCATGCCTTTGCTCTAGAGTCCTCTGAGCATTCTGATCTTGGAGACAATCTTTGTGCCACAACCATTTCAATGTACCATCAAGTTTGATGCGTCATCTGCATACCAGACACCTATACACACAGCATGGAAAATGGACAACAGGAGACTTTCTGTAGAAGTTCTCAGTCCCAACGTAGAAAAATCATTGTAACATTCTATTACAATGGAATAGAATATCTCACAAAAAGGAGAAATGCTTTGTCTTGGGAGATGGTCTTAAGACTGTGGAATCTTGGAAGAAGAACAGATTTTGAGATTAGCAGTGGAGAAAAATTTGCTAATCTGCAGGAGGAAAAGGCTTAAATGTCCTTCCCTGTGGAGGACTGAGTTCTTATTGTTGATAAATCACAACTAGTGAAAATTTAAAACTTCCAAATGCAAGCTAGACTAATTTAATCCTAACTTACTTGAAGCAGCAGCAACAGAGAACATATTTTTATTTATAAAATCTTTCCCTAGACATTGATTTGGTAAGAGTGTGAAAAATCAGACAGATTTTCAACTTATAAAAGGAACAGCCCTTTGTAAGTGTTATTTTAATCGTATAATTTGGCATGTATACCTGTGAAATACCAGATGGACTTTACAGGAGAGCATAAGCCTCATGGATACATTCTTTCCTCCTTTTAAAATAGTTTCCAAGGAAATATTAATAAATTCTGAAGAGACCATTTAGTTATCAACAAGGCTCCCTTTTTCCTTCCCTTGGTGTAGGGCCTGTAAGCAAACTCATTAATTTCCTTTAAATCTCACGAACTAGCCACTTTTATAGGACGTTCACATTCTCATTCTAAATAGTGTGTGTGTGTGTGTGTGTGTGTGTGTGTGTGTGTGTGTGTGTGTGTGTGTGTGAAGAGCTAAGTTAGTGGCTCAAACTTAGAAGAGGAAACCTGGAAGGCAGATAGGGGACAGTGAAGAAATGTAGTAGGAAAGATTCTCAACCAGGAAGTGGTTTCTCTATAAGGTTGGCCTCTGGTGTGAGGGTGGGGGACCCTCAGTTTGAACCCCACCAATTACCATTAGTTGCTAATTAACCTGGAATATCCATCTAAAAGGCATCCTTTTTTGCACCTATGTGGTTGAATAATGAAGGCTACCCCAACAAAGCTGTCTTTAGAAGTAACTGAGAAAAGCAGGAATAGAAGAACTAGTGCAGTGCCTAGCATAAAGAGTCTGATAAACCTTTTTTCTTCTGTTATTTCAAAACATTTCAGTATCCATCTAAAGTGTTTCCAGACAAACACATGTCTCTTCAAGTAGAAGGTCTGATGATTCTTCAGCATTTCCCCATTCTTAGGTCTCTTCCCTCCATCTACCACCATTTTTGATACAATTTCCTCCAACCATTTCTCTTTAATATTTTTTCTGTTCAATTTAAAGGCAGTTAGGAAGCACAAATGTTTCTATCAATTGGTGCTCTGTTTTTCTTGAATAAATGTACTCGAAATGGGCTAAAACAAAACCAAGATTCTACTTGTCCTAGAATCTTGAGATTGATGCAGAGCGCCAGGCTGCTTGTCAAAGGGAGCACTTGTAAATGTAAATTTTTCACTGGTAGAAATATTCATGGAGCATGGAAATATGGTATAAGCAATGTGTAGATTCATAGCTGTAAGACTTAGGATTCAAACCTTCCAAAAAAGTCTATCAAATCTAACATCCCCAAAGCTAAATCTGCAAGCACTGAGTATCTTCTTAAGATTACAATGAGCTACAAGATTCTCCAAGGTTCACTGATATGCAATTCAAAGTCTCCCAATAGGCAAAAAAGAGGCTGATAAAACTTTACAGCATTCAGGAAGGCAAAAGGGGCACAGTGCTATATTTCCAAGGTGGAGCAGAGTAGACTTCTAAAACAGCGGGGAAATTGAAGACAGTCTATCTTTCCTTTACCCCAAATGGTTCTGGTATGTCTTTAAATCAGAACTGACAAACATGATAAACCAAATTTCTTCATATTGATGGTTGTGAAGCAGGTTCACCATGTACTAATTAATTAGTCTTGTGAAAAGGTGCTCCCAATGTATGTTATGTGAAGCTTTTCTTACAGATAAATGACCATCATGGAACAACAGAAGCCTATGATCATTATGAGCTAAAGCACTGAAGGTCATTCCATTTGGGGAAGTGTGTGTGTGTGTGTGTGTGTGTGTGTGTGTGTGTGTGTGTGTGTGTGTGTTTCAATAGAGCCTTATTATTTCATCCAGTCCCTTATTAAACCAAGGTTTTGCATTTCTAGTACACTCTATAGTTATTCTTAAGAACTATAGAAAGGGAGAACTGGATTTAACAAAGCACATGCATAGATATGTCCTGTAGTTAGTCTACGAGTATAGGCCTAATCAAGATCCTTAAATAGGGAAAGAGGATCCTCTTTCCTTGACAACAATGCCTACTTGAGGATGCTGATATTCAGGTTTTCAAACACAGAGAGAAAGCCTTTCTACAGCATGGAAAAATGAAGCCAAAGGGCTTTAGGAAAATCAAAAGCAAATGGGAGATGATTGGGTCAGCTCATTGGAGTGGAGCACTAATGACTGAATCCTAGGAGAAGAAAGTAAAGAAGGAGGGAGAGGAGACCATTTACACAAGGAGACATGCAAAGGCTCCCCCATGAGGCGATACAGCCAGAACCAGCGTCGTGCCATTTGAAGGCACAGCTTCTAAAACTGAGCTAAATAAAATTTCTCTTTATCACACTATGAAGAGCAAATATAACCAATAATAAGCACAGCTAGGAAATGATAATCAATATATCTGACAATATAGAAAGTCTGGGATCCTTCCCCATTGTTCTTCACATGGCGAGTCAATAAACTGTCTTTCTAGCTTACGTGATTCAGATCGCTTATTTAGATTTGTAGACAGAGGTGTCGTTTGTGCCTCTGGTTTTAGCCTGATCTTGGGCCAGCACAAAGTCCCTTGTAGTATCTATCAGAAGACTGGAGAGGATTTCGTAGCTCATTAACTGGTTTCATGGTCTTAAAATAATCATCTGCTGTTTCTGGATTTTGGTTTTGAGGACATTGGACTTAATATTCTTTTAGGGCCCTTGAATGGCATTTTAAAAGTTGCTAATATAAATTCATGAGTCATTTCATCACCATTTATGTAAATATTTGAAACTGACAGTAAGCTACAAATGTCTAAGCATAAAAACCGTGATTATTTTTTAACAGAGAAAACGCTAATAGTCAGAGGTAGTCTGTGAATTTAAAACTTTATTTAGAATGAGGCACTACGAAGTGATATACAAACTTACGTTCACTGACCCATCCTTTGGGGAGGCCATGGGAACTAAAAGCCAGAGCTTAGTTAGTAGAAGTAGGTCACTGAGGGTGGAACTTTGGTAGCTACCCTGACAGTTCCTTTATGCTGAGCTCTCTGCTTCCTGTCTGATGTGATGCAAACAGCTCTCCACATGTTTCTGCCAACATCATGTGCTGTGCAAGGAGATGGGACCAAGTAACTATAGGTTGCACCCTCAGAAACCATGATTCAAAAAACCAAAGTGTATCCTTTGTTCTGCAAATTTTCTGTGTCAGATATTTGGTCACAGTGACAAAAAGCTAACTCACACACTGATTCTCCTTTGGAGAAATCAACCTGGCTTTTATAGAAAGAGCAATTCTATTCCTTTGCACACTCACATTGTACTGACTGTATAATAATTACCTAATTACAAT
Organism: Peromyscus maniculatus bairdii; assembly: GCF_049852395.1. Classification (NCBI taxonomy): domain Eukaryota; kingdom Metazoa; phylum Chordata; class Mammalia; order Rodentia; family Cricetidae; genus Peromyscus; species Peromyscus maniculatus. Next base: position 11,093,905 of record NC_134871.1, on the reverse strand, counting down.
AATACATTTAGGTGCCATAATCAAGCCTGTGCATAAACAAAAGTCACATGAGATCAGAAGAACAGAGGCAAAACAGGTATCATCTATTCCAGCCAAATACTACGTGCCAAGAAAATGGATGCTTATGAATTTTAGGAAACAGGGAGCATAAGTTTATCCATCCAGGTAGTTAAGTCAAGGTTAGTTAGGAGATCTGTTGCTGAAATAATTTCTATTTTTCTCCGTTAGGACATTGCTGGGCACCTTAGGAGCTGAGCCCATGTTCATTGGATGAAACAATTCTACAAACCTCTCAAGAGTTTCTGCTTTGAGCAAAGCTTTGCATTAATCACCGAGGGAAAAACAAAGAAGCATAAATTTTCTTTCTGGCTTTTGCTGAGCTCATGTGTAACATAACAAAGGGGTATATTAATTAAGAATTGCATTTGGGCTGGCAGTAACAGTAAGCAGAAGAAACAGCGTTTAAGTAAGTTATTTATTTCCATGTATAACTTGGAAACTTGGAGTTTATCAGTGTAGGACTAGAATAATCATTCTATGAAACTGTCCAAAGCTAGTCTTCTGCTGCTTCTGCATCATTGTCCTTGAATGTGTTTTCTACTTTCAAAACCCATTAGATTTCAGACACAAAAAGAGTTGATGTTTTGGTTTGAGTCCAGGGGAAGTCAGATACTCCAGCTAAGAGATGAAGAAGTAATTAATTTTCTTTCACTCTAAGAACACCATCCCTTTTGTTCTGTTCCCTTTTATTCTATGATTATTTGAGGTCCACCTATGCTGGGGAAAGCATTCCACTTTACTCATTTTATCAATACAAGCTTTCATCTCATCCAAGAACACTTTTTCAGATATACTGAGAGTAACATCTGATGAACATCTGGATACCCCATGGTCCAGGCAAGTTTTGACACGTTAAGTCAATCATTACATCAATCAAGTCAGCTGATGGAGCAAAACCCATCAGGAGCAAATTCCAGATTGCAGGGAGAGGAAAGTTACATTAAAGGGGCAGATTCGTCTGTGATTTCACACTATTTTGAGTCTTATTCTCCCCTTCATGTAACTTTCTTTTTATCCCATCAAGATAAAGACCCAATTTCATGGCTATATAGCCCCAAATGAAAGGCAAGAGAAATATGTTTTTCCAACCGTGAATCATTGTCATTCAAATAAAACCAGTATCCCATTACTAATGAAGAGGAGCAACTTGATTTCAAAGGGCTACCAGCAATTTCTTCCCCAGGGGAACTGTAGCTAAAGTATGTACTCCAAATTCTTCAATTCCAGACTCTCCAAACTAACAGACATGCAACCATTCTAGGAAAATTAAATACTAAGTTGAGGCAAAAGACATTTAAGAGAGAAGAATATTACTCTTCAGCATGGGCCAGAGACTTGAACAGGCCTAGACAGACTAATGACATATCTTCAAAACTTCAACATTGCTTTGGAGATTTCAAAAGCTTCTTAATTGAACCAAACACTCAGATTTCTCAATTCAGGACTTAAAGGTGAGCGGCCATTTCAGTAAAGGGGAAGACAAAAGTGCCCATGCATCACACATTTCCCAGTCTACACTGGCAACCCCTGAAGTGTGCAATTGGCCTTGTTCATGTAACATCACACACCTGGCTCAGAAAACAGAATCCCAAAGTTTCTAAACACCGGAGCCGTCAGAGGGATGCATACCACATGTGCCTCACTTCCTCTTCCCTACGACAGAATTGCTTGTTAATAAGCAAAAAAATTTTATTCTTAACCTCACAGCAGGCCTTGTTTCACTGATCACTAATTATTACCCCCTCTTTGTGGTGACACTCTCAACCCACAGCTCAGTTTCGTCTCCTAAAAAACTTGTGAAAATGAAACAACACCAGATTTTCTCACTGACATCATCGTGCTTCTGGTGACAGATCTGAAGCCTGTGCATGTTAAATTTGGTGTTATAAAAAACTTCAGCTGGTGTGCAAACTGTCAGATATGCTGTGAAGGCCCCAACTTGCAAGATGTAGGTTCTTGTTTTGACTATTCTGGTTAATTTCTTACCCCCTCACCCGCCACCCCAAAACCTATGAGATCTGAAATGCATGGTTGATACTATAGGAATTTTCATCTTCTCTTGGGGTCAACAATTCACACCCTCTGGGGGCACTCCCTTTGTTGATGTATTTTATATATAATAACTCTTTCTGTACCTTCTGAAGACATGACAGGAATTTATTGTTTTAATTTCAAGGGATTTTGTTTTGACAATCTCTTGACAATGGCTGAAGCTGAAGACACCTTGGGATAGAGTAAAACAAGGATAGTGAATGACTGTTCTGCTCTCAAAGAAAATAAAATCACCCCTTTATCATCAGATACAAAAGAGTGGATGAAAAAAATTTTGAGTTTGTGATTATTTAAATGGGTTCCAAATTCACTACTAATGTTTTCCCCAAAGAAGAATTTTGAAAAGAAAATTGTTAACTGACGGATCATTGATTAACATTCTAGTGAAGCCTGGCTGGTGAGGTTCCTATCTAGTTTTCATTTCTGTAGGGACATTTTGCATTTTTTTCTACATTAAAAAAAAGAAAGGAAGAATAGAACATATGCAACATTGTTAAGCTTTGAGACATAGGTTGGGAGAGTAATGTAATATCATGTAACATAGCTAGCTATGTGGAGTAGTCAAGGGAGTTTTTTAAACTGCCACCAGGGACCCCTTAGCTAAGCAGAATATGCTAGGAGACTTTTGGAGGAGGCCACTATTGTGGTGACTTGAGCAAGAGAAGTAAAGTGAAGAGAAGAGAAGAGAAAACACACACACACACACACACACACACACACACACACACACACGGAGGTATTATGAGTTTTGTTGATGATCATTCTACTGTCAGTAATTATGGGCAATTCAGTGTATAACAGATGAGGTTAAATGATCATGAAGTCCCTCCTAGTACCATATATATGCTCTAGTGATTCCTACAGTCTTAAATCTCTCTAGAGAAGAGGAGAGAACAGGCTTTGGGATTCCAAACCTTACAATAATTTTACATGAAGGTATACACTCCTTCACTACCAAACCCTCTTCTCAAATACAATTAAAGATCATACAAAGGCAAGGAGGGACTTGAGCTGCCAAGTACTGTATACATAAATACAATATTGTGATCTCGGAAGTGTATTGACTGTTACCATTTAACTTTATATAATGGTAATATATTCAATTTTAATTGTCCTGAATGACACGTGGGTGGATTTATAAGAAAAGAAAGATCATCTGATGGTATGCTTTACACTTACAGGCCTATGGGCAAGTCTGGTTACTATTTAGGCTCAAGTCACCCTATGATCAGTGTTACAATCTTATAAAACTATTTTATAGAGACCAGTGAGCTCCAGACATAACAAAACAAAATATTCCGAAGGCTATTTTCCCACTGGGTGGGACCATGAAAAGTGCAGGCACCTCTGAAGTATTAACATCCTTTAAATTATTGAGCCAGTTCTTCTACTGGTGAGCATTTACTAAACATCAGGCTTGAATTACTCTAAAGAAATGCAGAGATGTAGAAGTAACCATGAAGGCATCCATGGAAACAGGTGGACACATTCACAAGCAGAAGAGCACACTAAGCACTATTTCATGTAGTTTTATACAGAAAATTCCGAGAACCCAGCTTGCATTAAGCCATGAGGATGCTTCCTGAACAAGATGATATTTAAAGAGACTCTTAAGGTAAAATTAGGTATTGGAAGGGCTCAAGAACACCAGGGACACTATATTATCGAGGAAGAGAAAAAGTGTGAAGGCGAGAAACTACAGTCAGTAAAGAAGCTAGAGGGTTGTTTATTGTGAAAACCCTACCAGTGATTCTCATTATGTTTTGCCCCTCATGAGCCAGGGTGCGGTTAAGATGTATGTGGTGAGTAATAGTCACATTTGAGGATGACTTGCTCCCATGCAAGGAACAATTATCTCAATGCTTTGTTGTTGTTTGTTTGTTTAATCTGAGGAATAAGACATTTCTGAGCTTTATCACAGTTTTTTCAACTCTTACAACTGACATCCTGTTGCTTAATATTTAGACAGCTTTTCAGAGTTGACATAGAGTAATAGTCACTTCTATCTATTCTCCCATTATGTATTCCCCCCAAATAAATGAATGACATCAGGAACTAAAAGAGCATCATTTCTACACGTCTGAGGGTCAGGAAAGAAAATAGTATGTACTTAAACTATTGGCAAATAGGGAAAAATTTTTAGCTAGCATAGGGGAAAGTAATGTGGAATTACTAAGGATATCTAAGAAAAGGTGACTGGGGATCATTGGAGAGACAGAAAGGCAGAATCCAAATAAAATCAATCCTCTACTAAAAACTCTCACTGTGAGTTAAAAAGTACTGGGTAGAAATCTAAGGTTTACCAGATTCAAATACTGGCCACCAGAGAACCAAAAAAAGAGAGAATTAATGCAAGCAGGACACAAAGCAGCATGCTTCGAAAGCAATGCTTCCACGTGAGCATGGCTGTGTGTTTTTTTTTTTTTTTTACTAAGCATGGGCAACTTATCAATGAATACACCACCAGCAAAGAAAGTAACTCCCTTTGCTTACACCAGTGACCCCAGTTAAACTCATTGGGTTACAATCGCACATAAGATATGAAGGTAGGAGAGAGAGCTGGGAAGAGTTTCAGCAGCCAAAGGAAGAGGGTATCAGATGAGGTGATGAGGTGATGAGGTGATGAAAATGGACAGAGCTAAACTTCATGTTTGAGACTACCAATAAAGTTTACAGAAAAAAAAATCAGTACTTCTTCGAGGAAATGAGACAATTTGAGAATAGATACATGCCCTCTGGTACTTAAATAGGAAAAGGAAAAGCAAAGGGAGAGGAAATTGAAACGTGCACACACACACACACACGTGTGTGTGTGTGTGTGTGTGTGTGTTTGGGGGGGCAGCACGTGGAGGAACAGAGAGAAATATACATAAGGACACAAATACCCCACATACAAATATAGCAGATTGGATAGGCAAGATGGTTCAGTGGGTAAAGATGTTTGCTGCAAAGCCTTACGTCCTAAGTTCGATCCCCAGAGCGCGCGCACACACATACAAAATAATAAATAAATAAATATATAAATAAATTTAAATTTTAAGTGGCACTGTTGGTTACAAAAACTAACCTTAACATTAGCTGAAGGTAATCTTGAATTAAGAGCCTAGTTAGCATTCTAGAACAATTGCTTCATTTTGCATATAATGGCTATCTTTAATCCCGGAAAGTAGATATTTGAAAATAAACTATTTAGTTTGAAAATAAAGCTACATGTGACATCCATGTAAAGTTAGACTGAAAAGTAGCAAAATGATAAACAAAAAAACAGGAAAAATTTTTTTTTGCCCAGTGTGGTGATACATGCCTTTAATGCCAGCACTTCGGTTGAGTACACTTAGCATGGCTTGTGTGTATATGATTTCAGGACTGACCATTTTGTATTGGATAAACAAACGGGGAGCTCATCACTGGAGAGGTTAATTGCCTGGAATTTTGGTCTAGGGTTGGGACTCAGTGAGATTTCCTCCTATTGTATTATCATTTTCATTGCCATTAGTGTTAAAAATTACTTTAATGGAAATATACTGAATCAAATTTAAGGAGGACCACTTGACAATCAAAAAAACGAAAGCAGGGTAGAGAAGGATATAACACTTGGAGATGGAGTTGACAGAGGGAATGAAGAACCAACACATAAATAACTAGAGTCTCCAAACATGAAAAGCAGAGCACAGAACAGCTTTTTAGACCATAATCCAAGGATGTTTTCCAGAAATAAAGAAAGACATTTTTTCCACACATTGGCAGGACTCATTGTGTATACACTATAATGAAATCCAGTCTGAGCTGAGTTAGTTATTGCCAAGGAAAAACTCTTGTATTTTTTAAAAATGTTCCCATGGCCTGTAAAACAAAATAAAACCAAACCCCACATCACTCACAAAAGACAGACAATCCAATTAGCATAATATATCTTTATAGAAACATGAAAAGACAGACAGTAGGGGCTAAACTTCTTTTAAAGCTCAAAAAAAATGAGCCAACTATTTTATATCTGGTCAAGTTGTCCTTCAAGTGTACATGTTTTAGGTATAGGCAAATCAAGGAACGTTGTATATGTACTTGAAGTAAACAGTTTTGAGGAAAAAATTCATTCAACTGAAAAAATAACTTGGGAACTTTTTGAAAGAGAGAAATGAGGAGAAATAGGACTTAGAGTATATTAGTTAGAGCTCTTAAATAATTGAAAACCAAATAAGAACAAAAGGAATGAAGAACGTTTTTAATCTCTTAGTGTGTAGGCAACTGTCAGGAGTAAACAAAAGTCTTTCCAAGAGGCAGCAGATATATTAAACAATAAAACAGAGTTTACATTGTCTGATAGAAACTATGTCATCACTCAGTCTTCCCCCACTGAATGACAGGAGGGTAGAGGAGCCCAGCCCCACTTCCTGAAATGTAAGATAACTGAAGGGCCATTTCATCCCTTAAGCATTTTGTGGCATTGACTGAGACCTTCTCTGGGTCTGCATCACAGCCTAAGGTCTCTTCCTACACAATCCTGCTTTCTTCACATATCTTCCAAATGTATTGATAAAATGGTGCCTGATCATATACAACCAGTGTGATGATCTCAATTTCTGAGTCTACACCCTGGATAGTATAATCTGTAGTGTTTTACAAGAAATATCTTGCAGACAAGTAGGGAACTTTGTAACTGGAGAACCTACTAACTACCCAGCTGGATGTCAATAAGGACCACATTCCCAGTGATAACTGAACTGCAAAATTAGTTTCAGTGTTTTATTGGTTGATGGGAGTCTATTAATTGCTGTTATTAGGATTTTGAGTGAAATGAAGGAGACAGAAACTTTAGAAGCTGAAATTGAATGACTATTGTTGAAGTATTTCTAAGTATTTCACTGGTACTGTGGGAAAGATATAATTATTAAATCTTCATTGCTAATCATCAAATAAAATCTAAATGTGAATCTTAGAAAGCCTCCTTGGTAGCAAAACAAAGAATTTCTCTGCCTCTGGGGAGTACTGAAAGCCAAGATTCAAGCTTAGCATTTAGGCATGAGAACAACTCAGGTAAAAAGATTTGGCTTTCAACAATGACAAATGAGAGAGACAAATGTGAATAGATAGACCTGAAAATCTTGAATACCCTAAGTCTCTTGAATGCACAAACCATCCAGAAATAGTCACCTTCTCCTACTACTGAGGCCTATTACCTCCCCTTCATGTTGGAGGGAGTGGTGGGGGTAGGGGAGAAAATGAGAATCATAAGAGGAACATATATATAATAGTTACACAAGAGTACCCATTTAGAGAAATCACATCATTCCAAAAGAAGATGTGATATAGATGTTTGGCTTCTGCCCAGTATGTGTACCACTCATGACATTTTATCCCCTCGGTTTTTGACTACTAAAACAACTTGAGTTGAGTCATTCTGCAGCCTCACTGAAAGAGTGTTATGCTTGGGAAAGGAGGAAAGAGAGTCAACCTAATTGCATTGTCTATTTAATTAGCATGTACCATAAGATTATGCCTGAGACTGGAGTCTGAAGGTGCTTTATGAAAACCAAGGAAAACAGGCTTGGACAAGAGGAATTTTTTCTTATGGGAGCACTGACCTCTGATACAAAGTTAAACATCCTGATCAAGACCGGGAGGGTGATGCAAACACAATTTAGATGGCAACTGGAAGCATGAAAAAAAAAAAAACCTAACATGACTCATATGAAGTGAAGGAGAAATTTAGAATGTTCATGGCAGATGGTAGAAGAAACAGAACACAAAGAGTGCACGGTACCTAAACTAAATTACCACATACAACTGATTCTTATCACACCAGTGCCTTACTAGACTTCTAGTTCAAATGTGGGTTGTGGTGGCATTGTGACATTACTGCAGAGTCTTCAGGTTTCGTGTTGCTCCATTTAGGGTGATCGCTGGAACCTTCAGCCAATAGTGCTCTCTACAGCAATGCTTCCCTACCTTTGATATGCATAAGCATCACAGAGGGATCTTGTTAAAATGCAGATTCTGATTTCAGAATTTGGGTTATGTGGGGTCTGCACATATGCATTCCTAACAAATTAATGGGTTATGCTTTATGTTGCTAACTGAAGGAGCTGAGAGTACTCAAGAGCGCACCCTGTAGTATAAATGTTGAGACCCCTAAATGTCCAAATTAGTCTTACTCTACTCTCACGAATAAGGTCTTTCCAGTACCTATCTAAGAGTCTCCTGCAGTGTTTATTTATTCCTAGAAACAAATTCTGGATGTTGCTCCTAGATCTGAAGCTCAGAAGTTTCCTTCCCTAGGCACTAGGTTTAGATATTGGTGTCCTACATCAAATTCAGATGGCCTTCTCAGCACATTGGCTCCAATATTTACTCAAGAAGCCATTTTGTTTTTGTTTTTTTTCTGGCCATAAACCTACTACCTAATTTAACATAAAACTGCTATATGGGTAGGACTGCATGGGTCCAGAACTACTGTTTTCTTTGCATCTGCCCCTTTTGGCTTAGAGTACAATCACTTTATTTCTTTTTAATTTCATGGCAGTGTTTTGAAGCTCCTGATGCCCTTCATCATGGTTAGGGTGCCCTTCCAATGGCTAGGGTTACCATTAAAAGCTATTTCAGTAACTTTTAATACCGGGAAAAAAGAGTCTGACACCCTATAGGTTTTTATGTCCAGAAGTTTTCTTGTCTCCTTACCTAGAGATGATCCATTTCACTTGTATTATTCAACTGTTAATGTATTAGGTAAGAGACAAACTCTTGGGGGCAGGCATTAATAGGTTAAACTATACCCACTCAAATTAGTGTTCATGAAACTCTAAGTTCAGCATTTCATAGTAAGAATATTTTTTTAATATTTTAAATAAGCAGGGGTTGGGGATTTAGCTCAGTAGTAGAGCATTTGCCTAGCAAGCTCAAGGCCCTGGGTTCAGTCCTCAGTTCCAGAAAATAAAATATTTTAAATAAGTAATAAAGGTAAACTGAGCTCACAGAGATAAGGAATAATTTAATATGACTAGTATTCTTATAAGAAAAGAAAGTTAGGCCATGAAAGTATGCATATGAATGTGTGCATATTGTGGAAATACCCAGAGAGAAGAGAGCCAACTGAATTGTGATCCAAAGTGAGAGAACTCAGAAAAAACTGAAATCTACTGTCACCTTAATCCCACATTTCTACTAAGTGCTGTGGGAAAATAAAGTCCTAATTATGGTGATATTTTATTTGTGCTGAAATGTGATTTTATTTGTATGTTAATAAATAAAAGTGCCTGGGGGTCAGAGCTATTAGCAAGCCATAGCAGAAGTCTGGCAGTGGTAGCACATGCCCTTAATCCCAATCACATGACAGGCAGATCTCTGTGTGTTTAAGGACACCACCAGCATGGAGACACACGCTTTTGATCTCAATACCAACCATAGAGACCTGGAGGTCTGTATAGACAGGCAGTGACAAGGAGGTCATGTGGTTGGGTTTACAACCAATAAGAAGGCAGAACAGAAAGTCAATAAAAAGACAGACACACAGGAAGTAGGTCTCTTTCTCAGGGAAAGGACGCAGAGGCAGTGAGTGGTAAGAAGGTGGTCTTGGTCTCAGATCTTAGCTACTGCTCTCTGACCTCTGGGGCTTTTAACTCTGCATTTGGCTCTGTGTTTCTTATTTAATAAAACTGTTCAGAATTACAACTACACCTAATCCCTAAGCCATCTGGCCTATGGTATTTTTTGTGGCATCCTTAGTAAATGTTAACTAATCTAATAAGCATTTCATTCTTGTTTCTGGAAGCTGGTTGGGTAGTTTAGCAGAGAACAGCTGGACTTACTGTGTATTGGTCACAATTTGACTGGTCTAAGTTAGACTAACATTGGTTTACTTGGGTGAATCTACTTGTAGTTTTTAAGGTAATGACCAGCAGTTAGTTCTTTATGTACCACTCAGCCTTTCTATACCAGACGTTAACTAAGATATGTTCTTCCTATGGTGAGCCAGAAGTCAAGAAAAAAGCCAAAACCCACTATGGAACATAAGGCCCAGATCTGACTAATACTAATAAAAAGGATCCCAACAATATTTCTGTTAAAAGTGTGTATATATACATAAAACATTTTAATATGGCATATCCCTAGAATAATGTATCAACAAGATATCATATAAAGAAATACACCATTCAATTTGAATATCTACAGTTAAGGAAAGTGTAGAAAAAAATAACATTTGAATAACTAAGGTAAAATTTCCTGGAGTTAATTAATATTGAATTATAATTGAAAGAAAAAATGATCAGGGAAAAGATAGAGATTGAATGGCCATAGAAGCTGCCTTAAAGAGCAAAAGAATAGGTGATGTTAAAATGTGCATAATGCTCTCTCAGCTGAAGCTAAATCATTTTCCTGATCTATACAACCCACCTCTCACCCAAGAACAACTCCCTCAGAGGGTGGAAGCCTCAAAGAACAAATATTCTCAATGATTCATGAGATGGTTTCTGAGGAGACTGTCAGCAATGAAATTCTCAGGAAAAGAGGGAGAGGGATACAGATGGAAGGAGTGAGAGAGATAGGGAGGGAGGGAGGGAGGGAGGGAGGGAGGGAGAGAGAGACAGACAGAGACAGAGAGAGAGACAGAGAGAGACAGAGAGAGACAGAGAGAAATATTGTTGATCACTCATCTGGTGCTTCTTCCAGGCAATAAATAAAAAGAGGAAAAATGAATGAGATGTTGGCAGAGTATACAGTTGGTCAAGTATACAGAAAGAGAGCTTGTGTAGAACTGATATGAAGGAAGCACTTTTTACTTCAACAATCCCTAATGTTTGAGACCTTCTACAATCTTCTCCAGGCCAATTTTTCATAGCTGCACAGTTTAAAGAGTCTTATGTCATCTCTTTCTAAATTATCCAGTAGACTTTATTTCAACATCACACTTTACTGCTGAATAGTTAGCATGGCTACTCTTATCCTGGTCTGACCCATGAAAGCTAAGACAATTTTATCTGGCCAAGAGAACCACAGGATTTCAGAATTTGAAACATCTCACAAGCCACACTGGTCTCCTTCTGCATTGGACACAAGAGGAGTGATTAATCTTATGCACTTTTGTACTTGCAATATTCTTATTCTAAGACAGTGGTTTCAACCTCCCTAATGCTGTGACCCTTACAGTTCTTCATGTTGTGGTGATCCCCAACCATACAATTATTTTGTTGCTACTTCATAACTGTAATTTTGCTACTGCTGTGAATTGTAATGTAAATATCTGATATGCAGGATAGCTTATATTTGACTGCCCAATGGAGTTGTGCCCTATGGATTGAGAATTACTGTTCTAGGAGAACAGTTTTATGATGGAAGTGGTGTTCAGTAGCCAGGCAGTTAATTGATTAAATTAAATATTAAGAGCTTTAGGTAGTGAGTTACATATAGTCTGACAATAGTAACACATATTTTAGAAAATAGTTATCTTAGTTATATATTAACCCTGCTGGTAGCTTTTTTCTGTTTCTCAAATTTCAAGAGGCAGTAGTTACCAACCATGGACTTAAAATTCTAACTTTACTTCCAAGCCCAGTATTTTGCTATCAATCTTAGACCTTGATTGTAAGGTCTTCCCACCCACACAAAGCCTAGAGAACAAATAGAGTCACTCCAGACATTCAGTGGCAGGGTTTTCTGTGTGTTCTGGTGTCTGCAACATAGTAATCTCCCTGATAATTTAAGCTCTAGAAATCTCACTTTGCAAGAAGTCAGTGCTGACTTCAGATGAGGTCAAAGCTAATATGCAGAGGATATGCTTCCATTCAGTCAGAATTTATTGAATAACCATCATGGGACAGTTCCTGTGCATCAACATAAACAATCATACCATCACTGGTGAGGTCACAGTGACTAAGGCCACATATGGGAGATACAGAGCAAACCAAATTTAAGTAGACTTGAAGGATGAAAGGTTTCCTGGTTGAGGCATAAGGAAAGGAATCCCAAGAGAGCTTTTAACATTTATCAAGTGCTTTCTATAAGCCCCATGCTATATCAAGGTGTAGTGGTATTTGCTCTGCCCATGACCTTGGGCTATAGGGCTGGAAGGAGGTGGTGCTTCCTGCCATTGTACATGACCTTTTAAAAGGAGAGGGAGAAGGGTCACATGCCCCTTCTCCCTGCTCCTGCCTGCTAGGTGGATTAGCTCCCAGTCAGATTAGAGGACAACTTCAGCTGTCTGTTCTGTATTTGTGAGTGTATTTCCTCAATGTACCTCAATAAATTTCCCTAGTACTTCATAAACAGACTCCTGTGGATTTATCGCTTTACTAAGGGCTTTACATGACTGTGTTACATTCATCAGCACAAGGCCAGAAGACAGGAAATACTTATATACCATTTTTTTCATACATGAGAAAATCAGAAATTCTAGAGGCAAGTCCTATACCCATGCTCCTATAGACAGCAGCTAGTAGTCTCTGTTGTATGTAACCTTGGTCCTTTTGATCTCAAATGAAACATTCTCCTAAATGATCATAGTTCCCTTCTGATTTGAGGTTTTCTCAACAATACAATAATCATTCAACTTTCTATGTTTATAAATAGGATAAGTTTTGAGGCTGTCTGTGAACACAGTCCTTGAGATTCCAGTCAGTATCTGGAGATTTTTACATTTTAAATGAGAATCTATTAATCAACGGTCCCTTTTAGAAAAGCTACATTTTTCATCCACAAAACCCAACAAGAAGAATCTAGAATAGGGTTTCAGATAGTTAAAGAAGCTCAGAGTAACTCCTAGTCCAAGACGTTTGGGAATTTTTAAAGCAGTCATGAAGCATATAGCCCAGAAATCAAGTTAAAACAAGAACTGAAGAGAAGAAAGTATAAAGAGCTAAGGAACTAAAGATGTCAACCAAGAAATGTCAAAGAGATGTGAGAGTTTAGAAAAAGAAGTAATGGGCTGGAAGTTAGCTCAGTGATAGAGCACTTGCCTAGAATGTGCCAGGAAAAAGATTCAATTCTCCACAAAATAATTAATAAATAATAGATGAATTAATGAATAAAAAAATAAGTAAATAAACGGTAACACCCCCATGACTTCCAAGAAGAGAGAATAAAAAGTTGTTAACATGTTCATAGAAAGCTGTCACTCATTGTTAGGTTTCAGATTTTGTTTGCATATTTGTTAATGTTATGGATGTGATTGCCCAATGGTTTGTAATATTAGATAGAACTTTGTGCAGAAAAAGGCCAAGTCTGGGCTGTGTTCTGTGTGGGATATTGGTGATACTTACTAAGGAAATGTGTACAAAGTTTGACCTTCTAACCACCCCATGAAGAACAGGACTTGGACTCTGGTGAAAAGAGTGATTAAGGAACACGTTGTGTGTACTGCTTCAGGTGAGACCATCAGGTTCAGCCTATCTGAGAAATGATCTTTGAAAGAAGGAAGCATCCACACAAAGGGGCAGAGAAGGTAGATTTGTGGCACAAGTAACAGTAAGAAAAAGGGTGTTGGAGTCATAGCTCAGTGTTCAAGGCAGAGGACACATTCTGGTCCAAATAGAGGAGAGAAACTTCCCATTATCTAGACACCTTGGAAAGGCTCAGAAAGGAAGATGCCACAAAAGGCAGCACTTTTTCTTTTCTAGACTCCTTAGCTCTCACTTTTTTCCCAAAACAATAACTTGAGTCTGAATAAGGATTGAGGATTTACTATCCTGGCATTAAGATCTGGAACTAACCCCAGTCTACTGCTTGGATGCTTTCTTGAAGGTTGTACAAAATAATGGACTACAGTAAATGAGACGGAGATGCCAGAGCAACCTAGACAGAATTACAAATGGCCAATGGCCTAAGGAGGGAGTGAGAATGTTAGAATAGGCGTAATAGCTGAGACCAGAACACACCATGAACTACTTACTAGAAGGAACCACAGATACTGCTCTATAGAAGTCATAATGAAGGTCCCACTGATGATGGAGAGCCAATATGAGAAGCTTGGGGAAGGTTTCCATCCATTGTCATGAAAGCCAAAGGTTGTCATGACGTTGGTACTAGGATGCTTTCTATTGGAGGAAGGCTATAAAATTATGTTGAATAACAAAGGCCAAGTGACTGCACTTAACCTTCAGAGGCAGAGTAGATGTGATTATCAGAACAAAAAGGGCTGGGGAGCAGTCAATTGTTTTGACCTGAAGGGGTCTACAAAATTGCTTAGAATGTCCCAGGAAACAAGACAGATGGACAACATTGAGGACATTGTTCAAATTGAATTAATATAATTCCTACCCCACCCCTTCACCAAAATCAAGAGCTAACTGTTGTTAAACAACACAATAATAAACTTGTTATTATTCGTCAAATTTCTAGCCCCAAATTAATTTATAAACACAGAGGCTGTTTTTCCTTCTTCTTCTTTTTTTTTTAAAAATGTATTCTTTCAATGTAATACATCCTGACTGCAGCCTCCCCTCCCTTTAGTCTGCCCACCCCACCCACACATCCATTCCTCCTCTGTTCCCCTTCAGAAAAGAGCAGGCCTCCAGGGATTTCAACCAAATATGGCATAACAAGATGTACTAAGACTAGGCACAAATCCTCATTTAAAGGCTGGATGAGGCAGCCCAGTAAGAGGAAAAGAATTCTAAGATCAGGCAAAAGAGTCAGAGACACCCTGACCTCCACTGTTAGGAGTCCCACAAAAACACCAAGCTATACAACCATAACATATATGCATAGGACCTAGCTCAGACCCATGTAGGATCTGTGATTGATTGATTGATTGATTGACTGATTTCTCTCTCCCTCTCTCCCCTTTCTTTCTTTCCTTCTTTCTTTCTTCCCTTCTTTCTTTCTTTTCTTCTTTCTTTCTTTCTTTCTTTCTTTCTTTCTTTCTTTCTTTCTTTCTTTCTTTCTTTCTTTCTTTCTTTCTTTCTTTCTTTCCTTCCTTCCTTCCTTCCTTCCTTCCTTCCTTCCTTCCTTCCTTTTTTCTTTCTTTCTTTCTTTTCCTTTTTCTTTTTTGCCAGTCCTGCTTTGTTCTAGCCTAGGTCTCTGGACTATCCAGCTTCTGGTTCTTGGCCATCCAGGCAGTATCAGGCATGGGCTGCATCTCTTGGCTTGGACCTCAAATTGGAACAGTCATTGGTTGGCCACTCCCATAAGCTCTGAGCCGCCATTGACCCCAGCACATCTTTCAAACAGGACAAGTTGTAGGTCAAAGATTTTGTGGCTGGGTTGGTATCCCAAGTTCCACTACTGGAAGCCTTGCCTGGTTACAGAAGATGGCCAGCTCAGACTCCGTATCCTGCATTACTAGGAGTCCTCACTAGAGTCACCTTCATAGATTCCAGGAAGTTTCCACCTTACTAGGTTTCCACATTGCCCTCTGAATGCACCCCCAATTCTAGTCATCTTTCCTGGTACTTTGTCCCTTCATTCTCTCCTTTCCCCCACCTGATCCCTCTTGTTTCCATCCCCATCTGTCCCCAGTGCAGCTGCAAAATCTATTCTATTTCCCCTTCCCAGGGAGATCCATGTATCCTCCCTAGAGACATTCTTGTTACTTATCCAGAGACTGTTTTTTATTTAAGTTCATTTATCCTCATATTGTTGTCATCTTCACCATCATCATCATTATTTTCTCTCTCTCTCTGTCTCCCCTCCTCTCTCTCTTTGTGTGTACTTAAGGGTGGATATGTCACAGTGCCCATGCAAACATCATAGAACAGCTTTTTTGATTCTGTTCTTTCCTTTCATTGTGGGTTCAGGGGATCAAACTCAAATCATCAAGCTTCCATCTCAAGTACTTTTTACACACTGAGTCATCTTGTCCACCATAGACTCAGAGGTTATTGATTGCAGGGCTATTTCATTCCCTTTGGGAAAGACCCAATAATAATGCCATCACATATACACCCAAGACACATTTCTCAAATGAATATTCTAGAGTAACTGTGCAAGAGGAAAATGCAATGCCTAGAGTTTCAAGCATAACTAAATGCGAGCTAATCTGATACTGATACAAGGGTCCCCAAATTGACATCTGGAGCCTCAGATGATGGTAAATCCCTGCTTTTCCAGGTATATTCTGGACTATGTCAATACTTCAGACCATGCATTGAGTTTATAGACACAAATTTCAATTTCCAAGTATACAATTAGATATTCTTGTTAGTGGGCAGATCATGGTTATTGTTCTTGACCTATGGAATGTGAGTAAAAATTATAGCACATTCCAGAGATTGGATCCACCATGTGGCCAAGACTCTTAGATAACACTGCATTTCTGGATGATTAATATTTACCTTGCCACCAAATACTCACACGATGAAGGGATGGTGGGCCTCTAACTGCTACTCAATTCACATATCACATTCTTGAAAAAGGAAAGCCAATTCATTATGGTGAAGGCTGTGAACTGTAGTAGAGTTGTGGTTATCTCAGCTCAGGTCCCACAATCAATTTCAAGTGTTTGTGACACAGATCAACACAGACTTTGGTCTTAAGTACAAGGCCACTATTCTGGATATTTCTCCAGTTCTATCAGGAAGGAAAACCATAACCACTTACATTAATGAGAAGAGTGACACCATACATTCACTTCTTTTCTCAGGACCAGCTTTTAAAGCTTCTATTGACTGGAGGAAAGATGCACCACGGTGCATGTGTAGAGGTCAGACACTTGCAGGAGCCAAATCTCTTCTCTACCAGGTGAGTTCTGGGAACACAACTCAGGTTAGAAATCTTGGTGTCAAGTGCGTTTGTATGCTGTGCCATCTCAACAGCCTTCTCAAAGATACTTGAAGTTTCTTGCTATCTGTCCTAATATACTCATCAGGATCTCATTTATATGAACACTGTCCAAATATCATGTGAGGTCTAGCAAGATGGCTCAGTGGGTAAAGGAGTTTGTTGCACAAGTCTGGCAACAAACCTGAGTGAGTTTAATCTATAGAACCTATGTCAAGGTTGAAGGAGATAACCAACTCGAAAAAGTTGTCCTCTGACCTCTACATGTGTTCAATGTTATGTACACACACACACACACACACACACACACACACACTCATTGTGCACACACATACATTAATAAATTTTTAAAAGATTGCATGCTAGCCTTCAACACTGATGTTATCACTTCAGTAATATTTGATAAGCAGGAATCAGTAAGTATTCTAGATCTGTCAAAATAAATACATGTCAAGAGGGATGGAGATCAACAATGGGAAGCATTAGCTATGCACGGTCTACCATATTAGTGAAGTTGTTAGGAGCCCAGTGGCTCAAGACAAGAGGAGAAGTATCTTCAAAGATGGGTAATTTTCACATCTTGTACTCATTATTATTAAAAAAAAGAAGCCAGAATCCTTGTGTACCATTGTGGATTTTGGAGGCAGCTTACTAACCGCATTTGAGAGTACTTTTCCAATTAAAATACCTAGCATCTTAAAAGTTCTATCATATTGTATGTGATCAAGAGGATAGGTATGAGGGAAAGCTCTGCAATAGTTTTGGACTAGAGGACTAGCTGCCTGCAACATGGTGCCCATGAACTGGCAGTCATGCTCTGTGATAGATAAGGATGTTGTCTCTAGTCCTCTAAAATTAGTAGACGTGACAGATCTCAGATTATTTCTACAGCAAAGAATGATTATTTAAATATGTAACTAGAATGATGCTAGTCCTGGTACAGATGGGGTATCTAATCACAAGTTACTAAAGAGGAGGGCACCATGAGCTGAATTTATCAGATTACCTTAATCATAGTATTGGATGAACAAAGCAACAATCTACTAGATCAGAAGTTCTCAACTTGTGGGTCTTGACCTCTTTGGGGGTCGAATGACCCTTCCTCAGGGGTTGCCTAAGACCATTGGAAAACACAGATATTTACATCATGATTTCTAACAGTAGCAAAGTTATTCTATGAATATATTTTATTTTATGAATAGTTATGAAGTAGCGATGAAAATAATTTTGTGATTAGGGTCACCACAACACGAGGAAATGTATTAAAGGGTCACAGCATTAGGAAAGTTGAGAACCACTATACTAAATGATAGAAGTGATATATTCAGAATTACAAGAGTCAAACCAATAGGAGTATATTATATGAAGATGTCCTTTAATATAGTGATATGTTTTATGAGAAAGATTTCTCTGACCTTGGTTATGTGGAGAGTGAGGGGGGATTCGTATGACTAAATGATGTAAGTATAATAAAAACCTGAGATAGTACTATCTGTACTCATTTGAGGTAAAAACATACTATTCATTAAATACAGCACCATTTGGCATTACAGACTACTAATGAGGGAAAATCTCCAAATGGAAAGCAGCATGGTTATTAGAATTTATACCTATCTTTGCATGATGGAGAAGCACCCTGAAGTGAAGATTATTCTCACATTTTGAGCAGTCCTGACAGGATCGTCTGTTTTAACAGGAATTTAGAAAGAGCAAGAGTTGATCGGAGACAAGGACATCTGTGAGTGAAGCATGTGGATGTGCCAATGGAAGTCAAAACAATGCTGATCTTTTAATCTCTTAGTAATAATGTACATTAAAGAATGTCTATTGCAGAAATCTTTAATATATGATAATGCATCCACCGGCTGTCAGCTAGTCTCTATCCTTGGTAAACCCTGTAATTAGGCAATGGACTCATGAACTGAGTAGCCATTGTGTCATAGATAAATGCTATACATTGGTGTAGCATTAATCTTAAAGGGTCTTATTAATAAAAACAAACCCAGAGCCAGGTATTGGGGTGAATACTGAATGATCAGAGAAACAGAACAAGCCACAGCCACCTCACCTTGCCAGTTCTTCAGTTGATCCGATTTCTTCAGACTGGAAACCTCTGTGTCCTCATCTCGAATGAATCTCAGCTGAACTGTTGCTCAAAAGCCTAAAAGCCTAACAAGCTCTAGTTCCTGGTCCTCACACCTTATATATCTTTCTGCTTTCTGCCATCACTTCCTGGGATTAAAGGCTCACTCCCTGGGATTAAAGGTGTGAGTCACCATGCCTGGCTGTTTCCAGTGTGGCTTTAAACTCACAGAGATCTGAATGGATCTCTGCCTCCCAAGTGATAGGATTAAAGGCATGTGTGCCACCATTTTCTGACCTCTATATCTAGTGGCTGTTCTGTTCTCTAGCCCTAGATAAGTTTATTAGGGTACAAAATATTTTGGGGGACACAATATCACCACACATTGGCTTGACTTTGAGGTCTTCTGATCATGGCAGAATAAGCTTCCTTTTGCTATCAGCTGTTCATATTGTCAACAGAAGACCAACATTGCATCTGCTGATATAATTTCCCAAAGAGATCTGTTCGTCAATTTGTAGCAGTTTGACTATATTATGTTTCTTGCGTCCTTGAAGAGGTATCATTTCATCCTTAAATGAATTGATATTTACTCTGCACGAGACTCATCCTTCCCTATCCCCTGTGTTTCCTTGAGTACCACCACCAAAATGTCTGACTTATGGGCATAGAATTCCATTCCATATCTTTTACTAAATAGGACATTTACACTATCATTGTGCAATCCTATACATTGTGTGCTATTTGTGAAGACTTCTTTGGTCTCAATGTCACTGTTTCAACCTTTTATGTCATCTTAGAAGACTCCTTATTCATACTCCTAGTCAAAGTGAACTAGCCTAAGAAGGATGGCCATGGCTGTTGCAGCTTCTGCCTTCCCAACCTCTCACAGCTGTGCTCATCAGTATGGAATTGGGTTTTGGCAGGTCATTATGAGTCCTCTTCCACTCCTCGCTGCTTGTGGTCTCAACACTTCAACTCACTATTGAGTCCCTGCCTTGGGCACCCTGCTGACATCCAAACTAGAGAAAGCCTCAATATGCATGAACAGCATAATTACACAGACTGACTTCTCCCTTCTGAGATAATTATAAAAATAAACTGCATTTTTCCAAACAAATCAAATGTACAGATAAGGGGAAGGGTATCTTGTTGGGCTTAAGGGAACTCAAACATATTCTGGCTGTACGCCCACAGTCAGAAGCACAGCGAATATTTTGCCTTAGCAGGGAGAGACTTCCCATCAGAACTCTTATGGGAAATTTGTACCAGCAATTCCTAGCCTCATAAACAGGAATCCTGCTGGCAATTTGTTCTGTAAGGAAAACAGAAAAAGTGCTGATGTGGCTTCATCAGGACCTATATCCTGGGTTTCAGCAAGAAAAGAAGTAATTGAAACAATTCCTGACTCGTGGCCTGAAGGGCTTTGCAATTTTCTTATTTCGTGTCTCACAAAAGTTCTGAGCCCAGAATACTTAGTATAATAAATCTAATGAATAAAATATTTGAAGAACTATGAATCTGGACAGTCAAAGACAAAGCAAAATCAAGTCCTCTGCTTGTTTATGTATAGAAACTTAGATTGAACTCACAGACATCCTTGAGTGGTAAGTAAGCCATGGGGCCTTCCTTCTAGTCTGGCCCCATTACTTATTTGTGATGATCAATCCATTTTTTTTTGTCATGGCCCAAAGAATCAGTGGTACTGACGACAAGGAGAGGTGAGATGCAAATACTCCACTCACATATTTTGTACAGAAATAAGAAATAAGACTTCAAAAACATTCATGTGATGAGGGCATCGGCAGTGTGAGCTGAAGTATCAAGAAGTGAGACAAGTCAGGCAATTGTGGATGGGTATCTGGCCAGCAGCATTCTGGGATGAGTATACCAGCAATGAATGAAGTCTGAAACGATAAAAAAATAATTGGCTCTATGTTGAACTCTGTGAATATATCACCTTTAGATAGAAACACAAGGGAGAAGATTCAGCTTTGGGACAGAACTCTTACATGAACCAGAAAGGATGCTGGCTAGAATTCCAAGCAGTCCCCTAAACTAGGTAGAGGAACTAAACAAAGAAAGTGTTAAAAAAAAAAAGGAAGAAAAATAAAAGTACACACACTCACCTTCATCTAGGGTCTGAACATAAGTGAAAAGAAATAAAAGTTTGTATTTTAGAGCCCCACCAACCCTTGGAGCTTGTTCATGTCACACAGTGTCTTGAATCAGATTGGCACTACTGTGTCTCAAAAGGCACAAGGCTCAGATACTAGACTTGTTCTGACACATGAGACTTCGTTTCAACAGACACAGTATAGGCACTGATGAGCAAGACTGTCAACCTACCACTGGAGCTTGTTAATACTCTCCACATCTGAGAGGAGTCTTGGATCAGAAGTGGAGGTTGGCATACCTGTTTGCCAAGGATATATTCTATACCAGTTTACTTAGGGTATGAAATATATCAGGCAGTAGGTTGAATGCTTTATTGTTTCAGTGAACAAAAGTAAGAAGTTAGAGAAGATTTTCGTACTTCTAAAAGAAGACAACTTTTGAAAAGTCATCTCCCAAAAAAACTTACCCACCATGTCTATCCTACTTATTTTATAGAATGGATGTCTTGTTTATATAACCAGAGAATGGGTTACTATGTGTGAACAGAACAGAAAACACTGACATCCTGGGGTAAAGACATGTCCTTACCATGTCAAACCTTATCCTGTGTAACTGGGTTGTTCCATGTATCTACTACATCTGAATTAGCAACACAACAGTCCTGGAATGGAATAATTTCATCTCTGGCAATCTTTTCTCTCCAGAAGCTCTTATTCCTCTCATCCATAGTACTTGTGAGTCAGATAAACTTAATATTCTGATTTCCCCCACTTTTTTGTATATTTAAACTTCAATGCTTTACATGATTCATGTCCTCTTTTTCTGTGTGTCTTCCCTCCTTTTTTCACTCTGAAGTGCCAACACCAACTATTCTCAGAAGTACATATCTCATGGTCCTTTGAGGTCAGATCTCCATGGTATTACAGAATGAATCATCTATTGTAGTAACTTATATGTGTGAAATGTATCAGAGATGGTAGAAGTAGATGAAGGTGCTGATAACACCTAGGAACATCCACTGTCCACTGAGCTTTTTTGCTTCCTGTGTGTTTTTGTCGTTGAGCGCCAAAGAAGTGTCCTAAGACAGAAAGGAAGCCATGATATTATTTTTTCAGCTCTGGTTCCACTGAAAGAATGAGTTGCAATCCAGTCATAAATATGAGTTATATTTTCTTCATTCATGTAGTATGTGTATCTTTTGTAGGGGCCCTGCTGAAGGCTTCTACTTAGTAACTCAAGATGAATTTTACTGAGGTTCTCTGATTCTTTCATGGTGCTTTGATAAAGTATGTGTCATGTAAACTGAAAACCAGAATTCACTGCTGATATTTGAGGTCTTAATATCATAAAGTATGTGACATTTAGCTCCTGAAGGAGGGAACCTGTAGTACCCACTCATTGTATTAGCTGACAATCACTGAAAGCTGTTCAGAGACTAGTCTCCAACTTTTTTCCTAGAAGATAAATAGCTGCTAGTAAGCCACCTTCCCTGTGTCCTTGGATCACCAGGGCAGAGGCAGGAATGCTAAAGCTAATGTTGATCACCCTCTTTGCATTATTAGGGCTATGTATCATTGGATGCTACCCCTTTCTCTTCCTGTTTTCATAGATAGATATTCTAAGTATCTTATACATCCTCAATAATCTTTCACAATGGGAAGAAATTTAAATTATCTAACAAGTAAATTTAGCAGCAGAAGCTTGACATTTATGATTGAATCCCCTTCCACTTTCTTCTTTGAGTTCATCTGATTTTTAGAAAGTGCTCCCTTCTCTGTTCTTAGTTAAATTTCATAACATCCCTGTTCCTTTGGGTAGAATGTTTCTGGTCATCCATTACTAACAGACTTGGAGTGAATAACTGTTTGTCATGAATTTATGTATTAGGAGATCACTGCTGCCTCATGTTTGGTGTTATTTTGCAATAATTCTCCATCACGAACAAGTTATTTAAATCTTCATCTGCTAATTCTTTGTCTCTCTCAGTGTATTCAGGACTCAAACAAGAAAAAGAAAGATATACTTTGTTAGGCTACCTAGAACTGGAACATATTCCATCAAAATTTTTCACACTGTACATATCTACCAAGTTTTCTTCTTTAGTGAAATCCAAAACTGCAAAATAAAAACTGTATCATAAAGGGTGAAAATTATGTTCTTAGTGATCTAGTCCCATTATGATCTCTTCTCTTATGAAAATCTCCTTATATTTTTTTAGCTTTCTAACTTTGGAAGGACTAATCTTGAACATAATAGAGACATAGCTGATGCACATTCAAGGTGAAATTTTAAGACTATTGGAGAATTTGGCCACAGGTGAAATTAAAAAAAAATCAAGTGTCCTATACTTTTTAAAAATAAAATTCAGAATGATTTTAAAGCTGCAAGATAAGTAGAAATTAGGTATTTCTGAAACCAAAAGCCTGCAGGCAGGAGTAATGAAGAGGCTGAAACACAGGAAAGCATTTTTGGAGTGAAAAATCCCCCTAATATCAAATTTGATACGGCTGAAGAAAGGACACCTTTGGTATCCAATATCATAATTACTGTTTATTTGTACAAAACCAAAAGCATTATGTTTTCATACAGCTTTGAAGTAGACAAAACAACAACATTTAGGGACCCAAAAGTAGAGCAGTTTTCAGCAAAGGATTTTGCACAGCAGCATTTTGAATGGCTCCATTGCCTCTTTCTTGAGAAAAACCAGATGTTATGAACCCAAATGATGCATGTCTTAATGGCCTTTTGGGGTGGAAAGACTTTAGTTCTCTACATGTAGACATAAGAAATGTCCAATTTTACACTAAAATGTATCACACCAGGATATAAATCAAGAAACTTTGATGGGAAATTTTTAATGAGGTTTTCTCCAATGCAGGATCATCATTGAATTGCTAGTCTTCCATGTTTGAGTCCAGGTCAGCTTCCAAGAGTGTTAGTCTTAATAGAGCACCCTCTAAACTGATCCATGATGTGAGATGATGTATATACCTGTCCCACATCAGTAACTCCAAACACAGCCAAAATGGGGAGGTTAAAGTGGGGAGGTTACTAGGATTTTTCTTTCACATTAACACATAAAACAACACAGATACCCAAAGTTTACCCACTGAATTGAGTTTTCTGAGAAATTTAAAGTTTTCTAAGTATTTCCATTTGTTTTAATTGTAGCATAGAGAGGAACAATCCATGTTAATTCCTGTCCCTTTACACCTCTAATCCAAGTGTATGCTGTTCATCTGAAATTCATGATTCAGAGTTGGGGAACTGAGAGATTTTAAACTAGAAATATGGTACCTCGACCCATCTGGCTTGGACTTATACCCCATGATAAAACAGTTTCACATTTCTAGTGAAGCATATGACATTAGTACAACTCAAGATAAAGATGAAGCCAGTATGCCTACATGTGACACATTGGACTCTAAATAGCCTCAGATGATGTTTGGCCGCCAAATGCTTTGCAAAACAACTTTGGATTTTCAGGATTTGGGGATTTAAGAATTACAAATAAGAGATTACTTTCCTGTAGTAATATTGATAAGCTCTGAAAATAATTACACTAAGAATTTACATATATTATTTTATTTAATCCTCTCAGCAGCTTTATTAAAAGACAACTATTCTAGTTCTTGTATAAATGTTTTTAAAAATGACTTAAGCTAGCTAGTTAGAGTAAGAGAAGGTTTTGAATCCAAGAATTCTAGTATCAGAGGCTGTGATTGCACTGATTCTTTTTTAATTTTTAAACCTTATTATTGAAAAATGTCACAATTAAAAAAAAATCACATATTGAAATTAACCAGACCCTGGAGGCTGTGGTTTTAAATACATATTTTTTTGTCTTCTTCACTAAAAGGGTAGTGTTAGTCTCAATAGTGAATGAAACTGAATCCATAGATCATTAGAAGTGTCCTTAAGAATAGTAAATGAACCTTCAATGATTGTAACCACTTCCTTTCCTGAAA
Source organism: Peromyscus maniculatus bairdii (assembly GCF_049852395.1). Lineage (NCBI taxonomy): Eukaryota > Metazoa > Chordata > Mammalia > Rodentia > Cricetidae > Peromyscus > Peromyscus maniculatus. Next base: position 11,068,918 of record NC_134871.1, on the reverse strand, counting down.
CCAGATGGCCATCAGGTAAGTCCTCTTCTCCCTGACACCGGTTTAGAGATTAGTATGCCTACTTCATAGGCTGTCAGAGCCTTTCTTTAGGGCCTTCATGGTCAGGCCATGACAGGTACTCAAGTAGATGGAGTCCATAAACACTCACTGGAGAGGCTACATCTTTCTCACATCTTTCTCTCCCACCCACCTGTGTAGTTCAACATTCCCTCCTTGATGGAAAATGAATGATGGAACCTTCCTAGATTCTAGATCACAAAATAAGAACTGAATGGGTTCCTTTGTACATGAATAGTTTATGTAAAGAACGATCATTTTTATAAGCATGCAAAACTCACCTGCTGCTCAGAAATAGGCAGTATTGAGGAATGTTTTGTCTCCTGCAACAAAACAAGCCTGTTCAGTCTCATTCATGGAGGAAGATGAACTGTGTGGAAATCTGGGGAGTGAACTATTTTAAAAGCTTATAGACTATCTTCTCATTCCAAATGTAAAGCCCAAAGCAGATTAATCCTTTCACCAGTATTCTTTCTAGTTCAGAGGTAGCCCTGTTTCTATTTGCATTTGCTCTGAAGTCACTGTACACTGCTGCTGTGTTTGGTCCTCTCCCAAACATGCCCCAGTATGCCACACCATTGAGCAGATGGTGTCCTTCAGAAATGTCTTTATCTAATGCTTGTTTGCTAATAAATTCAACCCATGATGCCAGTTAACAAGAACTCAGTATCTCTCATCAGATGTTCTAACTTCTCTTGGGTTTACACTACAGTAGAGAAAGCAACTTAATGTTCCCCTATTCATACTCAATTTCTATGTCACCATATCTGTTTAGTTGATTACTGTCTTGAATGGCCCCTGCAATGATTTAAACTATCCTAAGATCATGAAGCCAAGTCCATGTGGTAGCTACTTCCACATCTGCTACAAACAGAAGAATTCTACCTTTGATATTAGCTAGCTAGGAGAGACAAGTGAGCATGCAGTCTGACTGGACTGAAAAAGTGGATGATCATACCATCCCAGGAGGGCTGAGTGGCAAACCCAGAAATGCAGAGATGCTAATTCTCAAAGAACAATTAAACAAATGTGACAAAGCAATGGGAGCTAGATAGACATCTCTCCTCTCTCCCCCTTCCCATGTTATGCAGCATAGAATCTATTAGACCCTCTAAGTAATAGCCCCAAACCTATAGTATTCAACTGTCCTTGCTAAACAATATGTTCAGGAATGAACCCTTCATTTTTGCATGCCTTCTATCTCTGCTTTATTCTTTTTTATACATACCCTTGGCTTCACTAAGATTAGTCTGCCCAATAAAATATTAGCTCTGAATTTTGACTACAAATTCTGTTATTTAGTAAATTAGGTTTTCATACATTCCACATGTCTTCGCAATTCTTTATTTCTATCTCTTTCTAAGTTTTTTCTTCTCCTGATTTCTGTTTACAACTCCAGATACCCCCAGAATTTCAGCTTTCCTTCAAGATACATTATTACCATCAATTAATTTTCTGATCCTCCTGCTGTGGATATCATTCTGTAAAAATAAAACACTGATTGGCCAGTGGCCAGGCAGAAAGTATAGGCAGGACAAGGAGAGAGGAGAATTCTGGGAAGTGGAAGACTGAGTGAGGGAGACACTGCCAGCTGCCACCAAGACAAGCATCATGTGAAGATGCTGATAAGCCACGAGCCACGTGGCAAGGTGTAGATTTATAGAAATGGGTTAATTTAAGATATAACAACAGTTAGCAAGAAGCCTTCCACGGCCATACAGTTTGTAAATAATGTAAGTGTCTGTGTGTTTATTTTATAAGTAGGCTCCAGGAGTGGCGGGACTTGGCAGGAGCTGGAGAGAAATTCTCCAGCTACATCCTCCAATCAGATATAATATTTCTTATGAAAAGCAAAATCTCAAATTTGGGCCATTTGAATAAGAATGGCCCCCATAGGCTCATGTATTTGAATGCTTAATCACCAGGCGTGGCACTATTTGAAAGGATTAAAAGGATTAAGAGGTGTGGTCTTGTTAGAGGAAGTGTGTCACTAGGGATGAGCTTTGAGGTTTCAAAAACCCATGCCAAACTCAGAGTCTCCCTCTTGGTTAGCAGATCAGGATGTAGCTCTCAGCTGCTTCTCCAGTGTCAGGAGTGCTGCTGTGATCTCCACTATGATAATAATGGACTAAACCTCTAATGTTGTAAGCAAATACCCAGTTAAATACTTTTCTTTTCTAGCAGTTGCCTTGGTCATGGTATCACTTCACAGCAATAGAGCAGTGACTAAGGCACCCTTTATTATTATATATGATATGTATAATTATGCCCTGTGCTTTACTAAATATTTGTTTCTCCTATGAGAGGTTGAACTTAATAAAGGCAAAGACTGCAGTCTATTAATTTGGAATATCTATCCATACAGAGTATATATAAAGAACTCTCCAATGTAAGCTAGTGTGGTAGTGTGGGCCTGTAATTGCAGCATTCTAGAGACTGGAGATGGGAGGGTTGTTAATTGGAGGCTTCTTTTGGCTACATATCTAGACTATCTCAAAACAATAACAGAAGGGCAGAATTAGGAGAAGAAAGACGAGTGGAGAAAAGCCAGGAGTGAGGGTCCATACCACCAAGTCTTCAATACAAGGTCATTCCACACCAGAGGTAGGTTTTGCTACCTAATTGTCCTCTCTCTCCTATTGTTGGTCACACATTCCAACCTGTGCTTTCCCCAGAACAGAAGGGGGTAGGCTCTTAAATCCACCCATTGTTTCTTACCATTTTTATCCCTGTAGTTATCAAAGTACTACCTTAATTTCTTCATATCCAGAAACCCCGTTATGTCTTCTAAAAATGAAAACAAATGTAACATCTCAACTCTTCTTTGAAGCTTCCACTAATATAACTAGGGTCCTTCCCCTATAATTTAATGATCTTGAATTTAACTCCACTGTAATAATGGAGTTTAGTGTCACCAAGCTATTTTTATAAAAGTCAAATATAAATATCATTTTTATTTTCCAAGGGTATACAGTCCTTGTCCCACTGTTCAACTCTGCATTGCATGACAGTATAAAATATAGACAACATGTGAATAAATGGAACCATAATGTTCAAAAATAAAGGCAATGGACAGACTTAATCAACAGGCATACTCTGCCAACTCCTGGAAAAATCCACTGTAATTTAAAAAAAATATATCAATAAGCTCTTTCTTCTTAAACTCACAGCAACATTTGGCACTTATTAGGTGTTCGGTAAATATTCATTCCATGAGGGAGTTTACCAACAAAGATGAGTCCTTAAATTTTGATTTTCATAGTCTCCCTCCCTGTGTTTCCAATACAGAAAATCCCTCCTGAGTATGACTCTTTTTTGGCTTGCATCTGTTTTAAAGTGTGGAATTGGCTGGTGAGATGTAGTAGGGAGTTTCATGCCAAACCCCAAGAAATGTTATTGTTTTTGCCAGAGAGCTGTCTGCCAAAATCTGGAATCCATCTTCATTACAGGGGTGTTAGTAGATATTGAAATTGTCGCATTTATCTGGGCAGTTAACAATCCCATTGACTCATTCTCCATGGCCTAATAAGGTTTTCTGGCTGTGAAAGGTATAGTTATATTATTAAGTGGTATTGAAAGTACAAATGGCTATACAAAAGTGTACAACCTCATTGATAATTCTTCATTTTTAATCTTTTAACTGTTAATGATTTTTCATTCTGAAGTATTTTTGTATTTGCCAACCATTTTACCAGCGCTCATTTTTCCCTCAGCTAGTCTGAATTTTTCCATTGCTTCTAATACCCACTTTTGGCTGCTTCTTTACAGGTGGTACCACTTTTCTTTCATTCCCACTATGAGAAGGTCATTAGAATAGCAGGCATGGTGATGCATCCTATTTATAAACTCAGCAGGAGAATTAGAATGTTAAGGTGAGCCTCTGGAAAAGGTGACCCTGAAATACATGAGGACATGTTTCAGAAAAGAAGCATGAACATAGGTATTTGAGTCTCAAAGTCTCTGTTCCCTCTGCTTTTTAAACTCCTCTAGACTACTTCTGCCAGGCTTCATTTTCACCAAATTCTATGTTCCATAATTTACCTCAAGTATCAATTTTCCATTATCTGAAGATCTAAAAAATCAATTTGGGAAATTCTAATGACAATTTACAGAAGGATATTATAAGATCAATCATATCAACACATTTAATGGCAAATGGAGTATTGTGTTTGTGGTTTAAAGACATGCATTTGTTTTTTTTTATAGGAATGATTAATATGCCAATTTCCTTTTTGCTTAAAAAGCTGTGTTGATACCACAAAGAGGGAAAAACATATGGTAATATGTGAAAGGCAGGCTGTGCTAAATATAATATTCAAATAAATTACAACAAAAGCTGGTGATATAACCAAATACATTAGGTTCATATTTAAGGATTAAGGCATCAACTGTTATTTTCTGACAATATTTTGTAGCCATGGAAGATGCAGTAACTTCATGTTGATCAAATATAATAATAATTAAGAGTCCTATACATTACTCAGGAAACATTACTAAACTCACATATTACCAACATAGAAAAAAGAAATTCTCATTTCACTCATGGGGTTCTAGTACCTTCTCCTTAGATGTATGATAAGAAAGACAGTTGTTTTCATGAAAAAAAAAAAAGCATGAAGGACCAATAACCCTGAGTTTTCTTTCAAAACCTCACAATAGCTGATGCCACATAAACACAGCTAGAGAAAAGCTGAGATCAGAACATCCACTGACCCATTCTGAATGCTTGGGAAATTTTAAATGCATCTAGTCAAGCACTAGGAAGCTTGAAGAATGGATCTGAGCACCAGAGTCTTTGTATGGAGAAGTAAATAAGAAATGAGTCAAGAATCAGTGACTTTAGCATTGCTAAAGGTTTACTGAAGAGATTACACGATAAAATACCGACTTAGATTTTGAAAATCTTCTATCACCATATGTAATATAAACACATTGGTCTTAGACAGTGTGGTGAGAGAAATCTCAGCCCTTGAGAGGATAAAAGCAAAGACTTTATAGAGGAGATGGTAACTTGAGAAGGATTTTCAGATTTGGCAATCAAGTTGTGAAAGGGAAAGAAGTGAAACGTGAGTAGGTGGGTGGGAGTCAGAATGTTTAGAGCTAAATTGTCATATTATAGAAGTGTGGGAACTAGAGAAGAAAGTGAAGTTATGTATGCTAGTACACAGGTCCTGAGACAACCCGCTTCAGATAGAGGTTGAAACGTATGTTCCTCATCACTTGCCATCTTGAGGGAAATGCTGGGGCTGTACTGACTCTTAAGAACGTGCTTGAAAAGAAAAGAGTACTATCATAGGGCAGACTTTTGGTCATGGGCAAGACAGACTTGTTTTATTTTATAAAGTGATGGTTTGCATCACACGGTACTGGGACTGAGTGCGTAGAAATGGAAGTCAGAAGCTTGGATCTTTGAAGATTTCTTGGGAGAAATATGTCAAGGTGGAAAACCCAAAACAAGACACCTGGAAAATGACAGGGAAGAAACAGAGACATGAGACAGAAATGATTAAAAAATGAAAACCAGCAATCAATATTTTATAACAAAAGGAAGGTGTTAAATTCTTCACAACTCATGTTTAGTCTATGAAAGTAGGAGAGAAAAACTTTAGAATTGTGGACATTTCTTTTGATTCTACAAGTCTATGACTTTAGGACTCCTAACAATTTAATGTAAAATTAAGAAAGTCAATTTAATGTAAAATTAAGAAAGTCTTTTTCCTTATGTCATAATTCAAACTTCTTTTTTAGAACTATTGTTAGTAGTTTTTGAAAACTTGAATATTAAATACTTTAGTTTAATTAGCTTAAATCAATATTGGAAACAAATGAAATATATAAAAAAGAGAATTGGCTGAATAAGTCCAATAAGTAAAATCTGATATGTTTGAGTTGTGGAATTATGAAACATCATACATCAACTAAAATAAGAAATTAAAATCTGTGTACCAAATAGAGCATAAAGGCATATTGTTGAGAGAATAAAAACAAAATTTAGAACAATGTTTATAGAATGGCATAATTTATAGAAATAAATAAAAAATAAACAAACTTGAGCTATCTTCTGTGTGTTCTACACGTCCAGGGATTTACAGTGGATCAGCCTGGCTGGGTTTTCCTTTTAGGTCTCCTGGATCCTGTGTGGAATATGATTATTCTAACTACGCCAAGTAACCATGTGTGATAGCATATCATGGAGAATGGTAAATCAAGATTCTCATGAAAATGACTAAAGGATTGATTGAGAATCACCAAATTATACTCAGGAATAAGACCCATATATTACTTAAACTCTATACTTCATCATGTTATTTATAAATGATCCATAGTGGGTTCTAGCAATTATCTATGGTTTCTCTTCATATGGTAGTTTGATATTAAGTCTTTGCCACAGTGGCTAGGGAAAGAGTCTTTGGACAGGTCTTCTAAGATTATCATATGATTGGCTTGGGGATTTTCATTTTCTGGGAGTGGAAATTTTTCACCAAGTCAGAGACCTTCGATGAGAGTTTTGTTTGATTTTCTACACTTACTTGTCAATATATCCATGCCAGTTGTCTGACTCTGACTTGGAGTGTTTGCTATACTTCTGCTCCCCTTGCATAATTGCTGGCTCTGTGGTGATCTCACACAACCTCATGCCCATGCAAAGGGTTCTTAAGTCAATTGGTGGAGATATTTTTCTGATTTAGAGTACAAGTTGAAATCAATCTCTCCTTCGCCCAATGTAGTATTAGCTCCAATGTGCAGCAGGAATTGGTATTTTATTCTCCTTTTTTTGTGTAATAGAGTATTAATTTTAGTTTAGTAGAAGGCTTGCATAATGCTGACTATATTTGCTAAACTTCAGTGCAGTTAGGTGTGGCATGTGGCTGGTTTCAGGCCAATGTAATACATTATCAATGTGTATAACCTCCATGTTCTGCCCCAAAGAGAAGAATATTTTATTCTCATGAAAATCTCTTCTTAATGGATTGAGACCTTAAAGAAAAGGCCCAGAGAAGTAGTGGGGGGAGGAAAAGACTGAGTTTGTCATGTTTGATAAGAATATTTGACAAGACCATTGGCTATTACTGCTGATCCATGGAGTTGATCAAGAGTAAATAGACTTACATAGAATAAAGTTTTGAGGGAATTATGGTGCCAGATAAATAAATAGGGAAGCCCAGATTGCCAAAGCCTGAAGTGTCAGTAACCTAAAACCCTATAGATCTTTGAGCCTGGCATAGTAGATTTGACCACAAAGGAGGTATTCTCTCCTGTGTCCACTTCAGATGCAATGAGAGAAGTCTATAGATAAGAAAAAAAATCCCAGAAGAAAAAACTAGAATTTGTGGATAGGGAGCCAGTTAGGATAAATGAATTTAGATACTGGCCTCAGTAAAAAATTTTAGGTGGCACAGGATCAGGAGGATAATATTTCAACTTAAGTATTTCATTAAGTACAACTAGTACAAAAATCTGCAATGAACAAAATGTCCTTAAAATGCAAATAATGACAAGATCAGTACCCATGGCACAGGAGCCATACTGGAGCCAGAGACAAAAGGAACAGACAATAATACCGATCCTGTCTTTATTAAAGATTGACAATTCATTCATCACAGATCCTTTGCATTCATTTTATTTGTTTAAAAAATATTTCATTAAAATACTTTTATCTTGAGAGGATATCAGAGAAGGTAACGAGTAATGAACAGGATTAAGATATATTATATGTATGAAAAATGTCACACAAGTAACAGAAAACAGGGAAAGCTTGCACTTGAGTTCAAATTCTTGACTGTCACTCAGGAACATACAAATTGGTTTTTAAAAATAAATTATTGACATGTGTATGCATGCCACTGCACATGTGAATCTATGTGTATGTGTGTGCATGTGTGTGCCACATGCCCTCTTCGATTTTTTCCTTTTTTTTTATTTTTTAGTAAATTTATTTTACAACATCATTTAGTTCAACATAATAGCCACAGATTCCCCTGTTCTCCCACTCTCGCCCCCCTCCCCCTCCCCCCCACCCCACCCCCCATTCCCACCTCCTCCAGATCAAGGTCTCCCCCGAGGACCGGGATCGACCTGGTAGACTCAGTCCAGCCAGGTCCAGTCCCCCCCTCCCAGACCGAGCCAAGCGTCCCTGCATAGGTCCCAGGATTCAAACAGCCAACTCATGCAACGAGCCCCGGACCCGGCACCAACACACAGCTGCCTCCCAAACAGATCAAGCCAAATGACTGTCTCACCTGTTCAGGGGGCCTGATCCAGTTGGGGGCCCCTCGGCCTTTGGTTCATAGATCCTGTGCTTCCATTCATTTGGTTATTTGTCCCTGTGCTTTATCCAACCTTGGCTTCAACAATTCTCGCTCATATAAACCCTCTTCTTTCTCACTAATTAGACTCCCAGTGCTCCACCAGGGGCCCAGCCATGGATGTCTGCATCCAGATTCCTCAGACCTTCCTTGGATGGGGTTTATGGCACAACTAACAGGGTGTCTGGCCATCCGCCCTCTTCGATTTTGTGCCTATGGAAACTGCTTTGATCACTTCACTGGCTGCTCCTTGTGGTCTGCTATCTAGGAGGGACACAGAACATTCTATCAAGAGAGCAGAATAAAGGATGTTAGGTGCACTAAAGAAGGAGTTACTGCACTTCAAAATGAAAGAGCTACCATAGAGTGGATGTATCTCCCTTAAAATCCTGTGGTGAGGCCTTATCCCTCAGCACCTCAGAAGTGACCATATTTGGAAAACAGTCCTCTGGAGGTGAATTTATATTAAAATGAGGCCTGTTAGGTAAGCAATCATCCAGAATTCCTTGTATTCTTTATGAAAAAGTAACACCAGTGATGTACCCAAAGGAAAGAGAGCAGGAGGTCTAAGTGTGGTGGCCACCTGCAAGCAAGAGGAGCACCATGGGAAAATGACTTATCAATACCTTTATCTCAGATTTCTAGTGTCCAGCTCTGTAAGATCTAGTTGTGTTGCTTACATGTCTCAGTTATGTTGCTACAGCAGTCTTGTTGAACTTACACAAGAGTCCTTAGGATTGCCTCTTCTGACTCCTCATTTCTTCTATGTGAAAAGACATGGGGATTTGTTTTTAAGCTTTAATTGCCATTATGAAACTTTCAGCTGTGTACAACTCACAGCTTATGTGCGATATGCAGCTATGAACACAGCTCAACACAAAATCGTTTAGGATGGGTCTACCATCTTTAAAGTTGTTTATATAGCTCTTAAGCATGAATTTTGCGAATGACAATGTAATGTCAAAACAACTCAGGGGGCTATCAGTAACCAAAAAATTGAGGACATGAAGTTGGGGTGGAGAAAGAGTGGGGAATAGAAGTAAGGGTTGATGGGAGGTAATGATGGATGAGTAAAATATGTTTATGAATTTTTAAAAGAATAAAAAATATAGTCACGGTTGCTGAGAGAAGGATGACTCCCTGACGTGTTATCCAATCCCAGTGGTTAGGCCTCCTGATATGTACATATGAGCAACACTAAATGGTCTCAGTAGCTTGTATCCATACATGTGTGTATATATGCAATGATAATAAAGGAGAAGTCATGAACTTGGAAGAGAGTAGGAAGGGTGGGAGAGGGGAGAGGTTGAAGTGGAAATCATGTAAATACAGTACTCACATATAATATTCTCAAATATTTTAATTAAAAATGAAATAAAGTACTATACTTGATAAGTGTGTGTGTGTGTGTGTGTGTGTGTGTGTGTGTGTGTGTGTGTGTGTGTGTGTGTACATTTATTAAAAGGGTTGAGCACCACTGAATGAAAGGTAACATAATAGGCTGTTCAGGTTTCAACATACTGGACAAAGAACTGTACCTTCTCCTGAAGAGAACTGTGGTTTACCTAGGAATCTGAGGCACTGAGTTGGAAGCCATCACTGGTATGTGACCTTCAGAGAGGATATCTGTTTGTTTTCAGAGCATAAAGAAGGATAAACAAGCATACCAGAGTGGACAGGCGTCAGAATTACTACTGACTCCCAACACGTATATTTCTTTAGTAACAGAACCCCAAATCTCAACTACACTGAAGGCATTCATACAAAACAAAGCTTTAAATGGTATTGACTATTATATTCTGAGCAAGAGATTATGCATAGAAGACATGTGTGCAAATGCAAGATCATGCCCTGATTAGGTAATGGCACCCCCCCTCACCTTTCTTCATCAAGATGTTTCAAGCATTGACTTTGTGACTGAGATGTTTTTAATTGTACAAACAAGGTCTGTAGTGACTCTGCTCAGACCACAGATGTCTTTTTCACCCAGTTTGCACCAGCAAGTTTAGACAAGAACATATGATCAGGAAATATTCATGGCTATGTCCCTAAATATTCAGCAAAATAAGCTAGATTTTATTCTTTTCCGAACTTGATTCAAGCAATTTTGGTAGCCCAAATTATATTGAACATGAAGTGATTAAACAGCTTAGGGAGCTGTTAGGATGGCAGTTCGGCAGCTATACGGTTTCAAATATCAAGACCCTTGACAAAAAAGAAGCCTCTCTGCATAATGTTTCATGCATGAGCAGTTGGGGCTGGTGTACTAGTGCTGAAACATGTATGACCAAACCTTTTCTCATTGGCTGCTTTGCCATCTCACTCTTCTGTCCCCACTTCTGACCTATCTTCTGAACTTTACTCTATTTTATCCAGCTGCCTGATCAACATTTCCTCTTTGGGTATCTAAAAGAAATGTCAAAGTTAAATTTCTAAAACAGAACTTTTGCTTTCCTACACACAACCACATATATCTTCTCTTGTCTTCCCTACATCAGCAAATCGCTCCTTAGTGTTCCCCACGTGGGCAAATACACTGCTCCTTATCTGGATGTTAAATCCCAATGACTTTAAAAAAAATTCCAAGAGTTATCCTACCTAATTTCTGAAATATTGCAAATGTGTCCCAAATATAACGACATTGCCCCTCCTTGCTTCTGAAACACATTGTGGTCCCTCCATTTCTCTGCTTGTAAAGTCAAAATGGTACATTCTGTCCCAACACAAATGAGAGTATATTAATATTTTATTTTTATTATAATAGATTGCCACAAGTTTAGTAATTTATGCAATATAAAGTTTGGGGGGTCAGAAATCCAACTTAAATGTCAATAGACTAAACCCAGTTCTTCTTCCTGCCTTTTTTTAAGCCCTAGTGTAGAATTCATTACTTTCCCTTCCTTAGCTCCTTCAAGCTCCCCATACTCCATGGATCATTGTCCTTGTTCCACCACAGTCAAAGACAGCATCACACTTCACTCTGACATCTTTTCTGAGGTTCTTTTACCCTTGAGGACACTTGTGATTTACATTAGGACCATCTTTAGCATCTGAAATAATCTCTATCAATCAACATTCTTTGGTTGGCAGCGTAATTTATATCTGAGACTTTAACTGCCCTTTGCCATGCTGTCATGTAACATGTTCACAGTTTTCAGGACTTGGACCATGGGTATATTTGTCTCTGTCTTTCTTTTATAATATTAATGTGTGTAAATCAGATCTTATTTCCCATTTCCTATGTTATCTATTGCTTTCTTATTCACAATTAGAAAAAAACCCAAAAATATGTTTCCTAATATGTCCATTTTCCTGTACACACTCATTCAATGTTGTTTCATCTATATCATTCCTCTCTCTCTCTCTCTCTCTCTCTCTCTCTCTCTCTCTCTCTCTCTCTCTCTCTCTCTCTGTGTGTGTGTGTGTGTGTGTGTGGGTGGGTGGAGAGAGAGAGAGAGAGAGAGAGAGAGAGAGAGAGAGAGAGAGAGAGAGAGAGAGAGAACAACAACATTACTCCAACTGCATCAGAACATCCCAGGATTCTTTTCCCTAGGTATCTACATGATTCTCTTTCTTATTTCGTTAATGCCTCTAACCAAAGAGCACTGGCTCAAAAATAGCAATCCTGAATGTTATCTGTCATTGTCATTCATGATAATGGTGTCAGACATTGTGGTATCTAAGTTACTATTATTCACTGATGACATTATTTTATGTATTTATATATTGGCTTATTAACATCAGTTTCTACCATCAGAATGTAGATTCTGTGAGAACATGACATTTGTATATCTTATTCTCAGCTTCAACTGCAGCATACAGTGGATGTTCAATAATATTTGTTTACTTGGCAAATAAATGGCTGAATATGAGAATAAAATAGTTATTACACTTTGCAATTTTCGCTAGACTCCAGTATCAAAACACCCCAGCCACTCTTCATTTAGAGATGAACCATTTGGATGTGGAACAATCCAAGCAGAAGTCTACAAATAAGCCTCACTATTTGCAATGCAATTGAAAACTAGGGACTTACTCTATTTTCTTTTCTTTGTCTTGGTTTTAAAATGTGGTGTTTAAAGGCAGCCAGTATGCTAAGCATATGCAGGCTCTGTGTTGAGCCTCCTGTCCCACCTTGGGGATTCTCAAGCAAACCAGAGCAGCATTATTAATCCAGTATCTACAGATGCTGCACCCACACCTTACAGATTGTCAAAGAAAAGTGACAGATGTGCAAGCCCAGCAGCCCCTAAAGGCAATCTGTGGGGTTCTAGACTAATAACTTTCAGAGAAGCCATTATTGATCAAGTCAAGTCGCCAACTTGATCAAAGCATGGTTTAAAGAAAACAGCATTGTTTGGGAACAGAGATGGCTTGATCTGCTTTGTTTTCAACATTGTGAAGCTAATCATCTCAATTTTAAAAATACCTATAAAAGAACCTTGCAAGTTTCAAGGCATATATCAGGAGACATACTTCCAAAAGAGAAGGAAATCTATCTTTTCTAGTTGCTTTTCTGTTGCTGTGATAAAACACATTGACAAAAAGCAACTTAGGAGAGGAAAGGATTTATATGGCTTACACTTCTAGGTCACAATCCATCACTGAGGAAAGTCAGAGTAGAAACTCAAGCAGGAACTGAAGCAATAACCAAGGAGGAGTGCTGATTGCTTTCTTATACAGCATAGGAACGCCTTCCTAGGGAGCAGAGCTGCTCATAGCCGGCTGAGCCCTCCTCCATCATTGAACACTTAAGACCACCCCCAAAGACATGCCCACAGGCCAGTATGCTCTGGAAAACCTTTAACTGAATCTCTCTTGTTAGGTGACTGTATGTTGTGTCATATTAAAGCGAATGTAGAGTCTCTACTCCTTGTCAACTTGACACACCAACATATCACTTTGAAACTATAACTTTTCATCCTTTGTCCCCAAGATCTCACATTAATAACAATATAAAATACATTTCAGAAGTCTCAAAGTCTTTATATTTTTCAACATTTTAAAAGCCCAAAGTCTCTTTAAAAGTTTAAGCTGTGGGATCTTGTAAAAACAAAAACAAATTACATACTTTGTTATTTGTAAAGAGAAGAACTGAGACATAAAAGCAATTGGATCACAACTTAAGTCCAGCAATGCAAATCAAAATTATATAGCTCAATGCCTGACATCTTGGACTCACTCATTATCCTCTGAGCCCCAAAAGGCTTGGATAGCCCCCACTTCTCCAGCTCGCCCACCCCCAGCCCACTCAGTTTATCTTGTAGCTTTGGCCTGACTTCCTTCTCTACCATGTCATATCTGCTGCTGTCTTAGGCAGATGTCACATTGTCCTGGCATCTCCAATATGCTGAGTCCTCTACTGCAACTTCATCAATATCCTTTCATAGTCTCTCCTCGGGACCATTGACCCTGCCTTTCAATACTTGTCATCAGCCACTCTCCCTGACATCTCAATCTTATATCTTCCATCCCTTCATAACTAGTACCACATGGGCAAGTCTTACACATTGAGATGTAGCTTTGGCTTCCTTGGACCACAAATTCTATGAAATGACCCTGGGAAAAGTATTTTGCTATTGCCCCCAGTGAATCATGGAGGTTTTCACCTGAATTGTGATAATCTCTTATTAATCACAGTGGATTTCTCAGCCCCAGATGATCGGTACAGACCGATAGATTGCTAAAATAGCCTCTATTTCTCATCTCAATAGAACCCTTGCTTTCCTCTGCAACATCATGAGCCAGACCTCCACTGTCTGCATTTTTTTCATCATTCTTATCTTTTAAGTTCCCACGAGAACAGCTCATTAAGTTCTGCCTACAGCACTCAATGGCTTTTCCAGCTGAAAGTTCCAAATGCTGTTATGTTTCTCCCACAAAAAAAAAAAATAGTACAGGTCATAAAATACACAGGGGTCAAGTCTATCACAGCAACACATCACTTCTCTGGTACCAATCACTGTCCTAATATTGTTTATGTTGCTCTGACCAAAAACAACTTAAGAGAGGAAAATATTTACTTGGCTTGTGTTTCCATGCCACAGTCCCTCATTGAGGGAAGTCAGGACAGGAACTCAAACAGGACTTTGAAACAGAGGCCATGGGAATGCTGATTGTTGGCTCATTCACAGATTCATACTTAGCTCATTTTCCTCTTCATTTTTAGTTAACCAGCGAGTTTATTGGGGTTACTTACAGAAGTATGGGAGAGGTCTTATAAGAGCAGGGATGGCTCAAATGTAGCTGCATCACCAAATAGTTCATCCCTTGGTTGCTTTTTTTATAGATCCCAGGACTACTTTCCCAGGAAATGATGTCTCCCATGGTGGTCTTAAACATCAATTAAAATTCAAGATAACCCCCAACAGATATATCTACAGGTCAGAGTTATCTGGACAACCCACTGAATAGAAAAATCCCTTCTAACCCTAAATTGACAGTTAAAGCAAACAAGAATACAATATTTGCTCTCTGTACTTTCTCACTCATTGACAAATTCTCACCAAACTCTGTGAGTGTGGCAAGAACACATCTCTTTGAAATTTAAGAAAGTGTCCTGAATTTGACTTACCATTTGAAATATCACTGTGGGGCTTTCCTGTACAAAAACAAATGAAACAGGTTACTGAATAAACTGTCTATCTTTTGGTATCATGAGTTAAAAAATTGTAAAGTACTATTAAATTCCTTGGGCATGTGAATAACAACTAATTTAATAGTTGAGATGGTTGCCATATGTACCTAGATTAACAACTTCCAAATTTCAAAATTTTCACACTCTGAATCTTTTGGTGACCAAGTCTTCTCATTTACCTAAAATCCATCTTCTTTCTCCCATGTTTGGCTTCTCCTGAGTTCTATCTGTATTTGAAAATCCTTGATCCATATCTTAATTCTTGGTTACTTTGGTGTTCTTAATCATTTGTAAATGTCCAATATTCCAAAATTTTAAGATAAAATTCCTAAGTAGTTCCCACACCAGTGGCATAACTCCAGCCTGGCTTTGTGGTCTAAATTCTGAATGAAGTGTCCTCCTCTGTTGCTGTCAGACTCATCACACAGTCACAGGGACTCACAGAGTAAAGTGAAAATGGACAGATCTAGAGATTGACCTGGCTTTGGATTCTTCTGTTAGATGGCTTTATATTTTCTGAATGCCTAAAATTTGAACTATAGGAAGAGGAAATTTTTTTAATCTCATCAAATGCCCACAACATGAACAAATTTCTTTATGTGGAATTTTAATTAAAGAGTTGGCAAGATGGGGGGTATGAGAAAGCCTTGCCTCTGATGACTTGTGGGTGACTGTGGGAGAGACTTTACTACAGGTTGAATAGGTGCTGCTATCTTTCAAGCCATCAGCATTCAAAATTTTCCTGGGGTGATAAATCACAGACTACAAGAGAATTTGATAGCTGATCAGTACTACAATTCTGGGATTGCTTGGCACTTTGGGGGGTGTCTTTTTTTCTACCAGTGAGTATTCAAATCAAAGGAAGGGAAGATCACCGGAACTAGATCACTAGAGGTGCCTTAGCAGGAGCCATTCTGGCAGTAGAAATGGACTGAGAGCCATGTTAGGTAAGCAGGCATGGCTTGTATTCTGGCTTTAACTGTAGATGCTGATAACTTGTTGATAAGACTTGTACCTCTGAACAATTTTCTGATGGCCCTCAGTTTGCTAAAGAACCTTCCAGTTGTCTTCACTCCAGTTAATGTCCTCGACTTTTGGAGAATACCAGCCTTGTCCGAGAAATTTCTTTTCGAGAAATTCTTTGAGTTATCCCTAGTTCAAGAAAAATCGGGTGACAGTTGTGTGGCTTGAGCAGTTTGTGGGGCCCCTGACAGTGGGACCAAGATTTATTCCTGGTGCATGAACTGGCTTTTTGGAGCCCATTCCCTATGGAGGAATATATTGCTCAGCCTTGATACAGGGAAGAGTGGCTTGGTCCTGTTTCAACTTGATATGCCAGACTTTGTTGACTTCCCACGGGAAGCCTTACTCTCTCTGAGGAGTGGATTGAGGTAGGGTTGGGGGGGGAGCGGGAGGAGCAAAAGGAGGGGAAACTGTGGTTGATGTATAAAATGGAAAAAAACTTTTATTTTATTTTTTAAATACAGATGAGTATTTATTAAAAACTCAATGTGTATTATGCATTATAGTATACTTTTTATTGTTGTTGAATTTTCTTTTTATATTAAGAACTTGTATTCATTCCAAAAAACCCCCACAATTTTTAAATAAAAAGAAAAGTTCTAAAGATCAAGTTTCATTCTGTTTTAAACCATAGGTGTGATAACTATGGCCAAATGGACCATTAAAGAACATTTGGCTTTTTTTTTTCTATGTAAAGGGACAAAAGGGGGAAGAAAAGATACTGAATTTACTTAGTCACATTTGGATTGAATTTGTGATGAAAACAAATATCTAATGAAAACAAATATCTCATATCTATTAAATAATATCTATTATTTAAAAAAACCATATAATTGCAAAGTACGACCATGATTTCCTTCAGAACCCCTTCCCTTTCTTGTGCGTGTGTATTCAAACAATAAAATCGCCTAGAATGTCAAAATATTTTTGAGAGACTGGGAAATAACTGGAAAAATAATTGGGAAAAATCACTAAAACAGTTGTTTATTGTTTGCCCTTGAATCTATTGAGAAATTCAGTTTCTATCTAAAATCAAGAAAATATTTAATATTAGTGTTTTCACAAGATGGATGGATGTATTAGTAGACCATTTAGTCAGCAGGTAGATGGTAGATAGATAGATAGATAGATAGATAGATAGATAGATAGATAGATAGACAGATACATAGATACATAGAAAACTGAATTGCCAAAACTAGTCTAGAAGACATGATCATTCATCAAGAGAATATAATTTCAGTCCACCTAAGGATATCATCAGCTTGGATTAGATAAAAACCTGAGATAATGGGACACTCAAAACTCCCTTCAGGGGCAGATCTGATCCCTTAGATTATTTTGCCAATAAAACCAACAAGCTTTCTGAGATTAAAAAGATAAGCAAACAATAGCTTGAAGTCCAATGTCACTAAAAGATGCTGATTTAGATGTGAATAAGTTGGTGCTTTATTCAGGGCCTTCCAAGTGGACACACATGGAACTGATGACAGCCTCAGAATAAACTTAAACTGATGACAGCCTTAAAATAAACTCCCTCTATGAGGAGACATCTTAATTCACTTTAATTAATAGTTATTTTCTTAACCATTAGCATCTCTATATTCTCTTAGTAAGGGATCAAATATATTTCTTCTTTTGTAGTATGAGTGTAGTATGGTAGTATGAATGAGCTACTAGGTACTGAAGAGTACTCAGCAACAACTATTTAATATATAATTATACATTTAATTTAATCTTTACAAGTAGCCAGTCTTTGTCTAATATTTTTAGTTTGGAAATTAGAAGCCTGAAAATGAACATTGCTTATGTTTAGGATTTAAGTCAAGGTGAACTTATGTTCTTGCTATTATGTTCTTGCCAGCATACTGCTGAGATCTGAGGTTTCAAGGAAGGCAAAAGGAGAATTACAAGGAAAAGCACAACACTCCAATCTCACTCCACTAGTGCCAGACCTTATGGTCTAAATTCATAACCCATAGAACCTACTTAGCCTACAGTGGAGGGCGAATGTTATGCAAATACTTAAATCTTTGCTTGAAGGATTGTGTGTGTGTGTGTGTGTGTGTGTGTGTGTGTGTACTACATATGTATGGGTGCTTCCAAAGGCCAGAAGAAGACATCAGATGCCCTGGAGCTGGAATTACAGTAAGATGTTAGTCATCTGATGTGGATACTGAGAACCTATCTTGGGTCCTCTGCAAGAGGATCAAATGATCTTAAGCACTGAGACACTTTTTCAGTTTCCCAGATTTTTAAAATCTTGATGTACAAACTTTATTAGTGACCAAGGGCTTTGCATCATACACTTTAAGGAAATTAACATTCAGAATGAGAAATTTCCCTAGCCAAATGCAAGCTTGACATTTTAAATTCAAATACATTTATTTTTACTAATATATGTATGTGGTCATACTTAATCTTAGCAATTCTCAACACCAGAGCTCAACTCTACAATTCACAAATCTTGACTCTCACTTCAACATTCTTTTTACTATTGCACTTAATTTTCCTCAAGTAAAAAATCCTTAGTCATAAGACCGACCTACAATAATTTTCTGTGGAGGTCAAATTCTACTGCAGAAGCCAAGACCCGAGTCTTAGAGCAGAGATTTCAGAAATCCTAATATCTATTCAAAGCAATGGGTACTTTGAATAGAATCCTTCTTATTTTAGTAAAGCACAAATCCAAATTGTTCCAGGGGTGGGGGGAGAGCAGATTTACTTTTGACCCCCGTGCCTATCTGCCTTTTTGCATAAGAAGCATGGATTAAAAGGGGGCATTTATTTGTCCCACTTTTAGTCACTAAACTTCCCCGAGCTACATTTTAATCATCTATAAAATGAAGACAGTAATAATACAGAGGTTCCTCATTATCTCAGTTTTATTATGTGTCTGCACCATAATGAGGCTGCACAGGAAAGCAAAAGCCATCATAACATGAAAATATTCTCTAATGCTCTAATGAGTTGATCATTTATAAAATTAGTCTGCTCTCCACATCCCTTCTCTCTGAAGATTCATATCTATACCCAACCATTAAATCAATGTCTTTGATCATTAGTCTATAAATATCATGCAAATCCTTTGTCAAAATACTAAGTCTCAGAAAGCCTTCTGAATTTCAAGCAATAAGAGAGAGTAGAAATGGAGAACAGTATGAACCACACTCAGAGCGACTGCCATACAAGGATTTGGCCTACTTAGGCAGCTCAGAACTTACAAGAGAGAAAAGGTAAGGCTGGTGACAAGGTGGAAGTTTTAAAGTGAAAGGATTGAAATATCAGAATAATAAAAGTCCTTGGGAGAGCCAGTAAAACCTTGTCGATTGCTCAAAAGTGGTCTCCTTTTACACGATGTGTTCTAAGTTAATTAAACATGAAAGGATGTTGCACTGTATTCTCACATGGTTTGCCAGAATTATGTTCTTATAATAAAACCCATTATTTTCAACCATTGTCACTCACAGTCATTATAACTAAAAGTATTTTAAAAACAACAACAACATTATTTTTTGTTACTTTTATTCCATTTTTAAAAGATAAAGCCTTAATTGAATCATTTTTTCCTTTCAGACTGTGAAATTTTTGTTGCAGTTTTAAGTATGTTCCTATGTAGTGAATAATTATCTTTGCACAAAAAAGCTCTCTTTTATCCACACCACTTCCTATTGTTATAAAGAACAAATGAGATGAGACTTGCAAATGCATTTTGGGAATTCTAAAGTGCTATATTAATGTTAAAATTTACTTTGTTTCTGAAGAACGTTTTGTTTACTATGTGCAAGTCACTTTCACCTACATTATTTATTTTGCTCCCAAAACAACTGTTGGAGACAGAATGCATCATCTCCAAACTACAGAAGAAAATAAATCTGTTCAAGGTCATACAGCTCTTAGGTGGGTTAGCTATACTGAGATCCCAAATTGGCTGTTCTCCTTCCAGAGGTCTCCTTTCTACTCATTTATACTATAAGAATCTTACATTTTCTAGTTCAGGAGTAGTCATATATCTGCATCCCATAGATTCTACTTGACACATTAATTTAAGAAGCATTTATTGGCTACCTACTTCCCATTAGATGTCAATCTGGATTCTATGGATGCAAGGGTAATTGTGGTGATATTTTATTTGTACTGAAATGTTATTTTAATTTTATGTTAATAAATAAAGTTGCCCTGGGGTCAGAGCTATTAGAGCCATAGTAAGAGCGTGGTGGTTAGAAGAGCTAGGTAGATTTCTGTGTGTTCAGGGATACAGCCAGTATTGGAGACATACGCCTTTAAGACCTGGAGGGCGGTACTTACAGGCAGTGATGAGGCAGTCATGTGGTTGGGTTTACAACCAATGAGAAGGCAGAACAGAAAGATTATTTAAACAGGGACACAGGAAGTACCTCCCTCTCTCGGGGAAGCTAGGAGCACTGCAGGAGGTAAGATTTTATCTCTGAGCTCTGACCTCTCGGCTTTTCTCTTTTACATTGGCTCTGTGTTTCTTATTTTAATAATACGATTGGTTACATCTACATCTGGCGCCCAACGTGACAAGAATCCATTAAAAACTGCTTGGGGCCGGCTCCCTAGCCGGAGCAGCCAGCTCCCTAGCCCCGGCCCAGGTCTGGGCTCAGGCTGGACTGTGAGCTGCTTGCTTAAAGCCAGTGCTACAAACAGCTCAGGCCTGCCCTGCTAAACAGGGCCCCTGGCTGTAAAGCCAAGCCTTGACTCGGCTCAAGAGGGAACAAGTGGCTGGCTTTAAGCTTTAGCCGGCTACCCCTTCGCTTTCACTTTCACTTTCACTTTCACTTTCGCTTTTGCTTTCTCTCTTGCTTTCTCTCTGTCTCTCTGTTTCTCTCTCTCTCTCTCTCTCTCTCTCTCTCTCTCTCTCTCTCTGGATTTACACCTAGGACTCTAGGTGGCTGTTTTGAAATTCGCTCGGATTTCTACTGTTCTACGCAGATTTGGTAAGTCATAAAGGAAACTATTTAAAAGACAAATTTTTTCCACATTTAAAAAAATGGGTTTCCTGTGTACATTGGAAGAAAATTGGGTTTTGTTTGAAATTTTAGGCAGTCTGACAATGGAACAACTATATGAAAAGATTAGTATTATGGGAATTATGCAGTTAATCACCATGCTTATTCTCATTTTACTATTTAAAAAGATAGTCGATTTAAGTGCCAGGATAACAGCTTTAGAAAAACCTGTTAATTTTAACAGTGAAGTTGGTTCAAGTTTGGATCATAAGGTTACAGAAAGAAAGCCTGTTTTCACACAATCATCCTTAATTTATCCTGTAACCGTACAGCAGATGCCTGATCAAATGGCTACACAAAATATCTGGGCTCCAATTGAACTGATGGATTTTAAAAGGTTTAAGGAGGCAATAGTATCTTATGGCATGCATTCCCCATATGTAAAGCAAATGTTAAACTCTTGGTCAACATATAATAGGATTATACCACAGGACTGGCGGGACCTTGCACAAGCTGTTCTAGAACCCAGCCAGAGAATTCAATTTCTGACTTGGTTTAAGGAGGAAGCTAGAAACGTAGAAACACAATGGAGGGATAAAGGAATACAAGTTTGTCAGGATCAGCTTATTGGAGAAGGCCAATATGCTTCAATACAAACACAATGTTTATATGATGTTCAAACCGTAATTTTATGTCGAATGGCAGCCTTGAATGCATGGGACAGAGTTGATGAACCAGGAAAAAAACATGAGTCATTCACAAAGGTTATGCAAGGCCCTAAAGAATCTTTCACAGATTTTTTAGAAAGACTGGCTTCCGCAGTAAACAGAATGGTCTCAGGATCAGAAGCTAGTAAGGCAATAATTGAAGCTTTGGCATTTGAGAATGCGAATGCAGCATGCAAAAGAATAATCAGGCCGTTAAGGGCAAGATCTGCACCTTTGGAAGATTGGATTAGAGAAACAATTAATGTTGAGGTTGATGAGCATGATACGTGGGTAGGAGAAGTAATTTCAAAAGGTTTGAGGAGTGTTAGATGTTTTGGGTGTGGAAAGCAAGGACATTTTAAAAGGGACTGTAAACAGGTCAATCCTAGAAGCAATGTTTCTTCAAGGAACAATGGCAACAGAATGCCCCTTCCTTCTGGAGTATGCAGAAGGTGTGGTAAGGGAAAACACTGGACCAACGAATGTAGATCAACAAAGGACAGACAGGGTAATCCTTTGCCTCAGTTTTCGGGAAACTCCCGGAGGGGCCTCATGCAGGCCCCCATAGCAAAACCAGTTCAAACCTTTCCTGCAGCTGTAGAGGAAATCCCTGCTCTGAGCGATTAAATAACCAAATGACTATTGGAATAAATCATGCTGGTCAGGATGATGAAAAAGAGAGAATAGAAAATTCAGGAGAAAACATAAAGAAAATTTTTTGGCAAACTTCTATTAATGAACAGAGACCAAAATTAACGATAAAAATAAATGGTGTTTTGTTGTCTGGTCTGGTAGACACAGGTGCGGACATTACCATAATTGCACCAGAATTTGGCATCCAGCTTGGCCTCTTCAGGAGGTAAACGTTCAACTGTTAGGAATTGGGACATTATCTGGAGTGAAACAGAGTGCAAGATGGCTGGAATGTATAGGTCCAGAAGGACAGAGAGGAAAATTAAAACCATATGTCGCTAACATAGCTATGAACCTGTGGGGTCGAGACTTGTTGCAACAATGGAATACTCAGATTAAAATCCCTCCAATCTCAGAAACAAATCATAAACTAGCACATGTTTCTGAGAGAAATATTAGAAGGCATTATTTTGAGTGGTCACCAGCCATCCATATTATACAGGAACAGGGCACAACAACTGATAATCTTCCAAAAATACCAACAGCTCTACCTTTAAAATGGTTAACAGACAAGCCTGTATGGGTTCAGCAATGGCCTTTAACAACAGAGAAACTCCAGGCTTTAGAAGAGCTGGTAGAAGAACAGTTAAATGCTCAGCATATTGAACAGTCAACCAGCCCTTGGAATTCTCCTGTATTTGTTATTAAAAAGAAATCTGGTAAATGGAGAATGGTAACAGACCTTAGAGCAATTAACAAAGTAATTCAGCCGATGGGCTCTCTACAATCTGGAATTCCTTTGCCTACTCTGTTACCAAAAGGATGGCCTCTCATAGTTATTGATTTAAAAGACTGTTTCTTTTCAATACCCTTACAAGAAAAGGACAAAGAAAGATTTGCTTTCACAGTGCCTACTTATAATAATTCTCAACCGGTTAAAAGATTTCAATGGAGGGTCCTCCCACAGGGAATGTTAAATAGCCCAACTCTGTGCCAATATTTTGTACAACAGCCATTGGAAGTGATACGTAAAAAATTTCCTAAATCTATAATTTATCATTATATGGATGATATTTTACTAGCTGACTCAAATGCAGATACTTTAGAAATAATGTTTGAAGAAGTAAAGAAAATTTTGCCTTGCTGGGGATTACAAATTGCTCCTGAAAAAATACAAAGAGGAGATTCTATTAATTATTTAGGATATAAAATAGAGCTACAAAAAATTAGACCCCAAAAGGTGCAAATTAGGAGAGATAGACTACAGACTCTTAATGACTTTCAAAGATTATTTGGAGATATTTCTCATCTACGAACTATTGTTGGGGTAAAAAATGATGAACTGACTAATTTGTTCAAAACCTTAGAAGGTGACAAGGACTTAAATAGTCCAAGAGAATTATCACCTGAAGCTGAGAAAGAATTGGCCTTGGTAGAAAAGAAAGTACATGAAGGGCACGTGGATCGTATTGATCCAAAGCTGGATTGCATTTTGGTTATTTTACCCTCTAGGCATTCCCCTACTGGAATATTAATGCAGAGGGAAGATATTATATTGGAATGGATATTTTTACCAAATAAACCAAATAAAAAATTAAAAACTTATGTGGAAAAAATCTCTGACTTGATTTGGAAAGGAAAATTGAGACTTCGTCAATTAGCAGGAATAGACCCAGCAGAAATTGTCGTACCTTTAACTAAGGAGGACATTGAAAAATTATGGACAGAAAGTGAACCTTGGCAAAGAGCTTGCAGTAATTTTTTGGGAGAAATTAACAGCAAATATCCCAAAAGCAACAGAATTGATTTTATAAAGAGAGCTGATTGGATCTTGCCTCGAATTGTACGGCAAAAACCCATATCTGGAGTTCGTACATTTTATACAGATGCCAACAAACAAGGAAAGGCAGGTTACAAATCAGAAAATTTAAGTAAAGTGGTACAAAGTCCTTATAATTCAGTGCAAAAATCAGAATTGTATGCTATTCTGTTGGTATTAATGGATTTTTCAGAACCTCTCAACATAGTAACTGACTCTCAGTATGCTGAAAGAGTGGTATTACATATTGAGACTGCAGAATTTATCCCTGATGCTTCAGAATTAACTTCACTATTTATTCAATTACAAGATACAATCAGGAAAAGGAGTCATCCTTTATATATAACTCACATCCGATCTCATACTGGTCTGCCAGGCCCTCTAGCACAAGGCAATGATGAGATTGATAAATTATTGGTAGGAAATGTGCTGGAGGCCTCAGAATTTCATAAAAAACATCATGTCAATAGTAAAGGTTTAAAAAAGGATTTTTCCATAACCTGGCAACAAGCCAAAGAAATAGTAAAGAAATGTCCTACTTGTTCCTTCTATAATCAAACGCCATTACCAGCAGGATGTAACCCAAAGGGTACTCAGAGGAATGGAATTTGGCAGATGGATGTGTTTCACTTTGCAGAATTTGGAAAATTGAAATATGTACACCACACCATTGATACTTATTCAGGATTTCAATGGGCAACTGCTTTGAGTTCTGAAAAAGCTGATTCTGTAATCACTCATTTGCTAGAAGTTATGGCCATCATGGGTATACCTGCACAAATTAAAACTGACAATGCTCCATCATATGTCTCTGTTAAAATGAAACAGTTTTTTGCTTATTACAATATAAAGCATATTACAGGTATACCACATAATCCTACAGGTCAAGCAGTTATAGAAAGGTCAAACAGAACTCTAAAGGATATGCTAAATAAACAGAAAGGAGTAACAAAAACCCCCAGAAATAGACTGCATAATGCTCTATTAACTTTGAATTTTCTGAATGCCAATGAGAAAGGAACAACAGCTGCAGAGAGACATTGGGTAATAGAAAAAACTACAGAATTAAATCAGCCTATATACTTTAAGGATGTGCTGACCTCAGAATGGAAACCAGGGTATGTATTACGTTGGGGACGAGGTTTTGCTTTTGTTTCTACAGGAGAAGATAAGCTGTGGGTACCATCAAAATTGATAAAGGTTCGATTTGAACAAGAGAAACCTCTTAATTAGAGGAGGTGATAGTTCATCAACCAGCATGAACATCCAATTTAAACTAACTTGTACCTATAACACATGTCTTTTCATTTAATCAGATAATAACTTGCCAAAAAGGAACATCCCCAAAATTAGTCTTGGGGGAAGGTTTTTGTTTTTGTCTTTTAGGAGAATGAAGGTTAAGGAATCTGAAGGACACAAGACAAATGAGACAACTGAAGAAAAGGGACAAATCATCTATCCCAGGAAACAGAGTATATGGGAGTATATGGCATATGGGTATATATTATCTAAAAAATTTTATGTCTTCTTAAATGTTTGTTTCTGCTTTTCTCTAAAGATTTAACACTATTGGTCTTCTAATAGTCCCAGTTCAATTAAAATTTAAAGCTGACTTTGGAGTTGGAGAATGGCTCTCTCCTTCTTTAAACTCAAGCATGTTGTTAAAATGAAAATACAAACTCCCTGTGTCATGACAGAATAAAAGAGCCATTTTCTGCTATGGGACAGGACAAAAGCCAAATTAATTAAGGGACTATTCTATTACTAATCTCAACTCTTTGATTCTATTCTGATTCTTTAAACTTTTCTTAAAGTATAAATTTTATATCAAAATTTACAAGATTAATATATATATACATTTTAAACTTTGTTAAGATATGAATGGTCATATAGAGTACTAACTAATTCTAGAAAAAAGGCTTCAGTTAGCTGCATATATATGTCTTTGTGTTCGAGTCTCTTATCAGTTTTCTGCAGGAAATCACGGCCAGGCCTAACAGCAACTGAAGTCTCCGGAAAGAAGATGGGGCCCCACAACAACAACAACAACAACAATTCCACGTGGACAATAATCATATCACTGAACTGACAAACATCATCTACAGATCAGCTTTGAACTACAAGGTGCTCAGAGCAATTTTGAGATGACTAGCTGAGATGATCCAGTCTCAAAGACTACTTGAATAAGGACTTGAGATAAGCCCTGAACTTTGGCTTTATACACAGACTGGATAATAATGAAGGATATAGTTACCTTTCCTAGAATTTGACAATTAACCTAAATTTTTCTTTCAGGATAAAGATAACTTCGCCCATACCCAGCAGGAAGCAATTTTAAGAATATGACACCCACATTGCCAAAGAAGTGGTGTGGGGCGGGTGGTTTTTTGGTTCTTTTAATGGGTTTTGGGTCTGGGATAATTTTCATTGTTTAGGGGGGTTGGTTACAAGTTGTTGTCAAGGGTTAGGAAAAAGGCTAAGCAAAGGAGATTAGATTTAAGGTTCTTGTTTAAAAAAAAAAAAAGAAAGAAAGAAAAAAAAAAGAAAAAGACAATTACTAATTTTAAATACTTTACATTATTACCAACTATTAGGATATAAAGAAATGAAAGTTAGTAATTAGACATTACAATAGAAATTGTAGTCATATTAGATATGTTTTAAAAATTGAGCAGATGTATTTTAGACAGGTCATCTTCAAACCCTTCAGAAATCTACCGAATATGGCATTTAAAATGTTTTAATAACTTAGAAATTTTTCTTTTTTGAGACATGTCGGCTCCTGGCAGTACCAATCTACTTCAGAGAAAATATGGGCATTGAAGAAACTGCATATGGAGTTAATTTTCATTGTGGCAAAAGTTAGCCACTGGACAACAAAGTATCCTCGTATCAACAGGACAAAATGGACAGACAGAACACGAAACAAAGGACTACCGATTCCTGCCAAAACAAGTGTGGTTATGGCTTTATCAGACGGCATCTTCTGAGGCCAGGACAATATGGCACCATCCCTGAAGTGGCCTTCACAATCTGGAAAAGGTACAGTGCCCTTTTCTTTGAAGGCAGCTGAACAGGCAGTGGGCCGATGGCTTCTGTTGTGCAATGGAACAGCAACTGAAAGCTCACGCCTCTCAATAGTAGACTGGCATTTAATAGAGGGATGTGGAGAAGGGCATGCTTAGATGAAGCCATATATACACAGCCAAGAAGAATGGACAGCTGAATTCAAAAACCATCAACAATTTCCAGAATTTAAAATCCTGAATCATGACATGACACTAGTGGAATTCAGGTGTTTCTGAATTTGCTCTCACCCAAATGGAGGTTGAACTGTTGACCTTGTATACATCCTACTTCACAAATGAGTCTGTCAGATACACTAAGCCTATAGGCTGAATATGTTGCCCCAACACTGCGGAGAAACCTCAGGTGACTGCCCAGGCAGCTGGCTGTTTCTGTCAACCCACAAAATTTTTGGAAGCTGCTTTTGTGCACTTCTTGTTTTTATTTTTGTTAGCTAATATTATTTCCTTCTTGGGTCTCTGAGGGAGTTGAAGATTAGTTAGTTATAGTTGAAGATTAATTAGGATAGAAAGTGAATTAGATACATTTTGGACTTACTAAAATAGGATAGATAAGGGAATTATTTTCTCTGATTTGTCAAATACAAATGGACTAGACATCGTTTAGGTATTTGTTACTTGTATATATTGTATATAGTTATTGTACTTTTGTATATAGTTTTTCTTTTGTTAGTTATAACCTTTTGCCTTTTTTCTTTTTATTAAAATAGAAAAGGGGAAATGTGGTGATATTTTATTTGTACTGAAATGTTATTTTAATTTTATGTTAATAAATAAAGTTGCCCTGGGGTCAGAGCTATTAGAGCCATAGTAAGAGCGTGGTGGTTAGAAGAGCTAGGTAGATTTCTGTGTGTTCAGGGATACAGCCAGTATTGGAGACATACACCTTTAAGACCTGGAGGGCGGTACTTACAGGCAGTGATGAGGCAGTCATGTGGTTGGGTTTACAACCAATGAGAAGGCAGAACAGAAAGATTATTTAAACAGGGACACAGGAAGTACCTCCCTCTCTCGGGGAAGCTAGGAGCACTGCAGGAGGTAAGATTTTATCTCTGAGCTCTGACCTCTCGGCTTTTCTCTTTTACATTGGCTCTGTGTTTCTTATTTTAATAATACGATTGGTTACATCTACAGGTAATCATTTTGAGCAATGTGTTATACTCATACATACGGACTGCATTCTAGTAGTATATGTCATACTAACAATGAAGCGAATAATTTAGCCAAAAGAAACCTTGTTGTTGTGTTTAAATGTTCTCTAAATATAATAGGTGACAGAGAGTCTGCCACAGACAAAATATTGCAGCACTTTGCACAAACCAACTCATGTAATTATCATAATAACTGTATGAAGAAGTATTGTAATCTTCATTTACTAAAGGAAAGCAAAGCGATGAAAGACAATGATGCCGAATATCTGTCTCTTGTCATGTAACTAGTAATGGAAGACCAAGCTTCAACATTCATTGATCTGTCCATGGCACTCTTAGAAAATAATAGGATAGGGCTGGAGAGAAGGCTCAGCGGTTAAGAGCATCTGGCTGCTCTTCCAGAGGTTCTGAGTTCAATTCCCGGCAACCACATGGTGGCCCCCAACCATCTGTAATGAGATCTGGCGACCTCTTCTGGTCTGCAGGCATTCATACAGACAGAACACTGTATACATAATAAATAAATTAAATCTTTTTTTTTAAAGGAAAGAACAGGATAACTAATAGATAACTACAGTTGCTTCATGCATTGTTTCATTACTAATAGCAGAGTGCCCAGATTCTTTTTTTTTTTTTTTTTTGGTTTTTCGAGACAGGGTTTCTCTGTGTAGCTTTGTGCCTTTCCGGGATCTCTCTCTGTAGACCAAGCTGGCCTCGAACTCACAAAGATCTGCCTGGCTCTGCCTCCCGAGTGCTGGGATTAAAGGCATGTGCCACCACTGCCCAGCCAGATTCTATTATTTTTATAAAATAAAATAGATGGTTTTAAACAACAATTTCTCTAGTTAATTCCCGATAAATGCCAATGCTAAGATTTGGAATACATCATATAAGAATACATTTTGCCACTGTTTAAGTTCTCAGCATCTCCATAGAGATTTCCTAAAAATTTTATTCACATTGGCTTAAGGACTTGTGGTCTGTAGAATAGTTTACCTCCTCAATAACATTAGGACCATCCCATGGAGTTTTGTGACTATTGCATCAGGGAAAATGAAAACCTTAGGAGTACTGAATGAACTGGAGATGGAAATAGCTGATTTCAGGCTAGGTCCATCTCTTTCCAGCTGCCTACTTAGTTACCGTCCAGCTGTGATTCTTGCTCATCCCTAGATCTGAAGATCAGAGAAAATGATGATCGTACTTCCAATTAGAGCAACTAGTAGCTATCTTCAGTTGTATCATTAATCCTTTCAGGGACATTTGTATTGTGTTACTTATTCTGTAGCCTAATGAGGCATAAAAGAAAAATCGTTTTCCCTTTTTTTGTCTCTAAACGCAAGTCTAAATGATTATTCCTGCTACTGGAGACTGGAGGTAATTTGAAATAAAGATTCAGCTAAAGAAATTTTCACTTGTCTAAGCAATAGAATCAAATGTGTTTAGGCACCTTCATAAAACTGCCACCTTCTGACTTCCATTTTTACAGTCTGTGTCTCGATTCTACAATCCCATTACTTCGTGTGTGCCTGCTGGTTTGGATGTGTACTAAGAATTTTCCACACCTATGCACTAAAGTAAGTTTGTGGGTTAGATCTACTTAAAATGGCAATGAATGCATTTATTAAATCATTTTCTCATTCAATAACAAATGCGCAAATTTGCATTAGGGCTGGTGAGGGAGAGCATTGGGATACCACCACCATCTTGAAAGAATTAAGAATGTATTTGGGAGAAGCAAGGAAGAGGAGTTAAATTTAAAATTAAAACTTCATAATTAAAATTCTGAAAAATAAAAGCATGAACAGTAGTTTTCTTCACTAGCCTCTGATGTTTCTTTCAAACTTTCTCTAGTACTGTCCTCATTCATTAGAGATTGGCATTCTAGATTTATCTTCCAAACACCAGAGGTGTGACACTCAGAATCAGTAACACTGAATGATGTCCTAAATGAACTTGCTTGAAGGAATATATCATTGTACTGGTTTGAGGGATTTTTTTTTTTTTTTGAGGAAGCATACCAAAGAGATTTTTTTCTCTCTTTTTTTTTTTTAATTTTATTTTACAATACCATTCACTTCTACATATCAGCCACTGGTTCCCCTATTCTCCCCCCTCCCACACCCCTCCTTACCCCCAGTCTACCCCCCATTCCCACCTCCTCCAGGGCAAATCCTCCCCCGAAGACTGAGATCAATCTGGTAGACTCAGTCCAGGCAGGTCCAGTCCCTTCCTCCCAGACTGAGCCAAGTGTCCCTGTATAAGCTCCAGGTTTCAGACAGCCAACTCATGCAATGAGCACAGGACTTGGTCCCACTGCCTAGTTGCCTCCCAAACTGATCAAGCCAATCAACTGTCTCACCTATTCAGAGGGCCTGATCCAGCTGGGGGCCCCTCAGCCTTTGGTTCATAGTTCATGTGTTTCCATTCATTTGGCTATTTTTTTCAATAACTGAGTAGAACCGAAATTTATTATAAGCCACAGTCGTCCTAGGGACCTCCATACTATATATATAGCCTCTATGGTTCTATGGGTTGTGGTCTGATTGTTCTTTATTTTATAGCTAGAATCCACTTATGAGTGAGTACATACCATGACTGTCTTTCTGGGTTTGGGTTACCTCACTCAGGATGATTTTTTCTAGTTCCATCCATTTGCCTGCAAATTTCATGCTTTCATTGTTTTTCTCTGCTGAGTAGTACTCCATTGTGTATATGTACCACATTTTTTCCATCCATTCTTCAGTTGATGGGCATCTAGGTTGTTTCCAGGTTCTGGCTATTACAAATAGTGCTGCTATGAACATAGCTGACCATGTATCTTTATGATATGAATCAGCATTTCTTGGGTATATGCCCAAGAGTGAGATGGCTGGGTCTTGAGGTAGTTCGATTCCTAATTTTCTGAGAAACCGCCATACTGATTTTCACAGTGGTTGTACAAGTTTACATTCCCACCAACAGTGGAGGAGTGTTCCCTTTGCTCCACATCCTCTCCAACATTGGCTGTCATTGGTGTTTTTGATCGTAGCCATTCTGACAGGTGTAAGGTGGTATCTCAGAGTCGTTTTGATTTGCATTTCTCTGATGATTAAGAATGTTGAGCATTTCTTTAAATGTCTTTCAGCCATTTGTAGTTCTTGTTTTGTGAATTCTCTGTTTAGCTCTTTAGCCCATTTTTTAATTGGACTATTCGGTATTTTGTTGTCTAGTTTCTTGAGTTCTTTATATACTGTGGAGATCAATCCTCTGTCAGATGTGGGGTTGGTGAAGATCTTTTCCCATTCTGTTGGCTGTCTTTTTGTCTTATTGACTGTGTCTTTTGCCCTGCAAAAGCTTCTCAATTTCGAGAGGTCCCATTTATTAATCGTTGTGCTCAGGGTCTGTGCTGTTGGTGTTTTATTTAGGAAATGGTCTCCAGTGCCAATGCGTTCAAGAGTGCTTCCTACTTTCTTTTCTATTAAGTTTAGTGTAACTGGATTTATGTTCAGGTCTTTGATCCACTTGGACTTGAGTTTTGTGCATGGTGACAGATATGGATCTATTTGTAATCTTTTACATATTGACATCCAGTTATGCCAGCACCATTTGTTGAAGATACTTTCTTTGTTCCATTGTATAGTTTTGGCTCCTTTGTCAAAAACCAGGTGTTCATATGTGCATGGATTAATGTCAGGGTCTTCAATTCGATTCCATTGGTCCGTATGTCAGTTTTTATACCAGTACCAAGCTGTTTTTTTATTACTATAATAGAGTTTGAGGTCAGGGATGGTGATGCCTCCAAAGGTTGCTTTATCATATAGGATTCCAAAGAGATTTTTTTATGCACCTTCTACCTTTAAAGTATTTTAAAGATTGTCTTATTATAAAAATTAGCTTGGGCACTTGTTAAAAACAAGAATACTCTTAAATATTCAAAGTAGCTGTAGTCTGCTCACCCAGTTCCTAGCCAAAAACTATTGTAAGGAGAATATAATATGCCTTGATCATATTATTATTTCATCTCTTGTGACATAAAAATATTTTAGTTATATCTGTCCAAATGTCAAGAATTACAAAGAAAAACATTGAAATTTTGTCCTTTAAATCTATAAGGGTTAGACATCCTAAATATTTTGAAGCCACATAATGTAGATCTAAAACATAATCACACGTAGATAAGGGATCAAATGCATACAAAACTTTAAAATATTGTTGTCCAGGGTTCACCATAGAAGACTGTAAATAGAGGCTTCTTTGTCCCTCTCTGTTCCATAGCTACTTTTAAATAACCACTCAGAGGCTTATATTAATTATAAATGTTTGGCTGATGACTCAGGCTTATTACTAGCTAGCTCCTACATTTAAATTAACCCATTTCTATTAATCTATGCATCACCACATGGCCCACGGCTTACCAGTTCTCTGACATCTTGTTCCTTGGGTGACTGAATTGCATCTCTTCAACTCTGCCCTTCTTCAGTTTGATTGTACTTGGCTAACTTATTCTTCCTGACTATTGGTAAAAACAACTTTATTTATCAACCAGTAAGAACAACACATATTTACAGTGTACAGAAAGAGCATCCCACGGCAGAAAACTGCTCAGATATGGGTTTAAGCTGGTAGAAAGTCTTTATTAGTTACTGTGACTACACCAGGTGTTTGGGATTCACAGTGTAGCCTCGAGACTTTCTCAGGGTGAGCTTTTAAACACAAAAACCATGACCTGGGTTGAAATACTTCAGTTAACAAGAACAGTTAGCCAAAAATAAAACTACAGAAGCTAAAACACCTTGGTTAGTACATTTAGAGACTTTCTTATAACTATGGACTTTGGTGGATTGGCTCTTTATTTTCATTTTGGAAGGTGGTGCTGTCTACTGCTAAGTTTTACAGCTGAATGCCACTTCCATCATGGATTCAATTGTGTTAAGGTCTGGGGGCCTTCCAAGGTCTGGAGCCATGTTAAAATTGTGACCATATTCCTCAAATTACAGAGCTAGTGCTAAGATTGGGCACATGGAAACTAACAATAACATAAAGATAGAAGTAGATGATAGATCAAAGACAGTATATAGATGAACAGATGATAAACATAGAGATAAGTAATAGAAAGATATGTACTATATAGACAGATATCCAATTTGTGTTTAATGAAGACAAAATATTAATATTTAAAACCAAAAATAGATGAAAGATGCTCCTAGTACCGATAGTACCTTTTAGCTCATTGGGGAAATAAATCTTTTTGCAGCCTCTCTGTTGCCAAACTCTTACAGCTCAGGAAGGGAGGAAACTTGAAACCTTGGAGTGAACTTCAGAATGAGAATAGAGAAAACTGCAAGAAATGCTAACAGTTTGGGAACAAAGTTAACTCTTGAGGAAAGCCTCCAGAAAGGGAAAGCAGGGGAGGGGTGGGGGTAGAAAGGACCATATTGACAATGGTACACTTTGTGAAAAGATGGAAGTGTTTTGTGCATTTTTTGTGTGTGACTTTGCTGACACCATCCCTATCTCCACAAACTTTCAGTGAAATGTGCAGCACAGAATCAACCAAATGCTGCTTCATAAGAGTGCTTTTGTTCCTGTCATTTTGGTGGCAATGGAAGGAGGAGAAGATTCTCAGCATCAGTATCATGAAATGGGAACAGTGTCCTTAGCATGAAAAGATAATACAGACACAAATCGATTGGTCCAGAAGCAAGATCTCAATTACCCAAGGTGGATGGTATACGCATTGATCCTCCCATCATTCAGACCACACCACCCCATAATATATGAACACATGCAGAATCTATCAGAATTCAGTGAGTAAGTTTTGATGAAGGCTTCATTTGAAACTCAAAGGTTAGTTTACATCTGAGCAACATACACTCTGAGGAGTAACTACATGTATCCATTCATATAACAGCTTTAGAAATACAATAGGCACAGATTCCCTTTTACATCTTCTCAAACATGAGCTATAATATAGATGTAATACTAACATTTGTTTCTTTTGATGATACATTTGGTCATGATCAATTTACTCTGAGTTTACTTTGTGGTTTTGTTTGTACTGGGCAATGGAGTGGGAAGACTGTGGTGGTGGTAAAGGTTAACAAAGATATATAGTTCTCTGTCCTAAAAAGGAAGCAGGAATGTCCTAGAAGTGTATTGCTGTATAACCCTAACTGTTCCAGCATCCTTCACCTCAACTTCCTGCCTAGGTACTAGAATAACATTTTTATACTAATATTTTGTGAAAGTATCAATCATGTATGGCTTGCAGTTCTCTTTGTTCACACCGGCCCATGGGGAATGCGTTCAGCTATAGTCCTGAATTCCTGAGGTGAACCAATGGAGGTTAGGGATAGACACTTCTGAACACGTAATTCTGTACCCCATCCCTCTCAGTCACCACTAACAAGAGTTACCACTTTACTTATTGGCAGCTCTAACTTTAGCTCCGCAGTTCGAGTCAGGGTAAAGGTGGCAGAAAGTGCAATTGTCGCCCAAGATCAAAAGTACTTTCCCCAATTTGTGCTTACTGAAATAAGGCTACAAGTTTGATCCCTGTTCATCTTACTCCTAGAAATTTTCTCAGCTGCTTCCAAACTTCTGCTAGGGGGCAAAAGACGTATGATTTATTATTACCCTTAAAAGCCAATGGTACAATCTATTTCCTCTGAGAACTGTGCCATTACTAAAACAGAAATAATCAGGTAATTGATGGTGATTGCCTTGCAGCTATGCCTTGGATGTCATTTCTAAAAAGGAAGCCAATTTTCTAAAAATGCATGTTAAATGCCATACACAATTGATTCTGTATGCCAGTTAGTCAAGGAGGCTATGACTTAGGGGGCTATTCATTTTTATTTTACTTCAATAAATGTTAAGAGTTTCTAAATCACTTATAACAATTAAGACAATTAACTGTATGTGGCCCGTAATGTTCAAACCTCTTTTGGTTTCTGATTCTTCTTTTTAAACCAGAATTCACTTTGATGAAGCACACACTAGAACAGCAGTGTTCTTGGCCCTCTTTCTTCCTTATGTAGTGAATAATCCTGTTGAGTTTAAGTTTCGTATTTAGAATTTTTGAAGTAGGGATGAAATAGTAACCCTTCACCATCTTTCACAAAGTTGAGAAATTTTGATAGATCGTGACTACTAAAAGGTTTTTGAGTTCTGTGTTCCTCGCCAAATTAACAGCTGACCTCTTTTACTGAGCATTCTAATAGCTAACAAAAATGACTGGATGGTGAGTTATTGTAGTGATTTGAATATATATATATATATATATATATATATATATATATATATATATATATATATATATATATATCTTCTCTGAATAGATTCAAAATGTTTCACTTATTGACACAGTCTTAAAATATCTGGTCTACAAAGCGAGTTCCAGGAAAGGCGAAAAGCTACACAGAGAAACCCTGTCTCGAAAAACAAAACAAAACAAAAACAAACAAACAAACAAATCTATCTAGAAGAGCATGAGAGGGGAGGAGCAGATCTTAGGGGAGGATGGAGAAAAGAGCATGTAATGGAATATCTACGGCCTGAACACAGAAGCAGGGACTGTTGTGGGAGAGGATAAACAACAGACGAGTGTGGTTCTGCACCCAAGGCTCGGTGAACATTGCAGAAGTGGAGGGTAGAAAGATTTTAAGAGACGGAAGAAGAAGAAGTTTGCTGTGATATTGGTCTCCTGAAAATGTCAGAAGCCACACCCGTAGTATCACCAACACTCATCTAGATATGAGATGAGTAAGGATAACATTAGGCATGTTCGTGTGGATGAGGGGAAAGCTCAGGAGGCTTCAACCCTACAAAAAGAACAGTGGAAACAGCCTTCCCCAAGGGAGAGCATGCCAATTAGTTCTCCAGTCCCAAATGGTAATCCCTAAAAACACGCATACAAGTAATCTATAAACAATTAATAAAAAAAAAAAGAGGTCACGAATTTGAAAGAGAGATCTATGGGAGGGTTTGGAGCGAGGAAAGGGAAGGGGAAATGATGTAACTACATTATGATCTCAAAAATAAAAGAAATAATTTTTAAAAAGAGGAATGGGGGGAGGAAAGAATAAGCAGAAGAGGGAGATGAATAAGAAGAAAGCATATATACATACATATACATATGGAAGTGTCGGAATGAAACCTAGCACTTTGAATACTAATTTTAAAATTTAGTGAAGAAAACTTTAATTGAAGTATCATTCTAAAACACCCGAGGAGACAATAGCGGGAGAAAACTGACACTCAGAGCACTGAAGTCTGGGCACTTTAAAATATGACTGAGTTCATCTTTGCAACAGTCTTTACCGGTGCTCTCAGCTTTAGTTTACACAAGTGCATCCCTTCTGTGTGCTGTGAGACAGACCCCCAGAGCTGAAGAAGGGGAAATTCTGCATCAGTAGATTTCAAAAGATCTCAGAAAATTATGTTTTCATTAATCTCCACATAACCCTAATGCTTGTGGCATGTGGAGTACATTATATGTTGGCTACTATGGCTGTCTTTTCAATGAACAAGCAAAAATAAGAAAGGCTTGATAGCTTGTTTTAAGTCACCTATTCTTAGAAAACATGGGAAAAGTGTTTTTTGCTGTTGAGAGTAAGCAACCCTACTTACCAGGAATGACAAAGGAGTTAAGAAAGAATGGAAATATGAGACTGTGGCATTGTCAGGGAATAATCATGGAAACAAGAAATACGAAGAGGGTCTTTTGATTCTGGTAAAGGCAGAATGCTATCAAACCTACTCTTTCAGCAGGAAAAAAAGAGGAAGGTATAAAATGTAAGCTAAAAACTAAAATAATTGTCTATGGACACTGTTCCACAATCACCACAGAGGCCTATTCACTAAAATAGAAGTGTCACGAGGTAAAGAGCACATTTATATTGGCTTTCTCTGGCAGCATTTCTAACCCACACCACAAAATTAAAGTCCAAGGCAAGTGCAAAAGTCTCACTAGAAAAGCAAACCAGCTAGAATCTGAAGTTTTCAAAGTGATGGGACTACAAGACATGCATTTACATAGGAGAAATCAAAGTTAAAGATCTCCAAAGTCTAAACAAGCATTCTCCATAGGACTCTTGACCATCTCCTATTCTGTACATTTATTTGTAGGGCAAGACTCCAGTGTCCTGTGTCTTAGTCAAAGTTCTAATGCAATGAAGAGGCACCATGACTATGACAACTCTTATAAAAGAAAGCATTTAACTGGAGCTTGCTTACATTCAGAGGTTTAGTCCATTATCATCATGGAGGGAAGCATACAGACATACATGGTGCTGGAGAGTGGAGAGGTAGCTGAGAATTCTACATCTCAGCAGGCAGAAAGAAGAGAAAGAGACAGAGACAGAGACACAGAGTCAGAGACAGAGAGAGACTGTGCCTGGCTTGATCATTAGGAACCCAAAAGCCCACCCCCAGTGACGCACTTCCTCCAACAAGTCCACACCTACTCCAATCCATACCTCCTAATCTCTGTCAAGTACCATTAGGACCTAATGGCCAAGCATTCAAATCTATGAGAATATAAGGGCCATTCTTATTCAAACCACCATGTCCTGACAGGGGGAAAATTAGTGGGAAATTAGAGAGCTGAACAGAAATCTCAAGGCTTCAGAGTGTTAAGAAAATGTGTATCAGGGTCAACGAAGGGAGAGAGACTTTTGTGAGTCTCTCCAGATTTCAGTTAAAACGCTAGAAAGACAGTGCTCTCAAAATAGTTACACATTATGGGTGAGGAATACTCACTAAGGGTATCAAATATAACTATACATATATATATACACACAAATATATATGTATATATATACACACACACACACAAATATATATGTTTATGTGTGTGTGTATGTGTGTGTTCACACCTAATGAGGTCTAAAAGCAAACCAGGATGAAGGATATCTTCCAACAGCTTCTTTCCTTATCTACACAAAATTTAACTCTCTCTCAATGATAGCGGTATAATTGAGGAATTTTAAAATTTATTGTATACTGTGTACAATATGTAAAGTTCAAACTCACCAGGAAAGAGAATAAATAGGCAACAAATACTAGTAATTTTGCTGGTTAGTTTTATGTCAACTTGACACAAGATAGAGTCACTGGAGAGGGGACAGCCTCAACTGAGAAAATGCCTCCATAAGAACTGGCGAAAGGCAGGCCTGTAGAGCATTTTCTTAATCAGTGGTTGATATGGGAGGGCCCAGCCCATTGTGGGTGGTGCCATCCATGAGCTCATGGTCCTTGGTTCTATAAGAAAGCAGACTGAGCAATCCATGAGGAACAAGCCAGTGAGCATCATGCCTTCATGACCTCGGTACCAGCTCCTGCCTCCAGTTCCTGCCCTGTTTGAGTTCCTGTCCTGACTTCTTTCAGTGATGAACAATGACTTGGAAGTCCAAGTCAAATAAACCCTTTCCTCCCCAAGTTACTTTAGTCATGGTGTTTTATCCCAGCAGTGGTAACTTTTACTAAGACTGTAATCAAAACTAAAACAATCAGTGGTGGAGACTAAGAGATATTGCAGATATTACCATTAGTAGACAGTCTTCAAAATGACAGATTACTCTCCTAAATAATATCAAAGTGGATAAGAATCTGAAATATTTCAATAGGGTGCTAGAAAAAAATGAATCACTAACATTAAAGATCTATGAATACAATTTATAAAATTAAAATTTCATTGTATAAGAGAATTACATAATAGAAGGTAAGATTAATGAATTAAAAATTATTGAATTATAAAACAGCATATTATGAAGAATACAGAGGGAAAAGAAAACCCAGGGAGTGCCTAACAAGTACGTGAGATGGACTCAACATATTTAACGGGAATTCGAAATGACAAGAATACAAATATCTAATGTTTGAACAGAAGCTGCCTGAGAAAGTTTGAGATTGATAGAAGACAACATACAAGTTCAAGACATTTAGCAAAGTCCACACAGGATTTAAAAGTCAATCCATATTTAAACAGATTCAAATTACTTTAACCAACAGAAGAGTGTGCCTCAATTTTAGGGGTCAGAAGACAAATTAACTTCAAATCAGCAACAATAAAAGTGATAGTAAACTTGTGACCACAAACTATGGAAGATAGGAAAAACTGGAACTGCCAGCCTTGAATGCCCTCCAAAAGTAAAACATAGACAATAAAAGTGAAAAGCAACTAACACGGAAAGAAATGCAAAGCTGAAGGAATATGCTGCCAACAAGCGTGCATAAGAGAGTATCTCTTATGGAAGCACAGACCACTACAGAAGTAAATGGACCCTAGCAGGAAAAGGTGACAACTCTGATCTTCTGCGAGTCTGTTCAATAAAGTAGCACCCAGTAAAAGAATGCATTTTTTTTCTTTTTCCATTTTTATTGATTCTTTGGGAACTTTACATCATGTACCCTAACCCCACCCATCTCCTAGTCCCTCTGCATCTGCCCTTCATTCTTATAGTGCCCCCCAATGAAAGCTAAAAAAAAATAATATAAAAAGTAAACAATAATAATTTTTTTAAAAAAGGAAATTAAAAAGAAAAGAAAACACTTCACTCCTCTATCTTTCCCTCCTCTCCATCACCCCTCATTTATCTTAGTGGCATTGGGAGCTGCTGTGTATCATGCACTATACCTTTTACTTGCAAATGTTCATTGTGTATTGAGTTGTTGGTCAGGTTCAAGGCCTCTGGCTTAGATACACCATCAGTACTTGACATTCACTGACATTCTTCTCTGATATCCTGCTGTTGCCTAGAGTCATTGAGGTCCTATGTCTATGGTTCCTTCAAACACTCCAGCAGGTCATAGATGGGGTAGATTTTGGGGAGTACCAACTCCAAGCCCTGGATATGTACCTGAGCGGTAGCTGAGTTTGTCAGTACAGGGTACTGGTGCTGTGGGATGGTCTGTATGTCAAATTGCTCTGATTGGTCAATAAATAAAACACTGATTGGCCAGTGGCCAGGCAGGAAGTAGGTGGGACAGGGAGAGAGGAGAATTCTGGGAAGCAGAAGGCTGAGGTAGAGAGACACTGCTAGCCGCCGCCATGACAAGCCGCATGAGAAGACACCGGTAAGCCACAAGCCACGTGGCAAGGTATAGATTTATGGAAATGGATTAATTTACGCTATAAGAACAGTTAGCAGCCGGGCGGTGGTGGCGCACACCTTTAATCCCAGCACTCGGGAGGCAGAGGCAGGTGGATCTTTATGAGTTCGAGGCCAGCCTGGGCTACCAAGTGAGTTCCAGGAAAGGTGCAAAGCTACACAGAGAAACCCTGTCTCGAAAAACAAAACAAACAAACAAACAAACAAACAAACAAACAAACAAAAAGAACAGTTAGCAAGAAGCCTGCCACGTCCATACAGTTTGTAAGCAATGTAAGTCTCTGTGTTTACTTGGTTGGGTCTGAGCGGCTATGGGACTGGCGGGTGACAAAGATTTGTCCTGACTGTGAGCAAGGCAGGAAAACTCTAGCTACACACTGGGACCACTCTTCTCAGGTGAGGGATGAAGCCACCTCTCCTAGGCCCATGATGAGGGATGGGTTGAACTTTCCCAAATGTGGGAGGGCAGTTCTCCCACCAGGGGTGGGGCTAGCCCTCCCTTTCCTTGGTCATCAGGGTCTGCTGTCTCAGACTTGGGGATGTTCAGGGTCAGCCCTCCTGTTGAGGAGGAGCAGGTCACTCTGGGCCAGTGAGGGGTGGAACCATCACAGCAGGGCTCTGTACTTCAACACAGGTTTCAACACATCGTTTGCATGGACCCCTGTGGTAACATTCAGAGGCCATGTCTAGGTCCATGGCCATACTGCAGGCAGGGCCTGTGCCAATGTCAGTGGCTCCTATTAACTGTCACATGGGGCCAGGTTGGAGCCCTGGGTCTGGGAGGCCTGGGCTGCTATCTGGGGCCATGGTGACATCTGGCCCCAAGCTGCTGCTGCTGATCACATCTGTGTCCATTGCCCTGCAACAGCTGGAGTCTGTGTGGGAGACTGAATTTTTAATCACACAAAATTTGTTGAAATATGCCCAGAAAAACTCATTCAAATCTTTCTATAATCTGTACAAGCTCTCGTTTTGTGACACCAATGAAATTGACCCACTCTAGGATACTGGTCACATGATATATATACCAGAATTGAGTCTGTTGATTTTCAAGATTAATTTTCATTACCTCAGACACTATTACATAAATCAACTTGTTTTTACAACAGACATTTTGTCACATACTTTCTGAAAGCCCCAGAGAAAGAAATGCAATATGAAAATGTGGTTTTATTCTGTAAATCATAATCATTGATTATTTACCCACAGAGGGCAAAGTATCAGATGTGGTGGTATTATGTTCCCTGAAATATTGTGCACCCTAATAAACTTATCTGGGGTCAGAGACAGAACAGCCACTAGATACAAAGGCTAGAAAATGGTGGTACTCAAACCTTTAATCCTAGCATTCCAGAGGCAGAAATCCATGTGTTCAAGGATACAGCCAAGCATGGTGACTTATGCCTTTAATCCCAGAAAGCGAGCCTTTCATCACAGGGAGTGGTGGTAGAAAGCAGAAAGGTATATAAGGCGTGGGGACCAGAAACTAGAAGCGTTTGGCTGGTTAAGCTTTTAGCTGGTTAAGCTTCAGGCTTTTGAGCAACAGTTTAGCTGAGAGCCATTGGGATGAGGACACAGAAGCATCCAGCCTGAGGAAACAAGATCAGCTGAGAAGTTGGCCAGGTGAGGTTAGCTGTGGCTAGTTCTGTCTCTCTGATCTTCCAGAATTCACGCCAATACCTGGTCCGGGTTTGATCTTACTAATAAGAACTTTTTAAGATTCATGCTACAATCAGAAGTACCTCCTTCAGGGGCACCAGAAACTATCCAGCCTTAGTCCTTCATGCCTCAGGAAACAATTCAGATCCTTTGATCTTTAAAATTAAAGGTTACTGTGGAATTCTATTCCCCCTGATTTCCTACTCATGTATCATTAATTGATGTATTGCACTTGATGCTATCCTGCATGTTAGAGAAACACTCAGTCAACATGGTCCAGTTTTGAGAATGTATAGTCTAATATGAAGAAGGAGAAAAAAACAAAAACAACTACATGCAATGAAGTGTTAGAGGTGATGTAGCAGGTTGACCCACTCTAGCATATTGGCTACAAGCGATATATGCTAGAATTGAATCTGTTAATCTCCAAGATTCATTTAAATTACCCCAGGCGCTGTTACACAAATCAGCTAGTTTTCACAACAGACATTTTGTTACATACTGTCTGAGAGTCCCAGAGAAAGAAGAGCAATACAGTTATATGAAAAAAAAAATCAATGCATCTAAGGTTGAGCGAGAAAAGTGTAAATGTGTATATAAGGGGAGTTGACTGATTTCTAAATTTTGAAAGCTGAGAATCCACTTGACAAAGGCCGTAATGAAGGAAATACAAATGACAGAGGAGACAAAGAAGTCAAAATTGCTGCCACATGGTTTAAACTTTCTTCAGATGAGGTACATAGCACTCCTAGACTCATAGCCCTGCACTATAGAATGTGTTACATGCGGTTCACATGTGGCCACTGACACTCAAATTTCATAAAATGAAAGGTCTACCTCTTCAGTTGCACTAATTAAATGTGATATAATGTGAAATATATATGTATGTATGTGCGTATACATTATATATATATATATATATATATATTAGATATTAGATTTTTCAACACATTTAATAGCTATTCCATATAGCATTGGCAAGTATACTGATAAAAGGTGTCAGGGAAACAATCCCATTCAAAAAGCCACAAAAGTAGTTAAATAGCTGAGAATAAACTTAAATACCTGAGAATAAACTTAATCTAGGGAATGAAACACATCTACAGTGAAAACTTTAAGACACTGGAGAAAAAAATTGAGGAAGACAGCAGAAGATGGAAAGATTTCCTATGATCATGTATTGGAAAAATTAATCTGGTGAAAATAGCCATTATACCAAAAGCCATCTACAGATTCAATGCAATACAAAAATCAAAATATGAGGAGTTCTGATGGAAGTAATCTCAAATTTATATTGAGACACAAATCAATGGATAGTCAAAACAATCCTGACAAATGAACACTGCAAGCTGAACATACTTGATTGCAAGTCATGGGGTAGGGGACCAGCGTGGTACTGGCACAAAAACAGACACTTAGGTCCCCATAGCAGACTAGAGGACTCAGATACAATGCCACATGACTACAGCTATATGATCTTCGACAAAGATATTAAAAATGTACGTTAGAGAGAAGATGGCATCTTCAACAAATGATGCTTAGAAACACGGCTTTCAACAAGCAAGAATGAAACTAGATCTTTGCCTCTCACTCTGAACAAAAATCAATTGCAAATGGATTGAGGACCTCAACATAAAGCCTGAAACCCCTAAACTGCTCACAGCAAAAGTAGAGAACACACTTCAACTTGTAGAAACAGGTAAAGACATTTTGTATAGGACTCCAGCAGCACAGAAAATAAGATCAACAATTGACACATGGGATTTCCTTTAGTTAAAGGACTCACATAAAGCAAAGGAGACTCTGGGTGGAATGAAGAGGCAGTTCACAGGTTGGAAAGAGGGTAGAGAGTTATTTCAAAAGGCCTCATGGTAGGAAAGTTGGGGTGGACCTGGGAAAAATTAGGGAAGGTAAAGGCGGTCAAAATACATTGCCTGACATTCTCCAAGAATTAACAGAAATAAAACACTAGGCTAGTTCTTCAGGTCACATCTATCCATTGTATTAACTTTGCCCTGACAGAACTCAGTGTCAGGAA
This sequence comes from Peromyscus maniculatus bairdii, assembly GCF_049852395.1. NCBI lineage: Eukaryota > Metazoa > Chordata > Mammalia > Rodentia > Cricetidae > Peromyscus > Peromyscus maniculatus. Next base: position 11,024,737 of record NC_134871.1, on the reverse strand, counting down.
TGTGGGAAGGTTGCTAGATGTATTGTGCAGCTGAAAGATCAAGAGGAACAGAAACACTCGACTGCTGGTCTACAATCTCAACTACCCCTGATAACCCAAGGTCTTCACTGATGTATTCACTTATTATACTGTCTTCAGTGGTTCTGGGGGCATTTCTATCTAGCGCCCTTATCTTTCTTATAATTGCTTCTATGGTCTGAGAGTAAGACTAATTATCTTTGTTCTTACTATTAACAATGCAGCTGTTTTCCCAATGTTGTGTTGTAGACAGTCTAAAAATTTCTAAAATAAAACAGACTTCTGTAAGTAAGCTGAATTTTCAACATTTCAAGTCAATTGGTTGCTATATATTTTAGTTTTAGAATAAAATGCATTGGATTTATGTCTTCTCTTTGTCTTATTTACAGGCCACTTCATTTACTTAGGAATTTATGATCGTTTTGAGATCTTTGAAAATCTGACTCCTGGTTAAGTTAGGCATTGTTATTTATATCTCTGACATTTATAAATGACTTATTTTTATACAGCATCTATTTTTCCAAACTAGTAACTGGCAATGTTTGCTCTATTGCAGAGAAAATGTTATATAATAAATGCCGTCTATAGCCAAGACTATAGACATTGTTTATGAGCTAACTTTTGGACTTTCTGCAGTGCCGGTATATATATTATATTCAGAGAGCTTTGCCAAACTTGTAATTTCAAAATATTATATAGTTTATCACATATCTCTATATGAAAATATACCATACAGACAACCACTTCTAACTAATGTTTAAATATATCATTGTGGTTAACTTATTTAATGGGCATTTATTAACCATACAGTAGAAACTGCTGTAGACATTAAGAAAATAGTATATATACACTACCACAATATAACTATCTAGGAAGGAAAACAGGCACAAAGTTCACTGGAAAACTCTGAAAATAAGCTCTACAAATAAGTGGTAAAACTAAAGAATAAGTGAACTAATATATTGTCTTGAATTCTCTTTAGTGCAGCTTAGAGTTTGTGTGAATCCATGTCTGGCTGAATCTAGGAATAAGCTGAGGGGGAATAACATTAAATTCATAGTTATAATACTCATAACTAAATATACCAAATATATTTAAGTGAAGAAAACCACTATATCCTCATCTCATATCATGAAGTGTCCAACTTTTTGATCACATTTTGTGGCAAACTTATTCTGAGAACAGATATGGTTTAAAATCACAATCCAATGGAGGTCTGTGTTACATATCAACTCCTGTTGCTGGGTGATTTACAAATAATATAAATGCATTTCTCACAGTTCTGAGGGCTGAGAATTCCCAAATAAAGTCATCATCAGAGTCAGTGTCTAGAGAAAACAATTTTCTGTTCCCAAGATATAAACTTCTCTGTGTACTCACTGGCAAAGAAACTGAAGGGGAATATAGAGTGAATTGTTTCCCCTGAGCCCTTTCATAAAGATAGTAATGTGTCACCCATAAGGACAGCATCCTTGTGACTTAATTTTACCTTATGTTCCTCCTCCTAGCACTGATGCATTAGACATTGAGTGTGGAGTGACAGAAACACTCTAATCATAGCAGTAATGTTTACTCTAAAATATAGGTGAGGAAGGCCCACCCACTGCCTCAAAGCATGGGTTGGCAGAAAACACCTAGGTCCACCCATCACCTCCTAGTGATGGTGGGCACCACTCCAATAAGCAAGTATGTGGTGAAGAGATGGAGGAGAAAGAGAAGCTGAGCAGTATGTGTGTGATGGGCCTTTGATGCCAGCTGACCTCATGGTAATGTCTGGATCTGTGCTGTCCCCAAGGGCCATGCCTGGGTCCATGGTCCTACTGCAATTGGGGCCTGCTGTGGAATATTTAACTATGTAAAGATGTGTTACATTTGTTTATGCTGTGCAATATAACTTTAACTGTATAAAAGTGTGTTATCTTTGTTTCTGCTGCCTTTGTTAATGATGTAAAGCTGTGTTACATTTGTTTATACTGTATTTGTTTAATTATGTAAAAGTGTGTTGCATCTGTTTGACCTTTTCTGCCTAAGGCACCTGATTGATCTAAAAAAAGCTGAATGGCCAATAGCTAGGCAGAAATAGGAGAGGTGGAGCTGGCGGGCAAAGAGAATAAATAGGAGAGAGGAAAAGAGAAGAAAGAGGAGAGAACAAGGGGAAAAAAGAGGGACAGGCTGGGGTAAGAAGCCAGGCAGCCACCAAACAGACAGATAGACAAGAGAAGCAGTGAAGGTAAAATATACAGAAGGAAAGAAAGGTAAAAAGCTCCAAAGCAAAACATAGATAAAGAGAAACAGATTAAGTTATAAGACCTAGTGGGATGTTCCCCTAACTCCACATCCTCTCCAGCAGAAGCTGTCATCAGTGTGTTTGATCTTAGTCATTCTGACAAGTGTAAGATGGTATCTCGGAGTCATTTTGACTTGCATTTCCCTGATGGCTAAGGATGCTGAGCAATTCCTTAAATGTCTTTCAGCCATTTGAGATTCTTCTGTTGAGAATTCTCTGTTAAGATGTATGCTCCATTTTTAATTGGATTATTTGGTATTTTAATGTCTAGTTTCGTGAGATCTTTATATATTTTGGAGATCAGCCCTCTGTCAGATGTGGGGTTGGTGAAGATCTTGTCCCATTTTGTAGGATGACATTTTGTCTTATTCACTGTGTCCTTTGCTGTATAGAAGCCTCTCAGTTTCCAGTTGCTGGTTGGAAGTGCAAACTTGTACAGCCACTTTGGAAATTAATATGGCAGTTTTTCAGAAAATTTGGAATCAGTCTACCTAAGAACCAGCTATACCACTCTTGGGCATATACCCAAAGGATGCACGATCCTGCCACAAGGACATTTGCTTAGCTATGTTCATAGCAGCATTATTCATAATAGCCAGAACCTGGAAACAACCTAGATACCCCTCAATTGAAGAATGGATAAAGAAAATGTGGTGCATTTATACAATGGAGTATTGCTCTCTCACTTCCCAGTCCTTCCATGTCTGCCCTCCTCCTTGGTGACACCAAAAAAAAAAATTTAAAAATATTTTTAAAGTCCAGTATTTGTTATCCATACACTTGGTGGAGCATGGTAGAACTCTCAGTGGCCTTCTCCTTAAGTAGAACTGAGTTGCTCCCCTCCCAAGCCCCTACCAGTAGCCATCAATTGTAGGGAGCTAACCTCAGCATCTTTATCACACTTCCTAAGAGTTCTCCTTAATGGGTTGGTATTTAGGCTGTTACCCCTCTTTTGGAGGGGGGTTGGAGGACAGGGGTTGTCACATATTCCTCCCATGTCCCTCTCTCTCAATTGTGTGTCTGCTGTGACACTGCTGCAGATGTGGCATCCTTGCAGGGGGAGCACGAGTCATGGGCTTTCAGAAAATATGATCATGTCTTCTGGTGACAGCACAGGTCCCTGCTACAATAGACCCAGGAACCCAGATAAGGCCCTCAGTGGTACCCCAGACCAGAGACATCAGCTTGGCCTCAGGTGGCAGTGCAGACCACACACATCCCTTTTATGGCCCCCGGAGGCAGCATAGCCCAAGGATATCAATATGGATTCAAGCTGCAGCACAAACCATTGGCATCCACATGGCCTTTTGTGGTAGCATGGGCCACTGATGTCAACACAGACCCTGGCTGCAATAGGACTATGGAGTGATTGGGGTGTATGATGTGAAATTCCCCAAGAATCAAGAAAAATAGATTAGTGAATAAATAAAATAGAAGTGAGGAATCACAAGTTGCAGGTTGCACCCTGACCCAGAGGACTGAGTAATTTGAAATGTGGCGGTCGTTCCCATGCAGCACGAGAAATACAGTGAGTATATGATAGCATGGAATAGAGTAGGTGCAGCAGGTGTCAGTGGGAGAATCTAGGGAATGAAGACAAGGTCTGAGGCCTCCTGCAAACATTTATTCTTTGTCTGTCTTATTTTTCAGAGACGTCAAAAAATATTGCTGTCCTGCAAATGGTATATGCATGGTTAACAAAAGTTCAGCATTTTCTCATAGTTGTTTCATTTTATAAAAGTTACACTCCATGAACTGTATAAATTTAGTGTGTATAGTCAAGAGATTTTGATAAATGAAAGTATTTGCATTCTCCAGACATCCATTAGGATATATGGAACATTACCATCACACAAGAAGTTGCCCTCAGGCCCCTTGCCAATCTATTCTTCAATTTGATCACCATGGGCAATACTGTTCAGATGTTTTTCTACCATAGATTAGATTTTCTGGTTTTAACATTTCATAAAAATGGTATCATAGGCAGTTTACATCATAAGTATAAGATTTCTTTCAATTAGAATAATGTTCTTGACAAATATTCATGTTTTCAGGAGGTGGGCATTTTGTGTGCATTTCTGGCTAATGTAAACAAAGCTGCTATTGATGTTCATGCATGAGGTTTGTCTTTAACATGATTTTACACAAAGTGTAATTTTGTAGAAGTAGAATTTCTGAGTTGCAGAGTAGATCTATCTTGATTTTCACAGAAAGATGAACAATGACACAACAATCTCTCCTGCTTATTTACCCAGCAGATGCAAAAACACGTTAACATTTCCAATAACCTGGATGAAAAATCAAGGCATTATGCTAAGAGAAATGAGGCAGCCAAGGGAAGACTAAGATGCTTGGTTCCACCTACGCCGAGTGTTCAAAATTGTCAAAACAGAACTGAAAGAGACTGGTACAGCAGAGGTGGGGAGTGAGAAAATGGGAGGTAGTTTCCTATTTGTCTGTCTTGTTTTGTTTTGTTTTATTTTTGTTTTTCTTGCTGGCTTTTTCAGAAAGCCTCACTATGTAGTATTAGCTGGCCTAGAACTTGCTATTTAGAGACGGTTGTCCTTCAATTTGTTACAATCCTCTTATGCCAGCCTCCCGAGAGCCAGGATCACAGGAGTGTACCAAAACACCTGGAATAGAAATTATTTTGTCCTCGACATAAACGTATGTGGTTCCAGATGAGTAGAATAAGCTTCAGAGCTTTACTGAATAACATGATGCTTGTGATTATCAAAACAGTTTAAATATGTTAACACACACACACACACACACACACACACACACACACACACACACACACACACAATTTTTCAAGTGATGCTTCTGCCCTTTCAGGAAATACTAAAGAGCACACTAGGATTTTTGGAAGTGGTGGATGTGTTGTTTAGTGCTTTGTTTATTGTGGTAATGTTATGTCAGGCATAAGCATATGAGAAAACTTGTGAAGATGAGTACAATATGTTTACTTTGGAAATTTGAATTATTTCTCAGTAAAGTTGACATGGACTGATGCTGTAGTACACTCCTGTAATCCCAGCACTTGGGACCATGAAGCAGAAAGAACAACATGAATTCCAGGCCAACTTGACCATGACATCTTGTGTTAAAACACACTCACATACAAAATCAAATATATACGAATTGAGTTTTATAAAGGAATGAGTCATCTGTCTTCTGATGTGGATGCAAAGTTTTGGAACCCTCTCAAACAGCTCATGAGAGTTCCATTTGCTCACACCCTCACCAACATGTGTTGTTTTCAGTCTTTTTCATTTTAGCCATTCTAGTGAGCATGCAGTGGTATCTTATTTTGATTTTAATTTGAATTTCATGATAACTGATGTTGAACATATTTTCTTATGATTACAGACATATATATATATATATATATTCTTTTATGTACTTTCAGATTGTTCCCCACTTTACACTAGTTTAGACATCCTTTTATTTTTGAGTTCTATGAACTTCTGTGTATACTTTGAATTCCAGCAAATTATTAGATAGAATTTTATTACTATTTTCCTAACCTGCCATAATCCTAGTGGAATCTTCCTTCCTTCCTTCCTTCCTTCCTTCCTTCCTTCCTTCCTTCCTTCCTTTCTTTCTTTCTTTCTAAACAGGGTCTTACTTTATATCCCCAACTGGCCCAGAACTCATTATTATGTAGACTAGACTCACAAAGATGAGTTTACCTCTGGTTCTTTAGAGCTGAGACTAAAGGCATGTGCTAACTAAGTGGTTTCTTTTATTGTTTTGCTAAGGTCTTATTGGCATTTTCTTTTGTGACTATTTCTTTCCCTGACCAAATAAGAAGGCTTTGTGCATCCCTGTGTCCTAAAAGGAATTCTCCTTTGTGCTGCATAGAACTCCTATACATTTCATGACTCTCTGTTTACATTTGGATCTATGATACAGCTCTATTTAACTTTCTTTGTATGGCATGAAGGAAGGAGTGTTATCCATGGTTCAAGTACAGCTGTTTGCTTATTCTGGTACCATTTGTTGAAAAATATTTTTCTCCCCCATTGGATTGTCTTGGTAACTTTCTAAAAAAATCAAATAATTACATGAGGGTCTATTCCTTGTCTATAGTATCATTCAGATATATTGTAGATTTTTATGCCCATAGTGACTTGATTGCTGTAACAATAGAGTAAGCTTTGATGTCAGATAGTGTAAGTCTTTAATCTTGGTTCTTTTCAGTAATGTTTATATTTAAGATTGTTTTCACATGCATAAAAAACTATGGATGAGCTTGAAAATTGCTACCACTATAGTTAGGATACTATTTAATATAGACATGGGTTGAAATCATAAATATAGATGTAAAAATATGTATTAAATATTAATGTATACATGTGTAGTGGGTAGCCATTCCAGCTTTGATCTGGAAGTTCCAACCCCCATTGAGGCTTCAGCAACTGTCACACCTACAAGGAGGGGCTAAGGGAGGCACCTGGAGACCCAAGATCTGGATGAACCAGGGCTCTCTCTGTGCCTGGACCCTGGACGGTGGAGGTGGACTGAGCAGAGCTCCAGAGAACACCACTGGACTGCAATACACCTTCCCCAGACCCCGTGACCTACCTATCCCTTCATTTGTAAGTTACCTACTAAATAAATCTTCCTTTTAACTACATGGAGTGGCCTTAATAATTTCACCAATATACATGTATGTATATAACAATAATTAATGAAAAAACAGATCATAGATTTGAAAAAGAGCAATAAGGTATATATGGGAGGTTTTGGTAAGAGGAAAGAGAAAGGGGAAATGATGTTACAATCTCAAAATATAGAAAGATATTAGAATCTCAAAAAATAGAAAGATGATATATTTATATATGCATGAATTATTTGTAGTTCATGTATCTGTCTCTATTTAAGTCATCTTTGTTTCAAGAATACGTGAGTTGTCTTTAATACAGAGTTCCTTTCATTTCAGGATGTTTTGTTAAACTTGTTAGAAGGTATTCATCATTATACATTTTTTGTTGGTAAAATAATGGAATCATTTTAATTTAATTTTAAAATTGTTTTCTTCCACTGTATAAAATATAATTGCTTTTTAAATTGTATCTCACATTCTCTCTCTCTCTCTCTCTCTCTCTCTCTCTCTCTCTTTTTTTCAGATCAGACACACTAATTCTCATAGAAATTTCATGAATTTTCTACAGCTTTCTATGGTGGTATTTTATTTGTACTGAAATGTGATTTTAATTGTATGTTAATAAATAAACTTGCCTGGGGGTCAGAGCTATTAGAGCCATAGCAAGAGCATGGTGGTGGTGGCGCACACCTTTAATCCCAGCACTTGGAAGGCAGAGCTAGGTAAGTCTCTGTGTGTTCAGGGATACAGCTTTGGAGACATACACCTTTAAGACCTGGAGGGCTGTACTTACAGGCAGTGATGAGGCAGTCATGTGTTTGGGTTTACAACCAATGAGAAGGCAGAACAGAAAGACTATCTAAAGACAAACAAACAGGAAGTAGCTCTCTTTCGGAGAGATAGGACCACTGCAGGAGGAAGGGTAAGGTTTTAGCTCTGAGCTCTGACCTCTTGGCTTTCTCTTTTACACTGGTTCTGTGTCTTATTTAATAAGACGGTTGGTTACATCTACAGCTTTCTAATTAAATAATAGTTTAATGTACAAATGAAAACAGGATTTATGTGTTTCTGTGTCTCACATTACTCACCCTAGATTCACTACAGTGAATACAAACTCCAGTGCTGTAGAGAGAGAGTGTGTGGAGAGAGTTAAGTATCTCACCACTAAGTATGAGATTAGCTGTAGAGTTTACAAATGGCCTTTTTTTCAGGTGGGAAAATACCTTCTGTTTCTAATTTGCTAAGATATAGTAAATGAGTATTGCTTCCTTCTCCATTATCTGTTGATTAACTATATATTTCTGTTCTTTATTTTATTGACATAATGAATTCCAGTCAATGATTTCTAAGAAGTAAATCTTACATCCCTATAATACAATTCCTTTGATCACTATAATATTGCTGAATTTCTTATATTTTAAGCCTTTTTATACATATAAAAGGATTTTAGTGTGTAACTTTATAATACTTTAGTAAGCTTTTGATATCCAGTTAATTATGGTATCATAAGGCAAATTGGGAAGTGTTTTTCTTATTTTTATCTCTCATCTATTATGCAATTGGTAAGAACAGAATCTTTGACAATTTCAATGTGAAAGTAGTTGGGTTTAGGGATTTGATGAAGAATCTCTCCAAAGAAACTTAAAGAAAAGATTCCCCTTACAATAGCATTACTAAAGACATGAGTGTTTTATACATTGAAAATGTCAATGGAGAAATTAAACATTATATTGTATTGATGTTGGGCAGTATAAATGAACCTAGGGGACATTGTGCTAAGTGAAATAAGCCATGTATCAAAAGACAACATGTTTTTACTTCTATGTGGCATCTAAGGAAGCAGATACACAGAAATTGTATAGAATAGTGGTTGCCAGGGTTAAGTTTGAAGGTACACAGAAAGGGATAATATTGGTCAGAAAGTTCAATTCTTTACTTATGTGATGAAAATGTCTTAGTGATCTCACAAATAGCATGGTAATGAAATAATGAATAACACATTGTATATTTTAAGTTTACTAAAAGAGTGTCTCTATTGCTTATATTACAAAACATGATAATTACAATAAAATGATGGAAGTGTTAATTAGCTTTGTCACGATGATCATTTCACAATGTTATATGGAATCATCATGTTAAATATCTTATGTGAACACAATTACTATACATTAAGTATTCCTAAATAAATCTGTGGAAAAGTCTTTCATGTAACTCTAAGGTATTCTAACAAGTACAAAAAAGTTTACATTCTGCCTTTATAGAGAAGGAAATAAACCTGGATGAGGAGGCAGAAGGCCTACACTTTAGTAGAGTATCCATTAGTTTGATGAAAATCTCATTCTTTCAAATTGAATTGTCTGTAAAATGATCAGTGTTTGTACATTATCTAAGTAACAATTGTGTTTTTGAGGTTCAAGTGTAATAATTAAGGTAAAATTCTGTGATAGATTTTAAAGCACTATATAAATATACTGTGCAATTATAAGAGTTCTCTCTCCCCCTTCCATCACTCTCTTCCTCTCCTCTTTTTCTTCTTTTGTTTCTTATTGGGGGACTGTAATAAAATAGCATCAATTATTTTATCTTGTATAGAATATATATGAAATTTTTAATTTAAGAAAGTTAAAGTTCACGATAAAAAATTACTGTACTTAGGTGTCGATTATTTACTGCTGTAAATATGTAAATATGCAATACTGAGTCACCTTGCCTTCTAACACATGGACCTAAAAATCAAATCTCTTGTACCACAGGAGGAATTTCTCCCCAATACCTCTCCCTAATTCCCCTCTTTCTATAACCTTTTGGGGTGTGTTCACTTCCCTTCTTTTTTAATGTAATTCAACGTTGTAAGTTATTAATCGTTTGTTTCTAGTTACTTATTCATGTTTTATCTCATTCTTGGAAAGATTTAAAAACTCACATGTACAAAGAGGTTGGAGACAATACAGCATGGGTGAAAGCATGGTAATCCCTGAGTCCATTCCTTATCCAGAATTATGGTGTAGTCTACTATGCCCTCACAATGTGGGCTGCTTTAAAAATTGTACTTTCTATATGTTTCCTCTCTTTTACTTTTTATCATTCTTCTAGTCTTTGACATTCTCTCATTACTCACTTTTCATTCCCATATTCTGTCCTTTCTTTATGGGTCCATTTTCAAGTCATTCCATGCCTTCCTGAAGGATATATGACTTTCTAAACTGTTTCCAAACCTGTTCATTCTTCACTTGTGTAAGAACATTACCTCACATGTGACAATCATACCAAGAGATTGATGCCAAGACTGTCTTCTTGTTCAAATGTCTTAATCGCCATTTGAGAAATTGCATATGTTTGTACATGTATGTGCATATTCTAAATCATGAGGCTATCTTTTTATATTTTTGTTCAATTCATTCTTTGCCAATTCTAATATATTTTGATATACATTACACCCTGATTACTCTTCTATCTCCCTCCCATTCCTATTTGTCCCTCTACAAGTTCCTTTCGTATAGTCATGGCTTTTGTTTTGTTTTGTGACCCTTAAGTTTAACCAGATCCATCTGTCTGACCATGAAAATACTTGTTATCATCCTTCAAATTCAATATGATTGAGCACAAACCCTCAAAGAGAAGCAAGAGCAGTGAATCTGAGGAAGAGGGGAGGAGTTGGGGGGGGGATTGGGAGGAGGAGAGGGAGGAGAGGCTGCAGTTCAAATGTACTGTACAAAAGAAGTATTAAAAAAGTCAGTTAAAAAAAGAAAGTAATAAAAATTTACTAACCAAAAAAATAAAATTATTGAGCCCTATATAAGTTTCTATGGTGCCCATTTATCATCTGAGAATTTCAAAGATTTGATCATGACAAAAATCTAGAGATAATTCTTGCCTCGTACACTTTTGTGATGACAGCTATCCCTCTCAACCAGCCACCCTACTTTGAAACCCTATAAATGCAGCCACATAGACTACTGGAAAATTTAGAGCTACTTTCCTGTCTTCAGTACTGATGGCAGAGAGAAGGTGCCAAGAGGACTATTCCCATCAGTGGTACAGAAACCAGGCTCAGCAAGATGATGCCCTGAGAGCAATTTTGCTGTCCTAGATGAGAGGAAGGAGGTAGAGTTAAAGGGGGTACAAAGTAGACTTGGGTGGTAAAGTCTATGAAAACTTCACTAGGATGTAGTCTAGTGTCTCCATTAAATTCTCCAAATAACTCACAGTGTTTAAAGATTTTTTCTTTTACTAATACATTCCCACATATATGTATATTTTTATAAAATAAATAAATTATATAAATATAATACATACATTAAAAGGAACTCATGAGGGAGAACAAGGGTGGGAGAGAAGTGAGGGTAGGGGTGATAACCAAATGCAATATATGAGTGAATGTGTGTGTTTGTGTGTATGTTTGTGAGAGAGAAAGAACTTGTCCAAGAACAAAAATCATGACAAAAAGATACTCTCATGGTTCAGAATGTACATTATATACATGCGTATATATGTCCAATGACTATATTCACTACGTTTGCCCTCTTCTATCTTTCTCCCTCTCCTATAAGCTTCTTCTTTCCAACTAGTTTCTCTCCTACCTTCATGTCTTTTTGTTTAGACCCACTAAGTTTCATTGGGGTTGCTTGTATCATCTTGGATAGGTGTTATCCCCTAAAGTTTGAATAAGGTTGGAACTCACCAGTGCCTGCACCAATGGAGAAAATGACAATCTTCCCTATGTAGATAGATCTCCAGTAGCTCCTCGGGAAAGAGTAGGAGCTCCTGGGCAATATGCCTCATCCTCGATGGAATGGTGAAGGGCTCAGTCCTGTGTAGGCTCTATGCAGGTAACCACAGCTGCTCTGCTGTGTGTTCATGTCGTATCTGGAGGGCAGTGTGTCATCGTACTCTTTCTGACCTTCCAGGTCTTACACTCTCCATACCCTCTCTTTGTCATGTCATGTTCTCTAAGTCTTGCAGGGCATGGTATAATTGTGCCACCTAGGACTGAGAATTCAACAGTCACTTATATTTTTAATATTATGTTCCTATGACTTAGGCAACAGAAGGGCAGGAGGGAGTGTGACCAGCTTGATCAGGACCTTCAACATAAAAAAAAAAAAAAAACACTGTGTTGTTGCCAACCTAGGGATCTTATTGGGAGTACAAGTGGGGAGGCTTGGATTATTCAGAAAATTTCTTAGGAGCGGTCATGATTGCCAAGGGAAGAAGTCCATGTGGCCTCAGGTAGATGTTCTATTGCCAAAACTCTAATTCCTTTTTCTTTTATTCTTTTACTAATTCCAATGATCTCTCCTTTCAGTTTTCATTTTGATGGTACATCTTAGAGATGTGTGCATTTAATGAAGTTAAAAAAAAAAAAACCCTGGAAATGCCTTCAATGTAATTGAAACAGAAGTAGCTTACAAATGAGAACTCAGGAGGAACTAGAAGCTGTTTCCAGATTAAAAGTAGGAAATATGAGGAACTTACATTCCAGGAAATGTCAAATTATTTTATCTGTAGGCTTTGTTTTGCAACTATGATGTGATTTCTCAGGGTGTCATATCTCGTGCAAGAAAAGTAGGTAACAAAACAAACCTACTGAAATGAAGTATAGTGCCTCCTTGGGGCCTGCCTTCTGTCAACAGCTTGACAATAAGAATGCCAACACCAGGGATGCTCTTTCCTCAAAGGGATAATATGTCGAAGATGTAAATTACAACAAATACAAAATGTAGGTATTGGTGCTATTATACTGTGGTTACAGATACATTTGCAAAATGTCAATTCAGCCACATCATTGATATCCTGGTTTAGAATATTTCAGTGACTCCTATTTGTCTGAGGTTATAGGTGTGAATCTTTATCCCAGGCCTGGTCAGGCCTCACATGTCTGTCTTCAAAATCCTTCTGAGTGCTGTCTTTCTATCACACCAATCCCCTTCTCCTACCTCAGAAGTGTGGTGGTCACCCAGATGGCCGAGTCTTCCTCAAAGCAAGTACCTCTGTCAGGAAGGTCTTCCCCTCCTCATTGTCCTTTTAATGCCTCTCATTCCACTGAAATAATTTCTTCAAGGAAGCAGCTCTTCCTTGGTGATGTCAACCATTTAATGATTTATGGGATTGACTTTATGTCACTACCACTTCCTACACTCACTCCAAACTCTGGTTTTGTTCATCATTTCATCCTTACGATGCAACAGTTTTCTTAGCCCATGACAAATATTTAACATGCAATGAATAAAGAAAAAACAAAAGAAGAAAACAGTAGTAGAAGAGCAGGAAAATGAAGGAAGGAAAGCAAGGAAAGGGGGAAAGAAGGTCAAAGAGAAGAAAGGAAGATATATTTAATAGAGAACAGACACTGAAATCAGTGATTTGGGTTTGCAAAAAAAGGGTCTAGTAGTAGAGTTGATTCTGATTCTGTTCATTAGCGTTATCAAGGTCATGTTCCTTTTTCTTTTCTATATCTTTCTTAAATCCTATACCCACTATACTGCTGGTCTATGAGCTAGGTCATGTTGACTGAGGTTTTTTTTTTTTTTTTGTGTGTGTGTGTGTGTGTGTGTGTGTGTGTGTGTTGTGTACTTACCCTTGTGTGTTTGTACATGTGATTAGAGACATTGTACAAATGTGCATCTGGAAGCCAGAAGTCAATGCCAAGTACTGTCCTCTGTCACTCTCTCCACCTTAATTGTTGAGCACTTGTCTTCCTCTCGACATGGAGTGCGTCTCTTCAGCTGGGTTGGTTGGTCAATGTGCTTCTTAGATCCTGCATCCACTGGCACTAGGTTAAAGATTTATATCACATAGCATCTTTATGCAGGTGCTGTGGATCCAAACTCTGGTCCTCAGGCTTGGGCTGCTGGTACTTTATTGAATGAGACTTGTCCTAACCCATGTGTTCAGTATCTGTGCTGCCGACTACCAGGAAGTAGGTCCTGGGAACTGTAAGTAAAGTTTTAATGCTGACTAATCTAGCATTGTCTGCACATAAATTAGAAGATCTCTTCCTGTAAAACAGCCAGTTCTTTGATGTATGTTTTACTCTATATATGGCTTGTGGCTAGGGAAAGATGCTCACAGAAATAACATTGGCTTTCATGTATTGTTTCCCAGTAACTAATATTTTAAAATAATCTGGAGCAAGCTTTGTCATAATTAAATAAAATGAGAATAATAAATAAGGTTTTTCAAAATGTAGAACATCTACAGAAACACTTTCATCTTGTGCTTCAGGGGAAGCTCTTCTGGTTCAGCATCCCTAAACTCACTGGGAGCTGCCAACACACATTAAGAGATTACAGACGTTAATCCCTTCACCAAAACGATGGATTAATGAAAGAGGCTACATTTTAGATCTGTTTTTTTAGTTCTTAAAAAGCTCTCTGGATTGGGATCCTTACATCTTTAAGGAATACATAGAACTCTGTGGTTGGAACCTTACATCTCATAGGAATATATAGAAATCTATGGCTTAAGGCTGCTGATGACAAAATGCTTCTCTGGCCAGATGTGAGTGAATTAGAAGGATGTCTGAGTCAAAAATTTTGTAGGAATCTTTGTCTCTTTTTTTTTGTTGTTGTTGTTGTTGTCATGATGCTCTTATTTCCAAAATCCAAAGTTCTGAGTCCCCCATTAATCTTGTTACTTTCAATATTCTATGTTGTACAATATGAATGTTTTAAGTAGCACAAATGTTGGCACTATGGAAGAAACACCAATATTTTCTATATAACGTGACTTTCTCTAGATGAAAAGAACTAATGTTTTTGTCTGGATTACCTGATTGTGCTTTGGAATCTCTGAAATCAAAAGCCTAACACTAGCACTAACCCTGACCCTGACCCCTCACCCTACCCTCACCCTCAGCCCCCTAAAACTTACCCTAACAGAAAATCATGACCCCCTAACTCCTTAACCCCCTAACCCTAAATCTACCCATAACTGCTGTGTGATCTGTGTTCCAGGAGCATTTCCCACAGCTTGGGAAAGCTCAGCTTCAGTATCCATGCTGACTCTCATGGAACCTAGTCAAGTGGGAACTTGAGACTTCTGCCTTTAAATGAAGATAGTTTTGTTTTGCTTTTTAAATCTGGTCAACAGACATGTACTCTAGTCACCCCCAAACATATTGTAAGGGTCAACATTGCCCATACCCCCAAAGTTTGTATTTGAAGTTTGCCAGAGCTACAGACCTTTCCCTGAAAACCATGGAAACAATCTTTGTTTTAGAATTAAGATTCCCAAGGCCCTAGATATGAGCTCACCCAGTACTTATTTGCTTCTTCTTAGTATTCTAGAGGTTTGATATACAGAGTTGTCTGTAGCTGGAGATTTCTCCAGTCCCACCGGGGCCCACAGCCACTCAGACCCAAGTAAACACACAGAAACTTATATTACTTATAAACTGTATGGTCATGGCAGGCTTCTTGCTATCCAGTTCTTATATCTTAAATTTACCCATTTCTATTAATCTATAAGTTGCCATATGACTTGTGGCTTACTGGTACTTTACATCTTACTTCTCATGGCAGTGGTGGCTGGCAGCATCTCCTGACTCAGCCTTCCACTTCTCAGAATTCTCCTCTCTGCTTATCCTGCCTATACTATACTTCCTGTCTGGCTACTGGGCAAGTAGCATTTGATTTATCAGTCAATCCAAGCAACACATTCACTGCATACAGAAAGACATCCCCAGCACTTGCCCTTTTCTTTTTTTCAAAAAAGGAAGGTTTTAACTTTAACATAGTAAAATTATATGTTAAAAAAAGTTATCAAGCAAGAATTATAGTTATAATATTTAGTCTATTTGTATTTGGCAAAAATCAAAGAATTTTTGTATCCTATCTACCCTATATTTGTGAGTCCAAGGTTCCAAATCTACCTTATCTCCTATCAAAACCAAGGAAAACCATGTGACATTTGTGGCTGGATATTTCTCCAGTCCTGCGGGGGCCTGCAGCCACTCAGACCCCAGCAAACACTAGCCAATCAGTGTTTTATTTATCAGTCAGTTAGAGCCACACATTCACAGCATACAGAAAGACATTCCCAGCAGTTGTCTTGGTGAGATACATATGTGTATCTATAAACCATGTGTATACATGTATGCATGCATGAGACCTGTGGAAAGATATATATTAGGCATACCCTGACCACACTCAACAGAGGGGTCTGTGCATATACATCCAGTCTTTTGAATAAGTATGTTGTTTTTCCACCTATGGAGCCAATTATCTCAAAAGTACACCTATGGTTCCTTAGGAAAGCATGCTTTAATATCAGACTCGCACTTCTTAGAGAAGGTATCCCCTTTACAAATACTAAGCCCCACATATACGTATTAATACAATAAAACCTGCACTCTTCATGCTATGTTAGAATAAAAAAGGAACCTGTGTAGAATAACCTTCATGTTTAGCTTTCATCTTTCTATGTTTATTTCCTTGAGATAATTGCCAAGGCCCTATGAGCCTTGGTTTCTCTGTCTCTAAAGAAAGATAGCAATTGTACAAACACAGTACAAGGTAGTTGTGAAATTTTAAAAAGCTGGCAAAAATAAATAACATCACCTAACACCTAGAAGGTATTGAGTTCAGATGATGTTCAAATGATCATCAAATTCATACTAGAGTTGCCAAACATAAGACGGTATTCAGGGAATAAGAAGCAGAAGATGAGATTTTTGCACTTAATGAGTTCAAATCTTAACAGCAGTGTCGGCAAACAAACAGAATCAAGATATGATTGCAGGATGCATTTGAGTGCCAGGAACACTCAAGGAAGGTTATTCTATAAAACCCACAGGATCACAGATTTCCCTGGATGATAATGCTCTATCTGAATCTTGAAGACTAAGTAGATATCAACAAGGTAGTGTTGTTTAAGAAGTGGAAACATTTAAAGTCATAGACATGATAGAGAATCAAATAATCATTAACTATGATTCAAAGAAATGCAAATAATTGCCAATTAATTTAAAATTTTGATAAAGTCAATAGCATAGGATCTTGGAGCATTATCTTCTCATTGATATTAATAAAATTTTAATACATGTCTGTCTAGTTATCTTTCTCATCTACCATATAATGTGGTTCATGAAGACATTAACATAGTCTATCTTGTTCAGTATTGTATCTTGGGTAAAAATAACTGCTTAGAGCTTACAAAGAATGCAATAAATACATGAATAAATAAATACATTTTATTTAGTAAAAACTATTCATTTTACAATGTGGAAGTAAAGACTCCAGGAAGTTGACTCACTTATGTAAGGACACATGGGAGAGCTGATATTGAACTCTGAATTCCTCTCTTCCTTCGGCAGGACTCCATGAGACCATTTCCACATTGGGGCAGAGCTGCCATTGGGTTATATCGAGGAGAATACAGAGGCCAAACAAACTCTTCACATTTAACTAACTTGAAATTTCTAACTTGGGAGAACAAGGACTATCATTTCTTTCTTTCTTTCTTTGCATAACTTGGTAGCTGAAGATTGAAGTACAGGAACACATAAGACTTAAAAGTTCTTAGCTAGTAACTAGGAAAATACAAGGCAGTTTTTGGAAGTAGCCCTTTTTCTCTATCATATAAAAATTCAAATAGCTGTCTTTTTATAAATGTATTGGAAGAACATAACAATGACAATATAGGAAAGTAGTAGGAGGCATGGTGATTATCATACAAGGTTCTGGGAGCACAAAGTTAAGCCATAAGTATGAGCCCATTTCAGAAATTTAAAGGCAGAGGATTAATACAGTCTAAAATAGCCTCCTAATACACTCCTGTACTTCCGAATAGAAACAACACTTGTCATGCCATGTTTTGTAACAGTTCTTGTTATAAAGCTCCTTGGACTCATTGCAAGTGTCCTGACATCAAACTCCAGTTGCATCAAGCCTACTAACGACTCCTAGTCAATACCTGGACAATTTCTCTAAAGTACTTTTAATAAGATGGCAAAGATTATATGAGAGTAGAACTCACATATGAGAATGGGACTGAGTACCATTTACTCTAGAAGTCCACCAAACACAATGTGCTAAAAATAATATTCCTAATTCTGACTTCCTCATTAGAACAAAGCCAGCATGTCCAAAGAAAGCACTGTCCTCTTTGTTTTGTTAGGATTTCTTACTTTCCATAGGTTTGATTCTTTGAATTTGAAATTATTTCCTTTTATTTCTTGATATGTCAGAGTGACCATTTGCATTCACCAAGAACAACTTTTGCTCCACACTCAGGTTTGAAATGCAGAGCGCTCAGAGAGTCTCAGTGTGGCATAATTCCTGGCTGTCTGGAGATGCCCAGTCTTCACAATTTCAGGAGATACTAGTTTTTTTCTGAAAAGCTGGAAAGAACCTTGGATTTAGTGACAAGAATTTAGAGGTAGAAATAAGAAAACTGGAAAAAAAAGATAATGATCATTACAGACACAAGTTTGGGAAGTCAATAGAGCTCTCTTGATGTCTTGTACTGGAGCAACAACAAAAATTTCATCCCAAGCTCAGAATAAAAGCATACATGCATAATGCTGATGAAAGAGATGGCCAAATCTAGCATGCTGCACTGTTAGGAGAAAAAAGAAATGGGGCCAGTGTTGGTTGGTTGTTTCTGAAATTCAGGACCAGATAGCTTGGCAATGACTTTCTTTCATTGTTAATCAAACTGATGTTAGGCAGACAATGGCATCCTTTAAACTTTTACTGAGCTTGAAGTTAATAGTTTGTAATCCCTTGACACCATGAATATAAGATGTTGACCATACAAATTCTTTAAAAATCTTTGCTTCATCGCATATGATGCCAAAGCTGAGGCAGCTTGCCATATCAATCAAGAATCTTGATCACATAGGAATCTGGATGTCCTCACTCATCACCTTCATGGTTGGGAAATTTCCCAGCCACAGTAAATCTAAGCTCACTCGCCAATAAAATTTCAGCAACCAAAGCCAGTTTATTTCGCTGATCACCAAATAATTTTTGAATGCTTTCTGAGCAGAAAGCACAGGTGTAGGCACTGGGTATACAACAGAGAACAAAACATAAACGAGCTCGGGCTTTCATGGAGCCTCCATTCTCATGTGCTATGTCAGTTAAACTGAAATAAAGAAATTTGCACTGTTGGGCACTTGTGGACCATGTTGTCATCGTTGTTGTTGTGACTCTGGCATCTGTATCCTTGCTCTGGCACATCTCAGGTGTTTTGTTGTTTCTCTGGTGTCTGTATCCCTCTCCTGGCACACTGGGGTTGAGTTTCGTTACTATCATCCTGGCATCTGTTACCCTCCCAATTATTTCTGTGGCTTCTCCACAATGTAGTAATACCTTCAAAATATTGCTTCCCCTTGACACTTGTTACATACATTTACAAAAGCCTTGCCTCCCTATTTTTTAAGATCAATGTACCAACAGCACACACCCCACCCAAAATTTCCCACGCCTCTTAAGATATCAACCTCTCTCTCTTTCCGTGTAATAACAACTTTTATTCCAAGAGTGTCTTTCCAAGCATTGTTTGTTTCTGTGTCACACCAACCTGCATCACAAATACACTCCTCCATTGTTTAATAGTATTTGTCTAACTTTTATTCCAGCAACCCAGAGCCTGTCAGCTTCCCCATTTTTTAACTGCACATTCAAACTTGTCAACTTATTTTTCTTTTTGACTTGTGTCTCTTGCTCTCCTTTCGCACCTATTCCATTCTTAATACCTCCACGCTCATCCCTCAAGATCAAGCTATAATCATGTGGCTTCATTCTGGCTTCTGTTCTCATGACCCAACAAAATCTGTTCTTGCTAAGGCTATAAATGTCTGCTTTCCATCCATATTACTAATTCTGACGTACATTTTCCAATCCTCCTCTTAGGTGCTTTTTTATCAAGTTTTTCCTACTGGGAATACTCTCTTGGCTTCTCCAATTACACATTTTCCAACAGCTGTTCCAAACAGACTCATGTGGAAACTTCACACACACAATCTGTTTTCAATTTTGAGATTGTTTATGGTCTGGTCTTAGCCTTCTTTGTGTTCTCTCTCTCTCTCTCTCTCTCTCTCTCTCTCTCTCTCTCTCTCTCTCTCTCTCTCTCTCTCTCTCTCTGTGTGTGTGTGTGTGTGTGTGTCTGTCTGTCTGTCTGTCTCTGTCTGTCTCTCACACACACATGATTCGTGTGTGTGTGTGTGTGTGTGTGTCTGTCTGTCTGTCTGTCTGTCTCTGTCTCTCACACACACATGATTCATTGTGTGTGTGTGTGTGTGTGTGTGTGTGTGTGTGTGTGTGTGTGTGTATGAGTGGGTGTGTGTTTGTCTATCTCTTTATCTCTCAGTCTTCCTTCCTCTCTGACTCTCTATCACTTCTACCCTGGGTCTGTCTTTGTCCTCATTAATTATCTCCACCACTCTCCTGGCCATCTCACAAGTGCCTCAAATATAATGTGTTATAAGATGAATTTATTTCTCCTTAAACAGTCACCTACATTCCAAATCCCTCCATTGCTTAGTATTTTTCATCTAATGTTTATTCCAGAACCTAGATCTTGGCATCTTTCTATTTCTTCATTTCAAGCTTAGTCTAGTCCACTGATTTTTTTCAGTTTTACCTCTTAACCACACCTGTTCACTTCTCAATAAGTCCACTCTTATCACCTAAGATCAAGCTGCTATCCATCTACAAACAACTTCCCAAGAGTTCCACATTATCTTCTCCCAATATGCTTTCTATATAAAAACACACTATGGCTTTAGAATAAAGCTCTTTTTCACTTCTCTACCTAACGCTTGAGAGCTACTTCATATCTAAACAGTATGGCGACACACACCTAGAGTTCCAGTACTTAGCAAGTGCAGACAGGAAAGATGAGAAGTTCCAAAGGCATCCCTGTTAAATGGTGAGTTAAAGGAGAGCAAGGGATACATACAGCCTGACTCCTCCTCCAGCAAAAACAAAAAATTATGTTCCTATTACAATCAAAACTTTTATATAATTCATAACGCCTTAAACAAGCTTGCTCACCAATTTACTAAATCAATAAACCGTGTTTGTATTAAATATGAAACAAATATATTAAAATTTCGCCTTTGATATTTTAAAATTGTTTTCGTTTAATGAAAATGGATTATTTTCTCATACAATATATCTTGATTACAGTTTCTCCTCCCTCTACTCCTCCCACTCCCTCCCCTCCTCACCCCCCATCCACTCCTTTTCTGTCTCTCATTAGAAAAGAACAGGTGTCTAGGACATAACAATCAAACCTGACAAAATAAAATATAATATGATAAAATAAAAACCATCACATCGAGTCTGGTCAAAGCAACCCAACAGAAAGAAAGGAACCCCAAGAGTAGGGACAAGGATCAGAGACCCACTTGTTCAAATACTCAGGAGACCCATAGAAATACTAGATTGAAAGATGTAATCCAGAAGACCTGGTGCAGACCTGTGGAGACTATGTCTTGCTACTTTAGTCTCTGTGAGTTTCCATGAGCCCTTCTTCATTGATTCAGGAGTGTTTGCCCTCTTGGTGTCCTCCACCCCTCTGGCTCTTACACTCTTTCTGCTTCCTCTTCTGCAGGGTTCCCTGAGCTCTGAGGGTCGATCTCTCTCTCTCTCTCCCCCCCCCATTGTGTCTGTGGGTATTTTTTCCCATTTGCTACAAGAAGTCTTTCTGATGAGAGCTGAACAAAGTACCAAACTATAAGTATTGCAGAATATCATTAGTCATTTTATTGTTACTTTTTTAAAGACCAGTAGCATTCGGTTTTACTCTAGGTCTCTGGGTTATCTAGTCTCTGGTTCCTAGTCACCCAAACAGTGTTGGGTATGGGTTCCCTCTCGTGGAGCGGGCCTTAAGTTAAATCAGACATCAGGTGGCCACTCCCGCAAGTTCTGCACCACCATTGCCCCAGCACATCTTGCAGGCAGGACAGATCGCAGGTCAAAGGTTTTGTGGTTGGGTTGGTGTTCCCATTTCTCCTTTGGTAGCCTGCAGAGTACCTTCTTTCATCAAAGACAACTAGAAGTTAGAGCTGAAGGCTCTATGTGGGCTCCAGATTGACTTCCCCATGGTCAGGGAGTTGTGTGGGTGCTGTTCTCAGAAATAGGGCCTCCGCAATCAGTGTGTGAAGAGCATCCCATTGTCTTAGCATCAGGAATTCCCTCCCTCCACCCTATGCCAACACTGGATCCTCTGAATGCATTTCTATCTGCCCCCAGTCCACTCTTAAAATCTATTCTATTTCCCCCTCCCAGCAAGATCCAGGTATCCCATCTAGTCCCTCCCTTTACAGTGGTTCTCAGCCTTCCTAATGCTGTGACCCTTTAAATCAGTTCCTCGTGCTATGGTGTCCCCAAACCATAAAATTACTCTCATTGCCATTTCAGAACTGTAATTTTGCTGCTGTTATGAATTGTAATGTAAATATTTTTGGAGTGAGAGTTTGCCAAAGGGGTTCCAATCCACAGGTTGAGAACCACTGCTACCTAACCTCTCTGGGCCTACATAGCATAGTTTTAACTTTAATAAATGATACCTGGAGAAAATTTTCTTTTTTCTAGATTTTCTAATTTGAAGGAGTACAGGTTTTTAAAAGTATGACCTTATACTCTTTATTTCCTACGTGTTTGTTTTTATGCTCCCCTTTTCATTTATGATTTTGTTAATCTGGATAGTGTCTATCTGTGTCTTTTGGTTAATTTGGATAGGTTTCTATCATGTTGATTTTCTCAAAGGATCAATTCTTTGCTTCAATGATTCTTTGTATTTTTCTCTTTATTTCTATTTTATAGATTCCAGGCCTGAGTTTGATTATGGCTTACTGTCTACTCCTCTTGGGTGAGTTTGGTTCTTTTTGTTCTAGAGCTTTCAGGTGTGTTGTTAAGTTGCCAATATGAGATCTCTTCAGCTTTTTTGTTTTTTGTTTGATTGTTATTATGTCAGTGCTTAGTGCTATGAACTTTTCTTCTTAGCACCACTTTCATTGTGTCCCGTAAGATTGGGTATGCTGTGTATTCATTTTCATTGAATTCTAGAAAGTCTTGATTTCTTGATTTCTTTCTGTCTTGACCCAATTTTCATTTAGTAGAGTTTTTTTCAGTGTCCATGAATTTTCAAGCTTTCTGTTGCTTCTGTTTTTGTTGTTATCCAGCTTTAATCGGTAGTTGGTGATCTGATAGGATGCAGGGAGTTATTTCAATTTTCTTGTATCTGTTGAGACTTGCTTTGTGACTGAGTATGTGGCCCATTTTGGAGGAAGTTCTGTAAGGTGCAGAGAAGGTATATTTGTGTGTGTGTGTTTGGGTGAAATGTTCTGTAAATATCTATAAGGTCCATTTGGTTTATAATGTCTGTTAGGCCCAGCATTTTTCTGTTTGGTTTTTGTCTAGATGACCATTGGTAAGAGTTGAATATAGAAGTCTCCCACTATCAGTCTGTGAGGGTCAATATGTGACTTAAGCTGTAGTAGTGTTTCTTTTACAAACCTGGGTTCCCTTATGTTTGGGGCACAGATATTATAAATTGCAATATCCTCTTGGTGGATTTTTTTTTCATTTGATGAGTATGTAGTGTCCTTCCTGATCTCTTTTGATTTATTTTTGTTTTTGAAGTCTATGTTGTTAGATGCTAGAATGCTTAAATGGCTATGCTAACTTGCTTCTTAGGTCAATTTACTTATAATATTTTTTCCTGAAGTGATGTCTATCCTTGATGTTGAGGTGTGTTTCTAGCATGCAGTATAAGGATGGATCCTGTTTTTGCATCCATTCTCTTTATCAGTGTCTTTTTATTTCAGAATTGAGACTGTTGTTTTATTGTCATTGGTAGTGGTCATGGTGGTTGTGCATGCATGAGTGTTTCCTTTCTTTTGATTTTTCTGGGATGAGATTATATTCTCTGTGTTTTCATGGGTGTGGTTAACCTTCTTAGATTATAGCATTCATTCTAGCACTGTCAGAAGCCATTACCACACACTATTGCTGGCCATGATACAATTACAGTTTATAGCAATTGATAATTCAGATGTCAACCCACCAGAGGAATCATTCTCTGATGGGCTAACTTGTCAGGCAAGGCTTGCAGCCACTGACTCTGAATACTGTTGCTCCCATCTGTAGTTTCTTGTTCAATAACAGCTATGATATCTCCCCTTTACCATGCATTTTCATGTAATATGTACATGTAATCTCATAATTACATCTCAGTCTTATGGGTACACATAATGGTGGATGGTCAAGAAGATGGTTTCTTACTTAACTGTATAATTTTGTTGAATAAAAACATGCTAAAATATGCTTCATAACTACATCTATTGTTCCATGTGAGATGTAAACACTTAGAGGTCTTGTTCTCCATCCTTAGCCACTGACAAGGCAAATTGGTCAAACAAAGTATCCTTGTGGAACTTCTACAGAGTGGAATTGCAAGTGCCTGGCCTTGTTGGATCAAAACCCTTCAGAAGAATTATAGTGAACTGAAGTGATAGTGCAGGTGTCTGGCCTTGGCATATCTTAGTCCTTCAAGAGATTAATAGCACCTATGTTGCCCTAAGCTTCCTCCACTGGTACCTCATCACTCTGATTCAAAAAACAATTAACACTTTTTATTTATTTCTACACCAGTTTTTCATGCAAGATTTTAGGCTCAGTAGACTATGTATAGGTCCTGAGATTCAGGTAATTAACAGAAAAAGGCTGTTAACTGACTAACCATGTCTGGATATTATTAATCACATAAAATAGTACACATATTCTTTGCCTTTTCAATAAATCTCTCATTGATTTAGTTTCTTCCCTTTATTACCCTTGTAGCTATCTACTTAAGGGATAGCCAGAACTTTTGCAACCTATAACTATTGTCAGTCACCAATTAAGCTGACCAAGTCTTTGCCAAGTGTGACTCTTGTCAGAATACTTGTCCCCCAGAGTTTTATTTTGTAGTTTTGCTTTGTAGGTTTTACTAACAAGTTGCTAATGAATGCTAACAAGCACACACATGCATGCCTGGAAACTTGTAATGGATAGAAGAATAAAGATAAAGGAAAAAAGAAGCAGAAAGATAAAGAAATAACAACACAACAATAAAGAGCACATAGAATGAAGAGCAATTGCCTATTTATATGAAATTATTATATCTTTCCCCCTTGCTCCTGGAAGCACTTCTCTTAAGGAACCTTGGGTAGAGGCTGGGAGCTGGTACCTCAACCTCTACATAGTACCTTCTGTAGAGCTGGATCTGTAGATTGATATTTTTATCATGGAATATCTTATTTTCTCCATCAATGGTAGTGGTTCTCAACCTTCCTAATCCTGTGACCCTTTAATACAGTTCCTTATGTTGTGGTGACCCCCAACCATGAAATTATTTTCGTTGTTACTTCATAACTGTAATTTTGCTACCCTTACAAATTGTAATGTAAATATTTTTGGAGATAGAGGTTTGCCGAAAGGAGCCAAAACCCACAGGTTGAGGAACACTGATTTATGGTGATTGAAAGTTTTGCTGGGTATAGTAGTCTAGGGTGGCATCTGTGTTGTCTTAGAATCTGTGACACATCTGTCCAGGCTGTTCTGGCTTTTAGAGTCTCCATTGAGAAATCAGGAGTAATTCGAATAGGTCTGCCTTTAGATGCTAATTGGTCTTTTCCCCAAGTTTTAATATTCTTTCTTCCTTCTGTACATTTAATGTTTTCATCATTGGACCAGACTTTCTGTCAAATCCATTTGGTTTTGTTTTGGTTTGATTTGGTTTGGTTTTTTTGTTTTGTTTTTGTTTTTTTGAGACAGGATTTCTCTGTGTAGCTTTGTGCCTTTCCTGGAACTCGCTTTGGAGACCAGGCTGGCCTCGAACTCACAGAGATCTGCCTGGCTCTGCCTCCCGAGTGCTGGGATTAAAGGCGTGCACCACCACCGCTCGGCCCATTTGGTTTTCTGTAAGTTTCTTGCACCTTTATAGGAATTTCCTTCTTTAGGTTAGGAAATTTTTCTTCTATAATTTTGTTGAAAACATTTTCTGGGCCTTTGAGCTGAGTTTCTTCTCCTTCCTCTATTCCTATTATTCTTAGCTTTGATCTTTTCATAGTATCCCAGATTTCCTGGATGTTTTATATCAGGGGATTTTGGATTTAACTTTTTCTTTGGCCAATGTATCCATTTTTTTTTCTATAGTATCTTCAATGCCTGAGATTCTCCTTTCATCTCTTGTATTCTGTTGGTGAAGCTTGGCTCTGTAGTTCCTGTTCAAATTCCTACATTGTTCATTTCTGTAAGTCCCTCAGTTTAAGGATTTCTTTACCCATTCTAGTTCCATTTTCAGGTTGTGAACAGTTTTACTCACTACCTTACACTGCTTTATTTTACTGGGTTTCTTTACGGAATTTATTAATTTCCTCTTTAAGGATTCCTGTCATCTTCATACAGAAAGTTTTAAGGTGTTTTTCTTGTGCTTCAGCTATGTTGAAATACCTAGGGCCTGCTTTGGTAGGATAGTTGGGTTCTACTGTAGACATATTGCCCTGGCTATTGTTGATTGTGGTTTTTTGGTTTGGTTTGGCTTGGTTTGTTTTGTTTTCTTGCTGGCATTTAGGCATCTGGGATTGCATTAATTACAGGTTTACATGCTTGCTGATTTCTGGATTTGTCTTCATTGGGTGGATGCTCCTTGGTTTCTGTTTCCTCTCTGGATTTTCCTAGAGTGTGATGCCTATGTGTTGCCTGGTAGGAAATTTTCTTTGGACCTGAGAGTTGTGCTTACTGGGGTATACAGGTAAAATGTTTTTGTGGTTATCAGGAGCTGACACTTGGGGATGGGGATAGGCTGGAGATCTACAGGAGGGAGGAGAGCATTGTGTTCCACAAGGATCTCCTTATTTCTTCCTCTTGGAATAGAAGAAGACATTGAAGAGAGGTCACCCCAGAAGGTCTGGTGTAGCCCCAGGGGTGGGATAGGGGTTGAATCTAGAGGAAGAGAAGGGTCTGTCAAGATCTACAGACAGCCTACCTGCTTTCTTGTCAGGAGTGGTCTGTGGGTTAGCAGGAGTTGGGGGCGGGGATAAAGCAACAAGTGGAGGGCAAAGGAGGCTAGGAGGGCAAGGTCTGTGAGAACTATAGGAGATGTGGGCAGAGGGGGAAGGGAGGATGCAGCAGTTGTTGCATTGCAGAGCCAGAGGTGAGTCTGGGGAACAGAGGGAGAAGAGAAGATCTTCAGACAGCTTACCTGTTTTTCTGGCAGGCATGGCCTGTGGATTAGCAGTGCCTGCTGGGCTTGGGGGCTGGGATATTATGACTAGGGGTGGAGGTTTAGAAATGGAAGAGCTGTGGAATCCACAGGGGATGGGAGCAAGGTGGCAGATTGTGGGGCTGGGGATGAAGGGGGGTTGGTCACAGGTGCTCTGCTGAAGATCTGAGGATGAGACTTGAAGGGGAAGAGGAAGTGATTAAGGTCTTCAGTTGGTTTACTGGTTTCCCTGGCTCTCCTCAGCTGGTGAGTGTTCCCAGTGAATGCCTGCTGGTGTTGGAGGCTAGGTTCCTGGGATAAGTTGTGGGCGGCAAGGTTGGAGGAGAAAATCTTTGTAATTGCTGGGGATGGGGTCAGAGAGCAAAGAGAGACCACATCAGGGTTTTTGCTACAGAGCTGGGGGTGAGACTGGGGAATGGATCTGGAGGGAAAGAAAGAGAGGTGTGGGTCTGCTGTTGGTCTACCTGTTGCCCTTGCTGGAGTGGCCCTTGGATTGGCAGGAGGTGTCTGCTGGGCTTTGGGGCTGGGAGAGAGAAATGAGTGGGGCAGGGAGGTTAGAAGGAGAAGATCTGTGGCATCCATAGGAGATGGGAGCAGCTGAGAGGGAAGGCTGTTCTGCTACAGGTGTTGTGCTACAGATGTGGGGATGAGACTGGGGTATTGGATCTGTGGGCACAGAGAAAGAAGAGAAGATCTACAGCCATTCTACCTGGTTTTCTGCCGCCTTTAATCTTAAATATTTTAAAATCCATACAACAGTAATGTTGTCCGAATCTTAGATGGCCTTATAATAAAAAAAAACCCAGAGCCAGACATTGGGGTGAAAGCTGAAAGATCAGAGAAGCAGAGTGAGCCAAAGCCAACCTCACCTCACCACCTCCTCAGCTGATCCTGTTTCCTCAGGCTAAAATCCTGAGTCCTCACCCAAAAAGATCTCATCTGAACTGCTTCAGTCCCTGTCTCCTCACACCTTATATACCTTTCTCTGCCCTCCTGTCACTTCCTGGTGTTAAAGGCATGTGTGCTTCCCAGGACTGGGATTAAAGGTGTGTGCCACCACTGCCTGGCCTCTATGTCTAGTCTAGTGACTGGCTCTGTCCTCTGATCCTCAAGGTAAGCTTTATTAGGGTACACATTATATCACCACACAGTAATTACATGAATATGCATGATCATTTGTATGCACATATGTGTGTATATACAGAAGCTGTACCCCCAACCATTCTAGAACTCCCTTTGAGATATTTTAAGCATTTGTCTTTATTTTTAACTTTTAACATGTGCTTGAATAAAGACTTAAATGTCCTCCCAAGCAAAGACAGTCCTAAGTACCCCAGCAGGCCTTGAGGCAGGAGAGAATATTAAGGAATCCCTGGCCTCTTCTCTTTTCCTCTCCTTATCACTACTTTGCTCAGAGAAACCATGTTTCATGGCAGGAGATAAATGAGCCCTCCAGAAATTATTACAAAGATGGTCTGTGTTCTCCTTTTCCTAACACACGGATCAATCTAGGGGAAGGGGTGTCCTTTGCATCTTTACCAACAGAATCTTGATAAATAGCAACTGAAACAAGCATTATGAAAAGCTCCCCCTGCATTTGTGTTGTTAATCTTGATGTTAGCCTAAGTGTCTAATGAGCCACCTATTAATTTCCTATTATACACTATTATTCTGCCTATCTCAACAGTAAATACTATGGCAGCTGGCTTTTCAGATGGTGATCTCTGACTTTTGGAATGATATGGAAGAATGACCAACTAATTGCTCACCTTTTAACTTTTGCCAATCTGTCCATTTTCCTATGTTCTTGAGGTTTAGTTGACCAGGGTGTCTATCTATTTACTCATGGGGGCAAAGCTCCCAAATGGGTCCACTTTATAAACCAGTCTTTATACTGTCTTTTTGAGGATATGCATCTGCTCCATAATTTTCAAAAACTAAATCAGTTTCTGAAAAGAGGCAGGCTATGGACACCACATACATTGCATGATGGCTCTTCTCTATAGGCCAGAGAGGTTTCTATTATCTTAGAGACAACTTCAGAAGTGACATGATCTATGCTGCGTTAGCTTTTATTGTCTTCATAGCCATCTTAATAGGGCAATGCCTCAGTGTAATAGAGAAAGTAGTTGACATTAAAACGACTTGTTTGTGCAAATTTTATAGCAAACAACTCCTGAGATGGCCAGGCACAGAGTTTGCCCTAGAGCATCACTAATAAGCCTACAGACACATACTAACAAAACACTCTATACATGTAGACATGCACACGCATATATATAAACATCTAAATATTTAGTCATTTCAGTTAAAACTCATGAGTACTCTTATTATATAAAACAATAATGATATAACTAAGAAGAATCATCTATATCTCCTTTCAAATGTCACTCTATTTAGTTGTAGAATAATGGGCAAGGAGCAGATGATTCCTCATAATGGATAGCTCCAAGTAACATGGTAGATGAATTGTGGGAAGAGGACCACATGGAGTATCTTACAGAGTTAGCAGCAGGATGACAGACAGAAAATGAGAATTATAATGCACCATAACAACAATAGTTGGTCTTACCAATGATGTCTAGGTCAAAAGTGGTTAGGAATCAGAAAAAAAAAAAATTAGCCATTCATTAACTATTAAGTTTGATCTTTCCTAATATTGTAGATTCTTAATTGAAAACATTTGCAATCTAACAAGTATGCTTTATACAGCCCAGTGTTGTGTGACAGATTTCCCTGAGATTGAAACATTCCATCCCACAGGGAAGCTCCTTAAGCAGGAAGGTAAACAAGTCAAAGTAGCTTCAAGAAGTCCCTGCAACTGACCAGATTCACCAGGCCTCTCCCTGTTAGGGTAACCAATAAACACTGAGTCCTTCTCAGATTAGCAGAATCAAGCAGCCAAGAGACTCTCAGACCATACCAGCTGCCTGGAAGAGTTTTAGGCTAACTGAGGAATCTGGAAAGGACACTCTCTAACCTGTTGAACTGCCTGCATGCTGTGCAGTGTGCTCTAGGTTCCCATCTTTGTGAGATGTCACCCATGCTGGGGTGGGCCTTGGTGATACAGTTGTCTTTGAGTCTTTTCTGTTCCTGTATAAGTAACCTCTCACCCATATGCCTGTAAGTAACCCAATAAAACTCCTTGGCTCACCAAATTGGACTTTAGTAAGATCCTTACTTTGATCTCTCATGATATTCTTGTCTGGAGGTGAGTAGATGTGTGTTACATCTCTCCAGGAAAGTTTTGTCACACAACATCCAGTTATAATATATATATATATATATATATATATATATATATATATACATATGTATATATATGTGGTGAGATACTTGTCTTTAGCTTAAGAATGAGTGTTCACTCAATTCTAAAGCTTGAGAGAAATTAACATTGATCATACACATATGGGAAGAATATGAATGCACAGTATAGATATGCAGGACCCATGTTTTCACATGGCATATAGTCAGCAGTCTCTCCTTAATATGGACATGGAATGAACATCCTGGTAAACTGCCTGCACCAAATCAAGGCCTGAGGGAGCAGATGCAAGAGTGTTGGAGTTTAAGCATGGGTTAAGAGTCTCATATCAATAAGAAAATAAAAGGATATGCATAAACGATTACCCTTGAAAAAAGTCTCTTTGTTGTGGATTGCAAAGTTTTTGAAAATGACTGATCTACACTAAAGACAGGAACAGGAACTCTAAATTCAGGTGCCAAGCTCTGAAAGCCATCCAGTTTTAGAAAATAATTATGAAATCCCTAATGGTTAATGAGGGGCTGATGGGGAGTTTTGAAACGTTCCACTATGCTAATGGATTGCCTTATCCTTTTTAAAAATGACATCTCTAAAACTTGAACATGTAGTAGTAGACTGGCAGATTTGTTAACTCCTAGGAGGTCTTGGGTGAAGGAGGTTGGACAATAATTGCAAGAGTGAGGGGGTGACTCCACTGGGGAAAAAAATCTGTGATACAACAGTGATCCCTGAAGAACTGTAAGGAGCACAAGCTTGGTCAATCTTACTCTTTCCATGATTTTTCATGATTCCTTCTTCTGTGTTGTATGAGTAAAAAATAAGGGAGAAGCAAATGACCAAGGTTGGGGATATATCTCCATCCTTACAGAGAAGCTTCCAGTGGTTGAGGTCCCACTTAGACCTGTTTTTAAAAGGTAGGCTGCTCAGAGTCATGTCCAGAAGCTTTCATTTCTTCACATCTGCCACTAGAGTGCACACACACACACACACACACACACACACACACACACACACACACCCTCACATATGGTAACAAGGGCCAATGTTTTCAAGGAGTAAGATGATGATTCCATTTCCTTGTGTGAATGCACACTAGATTCCTGTGTAGTGATTAGCAGATGGCCTCTGATTAAAGATAAGAAGGCAGTAAATGTGCTGTGATAGTGGTGGTGACTGTGCTCTCACTCAGAAGACCGTTCCCTCATAGAGCTCAAGGGAGGATATCAATTCCAGATGTTAGGTCAAAATCCTGGGCTCACTTATCACAACACATTTCAGTTTGAGTGTTTTTCTTTGCCTTCACCAAACTTGCCATTTAAGAGGAGATTAACATTCCCAAATGCTTTTCAATAAACAGTGGTTCTTCTCTCCATCATTAATTTAATGAAAATGGTGCGATTATGGATAGCAAAGAAATTGCTATCAGAAACGCTTCTCTGCTGCTCACTCTTCCTGTGATTAAAAATAACAAAATATCCTTCCAGCAAATGTTCTTTACAAAAATATAAGTTGCGTGATAGGGTTATTTCATGACTTCACGTAAGCTGTCTTATTCTAAGAAAACAATCCCCAAAGTTTCTAGAAGTTAGCTGAGTTACAATATAAACAAGCAGTTTAAATATGACTAAGACAGTATTCTCCCCACCTCCCCCCCAACCTTTTATTAAAAAGCACATACTTTATTTCAACATTCTGAGCAGGTCCTAGACAACTCTGTGCATATAAGTCCCAGAGCAGACATAAAAACCAGATGGGAAAGAGATTTACAAGAACCAATCTCAAAAGAATATTTGCAAGCAGAATGTCAACTCAACATTGATTTCAGCAATGTATTTTGATTTACAATACAGATGTCTTTCCAGAATTTTCATTTCTCCTTATGAATGAACAAAGTGCAAGAGGATATAGTCCCAGATGCTCACTTCAAATGTGTCAGCCCTAAACAACAACACAACAACAACAAAAAAAAACTCCCCAAATTATCATTTTCTTTTATCCTCTGGGAAGTTCAGAAGTTTTCATAGGTTTTGTAGGCAAATTGTCAAACTGAGAAGTCGTTCCTGTGTTTATGAATATTTCCTGGGGCTGTGATACTGTTGCATCTCAAGGATCTGAACAAGGTGGAAAGAAAAATCAAAGTGTTTTCCTTTGTCACTCTCCCATTATACAACAACAGTATGTTTAGAGTTTATGGTGGTGACACTGGGCACCAGGGTAGATGCAAAAGATATAAAATACAACTCCGTGATCATAGTCCCCTTGAAAGAGAGGTAGGAAATATCAAATGTGAAGGGGAATATAAAAGGATTATCTGAACACAAAGAAAGCAGCACATAATTCTGCTAGTCCAAACAGGGACACTGGAAGGTAGTGAGCCACAGTGAAACCCACCCTTAGCCTGCTTATTTTTCATCTTCATGGGTCACAGGAAACAAAATAAGTTCTGAAATATAATCATCAGCAAACATTTATTGAACTAATTAGAATAATTTCCAGTTCATAAGAATAGCTATTCCATAGAAATTCTGACATATACTTTGGTAGCTTATGTGTGATATGCCCCTGGTTTTGTTCACTGTTGGAAAAATGACAATCTCTTTGCATTTGTTTGCTGGAGCCTTACATTTCGTGAGCCATATGTAAGTATCATGAATACCTTCCTCCAAGGTTTACTGAGTTCCCATTAATTTGATTTGATTTATTGTGGTAAAAGATAAAAATGATGGTTAGACTGACCATAGTATGTGTGCATACCTAAAGCACTGGGATCATACAATCTAATATTTTTTGGAGGCCTGAACGTATTAATTGATGCATATCAGTTTTGATGATGAAACTTAAGAAAAATACTCAAACTTCTTTGACTCTATCAACCTATTATAATGTTGAAGGGTTTGTTCATTCAGATAAGAAATCCATAGTAAATCTTCCAAAGATAATATTTTACTTTTCTTTCTTTCTTTCTTTCTTTCTTTCTTTCTTTCTTTCTTTCTTTCTTTCTTTCTTTCTTTCTTTCTTTTTTTTTTATAAATGAAGAAAAATTGATTTGGGAGTTAAAAAAAATCCAGTTGCTTTGTTGTTGTGTTTAATTCCTTTTTGTATTGTCCACCTTATTGAGAGACAATGGCTACTATCACTAATGAATCCAATGGCATTTTTGTGGCCACCTCCCTCCCTTGACCAGTTCCTCCACATTCTTTGGTATGCAATTTATCTCCAAAATGGTAATA
Organism: Peromyscus maniculatus bairdii; assembly: GCF_049852395.1. Classification (NCBI taxonomy): domain Eukaryota; kingdom Metazoa; phylum Chordata; class Mammalia; order Rodentia; family Cricetidae; genus Peromyscus; species Peromyscus maniculatus. The sequence goes on along the minus strand of NC_134871.1, from coordinate 10,991,102 downwards.
TCAACTCTACATATGATAAGGACATCCAGTTATCCTAAAAGCATCTCTGTGGTGGTAGTTTGAATAAAAATGGCGCCCATATTCCTGTTACCATCAAGGGCCATGTGAATGCCCATGGTCTGGGCCACCACCTGTGGCCATGTTGGTGTCCTAGGGCTCTGCTGCCACTGGGATCATGTCAATCTGGGTGGTCTGCACTGCCATTCGTAGCTATGGTGTCATTTGGGACTGAGCTGCTGCTGGGGGCCAAGTCCGGGTCCATCACCCTGCAGCAGCTAGGATCTGGGTTAATGTCCATGGTTCCTGTTGCCACCTGGGGTTTAGTTGGCCACCTGGGACCATGTTGGTGTCTAAGGTCTATGCTGCAACCACGGCCATGGTGGTCAGGGCCTGAGGGCCATGTCTGAGTCAGTGATTTTGCTCTGGCTGGGGTCTGTGTTAATATCCATGGCCTATGCTACCACTGGAGGCCATGGGAACCATGCATGTTGAGGTCTGAGTGTCCTGCTTGGCTGGCACAGCCCTTTTCTGGCTCTGGGAGAGCTGGTCCTGACTCTTCCTGGCCACTGCTGCAGAAGAGCTGGCCCCACCCACTGTAGAGATAGACTCTCACCACGGTCATGGGAGAGCTGGCTGGCCCTGATGGCATGAGCATAGAACAGCTGGCTCCACCCCTTGCCTGAGAGGGGCAGTCCCAGAGGCCAGGAATGACCAAATCAGCTACCATCCAGACCCACATCCAGGGCTTTGAGTTGGCACACCCCAGCATCTATCCTGTTTATCCTGTTGTGGAATATTTGTTTAATATTTAAAGATATGTTTCATTTGTTTAATTATTTAAAAGTATGTTGTTTTGCCTTGCCTGCCTAAGGCACCTGACTGGTCTAATATAAAGCTGAATGGCCAATATCGAGGGAAGAGGTAAAGGCAGAAGTTCCAGGCAGGGAGAGTAAATAGGAAAAGGAATTTAGGATAGAGCAAGAAAGAAAATGAGATGACAGGAAATGTCAGGGACCAGACAGACAGATACAGAGGAAGCAGGAAAGTAGGACATACAGAATGAAAGAAAGGTAAAAATCTCTGACAAAACATAGATTAATATAAGCCGGTTAATTTAAGTTATAAAAGCTAGTGGGACAAGCCTAAGCTATATGTGGAGCTTTCATAATTAGTAATAAGTCCCTGTGTCTTTATTTGGGAGCTGGTTGGCAGCTCCATGAAAATTCTAATCACACTATCCCATCTGTGACCTTCAGGATTGCATGAAGGTACTGGTCTTGAGGAACCATAGCCACAGGTTTTCCATGACTCACGACAACAGCAGGATCTCCAAGAAGAGTCTCAGTGAGGGTCCAGCATTGATGGTGTGCCAGAAGCCAGAGGCCTTGAATCTGACCAACAAAACATTACACAATGAACATTTACAAGTAAAGCTGACTAGCCAAAAGGGTGTGCTGTTCAACACACCCCAGCTCCCAATACCACTAAGACAAATGAAGAGGTGTTGGAGAGGCAGGAGAATCAGAGGAGCAAAGTGATCTTTTGTTTGTTTGCTTTGTTTTGTTTTTATTTAATATGTATTTAATTTTCTTTTGAGGGGGACATTATAGGGTGGTGGGTAATAGGGAGGGACTGGGAAATGAGCAGGATTAGGGTGCATGATGTGAAATTCCCAAAGAATCAATAAAAATTATGTTATAATTAATAAAAACAACAAAAACAAAAAATGACCCCGATAGGCCCATAAGGAGTGACACTGTTAGGAGGTGTGGCCTTGTTGTAGTAAGTGTGGCATTGTTGGGGGAAGTGTATCACTAGGAACAGACTTTAGGGTCAGATGTTCAACCCTGGCCTGTGTGTCACAATCTCTTCCTGCTGCCTGCTAATCTGGATGTAGAACTCTCAACTACCTCTCCAGCATAATGTCTGCCTGCATGCCTTCATGCTTGCATGATGATTATTGTGGGATATTTGTACACTGTGTGAAGGTGTATTGGTGTGGTTGGTATAATAAGAAGCTGAACAGCCAATATCCAGGCAAGAAGTATAGGCAGGACTTTCAGGCAGTCTCTCTGGAAGTAGGAGGAGAAATCTAGGCATGCAAGAGAGACACAAGAGGACATGCAGGATGGACAGTATGTGATGGAATATAGATTAATAGAAATGGGTTAATTTAAGTTATAAGAGCTAGTTAAAAACAGGCCTAAGCTAAAGCCAAGCTTTCATAATTAATATGTCTCTGTGTCGTTATTTGTGAACTGGTGGCCCAAAGGAAAGTCTGACTACATATGGTGTCCAATACATGGAGACTTGAATATCCAAACACAGGGGCTGAGAAAGATAAGTTCTGGACAAGGAGCCAGATGTGGCTTCATATTCCTGCAGTCTCTCAGGCAGGTTGGTACTCAGCACACAGAGGCGTGGCTGCAGGCTGCTGCCTGTGGACTGGAGCTAGGCACTGGTGCCATGTGTTGGTGCCATGCACTAGGCTGAGCCAGGCTATGGCTGACATGGCACTTTAAGATTTGTCTCACATAGTCGGAGAATACTAGAGGCACTTAGTAAAGCCAGGTCCAGACACAGAAAACCTCTAAAAAGTTACAGTATCTTTAAAAATGTGCTTAGATGCTAAAAAAAAGAAAAGAAAATGGATATAGACAGCCATAGAAAAAATAGTTTAAAAATAATAAAGTCTTTAAAGAAAGAATAAAGTAATATAAGAAGAATAAGCCACAAAGAGATGGGAAATACACAGGGCCTCTGGATCCTGTATAGTGCTTTGTTGACTTTGAATTTTTAAAATGCTAATGTACAAAAAATAACTGCTGAAAGACATTGGATTATGGAAACTACTAAATTAAATCAACCTATATATTTTAGGAATGTTTTAACTTCAAAATGAAAGTCAGAAAGTACGTTGCATTGGGGGAGAGGTTATGCTTTTGTTTCCATAGGAAACAAAAAGTTACAGTTCTCTTCAAAATAATGAAGATCAGATTTGATTGGGGGAGGCCTCCAATCTTGGATATAGACAGAAAAAGAAACCAAGGAAGACTACAGGACAGGTGACATATATGCTAATCTTGCTACACGGGAACAGTTGTGAGACTGGATGAAACATGATAAATCTTGTTGGATACAGAGTCCTCATGACTTATTATTGTACATGCCACCCTTTCATATGTCATTAATAGAGGTTTGGTTATAATATAGTCCAAATGGACTTAAAAAGTTAACAAATGCCTTTTACCAGCTCAAACATAGCACAAAATATCATCTTTAACTGACTTGTGCACACTGCACATTCCATACTTGTGTTAATGCAGATATATATGTCATCTTTCAAAGTTTATATGTTTAAAAAAAGGGGGAGGGGGTAGATCAATGAAGACAAGTAACCCAGATGATGCAACCTAAAAATGCCCCTGTGGTGGTTTTCTCAAAATTCTGCATCCAGAACAATTTGAAGCTTCTAGCTGAGAAGATTGAGCCTCACAGACTACTCCAGCTGAGACTTCAGATAAGCCCCACATTTTCCCATTACACAGAGACTGGACAAGAAATGATACAACTAGCTCTCCCAGGATTTGACCATGATCCAAATTTTCTCAGGGTCACCTAAAGATGCTGTCACCCCCAGACAACGGGAAGCAGTCTAGAGAATACAACGCCCACATTCCCAAGAGGTGAGGTGCTTGGTTTTGGGTCATTTGGTGGGTTATAAATGTTTGTTATCTTTTAGGGTGGTTGGGTATAAGTTGTTTTAGTCATGGTCAGGAAGAAAGCTAAACCAAGGAGAATAGAGTCAGGGATCTCTTTCTGAAGGGAAAAAGGGGGGATATAGTATAGAAATGATGGGATAAAAAGGTGAATTGTTGAGTCTATTTTTGAACAACTACTGGTCTCAAATATTTTATATTGGTATGGATTTTTTGTATATTGATGGAAATTTAAGGTTATTTTTGTTGTGTTGTATATATGTTTCTATTCTTGTTTGAGGTAAATTATACCCATGCAGCTCATTTTAAAATGTAATGTAAAATTCTAGTCCTTGAAAGTTATTTAAGATGATTAAGAAATACAGGTTAGTTATTCGTCATCTACAATAATCAAACTTGTAGTCATGTTAGGTGTGTTTTCAAGGTCAAACAAAGATACATTTTAGGTTGTCTTCAAATACTTCAGAGATCTACAGAATATGACATTTAAGATGTTTTTAATAACATGAGGCTTTTTGTGACAGTGAGTCACATCTGCTCCTAGCACAACCAATTTACTTCAAAAAGGGATGATGGGCATCAAAGAACCTCCATATGGAGTTTGCTTTCAATGTGGCAAAGCTAACCATTTGGGCAATAAACTGCCCTTGCCTCAACTGCTGACAACATGCTGTACAAATTGGACGAGCAGGACACCAAAGAAGGCAACTGCCAGACTTTGCCAAGACAAGATAAGACAGTTCTTCAAAATTCTTACTTCACTGAAAGTCTGTCAGATATTCTAGGCCTGTAGTCCGAAGATGGATACTCCAACATTGCAAAGGAATCTTGGGTGACTATCCAGGTAGCCACATGTCTTTGTAATTTCTATAGTTTTGGAAGTTGCTTGCTCTGCACTTCCTGTTTACTCAGGAAATATTATATCTTTCTCAGATCTTTGATGGGGTTGAGGACTAGACAGTTGTAGTTACAGTTTTCCTTGGTACCAAATTCAGAAAAGAAACTCACAAAAGAGGTGTATAATATATAGGGTTGAGAGACATAAAAGCCTAAGTTGTTTATCTAAGAAAATGTTTTGAGATCTAAAAAGATAGTTTTGGGTTGGTAAAACAAGTTAGGATAAAAAGCAAATTAGGTAAAATAACTTTGGACTCACCAAGATAGAATAGATAATGGATTATTTTCTCTGAATTTGCCAAATGCAGATATAGTGGACAGTGTAAATGTAATTCTTTCCTGATAATTGTTTTTAATGTATATAGTTTTGCTATGTTAGAGTTAAAACCTTCCCTTTTTATTTATGCAAAAAGGGGAAAATGTTTTGGAATATTTGTACACTATGTGAAGCTGATTGCTGTGATTGGTGTAATAAAGAGCTGGATGACTCATGGCTAGGCAGAAGTTATATGTGGGACTTCGCAGCAGAGAGAGGAAGTAGGAGGAGGAATCCAGGCATTCGAGAGAGACACAAGGAGACACAGAGGAAGTAGGATGGGTGGTACATGACAAAATGTACATTAATAGAAATGGGTTGGATTAATAGATTAATGGGTAGATTAATAGAAATAGCCCAAAGGAAAGCCCAACTACATGTGATAATGAACTAAACCTCTGAAACTGTATGCCAGTCTTAATTAAATGTTTTCCTTCATACGAGTTGCCATAGTCATGGTGTCTCTTCACAGCATTATAAACCTTAAGACAATCTTTTTGCTCCATAGCCCATTTTCATCATAAGAGTTTCCATGATTTGAAAGCACTTTCATATTCATTATTTTACCTACTCACTGAAGCAAGCATTAGAGGTAAGTAAAGTGTTAATAGGCCCATTTTAGATGAATAAACATTTTCAAAATGCTTATGTAACTTAACAAAGGTTATGCAGCCGGTAATGCATATTCATAGTGGTGAACTCTAGACCTCATAAGAATAGCTAAACATGACCTACACTGTTTGTGTTAATTATCCAGTCTTATTTTATTTCAATTCATTAAAATGTGCAATCTAAGTATAATAAGAGGGGACACTCAGGATTATCCAGGATATTTGATTAACCTTAATGCCCAAGAACAGTATTGAATAACCTAGTTTTCATGGCTTAGAAATACAGGCCAAATTTGTAAATGACTTTAGGAAAGCAGAGCAACCCTGGGTTAGATTTTTTTTTTTTTGAGGTGTAAATTTCCAACTTTCCCTTGAAGCAGTAATTCATCAAAATGTGTGTTTGATGAAACACTGGGCTGAGACCTTGGAGGCTTGTGATTACAGTCAGTTTATGCTCTGAGTTTCCAAGAGCGTATTCTACTCCACTGACAGCTCCAGGAACGACAGGGAGAGTTGTGAGAGCTTTTCTTTTCCTCTCCAGTTCAGCCTCCCTGGATTGACAAATGGGCTTCCCTGCATCCTTCCTGAAGAACATTACTCAGGGCTTTGCAGATTTCCTCACCCAGCCCTGGATGGAGTCCAGGAAGAGACTTGAAGGAAGGTAAGAACCGAGTGTCAAACTCAGACTCCAGTGGAGGGAGCTCTTACTTAAGAGCTAAACTGGCTGTTGTCTGAGAACACACTGAAATTCTTGACTTTAGTTACTTATGCTTAAGAAAAATATGAGTACCTGCAGCACATGAAGCTGCCTCTGGGTCTATGCTTACATATTACAGAAGAAAGTGTTAATATTTTTCACCTCTAAGCCACTCTATCAATCCCACAAATGCTTACTATTGAAAGGGCCCAAGAATTAACTCAGGTGTTCTGTTGATAAAAGAAAAAATTTGTTTTAAAAGGCTTGACTTGTTTTATGGTGGAAATTCCACTTAAAGGTTATTATTGTTGTCTAGCTGAATTTTTAAGGCACGCCTAGAAATAATTTCATCACTTTTAGAATTAGAAAATATTTATGTAGCTTTGTGATCAAATACTTCTAAAAGGTTCCAAAAGATTTGCCATAAATAAATAATGTAGGTCTCCAAGGAACTCAGGGCTCTTTTACAGACAATGCAATACTTACCATGCATACTAGTTAAAAAAAAAAAAAAAGTCTGCTGTAATGAATTCCTCAAGAAATGCAAAGCAGGTGTGGATCTGAGTAATAATGAAGGCATTGGCAGGAACCACTTCCTGCTCTTCCCTGGGAGGTAGTAAACTGGCCACTTTACAGCAGACTTCAGGGACTGAACCGGAGGAGGCCAGGGACCAGCTCTAAATCAGCAACAAAATGGGCACAGCCTCATGCCCATCCCTCTTCTCCAAAACCTCCTTTGGGTAAATGTTTTGAACAATGGTGTCAAAGGCTCACCTTGGGAGTAGAAGGAGGAAATATAGAGGATTAACTCATCTATTGATCCCTTAGTCTTTCCAACCCATATGGCCTTATTAAGTATGCCCATGTTAGATTCTCTTGCCACTCTATTTCTTAAAGAAATAGATGGCTATGGAGATAAACCATGAGGAAATGAACTTGTTTTAAGGTGATCACTGAAAGTCATCATTCTGCCTCTATTTCCCTTCATGTCTCCCTATTCCAAGATGTAGGTGGTACAACAGCCTACTGGACCATATGCTGACCTCCCAAGAGCTCTTTCCTAGTCTAGCTCTCACTGCATCACTGCAGGGCAACTCTTCATGGCAAAAGAGCCAGAACATTACAAATGAAATGACTCAGTGGGTAAAGACTCTTGTGGTGCAAGCCTGGCAACCCAAGTTCCATCCCTAGAAGCTACATAAAGGTGAGTGAGAGAACCAAGTTCATAATTTGTCCTCTGACCTCCATACCTGCACTGTGGCACACAAGGAGATACAAACAAATGCATGTGTGCATACACACACACACACACACACACAGAGAGAGAGAGAGAGAGAGAGAGAGAGAGAGAGAGAGAGAAGAGAGGAGAGAGAGACAGAGAGACAGACACACACACACAGAGGACTATAAGATAATTAATTAAAAAATAATCACAGTGGCAGTCCTGGGACTAGAATGTATTAAATTTGGGCTGACCAAATATTGTATTTCCTGTGGTACAGGTTATATTTTAGATGCAACAACTTACTTGAAAGGAAGTCACCCAAATGCACCCTCCACCCTGCACAATAAGATGTTTAAAGAATGGCAGGTATCTTTGGGACCCTTTCTTCCTACTGTGTTGCCTCATCCAGCCTTAATAGGAGAGGTGATGCCTGGTCTTACTGCATCTTGATATGCCATGGCTGACTGATACATATGGGAAGCCTGCCCTTTTCTGAAGAGAAAGGAGGATGACTGGATGCGGGGGGTTGACAGAGGAACTGGGAGACAGGAGGGAGGGGAGAATGGTGGTCAGGCTGGAAAAATAAATTAGTGTAGAAGCCTACAGAAGCTTCTTAGTGAGAACTTACTCAGGGTCAGAGCATCTGAGCTTGATTTACACAGCAGGGCTATATAATGAGATTATTTGGTCATAGGCATGTTTACCAGGTGTTTTGAAGGGTCTACATTTGGGCTGTATGGTGTACTTTGATCTTGCTAGGGGAAGGTCTTTTGCCTCTCCCCTTGTCATGTTATAGAAAGCCCTTTTCAGCAAAGGATGAAGCTGTTGGGTATTGACTCAGGCCCTCCTGAAGCTATACTGTGTTTCTGTCTTTCTTCTCATTGTCTAGGTCTCTTTTTCTTTTTATAAGTTCTTAATTCCTCTGTACTCCACCTAAGAACCCTTCAAAAGGAGGGAGCAGACTTCCACAAATTAGTTAATTAATTTTTTAAAAAAGAATGGCAGGCCCTTAAGTCTTCAAAATGGCTAGCTCCCATCTCACAGAGGGCAAATTACTCTTTCAAGATTTCTAGATGCTTTCCTCTTCATGCTCATCCTGCCTGCTCATCAACACTCCATCATATAAATGACTGGCATAGTGTCTTGAAGGATATCCATATGATCTAGAGTTCTGCTATCTTCACCATGACAGGGACTGAAAAAATTTTATCTTGAGGCAAAATGATAGATAGAATAGGGTGTCTGGTTTTTTTGTGAAAGGGAATTGTTTCTAATCTTTCCTAACTAAAGGAGAAACAAAAATATACTCACTATATTACTGAATCTGTACTGTTTAATCCATTCATCTTCTCTAGCAATGAAACAATGCCATGTGCAGTAGCTATGATCAGTGCTACAGCATAACTAACTTTTGTGGATCCATGTGGTTTCTCTATGGGGAGAATAGAATGAAACTGAGATATGCTTGAGGGCACTGCCACAGAATTCTTTAGATTTTAAAAACTATTATTTTCAACATCTGCCCCTTAGATACAAGGGTATTTTTTTTTATTTGTGATTATGGTCAAAGCATAAAGAGACACTTCAACTTACTGAATACAATGGTTGTTATGCCTTAATACCAGGATGCAATGTAAAAATTACCTCATGTCAATCACAGTTACACTCATCAAAAGATTGTGTCAATCTCAATGATAGATTTATGACCTGGGGTGACCATTAGGAAAGATTCATTACCTTCCACCATTATACTCCTCTACAGCATAAAGATGCTTTGCATCATTGGATATCCATGTCAACATCAACCTTACAGCCAAACAGACTCAAGACAGTGAAGTATTATGCTTCCTTCAATATAAAGTCACACATCTAGGTTATTGGGTCTGTTGAAGGACTCAGATGATCCTTATGATTGGTAACAGGGACTGACCACCAAAGCTCCTTATCCTGTTCACTCAGTATATCCTACTTTAAAAACTGTCTTTGGTCCAAAAATCATTCAAAGAAATATGGTTTTCCTTGAGAAACAGGCCTCAGCCTCCTACTAAACAATTGTTCATCTTTAACTGCAGTTTTTCTGTTTTGCCAAATAAGAAAGCATGCTCTCTTAACCACCTCCACATTTCTCTGCAGTTCAAGACCCTTTGGCTATCACTCTGACCTTGTCTGTTCTTGAAATAAAAACAATTATTTTGTGGCCTTTGGTGTTAAAAAAAAATGTTTCCTGACCTCTGTTGCTTAAGGGATCTGTTCTACCCTTTGCTGTCAGCAAGCTGGGTTCTACAATGGTTTTTTCTGCCCCCAGTCTTAGTCCACAGGAGAGAGCTAGCACTGAGCTCCATAACAATGCTAGTGTTTCTTTCAACATGCACATGTGTCATGTCACAGGTAAACATGTGATATGGGAGCCTCCTAGATAGCATAATCCTCTGTTGTTTTATCTGGCTTCCTGTACTATGCCCATTTCAGCATGTCAGGTTCATTCAACTTTTTAACTCTTTTTTATATTCCACTTAGCAATGTTTTTGCTCATGGTGGGCCATTGCTTTGTCCAGGGTCTGAGAGCCATCCTGGCTATAAGTTTGGATCATCCTCTGGCATCTTTTCTAAGATGTTAAATCCTATGTTCCAGAAGAATTCCTTGGAGTAAATTAATTTCTAATAACCTGTCATATGTCCTGGTCTCCTTCATCTTGTACTTGTAACCTCTATAGTTTCACCCTCGTCCCTCTGGGGACATTATAGTTAAGTCTCACAGCTTCTTTTAAATGTATTCTTTCCTCTCCCTTATCAGATGCACTTTCACTTAAACTGGAGGTAGGGAATCAATAGAAATGTCTTCTTATGTGTGCTATTTGTTATCTTGTCTCCTAACTTTTGGGGAATAAACTAGGCCTTAGGGGGAAAGTTGTCAACCTTTACAACCTCAGAAGATCAGAAAAAAATCTACAGCCACATTGTTCCATACTGTGTGCCAAGTTGCAAGGTGTTCCCAACCAGGGCCTTGATTTTCATATAACTGATCTTCCTCACTTGAACGTTCAACCATTTTCCTAGGTTTTCTATTGCTGTGAAGAGACATCATGACCAAGGTCACCCTTATGAATGAAAACATTTAATTGTGGGGGCTCACTTACATTTCAGAGGTTTAGTCCATTATTGCCATTGTGGGAAGCATGGTGGCATTCAGGCAGACATGGTGTCGGAGAAGGAGCTGAGGGCTCTTTTATCATCACTCACAGGCAATAGGAAATGGTCTGAAACTCTAGGTAGTATCTTGAACAGACCTCAAAGCCAGCTTCCATAGTGACACATTTCCTCCAACAAGGCCATACCTACTCCAAAAAGCCACACCTCCTAATAGTGCCACTCCCTTTGGGGACCATTTTCTTTCAAACCACCACAACCATCTTTGAAATTCAACCACTCCATTAAATCTTCATCCTTTTGTATATCTACTATATAAGCTAATGACTTCTTTAGGTAGCACAAATATTTAGTGTAATTTAGCTATCTCTTCCCATTTCCTTGATCCTTATTGTCAGATATATTAAATTCCTTGATCAGTACATATCTTCTTCTAAGAAAACTCCCTTACCAAAAATCCCATCTCACCATGAGTGAGCATTTTAACAAGTGGACAAATACCTTGTATTCTGAGGGACTTGTTCATCATTAGTGGTAAGCCAGTAAGTAGTCCAGTTCCCAATCCCATCTAACTATTCTGGGTACCAACTGTGCCATTATGGATTTTTCAAGAAAGAAAGGCTCAAATGGATTAAAAACAAGACGTTTCTTGGAGAGTAACTATTCCCAGAAGAAGACAACAGGTATGGTCAGGGAACCCAATAGATTAAGACAGAATAGAGATCTTACAAATTTCTCAGTTTAAAGGATGTATCTAGAGCAGAGTTCACTCGTTTGAAGACTATTGTGATGATGAACATGGACAAATTCTGATAACACTACTTGAATTAGCCAATGGTCAGGAGCTTCCCTGAGAACTAGATAAACTTTGTTGTAGAGATGTGATAGCTCATAATGAAGCAGACATTTGAAGACAATCACCTAAGCACACTCTTTGTGCTGGATGGGAAGTCTTTCCTTTTTGTTTCTTTTCATTATTACATTTTTAGTTAGCATGAAACATAGTGAAATTAATTTTACATTTTCACATGTGTATATTATTATACTTTGCTCACATTAACTCCCTTGTGCCCCTCTTCCCATGCCCACCACTCCCCTTCCTCTAAATAGTGCTCTATCTGCTTTCATGTCACAAAAAAGAGATGAATGTGTAGCTGACAGATGATAGATAGATAGATAGATAGATAGATAGATAGATAGATAGATAGATAGATAGAGACTGAGAAATAGATGATACATAGATAGATAGATAGATAGATAGATAGATAGACTATAATGTGAAATGAGAAAATAAATCAAATAGCTGTCTTTCTGGCTCTTGCTTATTTGCTTAACATGATGGTCTGCAGTTAAACTCAATTTCCTGCAAATGACTTTCATTCTTCTATGTCAATGAATGAATGAAGCTCCATTGTGTGTGTGTGTGTGTGTGTGTGTGTGTGTGTGTGTGTGTGTGTGTGCTTTATTTATGTGTATATTGATAGACATCTAGACTGATTCTATATCTTGGCTATTGTAAATAGTGCTGCATTGAAGACAAATGTTCAAGCTTGTATGCAGTATGATGAATAGATTCCTTCAGATACATACTGTCTTAGTCACTGTTCTATTGCTGTCCAAGACACCATGACCATGGCAGTTTTTATAAAGAAAACATTTAATTGGGGCTCGCTTACATTTTCAGAGGTTTACTCTATTATCATCATGGTGGGGAGCATAGTGGCATGCAGACAGACATGTGCTAGAGAAATAGATGAAAGTTCTACATCTGGATCCACAGGCAGCAGAGGAGAAAGAACTACTGGACCTGGCTTAGGCTTTAGAAACCTCAACACCCACCCCTCAGTGACACACTACTCCAAAAAGGCCACACCTCTCACCCTTCTCAAGCAGTGCCACTCCCTGATAACTAAGAATTCAATTTTAAGAACCTATTGGGATCATTCTTATTCAAACTACCACATGCACCAAATGTGGTATTGACAGATTACATAGTAATTTCACTTTGAGTTTTGTTTTCTATGGGAAGCCTCCAGATTGATTTCCACCATGGTCGTATTAGTTTACATTCCCATCAGCAGTGTAGAAGGGTCCTTTTTTTATTCTTCCATCTTTACTAGCATTTATTGTCATGTTTTCTAGTGGGTCATGATTCTGATTTGAATGAGAAGGAATCTCAGTAGAGTTTTGAGTTTCATTTTCATGATGGCTAACTATATCGATATTATTTGTTTCTCTTGAGAATTGACTATTCAATTCAATTGACAAATAATTGATTAGACAAAAAATTTTATTTTGGTGAGTAATTTTTTGAGTTCTTTATAGATGTTACTATAGATGTGCAAGTTGGTAATCTTTCTTTAGTCTGTCTCTTCATTTTCATAATTGCTTTCTTTGCTGTTCTGAGACATTCTAATTTCATACAATGTCATTTATCTTTTTTTCAATTATTTCCTGAGCTATTGGATTCCTTTTCAGGAAAGCCTGGCATAAGCCTGTATGTTGAAGGAGTTTTCCTTTAGAAGTTATAAATTTTTAGGGTTTTTTTATTAATGCTTTTGATCCATTTTGAAATGAATTTTGTAAAGGATGAGAGACAGGGATGCAGTTTCATTTTCTACATCTAGTTTCCCAATCACCATTTGTTAAAGAGGTTGTCTCTTCCCCAGGGTATATTTTTAGCAACTTTGTCAAAAATCAGCAGTCCACAGCCATGTGGCTATGTGTTTATGTCTTCTATTCTATTAAATGCTATTCTATCCTATTCTGTTCTATTAATCCTATTATTTCTGCTCTGTCTTTTCTGTCATAGTACTAAAAGGTTTTGTTATTATGCTACTGCAATATATGTTGACATTAAGTTTTGTGATAGTTCAAGACTGCTCTTTATGCCTTGAACTGCTTTGCCCATTCAGGGTCCTTTTTAAATTTGTTTTTATTTTTAAATTTTTCATGCAATATATTTTGATCATATTCTTGTTGCTCTTCAAATTTCTCCCAGATTCTTCCCCTCCCTACCCACCCAACTTTATGCTCTTTCTCTCAGAGAAAAGAAAAACAAGAAAACAACACAACAAACAAACAAACAACAAAACCAGAAAAACACACAAAACCATGGAGTATGTTTTGCATTGACCAAGTACTCATGAGGCCTGTACTAGAGTATGGTTGTTGTATTACTGTCATATGATTATTTTTAACTTTCTTTTTATTTATTCTTTGTGTCTTTTGCATCATACATCCTGATCTGACCCATCTCCCCTCCCCCAGAATAAAACAAAATAAAATTTAAGAGAAAAAGGGTGGAGGGAGGGTGGGAAAATCTCATCATGGAAGCTGCAGTATGACACAGTGACTAAAGCAGTAAACCCGCTTATCCATACCTTTTTACATGCAGACATTCATCCCAAAGAATCATTGGTCTAGTCTGAGGCCCTTGGTCTCTGCTACATCATCAATGCTGAGTCCTCACTGGGACTCTTTCTGAACATCCTGTTGCTGCCCTGTGTCTAGAGATCCTGCAGCCCTGGATTTGCTGAACCAAGCCTCCCCCCCCCTCCCTGTACCCCCACCCTACCCCCACCCCTTCCCCTGTGCTCTGGCAGATCACAGATTGGGTGGATGTTGGGATGGGTCAACACATAACCCTGGTTCTAGGCCTAGGTAGTTACAGTGTTGGTCATATCACCAGCTCTCCCCTGTCTTCACCACCAGTGTGAGTTCTCCAGCATTACCCTGGCTAGTTCACCCCTTGCAGTGATAAGCAAGGGGTAGGGCCAGTTCTGCTTTCATACCCTCAGGGTTGGTTCTTCCACACTTACACCTTCAGGATTAGCTCTACTGTGTTGCCCAGGCAAGGTGTAGGGGCCACTCTCCTCATCTGTAGCTGTTGAGGGGCAGGGATAGTTCTCCCTCTCTTATGATATCAGGGCCAGCTCTCCCACCTGCCTCGGACACTGATAGATGCACAGGGGTCGGGGGTGGGGATTCTCTCCCCCACCAATGCTTCCACAAGACAGATCAATAATGGGGACAGCTCTCCCAAGCTTACAACTTGGGGGCTGGCTCACTTATACCTCCGCCAACAGGGTCAGCTCTGTTGTGCTGCCCAGGCATGGTGCAGGGTCCACTTTCCTTAGTGCTGTAGCTGGTAAAGGGGTCATTTCACTTGACCACCCCAGGTGGTAGGGTCAAGGTGGGGGAGAGAGCATCTTTTTCTGGCCTACACTACCACATAATAATAGATATCCCACTCTCACACACTCAGGGCTATCTCACCCATGCCTCTGCCAACAGGGTCAGCTAGCTCTATTGTGCTGTCCAGACAAGGAGCAGGGCCTGCTTTCCCGGGTGCTGCAGATGGTAAGGGGGAGGGTCAGCTCCCTGTTGCAGGGGGCGAGGGGCAAGGTGTAAGGAGGGCATCTCTCCCCTACTCACAAGGCCACATGATGGACAAATAGTGGGGACAGCTCTCTCTTTCTCTCTCTCTCTCTCTCTCTCTCTCTCTCTCTCTCTCTCTCTCTCTCTCACACACACACACACACACACACACACACACACACACACACACCTTCGGGGCTGGCTCACCCACACCTCTGGCAACTGGTAAACTCTATTGTTCTGCCCAGGTGAGGTGCAGGGCCTGCTCTCCCGAGTGTTGCAGCTGGTGGGGGGGGAGGGGCAGCTCTCCCACTGTTAGGACCTCAGGGACAGCTTTTCCATCTGCTTGAGGCTTTGATTGGAGTCTGCCCATACTGCCATAGGGCAGAGGAGGGGTGGGGCTAGGTCTCCCATGCTCACCCTCTTGGGGTTGGCTCACCTGTGCCCTCATCAACAGGGTCACCTCTGCTGTGCTATCCAAATGAGGTGTAGGACCCTCTTTCTGAAGTGTTGCAGCTGGTGAAGGGGTCAGCTTCCTCACCAACTGGAGACAGTAGGGGCAAGGGAAGATGGCATCTTTCGCTTATGCCCACCACCACACCACAAATGAGGGGAGTGGTACCAGCTACGCCTCTCTGACACCATCAGGATTGGCTCACCTGCACCCCTGTCTACAGGGTCAACTCTGCTGTGCTGCCCAGGTGAGGCAGAGGGCCCTATCTCCTGAATGCTTCAGATGATGGCGGGGGGAGGGCAACTCTGAACTCTCTGCCTTCATCAGGGTCACAGACCAAGTCATGGCCTTTGGCAGTAACCCAGACCCAGACATCTGGCCCTGGGTGGCAGTAGGGTGTCTGCATCAGTCCATTCCTCACTACCCTCACCCCTTCACATCTGCCTCTCTCCCATGCACGTGACTCATTCTGCATCTCTCTTCTCTCTCTCTCTACCATTTGGCCATCTTGTACTCACCCTCTCCTAGTTGAGTCCTGCCCCTGCCAGCTGCATGGCATGGCATGGCAGAGGGTTGTGTCTGTTGCTGTTTCGCAGACTGGGGCTAGAGACTTGTCATATGATTTTTAGAGTTTCTGTTTTTCTATTTCTGTGAAAAACTGTCATTAGCATTTATATGGGGATTGCAATGAACCTGTGTATTCCTTTTGAAAGTATAGCTACTTTTGTGATATTAATTCAAATCAATGAGGATGGAAGGTTTCGCCTTTTAGCATTCTTTTCAATTTATGTATTCAGTCTTTTTAAGTTTTCTATTAGATATCTGTCACCGTTTTGATTATGGCTGTATCTCAACATTTTTAAACTACTGTGAGGGGGTATATTTTTTTTCTTGATTTCTTTCCCAGCAAGTTCATTACTGATATGTAGAAAAGCGACAGATTTGGGGATTTCCATTTGGTATGCTGCTATGTTGCTTAAGTGTTTATCAGCCAAGAATTTTTTGATGATTTATACTATAGAATTTTACCATCTTCACTGAGCATAATTTGCCTTCTCTCTTTCCTGTGGGTATCCCTTTTACTTCCTTTACTCATCTTTTGCTCTAGCTAAGACTTCAAGCGCATTATTGAATAAAAGTGAGAAATAAAGTGGACACTTCAGCTTACTCCTGATTTCAAAGGAAGTGCTCTCAGTTTCTCTTTTAATATATATTGTTTCTGTTTTAATATATATTGATTTGTCACATGTTAGCCCTTATTATTTTATATGTTTCTTCTATTTTTAGTTTCTCCAGGGAGGGCCTTTAGAGTAATGATGAACTTTGTCAAAGGCCTTTTCTGCATCTATTGAAATGATATTTGCTATTTCTGTTCTTGAGTCTATGTGCTATATAGTACTTATTGATTCAATGTTGAACCATCTTTGCATCCCTTTTGCTCTAGCTTGGGCATGGTGAATGATATTTTTAATGCACCAATAAATTGTGTTATTAAGTATGGCATCAAGAATTGTTGTATTTCCACTCATTGGGGAAATCGATCTAGTTTTCTGATGTTTTATTATTATTATATTCTTACCTAGTTTTAGTATCAAGGTAAAAATAAATCTATAAATGAGTTGGTAGTATTCTTGTTCTTTCTATTTGATAGAACCGTTTGAAGAGCATTTGCTGCTCTTCTTCAAAAATAATGTAGAAGTATTCAGTGAATCTTTCCATTCCTGGCCTCTTCTTTGTTCAGAGACTATCAGTGCTTCAGGTTCATTTCTTGTTGTGTATCTACATAAGCTGTTTTGATTTGATTTAGCAGGTCAGGGAGTCTGAGAATTTATCAAGTTCTTCCAAGTTTTTTTTCCAGATTTTTAAACTATAATCTAATGATCTAGTGAGTCTCACTAGTATCTGTTATAATATCTTGTTTTTTAATATCTAACTTTATTTTCTTCCTCCTACACTTTACTTTGGTTAGTTTGGTTGAAGACTTATTGATATTGTTTATCTCAGGTATTTCTTAAATGAAATTGGGTGTTTTTGAGTTTGGTGCATATATGTTCAGATGCCCATCCTGACAGACTATTGCCAGTGTTCTCAGTTACTTTCTAGAACTTGATGGTAAGATGCAATATACTTGAATCATACAATACAGAGAAATCAATCTGGTACTCACCTGCAAGCTTCCTTCCTATTGGAGAGCTTTAATAGTGCTAAGAGGTACTGTGTACTCCACCAGAGAGGTAAAGTAATCACCAATCTTACCCAGTGGTGAACCCTGAAAGCTACAATAGAGACTAGCCTGCAAGATGTGCCCACTGGGACAATAGTGGTACAACTGTCATGGAAGTAATCAACCATTAGGTGTAAGCCTGCTCCACAAGGTTAAACCCATACCTGGCCAAGAACATGTGTTTAATCAGGTTATTGGCCTTAGGGGAGAACACACTACTACTAATTTGTTGAATAGAGATAGTATTAATCTTATTCCTAATGGCTTCTTGGTGTGCTCATAGATTATTTATGTCTTCCAACCCTTTATCTGAGACTCTTTCTTTTACATTAGGTGGCAGCAATTAATACAGAGACCCACAACCTGCCAACATGTGGCCCCTGGTATGTTGAAGGTAATTCAGTGAGGGCTGCACATCAAAGAGTTTATAGGTAGTACAAATTGTACTTGGTACTTTTTTTTTTACAGGACACAAAGATGGATGGCTAGGGGATGGGGGTATATCTGAGAGGACTTAGAGGAGAGATGAATATAATAAAAATATATTATGCAAAATTATCAAAGAACTAATTTAAAATGAGGGGGAAATGACAAATCTATTCTAATAAAATTCAATCCCATTTTTACATTTCAGTTATTTACCAGAAATTACTTATTCTTGTCATGTTTTAAAAATATTAAAAGAAATTAAGGAAATTAGTTTAAGGAAAAAAATCAATCAACCTAGATCCCCTGGTTCATTTTATTTTTATTTGAGAAAGTTTGACTATAACTCTTTTTAGATTTAAAGGATA
Organism: Peromyscus maniculatus bairdii; assembly: GCF_049852395.1. Taxonomy (NCBI): domain Eukaryota; kingdom Metazoa; phylum Chordata; class Mammalia; order Rodentia; family Cricetidae; genus Peromyscus; species Peromyscus maniculatus. The sequence continues at coordinate 10,972,638 of NC_134871.1, read as the reverse complement.
TATAACGCTACTCTTGTACATGTCATCTGCTACATTCAATAGAAACCTCCAGCTAGCGGTGAGATTTTCAAGTCTACGTAGATGAGGTCAAGCAAGATCAAGCAGAAATGGTAATCCCTCTGTCTTTGCTGATAACTAGTTTTAGAGTGCATTGAAGTACAAAAGTGTATGCCACAAGCAGATCGAATAAACTCTATTACCGGAAAAGTTCACTCCATAGTTAGAAGAACAGTATTGCGCCATTGTATTTGCAACCAACAGACCCCACTAGTGCACAGAGAGCTGTTGAAGTTTTAAGTTTATACAGAGATCTGCTAAAAATGACTTCAAGGCTCCATCCAGGGTAGAAAGCTAAGAAATCCTCTACAAGTTCTTCCTCATCATTCATTACTCCCACTGCATATGACTAAATTCCAAATCAAGATGAAAAAATTTAAATTACCAAATTTTAAAATTCTAAACTTAAAATCTCCATATTTTTAAGAGTAGTAACTAATGTTTTTTTTTTTAATAAATGCCTGAGGAAATCTTTCCTCACCTTTTGCTGAACTCAAAAGCATTTTTCTCCCTTAACTATGTAGAAGAAATATGAAATGCAAACGACTGGCTGAAAAACTAGAGAGATGGGAAATATGAATGGTTAATGATTAAAATGGACAGTTCTCTAGTGAATGCGACCAAAATACACTCAGGAGAAGGATCTTGGAATGAAATTAAAGTCTAAAGTTGGAAAAATAAATTTGGAGGGATGCCATGGCAGATTTAGAGGCAGGCAAATTAACAGTAGTGAATTTCAAATTAATTTCACAGATGGTATCCAATTCTGGTGTGGCTGGCAAGGGTCCAGGTTATATAGGAAACATAAAGAAAGAGAAAAAAATCTTACTTCAATTTTCTCGAGAGATGTGAGATGCCTGATCTCTGTAATTGTATGTTTATATATATGTTGGTATGTGTTTGTGCACATGAGTGTGGGTGTTTTATGTGTATCTAGTCAATATGGTATAAAAATTAACAAGGAGAAAAAGTAAACCAGCCTGCTAGTCTGCTAGGAAATAAATTCTCAGACACTTGTCAAGGGAAATATCAAGTAAATATTTATTGGATCTAGTTTTAGGAACTGCCAGACACAGCTTGTTATGACATTGAAAATAAACTTGATCCTTACTCAAGGGACATAACTGTACACCCATGACATATATACTGGAGCTGGAGTCTTGATTCTCTGCTACTTGGGTAAAACTAGAGGAAAAACATAGCTGCCTGGAAACTATATACTACTGAATATTTAATAGCCAATGTCACCTATATGCACATTTTACTTACCCAGAGAACTGCAGGATGTTATTTTACTGATAGTTACATACACGAGGATTGTTTATCTGGTAATTCCTTCTTGTCCCCAGAGAGATTTTGCTCTCTTTTAGTGTTGGTAAGTATATCTATATCTATTTTGAGACTTCTTAATCCCCCAAACATTATAAAGTTTAAAAATCTTCCACTCTAGATAGTTTCAAACATAAAACTCTTATCAGGTTTAAATAGTTTTTCACAAATTTTAAAATATGAGTTTTCTTGAAGGTAAATGCTTACTTTGTTCTCATGGTTGACATTTATAATTTTCATAATTTAGCACAGATGAACTGAAATACACTTCACATAATATTACACTCTATGGGCATTTAGCTATACTTGTATTAATTTCAAGATTTTAAATTCTTTTTCCTGATTTGGAAGCCAATATATGTTTTTCCACATTTTAAAAATTCCATTGACAAGGTGGTAGACTCATCTAGACACTGTGCCCATAATGCCTAATGGATAAAACGGCTGTTAGATTACCACTAATGATGCTATGCTTGGTATAAAATCAAAGTCGGTATGCTGGCCTAAAATATCCCACAGGCCCTTTTTTGTGCCTTCCTTGGTTCTGTCTCTTATATTCTTTTCATTCTGAGTTCTTCCAAGCCACACTGAGAATGTTTTGTTTTGTCTTAAAGACTCTCTTATGCTGAAAAGAAAAATGATCAGAGTTCGAGAAAATATCAGATGAGGAAAGAGTTTTTGGTGTTTCATTGTGGTTTGTACAAGATACGGAAGACCTGACCATGCCTATAGCCAGATATAAAATAACTTTGTAGAGAAAAACAGCCAGAAAACAACAAAAGACCTCCTTTTTCATTATTAAACTTCTTTCCTAATTTATTGCCTGGGTATCACATGGTAGGAGAAAGTCTTAAGACAGATGCAGTGGTGCATGCCTGAAATCTTAGAATTTGGGAGATTGAGGCTTGATGATCAAGAGTTTAAAGTGCTTGTCTACATATCAAGTTCAAGACTAGCCTGAGATACATGAGACCCTGTCTCAAACAAATGACCAAGATAATATTACACAGTATGTGCTTTGTTATCAAGGAGACAGGGATTATCTATTACTCGTCAAATAAATAGTTTCTTTTAAGTCCTTTCAAGGGACTGTGGACAGGCATGAGTACTTCATAGGCTGTGAATAAAAGGTGCAGCTGCCTACCTTCAGCCAGAGGCTTCCTTCAGTTTCCTATGACACAGGTGGCATTGCACAAATCACAACATGACAGCTGCCTCATCTCAAAACAACTGAAAGCAAGAGGAAGTCAGCACTCAAGAGAGAAATTGTCTTTACAACTGTTTGATTGCTATGAAGAGACACCATGACCCTGGCAGCTCTTATCAAGGAAGGCATTTAATTGGAGGATTGCTTACAGTTTCAGAGGTAGGCTAAGGTCCATTATCACCATGTGGAGGAGTATGGTGGCAGGCAGGCAGGCATGGTGCAGGAGAAGTAGTCGAGAGTTTTACATCCTGATTCTTAGGCAGTAGTGGACAGAGACAGAGACAGAGACAGAGACAGAGAGAGACAGAGACAGAGAGAGACTGGGCCTGCCTTTGACTGTTAAAACCTCAAAACCCACCTCCAGCCCCCAGCCCCCACCTCCATCACTGTGACATACCTCCTCAAATAAGGCCACATGTACTCCAACAAGGACACACCTTTCAACTAGTCCTTTCAAACAATTCCACTCTCTGGTGGCAAAGAATTCAAATATACGAGCCTATGGGGGCCATTCTTATTCAAACCACCACAGTAGCAAAAGCCTTTCCTTATAACAATGCTTCAACATGGATCCTATTTCTTCTCCCCAAACCCTAGAAAGGGGGTTTCACCTGGGCATGGCTCTCTGAAAGGGAGCATTGATGGGAGTCATCCTAAAACCACAGTCATTCCTAGTAAAAGAATTGGGCTGTCTGAACAAATGTCATTAGAGTATGTAGAGTAATATTTTTAAAAGCAGGATACTTATCCCTGTTTGATGCAGTTTTGAAAAAAGAAAAAGAAATCTTCAGTGAAAGTGGCATTGGAACTTATCTCTTTAGACACTGAAAAAGCCTTTAACAAAATTCAACATGCCTTCATGATAAAGGTCTTGGAGAGATCAGGAATACAAGGAACATACCTAAACATAAAAAAAAGACAACTTACACCAAGCCAACACCCAACATCAAATTAAATGGAGAGAAACTCAAAGCAATTCCACTGAAATCAGGAACAAGACAAGGCTGCCTACCCTCTCCATATATATTCTATATAGTACTCCAAATCCTAGCTAGAGCAATTAGACAACAGACAAAAGGAGATCAAGGGGATACAAATTGGAAAGGAAGAAAGAAGTCAAACTTTTGCTAGTTGCAAACAATATGATAGTATATGTAAGTGATCCCCCCCCCAAAAAAATTCTACCACAGAACTCCTACAACTGATAAACTTCTTCAGTAATATGGCAGGATACAAGATTAACTCAAAAAAATCAGTAGCCCTCCTATATATAATGATAAATAGGCTGAGAAAGAAATCAGAGAAACACCATCCTTTACAGTAGCCACAAATAATATAAAATACCTTGGGGTAACTTTAACTAAGCAAGTGAAAGACCTGTATGACAAGAGCTTTAAGTCTCTGAAGAAAGAAATTGAAGATGTCAGAAAATGGAAAGATCTCCCATGCTCATGGGCAGGTAGGATTAACATAGTAAAAATGACAATCTTTTTTTTTTTTTTTTTTTTTAGAATGTACTATGATTTTTTCTTTTATTTATTTTATTTTACAATACTATTTAGTTCTACATAACAGCCACAGATTCCCTTGTTCTCCCCCTTCTGCCCCCCTCCCCTTCCCCCCAGCCCACCCCCCATTCCCACCACCTCCAGATCAAGGCCACCCCCGAGGACTGAGATCACCCTGATAGACTCAGTCCAGGCAGGCCCGGTCCCCTCCTCCCAGATTGAGCCAAGCATCCCTGTATAAGTCCCAGGTTTCAAACAGCTATCTCATGCAGCAAGCCCAGGACTTGGTACCACTGCCTAGATGCCTCCGAAACAGATCAAGCCAATTGACTGTCTCACCTATTCAGAGGGCCTGATCCAGTTGGGGGTCCCTCAGCCTTTGGTTCATAGTTCATGTGTTTCCATTCATTTGGCTATTTGTCCCTGTGCTTTATCCAACCTTGGTTTCAACAATTCTCACTCATATAAACCTTCCTCTTTCTCGATAATTAGACTCCCAGCGCTCTACCCGGGGCCTAGCCGTGGATGTCTGCATCCAGATTCCTCAGTACTTGGATGGGGTTTCTGGCACAACTATTAGGGTGTTTGGCCATCCCATCACCAGAGTAGGTCAGTCCCGGCTGTCTCTCGGCCATTGCCACCAGTCTTTTGTGGGGGTATCTTTGTGGATTTCTGTGGGTCTCTTTAGCACTTTGTTTCTTCCTTTTCTCATGTGGTCTTCATTTACCATGAGATACCACCTTACACCTGTCAGAATGGCTAAGATCAAAAACACTAAGGACACTCTATGCTGGAGAGGATGTGGAACTCGGGGAACTCTCCTCCACTGCTGGTGGGAATGCAAGCTTGTACAACCACTTTGGAAATCAATATGGCGTTTTCTTAGAAAATTGGGAATCAATCTCCTCCAAGATCCAGCTATACCATTCTTGGGCATATACCCAAGAAATGCTCAATCATACCACAAGAGCACTTGCTCAGCTATGTTTATATCAGCATTGTTTGTAATAGCCAAAACCTGGAAACAACCTAGATGCCCTTCAACTGAAGAATGGATAAATAAATTGTGGCACATATACACAATGGAATACTACTCAGCAGAGAAAAACAATGACATCATGAGGTTTGCAGGCAAATGGATGGATCTAGAAAAAATCATCCTGAGTGAGGTAACCCAGACTCAGAAAGACAAATATGGTATGTACTAACTCATAGGAGGATACTAGATGTGGAACAAGGATGACTGGACTGCTACTCACATCACCAGTGAGGCTACCTGTAAAACAGGACCCCAAGAAAGACACGGGGATCGCCCAATGACGGAGAAATGGATGAGATCTACATGAACAGCCTGGACATGAGTTGGAGCAATGAACGGCGAGGGTCGAGGGAAAGAGAGAGGGAGATCCCACCTGGATCAAGAACAGAGAGGGAGAACAAGGAATAGGAGACCAAAAATGGCAATCTTACCAAAAGCAATCTACAGATTCAATGCAATTTCCATCAAGATCCCAACACAATTCTTCACAGACCTGGAAAGAATAATACTCAACTTCAAAACAAAAATCCCAGGATAGCTAAAAGAATCCTGTACAACAAACGCATCTCTGGATGCATCACTATCCCTTACCTCAAGCTCTACTATAGAGCTATAGCAATAAAAACAGCTTGGTATTGGCATAAAAACCAATGGAATTGAATTGAAGACCCTGACATTAACCCACATACCTATGAACACCTGATTTTTGACAAAGAAGCCAAAACTGTACAATGGAAAACAGAAAGCATTTTCAACAAATGGTGCTGGCATAACTGGAAGTCAACATGCAGAAGACTACAAATAGATTCATATCTACCACCATGCACAGAACTCAAGTCCAAGTGGAACAAAGACCTCAACATAAAACCAGTTATACTGAGCCTGATAGAAGAGACAGTAAGAAGTAGCCTTGAATGCATTGGCACAGGAGACCACCTTCTAAATATAACACTAATAGCACAGACATTGAGAGCAACAATTAATAAATAGGACCTCCTGAAATTGAGAAGCTTCTGTAAAGCAAAGGACATGGAAAATAAGACAAAACAACAGCCTACAGAATGAGAAAAGATCTTCACAAACCCCACATCTGACAGAGGGCTGATCTCCAAAATATATAAGGAATCCAAGAAACTAGACATCAAAATAGTAAACAATCCAATTTAAAAATGGGCTAAAGAGCTAAACAGAATTCCCAGCAGAAGAATCTCAGATGGCCAAAAGACATTTAAGGAATTGCTCAACATCCTTAGTCTTCAGGGAAAATGCAAATCAAAACAACTCTGAGATACCATCTTACACTTTTTAGAATGGCTATGATCAAAAACACTGATAACAGCTTATGTTGGAGAGGATATGGAGCAAGGGGAACACTCCTCCAATGTTGGTGGGAGTGCAAACTTGTACAGCCACTTTGGAAAACAGTATGGTGGTTTCTCAGAAAATTGGGAATCAATCTACCTCAAGTCCCACCTATACAACTCTTTGGCATAAACCCAAGGAGTGCTCAAACATACCACAAGGACACATACTCAACTTTGTTCATAGAAGCATTATTTGGAATAGCCAGAACCTAGAAACAACCCAGATACCCCTTAACTAAAGAACGGATTAAGAAAATGTAGTACATATACACAATGAAGTACTACTTGCAGAGAAAAACAATAACATCATGAAATTTGCAGGCAAATGGATGGAACTAGAAAATATCATCCTGAGTGAGGTAACCAAGACTCAGAAGGACAAACATGGTATGTACTCACTCATAAGTAGATACTAGATGTAAAGGAGAGGATAACCACACTACAACCCACAGCTCCCGAGAAGCTAGCTAACAAGGAAGACCCAAAGAGGGATGCATGGATTGCCTTGGGAAAATGAAATAGATGAGATCTCCAGGAGTAAACTGGGGATGAGAGGGGAGCTATGGAGGATAAGGGATGGGGGATGAGAACATAAGAGAACAGGATGGTTGAGGTAAAACAGGGGTGGAGTGAGATAGCAAGGAAAGAGATACCATGATAGAGGGAGACATCACAGGGATAGGGAGAAACTGGGTGCTAGGGAAGTTCCCAGGAATCCACAAGGTTGACCCCAGCTTAGACTATTAGTAATAGTGGAGCGGGTGCCTGAACTGGCTTACTCCAGTAACTAGATCGGTGACTACCCTAACTGTCATCATAGAGCCTTTCTCCAGTAACTGATGGAAGCAGATGCAGAGATCTACAACCAAGCACGAGGCTGAGTTCCAGGAGTCCAGTCGAAAAGAGAGAAGAGGGATTCTATGAGTAAGGAGCATCAAGATCATGAAGGGGAAACCCACAGAGACAACCAAACCAAACTAGTGGGAACTCATGAAATTTAGACCAATATCTGTGGAGACTCCATGGGACCTGACTAGGCCCTCTGCATAAGTGAGACAGTTGTGTAGCTTGATCTGTCCCCCTGACAGTAGAATCAGGATCCATCCCTGGTGAATGAGCTGGCTTTTGGGAGCCCACTTCTTATGGTGGGACACCTCGCACAGCCTTAAAGCAGGGGGAGGGGCTAGGACCTGCCTCTACTGAATATAACAGGTTCTGCTGACTCCCCATGGGAGGCCTTACCTTCTTGTAGGAGGGAATAGGGGGTGGTTTGAGGTGGGGAAGGCTGGAGGGGTGGGAGGAAGAGGGGGATCTGTAATTGGTATGTAAAATGATTTAAAAAAATCTTAATAAAAAAAGAAAGAAAAAACAAAAGAGAGGGAAAGAGAGAAGAAAGGAAGGAAGGAGGGAAGGAAGGAAGAAAGGGAGGGAGGGAGGAAGGGAGGGAGGGAGGAAGGAAGGAAGGAAGGGAGGGAGGGAGGGAGGGAGGGAGGGAGGGAGGGAGGGAGGGAGGGAGGAAGGAAGGAAGGAAGGAAAGAAGTATTTTTAACAAGAAACAGATTTTCAGATGTTTCTGGCACAGTTTGAGGTTTCTAGACTTTCAGTGAGCTTGAAGGATGATAGAAAAAAGGAGTTTCTTTTCCATTACACTGAAGAGTCGAGGGTCCATCATGTATGTGTGCATAAGTAACCAAGAAGGAAATAATGACATCATATCTTAGAGCAGTGCTCCTGTTAACAGGATGCAGAAAAACTGAGCATGAGCTAGCACAGGGGTCAAGTACAGCCCTGTAGTGTGTCCTGATATGGTAGACATGGCTCTGAACCAAGTCAGAGGCTGTGAAAAAAGGAGAGATAGGCACATAGGTGGCAAATATAGCCAGGGATTGAAAGTGAGGAAAGAAAACAAAAAACACGGAATTGACTTTAACGATTCCTGGCATGCACGACTAAGCAGATGTTGTTGGTGTGAATCAGATAAGGGAAAGAGAATGGCTTTCTCTTTAGATACACTGAGTTTTAAGGACTTTACAGCACATCGTAGTACAATATGGACAGGCTCAACTCCAGAGACAGGGGAGGGGAAGGGAAGTCAGAGCTTTGGATGGAGACACGCAGGGCTGAATTTAGTTTTATGAATATTTATTAAATGCTTGCTATATTCTTGGCAACATCCTGACTATAGCGTCATAATGAGTTATACTGAAGCACTAACACATTCTATTATAAAGAAAAAAATGAGATCTTCTGACTTATCAATGAGTTCCATTTCACCAGTTTAATCACACTGTCTTCAGAACAAAATCTGAACTTTCAAAATAAACATAGAAATCAAGATGGGTATGAAGAATAAGGAAAATAAATGACTGATACATACACCAAGCAACTCTATTTCAGTATGTTGGAGTCACATACACTGTTTCCTTTCCCAGAGTTTATCTTTTACTCTTATTTCTTTCCTCTTGATTCAATAAGAACTGCAACCCATAATTTGGAAACAAGTCCACACTTTATGTGAGTGAGTTTCACTTGAACTGTTAATAAAATGTATTAAAAGACAATACTCAATGAATCTCATAAGTACTATCTTGATTACTAGAATTAACATGGCTAGTTCCATTTAGCACATAATGTTTATGTAGCTTAGACCAGTTTGCATTTCTCAGCTTAGTTAATTAAAGTTTGTAGTTACTTATTAAAACTGTAATTGCACAGTGCTATGATTGGGGGCACTTTTAAAAATTAAATTGTTATTTACCCAAGTGGTGTTGAGGTTTTAGTGTTGTGTATGTCTTAAGAGTGAAATATTTAAGACATTTTCCCCTCATTAATCTGTTCTTAGAAAAAAAATTGGCTGCAGCCGTTTAGTTGGGTGTCAAGTTAGTTTGTTCTGGATCCAACTGCTCTCCTTCCTGCTTTTTCTCTCACTTGCCAGAAGCATGACTCCAAGATCTTTCTATAATGTGTGGGGCTCCTACACGTCGCAAATTTTGCTTAAATATATACACACTTGGGAGGTGGCTTATTTGGTAAAGTGCTGCACCTAAGTTTGGATCCCCAGCACCTATGTACAGAGTCAGGCACAGGAAGTGCCCTAAGCCCTCATGCTGGGAGACAGGAACAGGACCACTGGAGCTCCCAGCCTAGCCAAATCAGTGAGCACCAGTTCAGTGAGAGACCCTGTCTAAAAACACAGGGTGGGCAATGACTGAGGAAGATACCCAACATCAACTTATGGCCTCCATATGAACACACATTCATATGTATACAAGGATATGTACACATACATACATACATACACACACACACACACACACACACACACACACACACATACACCATGTATACTCCATCAATTTCAAGTCAGTTTATCTATTTTAACTATGAAACTTAAGCCAACAGCATATTGAAATCTTAAAGAGGTATTAATGCTACCCACTGTGTCCAAGAATTCATCAGCACAAACCCACAGTGGTTCTAACAATGACCACAGTTAGGGGAAAGCAGAATTGAAGTACTTGGGATTAGGTTGTTATTATAGGTTATTGTTCAAAATGATGTGTTTCATCACATTTTCTTCCTTCCTTCCTTCCTTCCTTCCTTCCTTCCTTCCTTCCTTCCTTCCTTCCTTCCTTCCTTCCTTCCTTCCATCCATCTTTTCTTTTCTTTCTTTCTTTTCTTTTTTTTTCTTTATTTTTTGAGACAGGGTTTCTCTGTGTAGTTTTGCACCTTTCCTGGAACTCACTTTGTGCAGCCCAGGCTGGCGTTGAACTCACAGAGATCCGCCTGGCTCTGCCTCCTGAGTGCTGGGATTAAAGGCGTGTGCCACCACTGCCCAGATCATCACATTTTCATAGACATATGTAGTTTACTTTGACTGTATTTACCTGCCTTTCCCTCATAATTCTTCTCCCTCCCCCTTCTTTTTCCCAAACCATTCCCTTTTTCTCACAGCTTTTATCGTAATTCAGTTATCTTCCTAAAGAGTGGAAGAAAAAACAAAAAATAGTGACTTCCCCCCCCACACACACACATACAAATATGGAAAGCAACACCTCCAAACCACAGTAGCACCTTTTATTTTTGTGGGATGGGAGAACCACCAGGTAGAGGTGGGAGCTGAATTCAAGCAGTCCTTGCATTTTAAGGTTGTGTGAAGGAGCTTGGGTATTTATACCTTCCCTTATTAGGAACACCTGAAAATTAATATAATAGTTTTACATCACACACCTGGCTACCTGTACCTTTTCTTTAATTCCCATTTGATTATTGCTTTATAGAAATATGATGGTAAGATTTCTGGTTCTTGAAGTTCTCTACTAATACCTACAGAATACCTATACATATTCTCAATGTTTAGATAAAAAAAAAAAAAACCCACTTGACTGTAGTGGAAAATTTTCCTGTGTCCCACCTGGTCCCACAGCTGCTCATTTCCAAGTAAACACACAGAGGCTTATTGTTATTAATTGCAAACTGTATAGCTTATGGCTTAAGCTTCTTGATAGCTAGCTATTTCATCCTAAATTAACCCGTCTCTATTAATCTACATGTTGCCACATGGCAGTGGCACTACCAGTCTGCTGGCATCTGGTTGCTCCCTTGGTGGTGGGTGGACTGGCCTCTCCCATCCCACCTTTCTCTTTCTTATATCTCTGCTTGGATTTCCTGCCTGTCTCTAAGCTGCCTTGCCACAGGCCAAAGCAGCTTATTTATTAACCAATGGGAACAACATATATTCACAGCATACAGAAAGACATCCCACAGCACTTGGCTGAAAATTATAGTACCCAAATTTTTATGAAGAAATGCAAGCATACAAGGAGTGTTTCAGTAATGGAAAGAACATCTCTATTTTATTCACTGTATTTACCTAAATACAGCACAAGGCCCAGCACATAGAAAACATTCAAAACTATTTTCTGATTTAAATAAGTAAAGATTTACCAATGACTGGATGTTTAGGCTACATTGTGTAACCCAGTCCTGTATCAAAATAAGAGAATCAAGAAAAGGAAAATAAATAGGCGTTAGGATGACAATTTCCCTTTGTGGCATGACCTGGATACATAGAGGGTGGGCAAAATGAAGTATATAAGTACTGAGATATACCAAGACCAAGAATGCAGCCTAACAGGTGATCCAACACTCTCTTCTGGCCTTCACAGGCACCAGTAGTCATGTGCACATACCCACACACATATCCAAATGCAGGCATATAGTTAAAACCTTTTAGTCTTCACAATGTTTGCCTGTTGGGGCACCAACTTCTTTAATGACCAACAGTAAAAGGTAGTGAACTAAGTTAGAGGTGGAAACCACAAGTTCTTCAATTTATTCTTCCAACAGCTAGCTGATAAGTTCTTGGCTCTAGTTCCCTCACTTTGACAAGGGAAAGAATTGATCTCCTCTAGCTTCACTTTTTTCAATACAATCAATAATTAATTATGCCTTAGTGTTATATGCCAAAATATTCTACATTTTACAATTTCTTCTTACTAAGTCTTTTGGTAATTGAGTAGAAATCCAGTATTCCCTGCCAAAATATTCAGCCTCACCTCACTCTGAATACAGCACCCACCCCTTTATTTTGACCTGAAACTCTTCATTATGCACCAGACTCCATTCCTTCTCACTCCTGTGCTCAGTCAACATACCCCATCTCTCCTGAGTCATTTGACTCTTTTATGCGATCCATCTAAGACGCACAGAGATGTGCTGTGCCTTCTCCCATCTTATTAAATATCAAGAACTGTCTTGAGTCTCCATCTATCTCCAGCTATTCTCTATTGTTCTTCACTTATAGAAAAAAAGCTCCAAAAAGTATTATCTAAGTTTGCCATCTGTGTTCTCCTTCTTTCAATTATCTCTGAAAGCCTTTGCAACCAGTCTTTTGGATCCTGTACTCTGATTGAACTGATTCCACATGACCATGACTTTCAATTGGTGTTTCTTGCATTATTTGATCTGTTAGAATTACTAGTACACTGATAATACTTGATGTCTTTTCTGAATTTGGGATCTAGTATACGATCATGCTTTCCTTTGCTTCTCACAATTCACTAGCCACACCTCCTCAGAGCATCTCTCATTGATGTTCCTCATCTCATGGATCTGTGATTTTTATAGCATTCTGGGATCAGTAGGGTGCATGTCTTACTTTTCTATTGAGGTGAAGAGATAGTATGATCAGACAATGTATAAAAGAAAGCATTTATTTGGGCTCATGGTTCCAGGGGGTTAGATCCATGATTATCATGACAGGCAAAACGACAGCAAGCAAGCACTGGAGTAGTGGCTGAGAACTTATACACTGAGAAAACAACCACAAGGCAGAGAGAGAGGTAACTGGAATGGTGTGGACCTTTTGAAACCTCAATGTCTTCTCCCAGAGACACACTTCTAAACTCTTTCCTACACAGTTCCACCAACTAGGGACCAAGTATTCAAACATATTAGTGTATGGGGGTCATTCTCATTCAAACCCCTAAAAAATAATATAACCATACTCGTGGTATTAAATGACACCTGTATTCAGATATCACCCAAGTTATATCTCTGGCTTAATCATCAATTTGAATTCCGAACTTTTGTACTCAGGCACCAACTGACCACTTCTACTTGGGTATTTGAAGACCGTTTCACACTTCACATGTTAAAGCTATATTCTTACTATTTGATCCCCAGTGTTCTTCTTTCACAGCCTTCTCTGTCTTCATTAATGGCAACCATGTTCCTGCTGCTGCTGCTGCTGCTGCTGCTGCTGCTGCTGCTGCTGCTGCTGCTGCTGCTGCTGCTGCTGTTGCACAGGCAAAAGTTTTAGATTCACCTTTGACTTTTCCAATTACTTCGTGATCCATTCAGCAAGTCCTTTTAGCTCCTCTTTCAAAATGTACCACTGTGTGAGCACTGTTCATCTTTCTCCCTGTCATTGTCTGAGCTAAAATTTCCAGATGTCTTTTTAAAATTGTTTCATCAACCTCACCTACTTTTCTACTCTGACCTCAGTTTCCTACAATCTCTCATGTCCTAAGAAATTCTGCTAAATAAGAGTTAGACCATTTATTTCCTCTGCTCAAATCATCTTCATGTCTTACCCAGGATAAACGCTTTCTATGGCTAAAAATTCTCTATATAGATATAGATATAAATAGATATACGGATATATGTGTGTATGTATGTATACATATATGTACATTTTCTCTCTCTCTCTCCCTCTCTCTCTCTCCATCCCTTCTCTGCCGTTTGCTACTCCCACTAAAATTCCTGTTGAAACTCCATATTCAAGGCTTTTATATGAGCTGCTTCCTCAAGCCATTGGTTATGAAAGACAGATGGTAAACTGTCAGTGGCTTTACAGTACTTTTACCCAGTACCCCAGAATTTGATCTCAAATCTTTTAGCTCTTTTGCCCAAAGTTCATGGGCTATGTACATAAAATCTTCTTTATTTCTGAAGTATTTTTCCATATCCCTTATCACCAGTGGCACAATATAAATTTTTCTCTTATTAGTATTATATGTAGCTAATCATTTATTGTTTGTTTCTCCTACTCACATGGGTAGCAATGATTTTTGTCATTTTCTTCACTGCTTTAGTCCCAGGGCCTAGAACATTGCCTGCCATATTTTGGATTCTAAATAAATGTTTAGTAAATGAACAATGAACGAGTCAAAGAAAGGAAGAATGAAAAGAAGAAGAAAGAGCAAGCCATTTCAAGAATAATCAGTTTCACAGACACAAGCAGAAATATAATGTTGTGTTAATAATAGGAAGAAAATTCACCATATTTTCTATTATTGATTAAAAAAATCCAACAGCCAAAAAACAAAAAATGAACTCTACAAAAGAGTCATTATTTTAAGGTCGTACAAAACCTCCTGATTTTGACATGTTTATTCATTAGTCTTCATCTCTTCTTATGTGAAACAGGGGTGGGGGTGGAAGAAGGAAAGAAAGAAAGAAATCTTGCAAGTGAAGGCAAACCATTGATCATGAGAGACAGAAAACAATCTAGTGAGTTCTGAATCATTACAATGCCCACGTTACAGTGCAAGTGAAGGAACCAATAGATCTAAGCTCTGTACACTTCTGAAGAGGCATGGCTCATTCAGTGATTCACTTGATCTCACTAAGAGTTTTCCAAGGACGCAATTCATTTCAATGAGAATCTATCTATTCAAGGTTTCCATGAGCAAATACCTGAGTGTACATTCGGAGAAAAGGAGAACTGCCTAGAGAGTAAGTCTCCAACGTTTATGAGATCTGGAAATACATTGCATAAATGGGTATCACTTTGAGATGGCTTCCAGCTCTCGAAGTCATCAAAAATAAATGATGCCAGATCTGATAATATGGAGAGATGCTTTTCTAGGACTGGAGCTTGAGAGGTGAGGTGATGAAGCAAGCAAAAGGCAGTGGTCCGGGGACAAAAGGAACACATCTATGGGGACTAGAGAGATGGCTTGACAGAGGAAGCAAGTAATACTTTTTCAGAGGACCTGAGCTGGGTCCGTAGCATTCTTGTGTGACTCATAACAGCCTGTAACTCTAGCTCCAGGGAAAGCTGACACCAATGGACTTTGTAGGCACCTGTACTCATATGTACATACCCTCCATACCCCGCCCCTAATACACACATGTACACATAATTAAAAGTAAAATAAATTTCATGGGAGAAGAACAGATGTATACCCACAACTCCACTCTCTTACACTATGTGACATTACACCATGTGTTCAGCCTTTCTGCGATCCATAGCCTAAGTTATGAAATGTAACTAGAAAAATAACAAGTTATTTCTACAGATGTACATATTAAAGATACCACTTATAAAGCGCCAAACACAGGGTCTGATGCACAGTAGCTGATCAATAATGACAGGTATCATGGAAAGTGGATAAAGATTAAATATTATCTATTTTTAGCCTCACATTTAAGACTCCTATTGTTCTAAGGAGTTTAGGAAACCATGACCTCTTTTCTTCTCCCCACCAACAACCTCTGTCTCCCTACTTTCTTTGTTTCTCATGTGTTCTTTTATTTGTCTTGATTACATGCAGCCATGAAGAAGCAGGACAAAATTCTCTCAGCCCCTGCTGTGGTTCTAAAGAGAGGAGAGTGAATGGAAAATACAATAGAATAACAGCATAGTTCTATTTACATAATGAGGATGTCACTCAGACAAGTCCTCTCATATCTACTACAGACCATGAAGAAAATCCAAATTTAAGAACTTTTGAAGAGTAAAGTAACAGTTTAAGAAAGGAAGTAGGAACTTGAGTATGCACTGGTTACATTTGCATTTCTCTACAGCTTTGACCCAGAATTGGGTTGTGGTCCCAGAGTCTCACTGTAGCATAGGAAGATAAACTCAAAGATGCCACTATTGTCAGTGGAGGATCTAAGGGAAAAAGTCATAGCAACAGACACCACAGGATACCAAAGATGGACTCTTAGAAAATAGAAAAACAGAGGTGGATCTCACTCTATAGATGAGAATTAACAAAATGGCTCAGATTTATCCCTTACCTATTAGAGAGCAGATTTAAAGCAACACAGCAAAGCCTTAAATAATTGAGGTAAGATTTCAGCTACTGTCTACAGAAAACAATTAAGGGGTTACAATTTCCATCACACCATGTTTTTTTGTGGGGGGAAAGAAGGAAGAAAGGGGGAGCTTGGGAAGGAGGAAAGAGGAGAAAGGGGGAAGGAAGAACAAAGAAGGGGAGGAGGGAATGGAGGAGGACACCAACAAAATTTCCTAAAGAAATGCAATGGAATCTAGAATATACAATAAAACTTTCAGGATTCTTATGATGGAATCTAAACTCATTCAAAACAGAAAGAACCAGAAGCATAAAATGTATTATAAATAACTTAAAATTCAACTTTAAGAAATTGAACTTAATATTTTTAAGTTATATCAGAAAAAAGACTTCAATTGAGAATACATAAAGAATTCCTATCATTTGCCAAATTAAAAATCTATGTGGTTTGAAAGAAATTTCACTAGGATATGTGAATGGACAATGAGCATATGAAAAAAAGTTCAAAGCCAGCATAGAAGCCTACCTGGAATCTACCCACACCTGGAATCTGCCCACACCAGGAATATACCCACACCTGGAATTTGCCCATACCTGGAATCTGCTCACACCTGGAATCTTCCCACATCTGGAATCCCAGCACTTGGGAGCTAAAGCAGGAAGATTATCCTAACCCTGAACCATCCTGGGATATATAGTGAGTTCCAGACTAGCCTAGCCACAGTGAGAGAGCTTGTCCCAAGAAATGGAGGAAAAGGGAAGTTCATCATTAGTCATCAAGAGAAAAATGAAAATAAGTTGCCTTTAAACAGCCTTTAGAATCATGAACATTAACCAACTATCCATATCCAATGTTGAAGATAATGTTCCCCAATAAACTGCTGCTGGGAGTGTAAGAGGTGAACCAGCCTAGCAGAGTTTCATACATCTGCATAAAGGCACTGTAAAAGTGTTCAAAGCATCCAAAACTGGAAACAACTCAAATGCCTATTAGTAGTGAGTAGATAAACAAAAATAGGTGAAATCATACAACATAACTGTAACCAACAGCCAAGATGTGTTTGTCTTTAGTACATGTGCAACACAGATCATTTTAGCATCAAACAAAAGCATGCTGCCAGAAAGAAATGCCTTCTATATATTCCCATTTCTGTAGAGACCTTAAAATAGTGAATATATCTGTATAACGACAGGATAGATCACTGCTTTCCTGGTATGTAGTTCAAAGGCATATAGAAACTTTTGTAAGTGGTAGAAATGTGTGCCATCTTGATTGTGCTTGTAGGTTTGGGTATAAAAAAAATGTGCCAAGGCCTAGCACAATGTTTGGCACACTTCTATAATCCCATCAACAGGAAGGCTGAGACAAGCCCAACCTAGGCTATGTATCAAAACCCCATCCTAACAAAAAGTTAAAATTTCTTAAACCGTGTGTGTGTGTGTGTGTGTGTGTGTGTGTGTGTGTGTAGTTTTATTACATATCAGCTTTATTTAGAAGTAAACTATTAAAACAGTAAGCACTAATTCTTAAAATAAGAGTATATCGCAGCTACTTACGACAAAATATTTCAATAAGTCATATATAGCATGTGGTAAAGATAAAGTGGTCAATTGTAGTCAGACCTTTTCGTCAGAACTGCCAGCTCCCCAGTAATGACACAGAAGCTTGGCCATAGCTTAGGCTTGTCACTAACTAGCTCTTACAACTTCAATTGACCCATTTCTATTAATCTATGCATTGCCACATGGCTTGTGGTTTTACCTGTCCTCCAGCATGTCTTGCTCCCTCTGTCTCCTGGGTGACCCCACCTTTCTTCTTCCCAGTGTCCTCTGTGTCTGGATGTCATGCCTATACCTCCTGCCTAGCTAATGACCATTTAGCTTTTTATTAAATCAACAAGAAGGTGCCTTGGCAAAGACACATCTTCACAGTGTACAAAAAGATTATTCCACAACAGTCAATAAATAAGGTAGAATAAGTCAAGAAAGTAGATATAAAGACAATAATTTTGAACTTAGAAATTTTGATCTAACAAAATATTAAGTGCGACTTTGAATGCAGAAGAAAAGCCTACTCGCTGTTTATGATTTCTTTCATACAAAAGCAAGCAGTGAATCTGATTATTAGTATTCAGTGCACAACATGTGTCCTAGTTGTCTGTTTGAGCTTTAATTGAAAAGCACATTAGAACTATGGTTGAAAATGGACCTTAACAGTTCCCCAGTGCTTGCTCCAGAGCTCTGCATCTGTAGACCTCCCATTATTGATCATTAGGACAATGATCATAGAAACCATCATTTTAAAGACTCATTATGTGTGAAGAATAACAAGAAGGGGGGTTGTCCCTGTAGCCCACTTCTGGGACCCCCAGTCTCACCACAAAGTCACCCCACAGACATTGGGAAGAGCAAGTGAGGAACAGCTCTTGGCCTGGACAACTCATTCCTGACAACTTGGCATGCAGCACATACATACCTCCTTAGATCTTGAGCATCCATGACTTCCCACACTTGATTTGACAGCTGCCTCCACTGCCAAAACACAAGATATACCCTCTTCAACATTCCCAGCAACTTCTCTTTCAAAAGTTTGTCCAAGCCAAAGGTGAGGGCATATACCTCTAATCTTAGCAGAGAGGAAACTGATGCAGGATCACACATGAGTTCAAAGCCAGCAGAACTACCTTGTAAGAACCTTTGTCAAAAATGAGGAGGAAAAAATGGCCAATCTCATTTTTTCTTTGAGATCCTCCTATGAGAAACACCCTGACTTATCATACCTTCACTTTTTACCTCTCAGAATATGAAAATACATCACAATACAGATTCATTTGACCTAATATTGACATCCCATGTAAATAAAATCACTAAGGAAATACTCTCTGAAGCAGTTACCTCTGTTTTGAAAGCGCTCACTATGTTTTTTCTAAGTCTCATTTGTTATAGATTGTAGATTTTGTCTGTTTTGGGACAGAGGAAGTGTGGGCAACGAAAGTATTTTTCAAACAAACTCACAATTTCTTTGCATTACAAAATCTAAAGACTATTCTGTAAGCCATTAACAATAATGCTGAGCACATTTCATGAAAAACTCTATTAGAAAACCCTAAGAAAAGGAAACTTCAGGGAATGTGTATGAGAGAACACAGTGGAAAGTCTGGTCCATGGATTGCTTGCTTCACGCTGCTTCAATAACTACTCCTCTTGAAATATTAGCAACCACAAGAGCTTAATGTGGTTTTACTAGCTCTTTTGATGTCTGTAAAACTTTGAAAAGAGGATGGGGTACTGACTTGAGGCATAGCAAAGAGCCCCTCCCCATCACGTACTGGGATATGTGGTTGCAAAATGAATCAACCGCAAGCAATAGGCTAATTCCCATGCAGCAAGGCTCCTTTCATCCCAAACCATGTTTATTTAATTAAATCTGATGCCCTCGTTAATGGTGTTTCCAAGTATCTTTTGATCCCAGCTAAGTGTTTCTAAATACTGGACTTCAGTTGGCAATAATCATGACATTAATGGAAAGATGTTAGACATCTGAATTATCCAAAACAGTCGAGAAAAGCTTACAAAGTCACTAAATGTGCAAGAGGAACCATTCTAGAATGTGAAGTTGTGATTTAAATCTTGCATGTCTTAAGTATGAGATTCTAAGTGAGCATTTGAGAAGCAAAGGAAACCTTCACTAATGAACCTTCAGGGACCAGTTAGCACAGTTTGTTAAATTGGAATGCTAATTAGGTCTAGGCAATAGTCTAAATCAACCTAAGTGCTTGTTAGTTTGACCAATTATAGGTGCTCGATAAGTGTTTGTTAAAATTCAATAATTCTGTGTCCAGAAGGGCTAGTCAGTGAATGGCTGAACTGAAAAAAAATAGGTGATTAGTCATGAATAAATTTTACATAAACTGGGACATTTTGTGACAACCACTAGAGGACCAAGGTTGCACCAAGGTTACAACAGTGACAGCCCAGTTGCTTCCCCTTCTTTTGCCAGGCCCTCCCTATAAATGATGTTTCCTGGCGAATGCAGATAATTTTGAAGAGTCTTTTTGTGGCATATGCCATTTAACCAAGAAAGCAAGAGCTTAAAATGAAGCACAGTGTGTGAGATATTAGTCTTTCCAGGACACAAAACCATTTAATGATGGTGGTGGTTTGAATGATAATGCTTCCGTAGGTTCATGTATTTGAATGGAATTGTTTAGGAAGGATTAGGAAGTGTGGAGGAAGTGTGCCACTGAGGTTGAGCTTTGAGGTTTCAAAAGCCAACACCATTCCCAATTGGCATTCTCTCTCTCTCTCTCTCTCTCTCTCTCTCTCTCTCTCTCTCTCTCTCTCTCTCTCCTATCTATCTATCTATCTATCATCTATCATCTATCTATCTATCTATCTATCTATCTATCTATCTATCTATCTATCTATCTATTTATCTCTATCTCTTTCTCTCTCTCTTCCTTTATCTCTACTTCATGTTTGTAGATCAGATGTAAGTTCTCAACATTCGCTTCAGTGCCATGCTGGCCCACCCACTGCCACGTTCCCTGTATAAGTGGTTATAGACTCTACTACCCCTTGAGACAATGATCCTCAAATCAAATGCTTTCTTTCACAAGTTGCCTTGGTCATGTATCTTAGCATGGCAATAGAAAAGTAAGTAAGACAATGACAAGCCAAGTCTGGAGCCTACTATAGTCACCTATGGGGTGGCTACGATCCATATTGTCTCTTAGATCTTTCTTCGTTTTATAACTTCCTCGCCTATCCCTAAAGCCTGCTGCCTTCAACTCAGTGTGTTCTCAAATGCTGATTCTCAGGTTTAAACAAATGGTGGCCAGTGGCCTTTTAAATCACCCCTCAGTGTCCTGACTCCACAAAACCATCTCAGAATTTTTCACATATTTCCTGGGTGCTCGAAAACGCAAAGGCCAGCATGCCTTGTGACAACATACACAAAGCTGACTTAAACCTGAAATTACGTGAGAGCTAGGGGTACTGCTATGAGGAATTGGTAAGGCCAAAAGAGATTGTAATTTGCCTTTTGGGTAACTTGAATAGAGGCAGTGAATCACTGTGGTGGGGGAAGTTGCTTTAATTTCAGATACAAACGTGGTATTTAGAGCGAATGTGATCAAACTGCTGGCTTCAGCAGTAAGTATTAAATTCAGTTGAAAGAAGCAGAAAACCCCTAAGCAAGGATTTATTTGAGATACAGTCATGATTCTTCTCTTCCAGTTACTAGGAAGAAAGAAAGCAGGAGGCCCTTTTACATTAAGGATAACTGCCAATGGTCACATGTCACTCAGAGCTGCCTGACCAGACCTTAATGAAATGGCCTGGACACGATACAAGGAAAGCTGAGACCTATTCCTTCACCCTGGGTATTCTAATAAAAACTAGGTATCCTCCCTCTAGAGAAGATACTGTAGAGAGATACTAGATGCTCTGTTTTATTCCCTCACTAGCTTTGGGTTTTTGAGTAAGAATTTTCTGCTAAAAACCTACACTTTGTATATGAAGATTTTATTTATTGTCTTGATTGATTTTCCTGTTGCAGTGTAAAGCACCCTGACAAAAGCAGTTTGAGACAGACATGATTTGTTCTGGCTGGTGGTCAAGGGTACAGTCTGTCGTGGCAGGGGAGCTGGGGCAGCAGGAGGAGCTTGAAGCCACTGGTCACATTGCATCCAAATTCAGGAAACCAAAAGGAATCAGGGCACACACGCGTGTGCTTACCTCACACTCTCTGTTTCCTAGAGTCCCGCCCAGGGACAGACTTGCCCACAAACAGCAAGGGTCACCCCACATCAATCACCATAACCAAAATACTCCCAAACACACATGCCTAAAGGTGATTCTAGAACCTGCCAAGTTGACAGCACTAATCATTATGCTTTTGTTGACTCTTGATCTTCAATAATTTTATAACACTCTCCAACACTAGCTACTTCTTAGAGTAGTTTTTTCCTTCATGGCATGATACTGTCATGATTTTCCTTGAATCTCTCCAGCTGGTCCCAACTTTTGTTATTATTGCCATTCTGCTCTCTTTCTGTCTCTTAGAGTTCCTGTGGCTCTGTCCTGGGAAAATTTCTTCCTCACCTTACTGTGAAGCATAGTGAAAGCAAATACAGCACAAATTTATTTATACACACTCTAGGCTGGAAACTAAAAATGCTTTCCACACGGCATCTCATTAAATCCTATTAGCAACCCTGAAGGTAGGTAACATTCTTTCTCATGTATTTTATATGGAGGATAATGTAGTCTTTGTTCATCAGTGAGTACCAAAATCACTGAGTAATACATTTTTTTTAATTTTAGCCCAGGATGTCTGAATTTACACACACACACACACACACACACACACACACACACACACACACACACACACACACACATACACACACACCAGGGTGCTTCATCATTCTGCCCCCCAAATTTAAACACTATCTTCCCAGTAAATTCATAGTTATTTGCCTGGTTGTTTATTGAGCTTTACCATGGTCAGGCCCTGCTTTGGTGCTGAACTTACCAAAGTAAACAAAGGACTAATCTTGGACTTCATGAAGGTTGCTGTCTCTTTAGGGAGATGAATCATAAAACAAATAGAATCTGTTTGTGATACACGATAGAAATGAACATAAACTAAATTAGGTAGATAGATGCAGAAGGCTATATGGCAAGTAGAAGAGTGGCCTCTCAAAAAACATCCATTACAAATCCTTGCAGATTGTGACTATCTTAATGAAGTATATAGAAATGAAGATTTTATAGATATAATTAAGTTTATTGAACCTGACATGGAGATTATCTAAAATAATGTGGTCAGTCCCAGCTTCATCACAAAGGCCCTTAACTGTGAAACGTGAGAGATTGGTGACTAGGACAATGAAAGAAGAAGCAGGAAACATGTAAAGAATGACTCAATGGCCATGGCTATCTTTGCTAGTGGAGGCATGGGCCACAAGTCAATGAGTGTAGCATTTTCCAGAAGCAAACGTGGCTTATAACCAGTGATAAAATGTGGATATTGGCCATCCTATTTGTAGCATTTGCAGGATTTGTAACGATGTGAGCAGAAAGGTTCTCCAGGACTTGTGAGAAACAGCATGGCACTGCCAGCAGATTATATTAGGCTGAGAAAACCTGTGATGAACTTCTGGCCCACTGAAGTGTTTCTGTAGCTCTGAGCCACTGGATTCTGTTAAGTTGTTGTGGTGGGTTGAAGAAAATTTTTCCATAGGCTTCTGCATCTGAACACTGGTCACTGGTAGCACTTGTTAGGAGCAATGGCCTTATTGGAGGAAGAATGTCACTAGAGGTCTCTCTCTCTCTCTCTCTCTCTCTCTCTCTCTCTCTCTCTCTCTCTCTCTCTCTCTCTCTCTCTCATTTGATCAAGTGAGACTTTCCCTGAGGGAGACCCTGATGTATGGAGCTGAAACACAGCTGCTTCTCAAAACCAGGAACATGCTTGGCAGAGCTGGTAATGGCCAGGGGCCAGGTCATTGGGAGAGCTGCAGCTTCAGATCCTGAGAAATCAATTCTGCCCACTTTTGGGGCTATAGTTATCAGTCCCAAAAGGTCCAAGGCCGCTGTGTACTAGGTCTCTGATGTACTTAAGACAGCTTGTGTTCCCTTAGTGCAACATTGTTTGATTCAGCCTCCCACTGACTTAGTCCCATTGTGTGATAGTTTTTGCTGACTCTGTCCCATTTCTCCCCTGGATAAGATGCTGTACGTGTTACTAAGCGCGTAAGACGTAGCTTGTGCAAGACCTCTTCATCCCAGCTTTGCTTTATCTTGTATCTTTTCTATCTTTCTCATTCACTGGCACCTTCCCCTGAGGACCTTGTCACTGAAAGATGACCTGCTGGTCGGTCTTGGTGTTTCTCTCTCTCTCTCTCTCTCTCTCTCTCTCTCTCTCTCTCTCTCTCTCTCTCTCTCCCTCTCTCTCTCTCTCTACCCCTCCTCTCTCTCTCTCTCTCTCTCTCTCTCTCTCTCTCTCTCTCTGTGTGCATGTACATTTGCTTATGGTTCAAGATGTGAGCTTTCAGCTTGCTGCTCCCACCACCATGCCTACCTGCTCTTGCCCCTTTGAAACCAAAAGCCTCAATAGATACTCCCTTCTATACATTGCCCTGGTCATGGTGTTTTATTTAGCAACAGAAAAGCAACAACTGCACTTGTTGTAGCTGAAAAGCAAACTAACGTAGGGTGTTGTTAAGTCCAGTGACCATGGAAAACACTTCTATGTGGAGACCTTGAGAGATAGCAGAAAGAAGAGCTTCCCAAGCAAAAAGAATGACCTCAATGGGAGGTCAAAAATGAGCAACAAAGGCCACTGTGGCTGGCATAGAAAGAGAGCAGGAGAATGAAATAGCAAGAGAGCCCTTGGCCAGCGCATGTGGAGATGAGCAGGCCATTCAGCGTTTATTTTTATCATAAGAATGATAGGAAGACACTTCAGCCAATGTTTAAACATCCCTATAAAGCTTAACATGCCACAGTGTTGATCCTCCCCACTCACTCCAACTTTCTTCTCCTACACGTTTTCCCCTCACTGGCAGGCATTTCTTTGTGCTTGGATGCTAGTCCTACCATTTCCTTTTTCTATCCCAATTCCAAACTTGGTTTGGGGTGAGCTAACTTTTACATGCTAGTTGGTCTTCCAACTCAGGTGCCTGAGTCTCAGTTCACAGGTAGTTTGGAATGGAGGCAGGGAGTAGGCAGAATAGCTCCTTTCTCCAAAATATGTCCTTCCTAATCCTCCGAATCTATGAATATATATTACATGACAAGGGGTCTGGAGCTTAAAATAGTCAATGGAACTGAAGTTGCAGAACATCTGACCTTAAAACTAACAGGTATCCTGAACTATTTGGGGGATTCCAACTCAAACGTAACATCCTTGGAAGAGGAAAACAGAAATCTCAGAAGCAGAGATGGCATTGTGAGAGACCCTTGAGGGGGGTCAATGGTGGCTTCAAAGATGGTAGAAGCTGGGTGTTGAGCAGGCAAAGAGCTGCAAGGCACAGAATGGATGCAGCCCTTAGAAACTGGAAAAAGACAAGCAATCAGAAACTCTGATGTTTTAGAAAAGGTCAAAGCCCGGCCAACACCTGAGGTTGGTTCAGGGATCTTAGCTATCTCCAAAACTGTTAGCTGGGGTAATGGTTTAATCACAGCATTAGGAAAACAACAGAATGTACAACTTCTTTGAAACTTGCTTTTTCTTCAGGGCACCCTATTTTGGTAAATGGCAGAAGCTTTGCCCACTTATTCAGGGCAGAAGTGGGTGCTTCCTTTATTCCTTCTTCTCCACCTGTACCCATCCTTGACAACATCCAAATCTCTACATTTTCACCACTACATCATCCACTGTGCCCTTCCCCAATTCAGATCGTCAGCATCAACACCTTTCAGGAAAGAGAGAAACAATATTCATCCACCAGTCACTCACCACTGAACAGCAAGAGTAAGTCTTCTGCCCTGAAGATTTCGTGTGTTTAGATCTCTCTCCTAGAAACACCTCAATGACTTGCTTTTTTCGCCCAGAGTTAGAGCTTCTATACACTGTGTTAGGTGCTCCACTGTCTTCAATCATATTTCCCAACCCTTGTCCTCGTATTAAATTTCTTTTACATCATGGGAAGCATTCCTTCGAGTGTTGGTGATGGCTTCCGCATCTTCAAAGCTACAATTTGGGCATAGTTAGCACTCCATTTCCATCTACCTTTAAGTCCGAGATTCCTCCTTTCATCTTGTACCAGCTCCACTGAAGAGTTGGTGCCCGGATGTCAGGGCCTCAAATTTTCACGCCAATACAGTCAGTTATCACAATAATGAGGGGGATGCACAACAGATATCCTGCCTATCAGATATTTATATTACAATTGTAGCAGAACTGCAGTTATGAAGTACCAGTGAAGTAATTTTATTGTTGGGGAATCACCACAACATGAGGAACGATCTTGAAGGGTCACAGCCTTAGGAAGGTTGAGAACCACTGCTCTACAATGTTTCCCATGCCATTTTTAGTAGCCATTTTCTGGAAAGTCTGAATTACATACTTCGCAAGATGTAATCTTTTTGTTCCTGTTACCAATTTTCACATTCTTGGT
Source organism: Peromyscus maniculatus bairdii (assembly GCF_049852395.1). NCBI lineage: Eukaryota > Metazoa > Chordata > Mammalia > Rodentia > Cricetidae > Peromyscus > Peromyscus maniculatus. The sequence goes on along the minus strand of NC_134871.1, from coordinate 10,946,459 downwards.
TTTTTTTTTTTCTTTCTGCTTTTGCAATGTGCAGTAAGCTGTGAGAGGATAGTTTTTCTTTCTTTCTTTTTTTAAAAATTTTCCCCCCGGAGACAGGGTTTCTCTGTGTAGCTTTGCGCCTTTCCTGGATCTCACTCTGTAGACCAGGCTGGCCTTGAACTCACAGAGATCCGCTTGGCTCTGCCTCCCAAGTGCTGGAATTAAAGGCGTGCGCCATCACCGTCCGGCCTTCTTTTTCTTTTTATAATTGTTTTTACATTCCTTACACTATTTAAAAATCATAACTACTTATGGAGCCATTTCAATAAGCCGGTCATTAAATCCTGAGACTATAGGACATGAATAAATTAGAACAAGTCTGTTTTTTCTGAAATTGCATTTTAGCATGTTCATAGAGTAAAGGGAAATCGGGAAGTAAACAAACCACACTATCACTGTTACTTGAGATTTCACTTTTAATGATTTTTTGTAGCTTGAGTCAACCATGGTTAAAAACTGTTAAATAAAAATTTCTAGAAATAATTGCCAAGTTTGAAATATCTGTGGCAATCTATTGCTATACTTACACTACCTTTAATGTCTTACTGTGTCATATATATATATATATATATATATGCATGTATTATAGATATTTATAAATAGGAAATGTAGAGAATTATCTGGGGCCAGATACTTTGCAATTTCGGACTTACAATGGGGTCCTCCTATGAGGAATCGTTGCTGAAGTTTCACAATCAGAAAGTAGCGCATGCGTGCACGTGTGTTACTTACAAAAACTTCGAAAACATTCGAGCAGGGAACAAAAGCAATCCCCGGGGCTGGGTTTCTTGTTACACTGAAGTATACAAGAACAGAGATCATATTTTCTGCCTTTGAACAGCAGACTGCCAGTGCAAGCTATATACGGTTGACAGTTCAGCCTCTGAGCCTGCATCCCATCTGTCAAAGGACAATAATCAGAAACACCTCGTAGGTTTGTTATGAGAAAATGCTCCACAACAACCCATCGCAAAATTGAAGACACCTCCTGTAGCCCAGACGGGACTCTGGGAAAACTCATCCAATCCACCCCCCTGGTACCGCCCCCTCGCCAGAACTCCGCCGATGATTGGCTAACCTCCCGTCCATCTTGCCTCTCTCAGGCGCGTAGCCCAATCGCGTTCGGCGTCGCGTGGAGACGGGCTCCCAGGTCTTCCGGGAGGACGCTTGCGTCGCAGCGGGCGGAAGTGGCGGCGCTGGTTTGAAATCAGACGAGTCGGCTTCAGCCGGCCGGGAGCCACAGAGTGCCATGTCTACCCCTCCGCTGGCGCCGGGGGGCATGGCGCCGGGACCCTTCGGCGGCCCGCAGGCGCAGCAGGCCGCGCGCGAGGTCAACACGGCCACGCTGTGCCGCATCGGGCAGGAGACGGTGCAGGACATCGTGTACCGCACCATGGAGATCTTCCAGCTGCTCAGGAACATGCAGGTGGGCGCCTGGGGCGGGAGGACAGGTGAAAGGAGGGCCTCCCCGGGCAACCTCAGGGTGGCGGTGTCGTCTTTACACCCCACGTCTTCAGCATGTGCCCGCCCCTTGCCCTGGGAGATCTCAAGTGCAGACGCCCCCTCCCCCCCCCCCCTTACCAGTGTCCCCAGCCCTGGAAGCCGCCCTTATACCCATTGCTCCCAGCATGTCTGTCCCCAATTCTCACAGCTTGTGTTTGTCCCACGCCCTGGAAAACCCTCAGGCGTGGACACACCCCCTTACACCCAGTGTCCCCAGCACGAGTCTGCCTCCTGGCCTAGGAGATGCCAGATGTGTCACCCCCATTTTCCCCAGAACTATTCCCCAGCAGGCATCTCTTCCCCACCCCAGGAGACTCCCATTACCCGCAGAAGTGTCACCAGCATATGTCTGTGTCCCCCCCCTCCCTCTCCCCAGGAGGTATCAGGTGTGATGATCACCTTTACCCCCAGCTCCACAGTATCCCCAGTATGTGTCCATCCCCAAAGATCTAGGACTTAGTTGGTGGTATTGAAGGGACCTTTTCTAGATTGGGCCCAGTCGTGTACTAGTTTTATAAACACTGTGTTTCCCGAAGTGCAGGTGCATCACACCATACTTGCCTTTTAAAATTACTTTAGAAGATTTCGAACATAATTTCTCCTGAAGGAGATGCCCAGAAACTGAAGAAGAATTTAGACGATAGTTCTCCCCCTTTCTAGGGGTAACTAGATTACAGTAAGCTGTGCTAATGTAAAGTGTTGACATATTTTGGAATATACCTGGGACTTGATCATAGTCACAATAGTAAAAATAGCCATTACCCAGAATGTTTCCTAACTCCCCCTGTGACATTTTTGCCTCTATCCCCAAGGAGTCACTGCTGGTGGCTGTCTGCGTGTAACGGTTTTATGTGATATGAATCACATGGCATAGGAGCTTTGTGGGTCAAGGTTCTTTCAGCATCCATCTGTATGTGATTTCTTTTTCTTACTGTCTTATTGAATGACTATATTGCGGCGTTTGTGTTTGTTGATCTGTGGGTGCTTGTTTGGGTTGTTTCCACTTTGGAGCCCTTACAAACAGTGCTGCCCTTATAAATAATGTCAAAGTTTTTTTTTTTTTTTTTATGGACTTTTGTGTGAGTGTGTGTTTCATTTCTCTTGAGTAGAAGGTTTAAGAGTGTAATTGAATCATGTTTATAGCATGTACATAATATATATGATAAATTTTTAAGATTTTTTTTTCTAATGTGGCTGACCTCTTTGAATCTCTATCAGTGGTCTTTGAGGTTCTGGTTTCTCTCATCTTTAGCATCATTTCTTATTGGTGTGTCTTTACTTTGCCAGATACTTCTGTCAGTCTGTGACTCACTTCTTTTTCTTCTAACTATCTTTTGAGGAGATGGGATCTTTTTATAATTGTGATGGGATCCCACTTGTTGATCTGTGCTTCTACAGGTCTTGCTTTTAATGTCATACTTAAAATTTTTTTTTGTGTAACCCAAAGCAGTGAATGTTTTCTCCGAGAAGTTTTGGTCTTTATGTTTTGCTGTAGGTTTATAACCTAAGTTCTGGTGTGGGTGTGTGGGTGGGTGTGTGTGTTGGGGGGTGGCGGTGATTATAATGATCAGTTTGGGTCTAAGTTCATCTTTCGGCTTCAGGTATCCAGGTTGTTCCTGTACAGTTTGTAAGTCATCCATCGCTAGTGTGTGGCGATATTTTATTTGTGCTAAAATGTGATATTTTTTTTTGTATGATAATAAATAAAGTTTGCCTGGAGATCAGAGGTCATAGCAAGCCATAAACAGAAATCAGGCGGTGGTGGCACACGCCCTTAATCCAATCACATGGCAGGCAGAGTCTCTGTGTGTTCAAGGACTCGGCCAAGCGTGGTGACCCAAACCTTTAATCCCAGTAGCAACCATAGAGACCTAGAGGTCTGTATAGACAGGGAGTGATGAGGAAGTGATGTGGCTGGGCTTAGAGCCAATGAGAAGGCAGAACAGGAAGGCAATAAAAACACAGGTTAGACAGGAAGAAGCTCTCTTGGGGAGCGAGGTGGTAAGCTAAGGTTAGTTGGTGGCTATTGCTCTGGTCTCTGTGGCTTGTACCTCTGTATTTTGCTCTGTTTCTTATTTAATAAGACTGTTTAGAAATTCATCTATGCTAGTGCTTGCTTATCCTAACACTAAAAGATGGAGAAAGCATCCTTGTTCTACTAATGGGGCTTCTATGGGGCAGAGAGGTCAACTGATGCCCTAAAGCTACTCAGTGCAGGGTAATTGAAGGTGTGTCTTGAGACTCTTACAGCTTTTACTTCTATGGATGCCCTAAAGAGTATTTTATTGCTTTTGTTTGTTTGTTTCAAGAAAAGATAGTTGAGATTTTTGTCTGTTTTTATAAAAGTGATTTTGTTTTGTGGGAATCTTTTAATGCTGTGTCAGTAACTCAGTGTGAAATGCCATACAAAGCTAGTATTTTTATAAGTGGACTCAAAGAAAAGATTGAAATTCTTTGGCAGTTTCAGGTGAATAGATTCATAACGAAAATGACTGGAGTGTGGATTTCACGATGTCCCAGAATTTAGCGTGCACTGTATTCCTTATTTTTAGCCTGCCCTCTGCCAGCAATATGAATTAACTAGAGCGTGTAGAAGCAGGTGTGGTCACAGATCACTAAACACCTATCAATTACTTTTCTTGGCTAGGTCCACAATTATAGGAACAATTTCAAGAGATATTTTTATCCCTATTTTATAATTAAGGAAACTGAAAGTTAAAGAAGGAATAAGTAGAAGACCCACCATCACAGATGACTCTAATAACCTGCTGATACATCACTTAATGAGCCTTCTATATTATTAAGAGAGCTAGGACTGAACTCCATCACCCGAACAGAACATGACTCTTCCCGACAGCTCCTGCCCATAACTAGGCTCCAGGTAGGCCTGGATTTGAAACTGAAGGTAAGGGCTGCTCCAGTTTCGAGTCTGCCTCCCACTTTGTGCTCAGACTCATCCCAAACTCCTTAGGGAGTCCATGACATTGACCCTCAAAGGCAACAACAGTGTGGCCCTTGAGTTCCCAGAGTCAGAAGTGATGATATAAACAGATGTTCTTAACTGTGAACAACATGGCTGTTTGTTTAATCATAGGCAGCTTATCCAGTTTCCGCTATCCATAGTTCATCATGGATATTTAAGAGGATATTTTGAAAAAAAAAAAAAGAATGCAGCGAGACTCTTTGTACTGCACGTTCAGAACAGCACACTGTTATCATTGTTCTGCTTTATTTTTATTAGTTTAGTACTCCATCAGAGTCTGTATACACTGGTGCAAGCCCTATGAACAGGGACATCATGCCACAGTTTCTGGCATCCACTGGGGAGTGAGGATCTTGCCGGACTCCAGTAGGAGGGACTACCCCATGATCTCCAAAATACTCAGATTTCAGATCACCTGTATTAGTCTATGGAAGCGAAGCAGCACAAGTACACACTGCTAATTTCTTTGAGAAAAATTGTTCTTTGTCTATGAGATGTCAAGACTCTGAAAACTATAGACTTTTCTTAGAAACAAAAAAAATGAGTAAACACGTTTTGAAAAATAAGTTCGCAAGGTGTTAAGCATCTCCCCAAATATCCCTGAATCCCACATTAAGATTCCCTGTGAAAAATAGCATTGCTTTGAATCTGCTTATTATCCTTTTAATCTTTTATTTCATATTTTGGCTACATAATATATTCATAATTTAGGAATAACAGAACACATGCAGTGAGCACTCTCCTTTCTATTCCCTGTCTGCTAGGTACTTAATCCCTCTCTATGAGCAATGGTTGCTAATGATTCTAGCCACTGGTTATATTTATCTTCCAAATGCCCTTTGCATATTTAATCAAATCTGTGCATATATATCGTCTCGTCCCTCGCTGTTGCACAGATAACAGTGTACCATGCATACTATTTTGTACTTTGTCTTTTTCCTTTGATATATTGTACTTTACTCATATCTGTAAAGTACTCCATTTCTCTTTTTATACCTGATAGTGTTTCCCTTGGATGGAAAAAACTCTAGTCAGACAGTTATGCTACGTTCAGTTTTTCTTAGGCTGGAGCAGATGATAATGCCCCACACAAAGGAGCAACTGTACCTGATGATGAGCTTTTAGAAGTAGCTAATCTCTAAAGTACTGTAACTCACTGGGTCACCGTGTATTGTCCTTCCAGAGTTGTACGTGTGTACCTGTGTCCTGACTCAGACCATCACGATGGATTGATGATGCTTTTATTGTTTGATTACTTGATAGATGAACCTTCCACCTTACATTTCCCCTTATTTGATTGAGTTTGAACATTTCTTCATATGTTTATGAATCATGAATGTTTTATTTTCTGCTATTGCTTGGTGTGTGTGTGTGTGTGTGTGTGTGTGTGTGTGTGTGTGTGTGTGTGAGTTTTATCTCCCTTGATCTCTGTGATTTATTTGTAAATGTTTTTCCCCAGTCTCCTTTTTTGTTTCTTATGTTTTGTTTTGGAATTGGGATCTCACTGTGTAAATGAAGCTGGCCTTGAACCTGTGATGTTGCCTCCACTTCCTAAGTCCTGAGATTGTAGGGTTATAGACCTGAACTCCTGTACCTAATATATCCAGTCTGATATATATATATATCTCCTTTTGATTCCCCTTAAGGTAGTTTTTGCCCTGCTTATTTTTTTAACATGCAATTTATTGATTTTCCAGTTTGTACAGTTTATTAGACTTACAGATTTTATGTCTCGTTAGGAAAGCCTTCCCCACTCCCAAATGAGCTCTGTGAGTTTTCACTGGAATTTTTACTTTCAAAACATTGGTCGTTGTGGGATTGATCCTGTTACGAGTGTAACAACACTCACCTTGTTATACAAAAGGCTGATTGAAAACTCACCTCACTCCTCAGGTTGGTTCAGACGCAGCTTTGTACAGATGTGTCTGGCTGGGGATGCTCGACTCTTTCTTCTTTGCTTCCATTGCTGATACTCTGATGCCTCATTCTCATATAGTCTTTGAGTTTCTGGGGTGTGCTTGTATTTCTATTTCAGAATAAGTGTCCTTTTTCACTTTTCCACACACATCTTAGATATAGAAAAACCTGTTAGTGGTTTTATTAGTTTTTTCAGCCTAGAAAACCTTGACACTGTTAAGTCTTAGTAACCAGGAACATGGAATGTCATTTTCTTGTTTTGAGTTTGAAGTTTTTATTTTCATCTTTTCTAACTTTATTCCTAGATATTTTCTCTTCCTTCCCTCCCTCCCTCCCATCTTCCTTCCTTTCTTTCCTTCTTTCTTTCTTTCTTTCTTTCTTTCTTTCTTTCTTTCTTTCTTTCTTTCTTTCTTTCTTTCTTTCTTTCTTTCTTTCTTTCCCTTCCTTCCTTCCTTCCTTCCTTCCTTCCTTCCTTCCTTCCTTCCTTCCTTCCTTCCTTCCTTCCTTCCTTCCTTTCTTTCTTTCTTTCTTTCTTTCTTTCTTTCTTTCTTTCTTTCTTTCTTTCTTCCTTTGTTGTACTAGGTCCTTGCTTTTCCATTTTCTTTTTAGAGATGAAAGCAAAGCTATTACTTTCTCTGTTAGCTTTATACTTAACTCCTTATGGAATCCTTTTACCATTGGTGGCTTTTTATGATGTCATTTGGAAACAATGATCACTATACTGCTTCCTTTTTTGTTTTAGCCTTTCTCTCTTCCCTCATCACCCTGGCCAGCTCCTCTGCAACAGAATACATGAATACAGTAACAGTGGTCTTAGTATATGTCTTTTTCTGTTCTGGACCTTAGTGGGAATTCCTCCAATGTCTGCACATCCATTGTGATGCCGACTTTATAACCTAAATATGTTGTTCATATATGGGGAATTTTATTATAAGAATAGATGATGAATTTAGTTGAATGCCTTTTTAGTATCTGGGAGTGTGATGTATTTATGAGGTTTCATCCATATTCATGAGGGAGATGGTTATTGATGAGCTTTTCCAGCTGAGTAGCTACACCACAGCATGCAGCAAGGGATCCTAGGTGCTATTACCACCCGTTCTGTAGAGTCTGGAAGCCTCATCACTCATCTTCACTGCCACTCTCGGCCAGAGCAATGCTTGACACGCGAAAGGTGAATGGGAAGCTGACGGGGTATAAAAACTAATATCCTAACTTACTAAGTTGGCAGATTTCAGGTGGATAATTCTTTGCATTTCAACAAGATTGCTTTTCTTCATAATAAGACTCATCAATCTTTTTGTGTATGACACACACTTCTCATGAACACATAAGCATAGACTTAGGAGTAAAATGCTCATAAAAATTATTCAGGACATACACTAAAACTTTTGTGCTAAATATGCTACAAAGAGGAGTTCAAGTTTTTACTAAGTAGAGCATATAGGCAAAGTAGCAACCCTGATAAGATGCTATGGTTCAGGAGCCCACTGCTCCTCTAAGTGAGATGTAATCGTCACACCCTTACGATTCCGACCAGAAGTCAGGGGTCATTTAACTGTTTCTCTGCATTGTTGGGGACTGTCAATGTCTGTCTGTAAAGGAGTTCTTAGGGGAAATCCCACACTGTATGGAAGTATGAAGCCTTCTAATGCCATCTTATTTATTTGGTGGTTTATGTTTTCGTTTGTACTTTACACATCTTATTCTCTTGGTCATAGCTAAGATATTTTGAAAATGCTTTTGCAAATATGCAAGCATACTGTTCCATTTCTGCAAAACAAAACCCTATGCTTTACTTTTAAATATATATGTGTGTATGTAATATATACGTGTGTGTATTATATACATATATATTATATGTGTATGGATAGAATAGATATAAAATTCTTGGGCAAGTTCATTAGCTTGCTGCTTTTATGTGATAGTGATATTAAAATCGTATATTTATAACATTAAAAGGCAAAGGCATTTCATCTCATTAGCAGTCTCTTCACAAAGCCTTTTCCAAGGCTTTTTTATTTCAGTAAAACACTATACCAAGTTGCTAATAAATTGATATGGATTGCTTTTAAAACTTCAATATTTTTATTGTTTTCTTTTGCCTGCCAAGTTGCCAAATGGTGTCACTTACCACACTGGAACTTACCAAGACCGGTTAACGAAGCTGCAGGACCATCTTCGCCAGCTTTCTATTCTCTTCAGGAAGCTAAGATTGGTCTATGACAAGTGTAATGAGAACTGTGGCGGGATGGAGCCCATTCCCGTTGAGGTGAGTGTCTATAACAGGAGCGTGCAGTCAGAGGTGAAGGAAGGGCAGCGCATTGGTCAGTTTTTCTTTCCCCTTTTAGCAGTATTCCCCGTTTTTAATTTGTTTTACTTCTGAGAAGAGATGAAAATGTGGATACATGTGTTGATTTTTCATTAATGATTTTTGTAACATTTGCTTTCCAGGATTCTTGTGCTATTTTTTGTGTTTACTTATATATTTGTTGGTATTTTAATGACAGTGATTTTTTTTTATTATTCTTAGAAGAAATATTTAGTTATTTATTATTAGTGGCGGCTTTTACCATTGCTGAGAAAAGTTGTATTTGAGTAGAACTTGATCGAAATGGTAGTGGCTAGAAGTCAGAACACGATTGACTTAAGGTGAACCAGGGAAACAGTGAGCCGAAGCCAGCAGTTGGAGATCGGTCTTTGAAGCAGGGATGGGGAGAAGGGTGGAATCTGGTTGAGGCGTTGTCTTCTGCCACCAAAGGAAGAGCCCAGCACATATGAAAATGATAAAGGAGGAGAAGCCTGTGGGGAGGTGGGGGGATACAGAGAAGACAGAGGAGAGTGCAAGATGGAGGCTGTCTTCAGACAGTCCTGCGGCAGGAGAGGAGCGAAGCGCGCTTGTCCTGCCGGTCAGTTATCTGTGCCCCAAGACTACAAAACCGCCTGCAGGGTGGATCCTCCTTTGTTTCTTCATGACAGCTTACCAGGGTAGGGACATGGTTCCCAATGTCGGCCGCATTTACAACGGGTTTCCTCCAGTAAGCGCCATCCCAGTCCACACATAATTAAGTAGATTTGTGCTAGAAGCGTCGTTGCTCTGTAAATTTCTTATCCTATTAAAAAAAAAATTCTCATACCTAAAAGAAATTAAGACAAATAAAAAGTCTTGCAGCCACTGGAGTTCTGAGTGTCAAGTTGGTGACGTTTGCATCACACATGTCCTTGAAGGTCCTCTCTTGTAGTGTAAAGGAAAGCCTGTCTTACTTTGAATAGACTGAATCTGTCCGAGTAGAAGCCGCAGCTTACTTGACATTAGTCTTTCAGTGTTTCAGCCAGCATCTAGCGATGACATATTTGCAGACTGAATGGAGAAAGTATAACTCAATACATGACTGCCAGTCTTTGGAGGGGAGGGTGAGTTTTGTTAGTTTATTGTTGTTTTCAGTTAAACACAGCGAACTTTATTGGGAAACCAAGATCTTTTAGTGGTTAATTCCTTTTCCTCCCTCCAGCCCTCCCTATGTACCACTCCTCCACCCCTCTCAAGTCCATGACCTCTGGAGTCTTCTCTGTTTGTATATGTGCTGTTTTGCAAAAAAAAAAAAAAAAAAAAAAAAGCTGGTCTGGTTCATAGATACACTGAAATGATAAGCTTTTAAAGCTGTTGTTTGAGGCCTTTGCCTGAAAACCATGTATTTCTAAAGCATTAAAAATATTTAGAACGTGGATCCTAAGCAGATGCGGTCTCTGGTAATCTAATTCACGTATTTGGATCCCACTTGCAGCAACTGATTCCGTATGTGGATGAAGAAGGCTCAAAGAACGACGACCGGGCCGGGCCACCTCGCTTTGCCAGCGAAGAGAGACGAGAAATTGCGGAAGTAAATAAAGTGAGTTTTATCAGTCTGTACATTTATATTTCAGAGTCCTGATGAAAAATTATTAGGGAGCGAGGAGTTTTGGAATTGCGTGGTGTTTTTTGTGGCAGATTGACTCTAGAGCAGTGGCGAGAAGTGAAAGGGAAGCCGAGCTGCGGTCTGCAGAGTTGGGGAAGAGCATGGGTTTCACCGGGGAAGCCCTCAGAGAGCCCATGGGTGGGCGTCAGTCACAGCCCATTCTCTTCCCTGGGCTGAACTCGGCCTTTCGGCACGAGAGCAAGTAATGAAAACTTACCGGCAGGAGATGTGACTGCCTCCACCTGTGACTGAGAAACGACAGGAGTTAGGACAGCGTTGTCCTACCTCCAGTCCAAAACGTTCTCACTGAGAAACATTTATTAAGTTTTGGATAGTTCTCATCAAACAGAACAGGAGAGAGGGTCATTCATTCTGTGGTGGAGATTTGGCCACCGAAAGCTAAGGGCTAAGCGACCAGCTTCCCTCTTCTCTTACAAACACAGGTCACTGACAGTCTTCAGTCTGCCCGATAGACTCCACCAGTGTGTTATCAGTCTACTCTAGCTAAACAGCCTTCTGAGCCATGTGAAGGTAATTCAGTTCACATTCATAACGTAGACTGTCAGTTACCTTGGAAAGCATTGTTCTCAGATGGCTAAAAGGCATTTGGTATACTCCAGTCCACTTGTTCTGACTCGGTGCTTGAATCAAGAGCAGTTTCTCTTTTTACCTTTTGATTTTTCATAAATAGCCAGAGTTCTTATACGAGAGGAGTATAAAAATATTCCTGTTTAAAATGTCGTATAATAAAATCTACCAGTGTGCTTAGTATTATTGTAAAGGTTATAACCAGTTCAAAAAGACAGCACACAGGTGCTCAAAAATAGGAGTTATTATTTACAAGCTTGTTAGCATGTTCAGAAAAATTCACCTGATGAAAAGTATGGTCTATAAAAAGTTCTGTAAAAGAAGGGATTAACACCAGACAGTCTGAAACCATCCACTTACAGTACTGTTAGGCTCTTACTAACTGTAAGTTATTCTGTTAGTTACAATACCGTAACTCTTTTCCCAGCTCCCTTCCCAGCTGAAATAAGACTAAGTGGATAGGAATTCCAATAGTGACTAGCCCTGTTAAGATACATAAAGTAATTTTTGAATAATTAAAGAGAACATATAAAGCCCTTGGGAGAGCAATAAATATTATAAAAGTACCAGTCTTAATTACTTCATAATCTTATGCAAAATAATCCAAATCCACATAAGACTTAACTTGAAAGTATGCACAAAATAGGAGGCTTTTAGTACCATACTAGGCAAAAAAAAAAAAAAAAGTAAAACCAAAATGAGATTTTCTTCTGAAAATATACAAAAATATATTTTAAAAATCCAATAAATAAGATTAATAATGCAGAATTGTTTGCTTCAAAAATTAAAATGAATGTGAAGCATATTATAAAGGCATAAATAAGCATATAATGCTGGCCCAGGAGTAGACAGAAAATAATAGCCAGAAAAACAGCTTTTCTGATGAATATGAGAATTTAATATGACAAGAAAGGGATTATGTGGAAAATTAATCTTTAGAACTAGAAAATTGGCGGGGGAATTAACTAACTTTTACACTACTGTATATTAAAATGAATTTCAGAGTTAGGAATTATGTCCAAAAAATTAAACTATTAGAAAAATAATGAGGAAAAATGTACTTTAAAATCCAAGAGAAAGAAAAAAGGGAGTTAGATTTAAATACTGTAACTTAGGAATGTATTCTTTGAGAATTTCATATAGTATATTGTTGTCATTATTTTCCTTTCCCCCAAATCTTTCCAGACTTCCCCCAAACCCACTCAACTTTGTGCTCTTTCTTTTTCTTAAACTGACAGCCAGGGAGCCTGCAGGGGACTGACCAAGGCACTCTGCATATATGTTACAGTTGCGTAGCTTGATCTTCTTGTGGGACTCCTAACAGCGGGGACAGGCTGTCTCTGACTCTTTTACAGGCTTTTGGGACCCTACTCCTCATACCAGCTCTCCTGGCCCAGCCTTTCTACATGGGGAGGTGCTTAGTCTTACTGCAACTTGATATGCCATGTTTTGTTGATATCCATGGGAGACCTGTCCTTTCCTAAACAGAAAAGGAGGAGTGGATTCCGAGGTGGGAACAGAGGAGGTGTGAGGGAGGGACTGGGAGAAACTGCTGCTGGGATGTACAATAAATAAACACATTTAAAAAGAAAGAATAAAGATATAGTTTAACAGATTTTAAACATAACAACAACAAAAAAGAAAAGAAAAGAAAGCAACCACTAAATATATGGGGCTGGATTTGCATTGCCCAAGCAATCTTGAGCACAGGGCCTGCTCTGTAGTGTGATTGATAGGCTCTGTCACTCCACTGAAGAAAACTGATGTTCCCTCTCGCAGCTATCATTACAAAGAGAATCTTGGCCGGGGATGGGGATTTATGCCCACTTCCCATCCCTTGTGTTGTTGTTTGTTTCTGCTCTTTTGAGGGGCCCCACTCAGCTCCCAAAGTAAATCACACACGGAGGCTTACTTTTAATTATAAATGCCCAGCCTTAGCTTGGCTTGTTTCCTGTTAGCTTTTCTTAACCTAAATTAGTCTGTCTACCTTTTGCTTCTGTTTTTTGGGGGGTTTTTTTTGGTTTGTTTGTTTTGTTGTTGTTTTGTTTGTTTTTTTTTTTTTGCCTTTTCTGTTTCTGTATATCTTTCTTTCTTTCTCCATTGCTGGTTGTATGGCTGGCTGGGTGCCTGGCCCCTTGCATCCTCCTCTTCTCTCTCCTTGATTTCCTCCTCTCCCAGATTTCTCCTTCTATTAATTCTTTCTGTCTGCCAGCCCCACCCATCCTTTCTTCTGCCTCACTATGGGCCGTTCAGCTCTTTATTAGACAGTCGGGTGTTCTAGACAGGCTCAGTAACACAGCTTCACAGAATTAAACAAATTACATAAACAGAAGTAATACATCTTAAAATAATGTCCCACAACACCTTTGTGTTGGGATTTGTCTGGCTTGAGCTTGTATAGGTCTTGTACATGCTGTTATAGTCTCTGTGAGTTCATATGTGCATCTACCCTGGTGTCTGGGAAAAGTTGTTTCCTTATAATCATGCACTATTTCTGGCTCTTAGAATCTTTCTGCCCCTTTTTGCATAGATCTCTGACCCTTGAGGGGAAGGATATAATAGGGACACGGTCTGTTTAGGGCTAAGTACTCCAAAGACTTTCACTCTCTACACATTGTCCAATTGTGAGTCTCAGTGTTGATCACCATCCACTATAAGAAGAAGCTTCTCCAATGAGTGTTGAGTGAAGCACTGATCTCTGCCTATAGCAATATATCATTGGGAGTTTGATTGCTGTGTTCAGTTAGCAGGATAATAAGAGTAGGTTTTCTTCTGGGTTCGTGGATTATCTAGTCTCAGATTCTTGGCCTCATTAACAATAAATAGCAGGTATAGATTCTGTCTTGTGGAGCGGACCCTAAACCCCATCAGAGGTGGTTGGGCACTCCTGGCATTCACACCATTATTGCAGCAGTGACCGTATCCTGTAGGCGGGTCATTATTATAGCTGACAGCTATTTTTTTTAAATTGAATGATGAGTTTAAAAAGAACATTTCCAACAAAAGTAGAAGTAATTCATCACCATTATGACAAAAAGAAAAAAAACACCTCACAGTTGGAAATTGGTTGGAGGGGCCTGAGGAATGGAATTTAGATTTGAAACTGTGTTCATACATTTAAGAATTGTCAGGCTAGAGATGTAGCTAGATGGGAGAGCACTTGCCTGCCAAACACACACATACAAAAAGGAAAGAAGGAAGAAAGGGAGGGAGAGAAGCAAGCTCTTATGTTTTCTGATTACTTTTCTCCATGTGCTTTAATAAGTTTTGTTGCTGTGGAGAAAAAAGAGAAGAAGAAGAAAAGAAAAGATAATCATGCATATGTTTCCAACAATATTTTCTTAGAATAAGTTTTTGTTTGTTTGTTTGTTTTTTTGTTTTTGTTTTTTTACAATTCAGCAAATAGGTAGATATACAGATTATAGATTCTGGAAAGTTTGGCTATTTTGAAATAAGAGGTAGTGTTTCCATGTTACTCTTCTGGTTCATACTGAGTGACTTAACTCAGATTCTAGGTGCTGTAATTACATTCATGAATTGTAGGTTCTTACAAAGAGGAAACAATCAATTTAAATATTTTAAACTCTGCTATTTAAAGCCAAACTCTTTATTGTGTGGAAGTTCATGCTTTCAAAGGAATGTGGGATAGGGAGGGAGTACATGTCTTCTCTTGACAGGCCAGAGACAGCACCCATCTGATGACCTCCAACTTCTCTATATTTCCTAGGAGTTGTTAGTCCTGCATTGTTTTCCTTTGTGTACATGGGCAGGCCCCTACCACGCCCCACTTTGTTTTCTGGAGGAAGGGTCCCCTGACCCTGGAGCTTGGTGTTTTGACTAGACAGTTCGTGGGACCTGGGGTTATAGATGTGCATGGATGCACCTGACTTCTCTGTGGGTGCTAGGGATCCAAACGAAGATCTTCATCCTTCCACAGCACACACCTGTAAAATCTCCCCAGCCCCTGTTATATATTTTGAGCACCAGAGTGTGGTGGTGACCAGAGGCCAAAGATAGAAGGGGGCTAAGATTTGCTTCACTTCAATTTCAAACCAGAATGATAAGGAGAAGAAAATTCACTGCTAAAAAAAGAGGAAGTAGATTGGAAGGATATCAGGGTCAGAGGACAACTTGAGGGGATGGGTTCTTTGTACCGTGTGAGTCAAGGATCAGTTCAGGTCCTTGGATTTGGCGGTGCCGTTCCCCCCTGAGCCACCTTGCCAGCTTTGAAAATGTTTACATACTAACTTCTCTTGGTCTGTTGATATATATACATACGTGTGTGTGTGTGTGTGTATTTATATTTATGTATATTTATTTATATTTATGTATATATTTATATGTGTACATATTGGCCTGAATAGTTAGTTGCCCTTAGATGATAAATGTATAAATCTAATCACATGGTTGCTCTAATGAAACAAACATTTCATTGGTTTCATTTGTAAAGGATTTATAAGTATGTATATAGATAAATGTAGCTGAACGTTTTCCTGTGTCCCACCAGGTCCTGCAGCTGCTCAAACCCAATTAAACACACAGAGGCTTTAATAATTTACAAACTGTGTGGTCCATGGTAGGCTTCTTGCTAGCTAGCTCTTATATCTTAAATTAACCCATTTCTATAAATCTATACTTTGCCACATGGCTGTGGCTTACCAATGCCTTTACATCTTGCTTCTCCTGGTGGCAGCTCGCAGCATCTGCCTTGCCTCTCCTTTCTCTTCCTGTCTATCTGTTTGGATTTCCTGCCTGCCTCTAGGCTACCTTACCATAGGCCAAACGGCTTTATTTATCAACCAATCAGAGCAGCACACATTCACAGCATACAAAAAGAAATCCACAGCAGATAAATGTGAACTATTTGTCTGCCCCATATCTGTTATGTTAAAGCACACATTCTTAACACATTCTTCTTAATGCACATACATATTTTCTCCTTTTCCCATCAGTTCATGGAGTTCTTAAGTAGTGGGGACTGTCCCTTCATGTGTCAATCAGCTTTCTGTTACTGTAGCAAATACCTGAGGCAAATAAGCTTAAACAGAGGGAAAGTTGTTTGGCTTTAGAATGTGGAGGTTTTAGTTCATTGCTAATTGACCCTGTTCTTCTGGGCCTGTTGTGGCCTAGCACATTATAGCAGGAAGGTGTTTCTGTGGTGATAATATGTTCCCCAATATATCGTACACCCTAATAAACTTATCTGGGGTCAGAGAACAGAACAGCCACTAGACAGACATAGAGGTCAGAAAATGATGGCACACACACCTTTAATCCTAGCATTTGGGGGGCAGAGATCCATTCAGATCTCTGTGAGTTTAAAGCCACACTGGAAATAGCCAGGCATGGTGACTCATGCCTTTAATCCCAGGAAGTGGAGCTGGGTGGTGGTGGCGCACGCCTTTAATCCCAGCACTCGGGAGGCAGAGCCAGGCCGATCTCTGTGAGTTCGAGGCCAGTCTGGGCTACCAAGAGAGTCCCAGGAAAGGTGCAAAGCTACACAGAGAAACCCTGTCTCGGAAAAAAAAAAAAAAAAAAATCCTAGGAAGAGATGGCAGGAAGTAGAAAGGTATATAAGGCATGAGAACCAGAAACTAGGCTGATTAAGATTTTAGGCTTTTGAGCAGCAGTTCAGCTGAGATCCATTTGGATGAGGACACAGAAGCTTCCAGTCTGAGGAAACAGGATCAGCTGAGGAATTGGCGAGGTGAGGTTAGCTGTGGCTTGTTCTGCTTCTCTGATATTCCAGCATTCACCCCAATACCTGGCTCCAGGTTTGTTTTTATTAACTAGACCTTTTAAGATTCATGCTACATGTTTCAAATTGTGCAAGTAAAATCAGTGTACCTGTTGTTTTATTATAGCAAACATGTGATTACATTTATACATTTATAGGCAGCTATTCAGGGCATTATATACACATAAATATACACATATAAATGTACACATATATATATATATATGGCAACAGACCCTGAGAACTCAGCATATGAATACTTTCAAGGTGGTGAGGTGGCTCAGAAGGTAAAAGCACCAGCTGCCAAATCCAAGGACCTGAATTCATATCTTGTCCAGTTACAAAAGAGGGAGAGCCTTATAATCCTTCAGCTGCTAGTGACCTAGAACTTGCCACCAGGCTCCATTTCCAGGAGCTTCCCCCACCCTACAAGAGCAGCAGCGCCTGGAACCTGGCCTCTAGCACACGAGGCTCTGGCAGGTGCTTACCTGAACCGTAGCAGCCGAACATACAAAATATGCCTTACCTACTGTGGTAGATAATAAGGAATACTTTAATATGGGTAGATAATATGAATGCTTTAAAATAATAGCCAGGTCTGGCTTCAGTGCTGAAAGGCAACATTAAACAGTAACAATAGTAAAACAGAAAGGACAGTTTTGAAATGGTTGTGAGGGATTTTTAGTTTTCCGTCTCTGAGGGCTTCGTAAGTTTTCTGTTGGACTTATTCTTAACTTTTCCTTTTAATATCCAAGTACCTGAGCACCTGCTGTATGCCGAGTGTTGCCGAGTGCTAAAAGTCCTGCCACGTGGTAGTCACCCAGTGTTTGGTCCGCCTCCTGTGCCTGGTGGCCAGGTGGATGGGGTTTTAAGACACTAAGAGTCTCAGGAAGCAGCAGCATTTCCCATGCCCCAGACACAGTTAGAGGACTGTTTACTGAAAGCAGACTATTGTGCTGTATTTTAATACATTGGCATTTATATTAAATAAAGTGCTTCATAGATCTGTATAATCAGTAACAAAATTTTCTTAAAAACATATCCACAACTTTATTATAACACATGGTCTCCATTCTGAATGAACGAAACAGTAGGCTTAAACTTCCGGTTTTGCTCTGGCTGGTTATTGTCAGATGTTACATCATGTAGCTGAGATTGCAGAGGCGCAGGCTGACTCTGGGGGCATCTGTTACCTGCCCCATGGTCATGCTAGAAAACCCTGAGCCGTGCACTTGGTCCTCAGTATTTGTTGGAAATCACTAGGGGAAATGGCCTGGTTGCCATAGTCAGACATTGCTTTATTTTAATACTTTACTGTGTGCATCTTGTTTTTGACTCCTTAAACTCTCTTTTCCAAGTAAAGGAGGAACCTGCTTTGGGAACCTCAGAATTGAGTTTTACTTTGCCGAACAGTGTTCTGTTGATGGGAAAGGAGATTGAAAGAGGTACTGGGTAGTATCAAAAGATTGACATGTAATCGAGTCCAGGCATTTGGAAATTAAAGCATTTTTCTCAAGTGTCACAGCCTTTATATGAATATTAAATTACATGGTATGACTTAGCATAAATGTCCTTTGTAAGGACCTACTCTATTTACATGCTCACCTGTTAATGGAACAAATTATGCACAGCTGATGGATTTTGAAAATAGCAGCTGTCATCCCCTGTTAAAATCAATCAGTGGCAAGATTGTATACATTAAATCTTATATCGTGTCATGAAAATGTATTTACAATTTAACCACTAATAAGCATGACTGTCAGCTTCACTGTTGACAGTTGCTCGGCGTGCTTTGCCTCCAGATAGTTTACCTGTGTGGTACTTTTTCCTTAAAACTTTGTCTTTTTTTGAGTAAAACTACCCAAATACTTTGTTTTACACTTAAAAAGAAAGTATTTTTCAGATTTTGATGTAAGCTTAGAAATACCCTCCATTCTTTGGTACACTTTAATTTTTAGGAGTTGCCTCCAGATAGTTTACCTGTGTGGTACTTTTTCCTTAAAACTTTGTCTTTTTTTGAGTAAAACTACCCAAATACTTTGTTTTACACTTAAAAAGAAAGTATTTTTCAGATTTTGATGTAAGCTTAGAAATACCCTCCATTCTTTGGTACACTTTAATTTTTAGGAGCTTATGAGACCAGCATATTAGAACTCCTGAAAGCAGTCTTCCTGGGAGGCTTCACATTTACCCAGTGATGGCGCCATCAAGGAGCCCTCTACAAATGCATTTGGATACTGTTTATAACATAGTCTGTTTGTAACTACCCAAGAACATGATTTTCTTTCTTCTAGCTGCCCCCAAGCTTTATAGACAGTGTGAAGACTGGACTAGTTCGTCAGGTCTACTTCGTTTTGGGTAGTTGTCAGCTGTCTCTAAAACTGAAGTCCCACTCCTGTCCCTTTGTCATCCCACATGCAGTTAGCCTTTGCATTCCATCTTAATTGTGTTTTGGCCCTCCAGGACTTTTAATGGTCTTCATTATCCATCATCTCAGCCAAGTCCTTTCACGTCTTCCTCACCACTAACTTGTTGAGATCCCAGGCCCGGATCCCAGGCAGGGTACTTTCATCAGCTGACCTTTTCTGTCCAAGGCAGGATCTGCCTTGTGAATCTCCGTATCCTCTACCATCCACCTTACAGGATATAGTCTGGCTGTGCCTTCCTCCTACTTGGTGCTGAGGTTCTAAAACGTCTCAAAGTAATTCTATTCAAGATATGTTAAAACTTATTTGTTCTAATTATTAATTTATTTTTTGAGAAAGGGTCCCAGAGTGTAGCTCTAGCTGGTGTTGAACTCATTGTGTAACTCAAGTTCAGCCCAGACTTACAGCAGTTATCCTGCTTCAGCAGCATCTCAGATGTTGGGAATGCAGGTGTGAACAACTGTGCCCCACTATTGAAATTTGATTTTTAAAAAAATATCAATTCCTATTCCTCTTCATCCTTTTATTCTTTCTTGATGGCTCCCTTTTATAGAGCTGGAATGAAAACGAAAACCATGGTAGCCGAAGTATTTCACAGCTAGAAGTGATGATT
This sequence comes from Peromyscus maniculatus bairdii, assembly GCF_049852395.1. Taxonomy (NCBI): domain Eukaryota; kingdom Metazoa; phylum Chordata; class Mammalia; order Rodentia; family Cricetidae; genus Peromyscus; species Peromyscus maniculatus. The sequence goes on along the minus strand of NC_134871.1, from coordinate 10,926,697 downwards.
CATTGATGTGCCATAGACTTGCGCATCCATAAAGAGTGGCCACCTTGGAACCACAGTGAAGCCGTGCGTCCTTTCACTAACTCAGACTCAATCCTTTTTGGTCACAGGTCCGTGTGGCCGGTCATCACCTTCTGGGTGGGTGCACAGAAAGCATGGCTGACAGGACCTTAAGCTCTAGCCCATGTCTACGTGAGAAACTGAGGGGGGATTTAGTCTGAATCAAATAACAGGTTACAGAGGTGAAGGATGTGACTGAGACTGCCAGCCTACCAGTGTGATGCCACCACCGGTGTATGTCATGGTGAAGTGTCCCTGTCTTGGTCTCTGTGGTAAGAAAGTACATCCTCCTCTGCCCCTGAATTAGACAATGTGCACACCACTTTACTGACTGACTACCACGTAATCACGTGGGATGGGTCATCTGAAAACCTAACCAAAGAGACTCAATGTCAGTCCTCTTTGCCAAAGACCTTTTCAAGCCCTGAGAGAGTCAAGGCCTGTGTGCTGTGCAGTTGGACGGTTCATCTGCATCTTGTGCTATCCTATTTTCAAACATGAATTTAATTTAATCAGTATTATTAGTACCATTAAAGTATCTGTAATTGCCTCTATGCTTCCTAGTGAAAGTGTTTAATGTCCCTTTTAGTGACCTTTTTCCTGTTTGTGACTTCTGAGTTTAGATACAAGTAATAAAAGCAGTTTGCTTAATCTCAGCTTGCTTTTTAATGAAGTAATAATACTTTAGACCTCTTCCTAGTGTACATATAATAGTTTACCTGGAGGCAATTAAATGGAGTATTTTTAAAATAATCTAATTAAAATATTATATCTTTGAATTTAATGTTTTCCAAGTGTTAGTGAATAATAATTATTATTATAACTTGTAAGGATGTTAACCAGAATCTCGGTTTGTGTCACATGTTGTCTAAGCTGATATTTATCACATAGAACTTGAAGAAAGGATTCTAGTGGAGCCCAGGAGTAGAGATGCAGGGGCATGCGCAAGGCCTGCATAACCCTTACTGTGGGGAGTCTTCGTCGTCACCAGGCCATTTTCTTTTCATTTCTAGAATTAGAAGTAGGCTGTGCTTCATCTAAGGGCAGTAATTTCTGCTGCATTTCTGGAAGACTGATTTTGCCTGGGCCATTGTATTATAGTTTTTTGTATTGACAGCTTCCATTCTGTGCCTATCATCAAATGCCAATTGCTTACTTCTCTGTCATACAACTGCAATATTTTAAGCAAGTCAAACCATTTGATTCTCCCATGAACTCTTACGAGGTATAAAGTCAGTGATTGCCTTCATCCTTCTGGTGTGAGGTTAAACAATTTGGCCAGAGCTGAGCATTTGATCAACCATAACATCTGAATGGAAAGTGTAGTGTTATCCATTATATTCCACTGCCCTTACAGCATCTAAATACTAGATTTGTCACAATTAAATGTGTCACATAGTTTATGATAGGATGGGGACAGGGGCCAGAGGCCTCTGTGCACCTAAGTTAGAAATCAGAGCAACTGTCAGGGACTGTGAGATCTGAAAAGGGTAGAAACTGTGATGCTTTCAATGAGAATGGCCCCCATAGACTCATGTTTGAATATTTAGCCCCTGGTTGGTAAAAACTGTTTGAGGAGAACGGCCTTGTTGGAGGATGTGTCCACTAAGGATGGGCTTTGAGGTTTCACAAGACTCAAGTTATTCCTAGTCTCTCTCTCTCTCTCTCTCTTTCTACCTACCTACCTGGTAGTGGTTGTCTCAAGATGTGAACTGCCAACGACTGCTCCAGCTCCATGTCTACCTCCCTGCTACCATGCTCGTCATGGGTTCTGATAGTCATGGATTCTAACCCTCTGGAATGGTTAGCCCCAGGTAAACTCTTCTCTGAGTTGCCTTGGTCATGGAGTCTTATCACAGCAATAGGAAAGTAACTGAGACAGAGAGCTTTTGTTATGCAGGAATGTTCGGGTTAACTTCTGTGTGGATCACTAGGGGCCTAACTTACTACTACAGTTTTCAGTCTTTTTACATCATTGTGTATTTCACTTCACAGTATTGCTAAATCCTTTTGTTTTCACAGAAACTCAAACAGAAGAATCAACAGCTGAAGCAGATTATGGATCAATTACGGAATCTCATCTGGGACATAAATGCCATGTTGGCAATGAGGAACTAAACTGATACTTAAATCTCTTGCACTACTCATGTGATACAGTTGGATTTCCCCCTCAAGTATAATCCTTTGAGGAGGATTATTTATCACTTTACTGGCTAGCACTAAAGTTCCTGTTTCCACTTTAAAGTTTTCACTGGCTTTTTTGGTTTGTTTGTTTAATGCTCTTCGTTCTATAGAAGATTATTGTAATAGCCTTTGATAGGGTGTGAGTTTTGGTTAGTCTTCATGAATTGAATAATTGCTTTTTAAAGGCAAAGTGAAGTTTAATAAATAAATTTTTAAACATAACCAGTGTTGTTGCTTGTTTTAGTTACCCTTTCAAAGAGGTAAAGGATAAATATTTTAGCGTATTAAAATACCAACCGAAGTTTATCTGTGAAAGAAATTAATTAAAATTAAAAACATATTACCGCCTAAGCTCTTTTCTTAATTCAGTTTTTTTTTCCTTTATTTTCTTTTATTTAAAGACCATTTTTTTTTTTTTTTTTTTTTTTTTTTTTTTTTTTTTGGTTTTTCGAGACAGGGTTTCTCTGCGTAGCTTTGCGCCTTTCCTGGAGCTCACTTGGTAGCCCAGGCTGGCCTCGAACTCACGGAGATCCGCCTGGCTCTGCCTCCCGAGTGCTGGGATTAAAGGCGTGCGCCACCACCGCCCGGCAAGACCATTTATTTTACATATCATTTTTTTTTTTCAAACCAGTTAGAATAAGAAAATACTTTGTTGCTCAATCACTTTTATCAGGTTCTTGGGGTGTTTTTCTGAATTAGAATGAGAGAGGCGATTTGAAGAAGATACAATCTGGTCATGCTCTTAGCTGCGACCACCTTGGACCTAGTAGCAGGGACCTGCCTGCCTGTCAGTGACATTCTAGTCCCAAGTATGTTTCAATACATTGCACTTTAAAGAGTTCTAATCTAGACTATTGTTAGGATGGTGGTTCTCAACCTTCCTAATGCTGCAACCCTTCGATACAGTTCATGTTGTGGTGACCCTCAACCATAAAACTATTTTTGTTGCTATTTCATAACTGTAATTTTGCTACTGTTGTGAATCGTAATGTAAATATTTGATATGCAGATGGTCTTAGGTGACCCCTGTGAAAGGGTTGTTCAGCACCCCCACAGGGGGTCCTAACCCACAGGTTCAGAATAACTGCTTTAGGACAAGTACATTGTAGTCTACAGGTCTGGCTGAGACGGGTGTTCCAGCCTGAGTCACAAGCTCCTACCTGGCTTGACTTGACTATGGCAATTCTGCATTTGACTCTTGCTTGTGGGTTCAGTTTCTCCAAAGGGTTACATAAGAAACTAGTAACCAGCTTCCTCTGGGAAAGGGAATGGGTGGTTGGGATTCAGAGTTCAGAATGTGCTGACCATTCATTGTCTACACTTTTGCACCTTCTGAATGTTATAGCTTGTGCAATAATACAATAATAGTACTTGATCAAAACTGTACCTTCCATCCTGAGTCAGACAGATTGCCTCCAGTAGTGGGGGACAGGCTACAAGAAGAGTTAAGTTTACTTTTGCTGATGCCATTCTGGGCAAGCCCACTGTTGGTGAGAACCACGGGGGAAGCTCTGTATAGTTGCAGGGCAAAAGCAACTGTATGAAACTATGACACAGAGAAGAATGTAGACCCAAAGTCTCGCTTGGTGTGCTACTCCACCGTACCTAAGGATACCACGGTTTGTTTAGACACTCAAGATTTCTGTAGGTTTTCATATGCAGCATAGTCTGTATGCCATTACCATTGTGACATTGTGACGTTAGTATATTATTTACTGACAATACAATGAGGCATGTATGCACAGAGAATCATATTAACCTGAGCTCCACTTGGCTTAGACCTGTCTTTGAACAATACTTGGCAGTCTGAGAGCATACCTGTACATGTGGTGTATGCATGTCCCTCTGAATAATTTACCTAGCAAGCTGTTAGCAACATAGGATCCCTGCTTGCATCCAAGCTGCATGTACACCCTCTCTGAATAATGGAATAAGTTTCTCTTCCTTTTCATGACCATCAAACTTAGACTATGCAGTTACACCAAGAAGGTAGAAGGGGGCCAGATCTGGCTTAGACTAAGAAGGCTTAAACAGTCAAATTATCAGGGCCCTTGGGTGTCTTCACTCAGTGTATTCTGGCATAGTCTGTCACTTCTCTTTGAATAAACTGTCCTTGCTACTTTCCAGTCTGTGTGGAATTTTTATTTCATTCTTGAATAAGATGCTAAGAACCAGGAAATGCGTGGCCCATGCTGGCCACTGGTAATAATGACACTTGTTAATTTAGTGTTTCTTTCCTGATAACTGTTATGGTAGTAAAAGGTTTTGACCTAGTGTTTGGGTGCTTTGAATATCCTACTAAGCCACTTAGACCATTAACAGTGCCACAAACCTAGCTCTTGGAAGGAAGGTAGAAATTGCATGCTTTAGGCTTTGAATATATAGAGAATATCTCTGGTGGAGCAAAAATGAGTATGGTTACATTGCTGTAGATCTATAGCCCCAAGTTATGGGCAGCTGTGCATGCTCTCTCAGAACTGGGGCTACTCTACTCATTTACAAGTGACCATGTGATCATTTGTGAGTGTGGTGGGGACTATTAAATGCAGACCTTGCTAGCTCTCCAGTTCTGTCTTTTTCTAGAGAGAACACACCAATAGATTAAAGTGCAAAGAAAGGGACTTTATTGTAATATATGTCCCTAGGCAAGATTACTTGTTCTCTCACCTGTGAAATGATGTATGAGATTAGTTGATATTATGCTCTAGGTTAGAATTTTGCTTGGAAATCTTAGAAACTCAGTTCAAAACAGGTTAATCCTACAAAAGGGATTTACTAGTCCTTACAGCAGCAAAAAATGAAAAAATCTGCCATTACTAAAGTATCAAGAATTACAGCCCAGATCTGATGCCCACAACATTACTTGCTCCACCCTAATTCCTCTTTGTGTCTGCTCCATTTTCTTTCAGTAGAGACAGGGACCTCCAAATGGTGGGAACAATGCTCCTCTATGGTCTGGATATCTTTTCTCTATCCTGACATCATAAGTTGAGAGGCTTATTCACTCCTAAATTAAAAATCCTCACAATAGACTCAAAACCCTTGAGTAATAAAACCAACAAATGGATCTGTTGTGTACATGGGTACTGCAGTTGAACTAACCCATGTTATAAATCTGTCTGTAGCCAGGACTTGGGTATGGGTGTCATAGAAAAGCACACTCCCCAGGGAATAAGGATTACAGGAGAAAAGAAGACCAAACAGGAATATTTTGAAGAAAAAGAGACCTTGGTAACCACTGGTAGTAATGATCTTCATTCATTGTTCTACCATTTCAGACACAATAAAGGAAGCTGTGTAACCTTCACAACCCCCAAAACACTTACAGAAAGCCAAATGCATCGTTTATCGCCATGGAAAATGTCTTCTCATTTTTCTAAGTTTGTAGACTTCTGTATTAGAGTTTTCCTCTGCAGCTGTTTTCTTGCAGCTGTTTGGGTTCATTACAGTGTTAACTTGTCAGGTCTTCCTTAGATAGGACACTGAGAGTTCCAGCATACTGGTAAGGACATTATCTTTAAATGACTTGGCACCCCCCAGCCTTGATCATTCAGACATTACATCCCATGGCGCCGTTACAAGCCAAAATGTGTTAATTTGACATTTTGATGTAGTTCCAACTTGAGTGATTCATTTTCTTTCCCTAAATTCCCCTTGCAGCATATGCTAGACAGAGGGGATTTTTAGCCTTACACTAAAATGTGTGCTTATCCTGAAGCCTCAAGGTGTAAGTTACCCTAGGCATCCCTTAGTTGTTTTCACATACTGGATACTTCAAATTTTTCTCTAATCCTCTAAAACACAGAAGTGTCAAGGGTTATTTTTTTTAAAAAAAACATTCTCAATGGAAGAATTTCTTTTTTAACACAAGAATGGTGAATTCTTTTGTCACTTTTTAAAAACTAGTTATTAGGTTCATTGAGTACTTTGTTATCTATATTTTTATACAAATTGACACTGCTAAATGTTGTAAACGATTCATTCTCATTCTTTTCCCCCAAAGTCTTACTTCCACCAAAATGTATTATGCATCCAAATAATTACTAGAAAACTATCAAAGATCAAATAAGCGTATATTTTCTCTGTGGTCTAAAGTGTGTATTAATCGTATAACGATTGGAACACAAAACCATGGAGTAGTGTGCCCTTTAGGCCTACTTGTACCTGTTTTCATGTTCTCATTAGGTGTGTTTTTGAAGCAGCATCCAAGCACACACAAGAATCACTGGCGTTGGACTTTTTCATATGCGTATTTTTGGATTTGTCACAAATGCACTGAATCGCAAGCTGAAGGGGACTTCTAAAAATCTGCACCTTTGACAAGTTTTCCAGGTGATCTGCCACTGAGAGTGGACAACAGTCTAAGCAGTTGACTGAAAACTGATGCAAGGATTTTAAGAGGAGGTGCTGCAAAAATAGTTGTAGTGGCATAAAATAAAACATATGAGAGCATGTTTAGAGTCCTGGCTTTGAGGATTTAGTGTTCTCTCAGCACTTCTCAACCTCAACTGCACATTAGAACCCACTGGGGAAATGTTCAAAGTCCCTATGCCAAAGCCACGTCTCAGACCAATTAAATCAGAAATCTGGGTGGGATCCAGATTTCAATGGGCTTTCCAGTTCCTGTGGCGATCTCCAAAGGAATCCAGAGTTAAGAGCCATTGCCATATCTAGGTTTGTAGGCATGGAAAGAATCTTGAGGGCCAGCTAGTGTCTAGAGCAAAGAACTCTGAGAAGATAGAAATCTGAAACTCACCTATGCATACCAGTGTTTTGGGGCTGGAGGTTTGGTTTTTGTTTTTAATTATTTTTATTTTTATGTGTGGGAGTTTCACCTGCATGTATATCTATGCACCATGTGTGTGCCTGGTGTCCCACTGAGGCCAGAAGAGGGCATCGGATCCCCTGGGGCTGGAGTTTAAAAGCAGTTATTAGCTAGCATATGGGTTCCGGGGATCAAACCCGGGTACCCTAGAAGAGCAGCCAGTGCTCTTAACTACTGAACGTATGTCCAGCTGGACAGTTTGTTAATGATACTCTTTCTTTCCACCCACACTTCCACCACCAATAGAAACAAGAGATGACACCATTCAACAAGCAACATTTTTAGACAAAAGCATGATTGTTGCAGGGTCCTTCCCCTCTAAGCAGCTGCAGCACTTCAGAAACATTGTACAGGTCAAATGGAATCCAAGGAAAAACTACATTTCTCTTTGTTCCCAGTTCCAAGCTGAACATGGCCACAGCTTGTTTTACACTGAGAAGGTAATTAACCTGGATTCTTAATTTACTTTCTAACTACCATTCATCACAGACTCTAGGCAGCAGGCAAGAAATGTGTGTACCTAGATGAGAATTCCAAAATTCTGGATCGCAAGTTAGAAGAGAGTCACTCATTCATACTGTCTCTAGAACAGCCCTTGGATTTCACTTTCATAAGTTAGATATATGCTTCCCCCACACCACCCCCCAAAAAAACAGTTAGTGGACTGACTTTAGTCTCCTGAAATTTAAAATCTTCATGGTACTTATAACAAACTTCAAATTCAGGGTCTTCTGCTCATATTGTACAAAACTTCTCTATAATTAAAAAATTATGGCTGTATATGCCCAAACCTGTAACAATATAACCAGACAAAGACACAGGAAGATAATGCTATAAAGATGTTCATCTCTGGAAGATGAGGAAGTAGTGCAGCTTTAATTGTAATAAGGTAGGGGAATAGTTTTCCAAACAGCTTTATGAATCAGGGGGAAAGTCATTTGTGAAAGTGCGGTATCTAAAATCTGCAGATGGTACAGCTAACAAATAAATCAATTAAAGAATGCAAAGTGTGAACAGAAACATAAATGTGAATTAAAACCATACAAACTTCAAGTTATGTATGAAGTAAGTATTTTAACCACTGGCACTAAAATCTTAAATTGAATTCTCTGATGAAACAGAAAGCTGATATAATTGCCTACATAAAGGGTAGTTTGAGAATTACAGCTGGTGAGATGAAAAAAATAAATGTCTCTGTGTTTTGAATAGACAGTAAAGGCATGACAGATGAATAGAGCGCCTGCCAAGACACCAACAATAGTCCAGGTGAGGAATAACTAAACTAACGCATAATGCAGATTCCGTAGCAGACCGTGAATTAAGTAGCTGCAAGCTTGTTCTCTTGCAGTGCTTATGGTGAAGGATTCCTAAATGAGATTTGTCCTCACCCACCCATGTAAGGGTGGTCTGTGATCTGTTGACCTAGTTCAAAGAACTCAGGGTGTTTCCTGGAGCAACTGGCTTCTGATTTTATTGATTTTTCACTGGGCTGTCAAAATATTCCATATTGAGTACCTTGTTCAAGTATTGGGTTATTTTTGTTAATTAGTAGTAGTAGTATGTGGCATTATGGTGTGTGTGTGTGTGTGTGTGTGTGTGTGTGTGTGTGTGTGTGTGTGTGTGTGTGTGTGTGTAGAGATCAGAGGACAGCTTTTGGGAGTTGGTTCTTTCCTACCTTGGGATCTGGAAATCAGCCCAGGTGGTCAAGTTTGCACAGCAGAGTCCTTTACCTTCCAGAGCATCTTCTTTCTTTCCTTCTCACTAATACTTGCTGCATTAGGGACAGTAGCAGGTAGATGAGGAAAGGTCTTCTCCTTAAGCTCATGGACGCAATGCCACCTTAGTATAGAGGTCTCACCCTCTCCCATAGCAGAGCTCCGGAAGAGTCAGTGTGCGGCTCTTGGGGACCTGAATCCCCATTCCGCTTAGTACCTGGTCTCTGGAGAAAAAAATGTCAACCTGTCACTCTTCAATGTTTTTCTTCTGTAAAAATAGAATCTTCTCAATCAAGTTTTTCTTTCAAATTTCAGAAAACTTTTGTTTACAACAGCTCAATAAGCAAGGCCCTGCCACCGACTTAACCATCAACTCCGTCACTTGTTACTTGCAAGAGCACACTTTGATAAGGTGTGGTGGAACTCTTTCCCCAGATTTACATTTCCCCTCCCGAGAGCCCCTGTAGAGTTGGGGAGGAGTTGTTCTAGGCTCATGAGACAAGGAACTAGAAGGTACAGAAGCCTAGGAGATGTAGAATGCTCACCAGACACCTGCTCGAGGACTTATAGATAGTCAAGTGCTGTGGGACGGAAGACTCCGATGATGCAGCCACCTGCAGGCTATGCCGGAGGCGCTAGTGATGGACGTTTCATGAGTCCTCACCCACACTGAGATGGGCTCTTGGTGATGAGTTACTATTGTCATCCATTCTCGTGTAAATAACTCCAATAAATCCCTCAGTTCACCAAGCTGGACTTCTATAGAACTGATTATTTGGTCTGTTGTTGGCCTCAGTATCTGGAGGGAAGATACCCGCCAGGAAATGCCAAGCAACACAAGAGTTTGGCACCGTGTGCTCCACAGAGGGGAGAAACCAATACATGTCAAACATCATTGTCACTACCTGGATAAAGAACAACTAGTCTTTAAAATAAGTAGGTCCATTTTCATTTGGTTTCCTCTTATCACAATCCAGTCCCCGGTAGTTCCCTTCAGCAGGTAGCACCTGTGGCTTCACACTCACTGACATTTCCAGCGTTGGCTGGACCTTTCCCTTAGCCTGATGCCCCATCTCCTTCTCTTTCTGTCTAGAACAGTGGTTCTCATTCTTCCTAATGCTGCAACCCTTTAATACAGTTCCTCATGTTGTGGTGATCCCCCAACCATGAAGTTATTTTGTAGCTGCTTCCTAACTGTAATTTTGTTACTGCTATGAGCCATAATGTAAACATTTATGTTTTCCAATTGTCTTAAGTGGTCTCTGTGAAAGGGTCATTTAACCCCCAAAGGGGTCGGCAACCCACAGCTTGAGAAGCACTGATCTAATATCTAAAGGTATGAATCCATCTGCTTTCCTTGAGATCATTCCCTTATGATTTCCTCGATCTCTGAGCTCACTTGTGTGTGCCTTTTATCTCCAGATAGATAGGAAGCCCTGTCAAATCAGGCTTCATACCCCCTTTACTCACCTAGCATGATATTTTACTCACCTTCACCAATATTCAGTTAATAATGGCTTCCAGATCCCTGTTTAAAGAATCACTTTTTAATTTTGTTCATTGCCTCAAGCAGTTTCTTTTTTTAAAGTCACACTTGGTATAATATTTGGGGGGCCAAACAGATGGCTCAGAGGTTAAGGGCTCTGGCCATTTTCCCAAAGGCCTAGGTTCCATTACCATCACCCACATAATGGCTCTAAACCATCTGTAACTCCAGTCCCAGGGATCTGACTCCCTAGTCTGGTCTCCACAGGAATCAAGCATGCATGTGGTACACATGTCTGTATGTAGGCAACATACTTAAACACATAAAGTAAATGAATAATTTTGTAAAAATAAATATTGTGAAGTAAAAAATAATTTTTACATTAAGAAATTTAAACATTTTCTTGGTTTTATACATTTTAATTAAAATATAACGACATTATAATCCCCCTTCCCTTTCCTTCTTCTATAACAGAGATTATGAGGGGTCTAGCCCCTCGATAGTCCCCTCCCAGGGTCCAGGAAGAATTTAAAACCAGCTGATAATTTAATGCTTGATGATATGAAATGAATCTGCATACACGAAACTCTTTAGTCCATACACTTTATTATTCTGAGTCAGTTCTCTCTCTACACAGCTTCTATTCTGCTCTCATGCCCAGCTCCTTTCTTGCCTGATTTCTCTCCACATTTATCTGCTGTCCCCTCTCAGTTCTATCTTAATTCTCTCATCTTAGTTCTGCTCCATCTAGGTTCTCATCCATCTAGTTCCTTCCCATCTTAGCTCCTCTCCCATCTCCTTCTTTCTCATCTTGTTCTTCCCCATCTGACTCTTCCTCATCTTCCATCTTGTTCCTCTAGTACTCTCTTCTAAAGCCCTTCGATCTAGTTCTTCCCATCTAGTTCATTCCTCTCCAGTTCTTACCCATCTAGTTCTGTTCTCTTTTCTCTGTCTTGTCCTCAAGTTCTCTAGTCAAAATCCTCCTCTATGTCTCCTTACACTTCTCTGCTCCCTCATCTCTCAGGTATTCAGTTATAAACCCAAGCAATAGCAATCCTCTGGCTGAGCAAGGTCACCAGGCTTGAATTCTTACAGGGTCATAAAGGCAGACAAGTTTCCCTCAGGGAGTGACCATCAGGTTTTCTTTTACAACCCAAAAAGGGAGTGGTAAAGGAGGAGGTCAACTGAGAGCTAATGATTGGTTAGTATATCAAGAAAAAGGGGATTTATGTGCTCAGTCTACATTCCTAGAAGTGGTTAGGTAAGAAGTTAGGAGTCTATAATGTTAGTAAGGCTGTATAAGAAAGGAGGGTCTCAGCTTAAATTGCATTAGAAATAAAGCTATCACCCTGACCTAGAGACAGGCATTGTTTCCATAAGGGTGTTAACTTAGTTCAGGAGATTGTTTGGCCTTGGATGCTTGATAGGTATTTTAGATAAATACACTGTTAGGAGTTCTTGGGAGCACACATAGCATATAAGAAAATCATTGTAGAAACTAGCTAATATATACACAAAAGCTAAAGTATCACCAAGACTTCTTAAGCCATGACTTGACCTTCAGAAAAGTCCTTGACCTTTCCAAGTAGTAGCTTCTATGATAGTATCTGGATTCCATTACATTTTCCTGTGGCTTGCAGCATTTCTAGTCCCTCCCAAGTACTCTCTCTCCAACTCCTTTCATGTCCTTCCCTCACTCTCAAATCGATAACTTCTTCTTCCCCAATTATTAAGATATACATATGTGTGTGTATTTGTGTACATACATATATGTGTGTGTGTGTGTGTGTGTGCACAAATACATAAGTCGGCTGAATCCATTTTTGTTTGTGTGTGTACTTTTTCAGAACTGACCACTTTGTATTGGATAATCAATTAAAGAGCTCATCCCTGGGAGACTCCCCTTCTCTGCTGCCTGTAGTTATCAGCTGCCTGTAGTTCATTGTCCAAGGCTGTGGCCCCATAAGATGTCCCCTGTTCACTTCAGCACGTCTGCTGATCTCACCATTGTTCAGATCATGTTGATGCAGCCATTTCCGGGAGAGACTGTTTCTCAGCAGACTTCCTGATAGTCAGACTTTTACAGTCTTTCTGTCCCTTCTCCTCTAAGACCCATGATCTCACCAGCCCCAGGAAGCTGGCTAGGTTTCTAGTACTAGACACGGTCTCCTTTCTGTTGAGCAGGCCTGAGTCCAATTAAATGGCTGATTGTTATCATTAACATGAGTGCCACTTACTGCACTTTTATGGATATCCTGCCATGCTGGTCATTGTGGTGGTTTATGGGTGTCACAGCCAGGGTAGGACTGTGTCCCTTCCTCGGCAGCTAGTTTAGTATTTTCTGGCACCTAGACCACAGGAAAGAGGTTTTCAGGATAGGTCTAGCTCAAATAATCCATCCTGTGTCCTAAGTGTGTGGTGTCTTCATCAATGGGGGCTTACCATCAATGTCTGGGGCAGCCAAGGGCAACAGATGGTGTCTCTACTGTTTGGGGAATCGCTTGGACTACCTTGTATTGGTGAAATTATTAAGGCCATTCCACATAGTTAAAAGGATATTTATTTAATGGCGTAACTTACAAATTAAAGGATAGGTAGGTCGTGGGGTCTGGGGAAGGTGTATCACAATCCAGCAGTGTTCTTTAGAGCTCTGCTCAGTCCACCTCCACCGTTCAGGGTCCCAGAACAGAGAAAGCAGCTGGCCCATCCAGATCTCGGGTCTCCAGGCACCTCCTCCCTTGGCCCTGTCATGTAGGGGTGACAGTTGCCGAAGTCTTGATGGGGTTTGGAACTTCCAGATCAAAGCTGGAATGGCTACCCACTACAACCTTGGCCAACCATTCTACAGGAGATTTCTCCTGCTTGATACCAGGGGTTTTGTTAGTTTGTAGTTCCTGTGGGAAGCATCATCAGCCCTAGTGGCATAACTTCCTTTAAGATATGTGTGTGTGTGTGTGTGTGTGTGTGTGTGTGTGTGTGTGTGTATACATATATGTGTATGTATGTATGTATGTATGTATCTGTGACCCTCCCACTTGAACTTCACAAGTTGGGAATACAACTCCTAGCTCAATGCACCTTTCTTTTCAGCCCTTCTGTCAGTTATTTACTGAAGTATTTGGTCACTTGATGTCTATTAACTGGTCACAAGTAGAAAGGCCATTTACATGTCTATGAATTCATCTATCTATATACAGCAGTAACTAATTGCAAGTCTGAGACTAGATACTAATCAGATGGGAAGGAGCAAAGATGCATTCACATACATACATACACACACACACACACACATACACACACACACACACACACACACACACACACCTGCTTTGAGATCATTTTTCTGCATCATTCATCTCTGCTCTGAGTCAAGGCTTGCCAGGGACCTTCGGTTTCTACCTGTGGTCAACACTAAGAACTGCCCTGTTCCCACTTCAGATCTGAGGCTCTCCTTTCCTCTACTGCTGGACTGGTTCCCTCCAGTGTCCAGTGGGTCAACCTCTCCTTTCTACCCTACTCACCCCTCCTTTCCCATGAGGGATGATCTTCTCCACATTATTCCTGGCTGAACTCTCTTTGTACAACCTCTGTCTCAGAAGCTCCCTTCTGGGAAGCCTCAGCTAAAGCAGTGCCTGATTGCACTGGGTGGAGGAGGTACTGGAGGTGTTCACAGTGGGGTGTTGAGGCTTTTGATCCAAACTTAGGTCCTTGGGCTGACACAGCAGGCCCTTTGCCCGGTCTGCCATCTCCCCAGCCCTAAACTCCAGTCTTAGAATAAGTCTCTGTGCTGTGATATGAGAGAAATTCAAACTCAGACGAGATGCTATGACAGAGGGCAAACATTTCATCTGTACAGGTCCCTGTAACAGAACCACATCATTCTTCTCACTGTATGGAAATGGAAGCCCACAGAAGTTACACCACCTGTCCTAGGCTACTCAACGAGAAAGTAACCAAACAAGGATAACATCTTCAAAGCCCTGTCTTCAAAACCCCATTTTTAACCAGTACAGCAGTACACTAACTGTGGGATTAAAAACATGAATAAAGACATTACAAAATAGTTCAATGTATGTGGCTGAAAAAAAAATCTCAACAACTAAATTAAACTTTTCAGACCCTGAACCTTTCCAAGCATCCACTAAATATGTCCCCTACAACAATGCCTGAATCAAGTCAACATTGCATTTTATATAGTTAGCACAGGCCTGGCTCATGATAAATGTGTGGTGAGCGTACCTTCATCACATCACATCACATCACATCACATCACATCACATCACATCACATCACATCACATCACATCACATCACATCACATCACATCATCACATCATCACATCACCCTGTTTGCTTTCTGGAATTCTTGTCTTGCAACATTCTCCTTCTGAAACATTGGAAAGGCTTTGAGAGAGAGAGAAGGGAGAAGGGGGCAACTTTTATGGCATCAATTTATCATAGAGATGTGTTTTCATCTGAGAAATGTGTTTTCTCATCAGTTGGCTTAATGAACAAATATTACCTGAAATCATTTGGTAGAAGAGCTGACCTCCTTTTGAAAAGGACTTTTTTGACCAGATCCCAGAGAGTGGAGCATCATCAACTGAAAAGACAGCTAACATCATCTTCCTTCATATTTCCCACAGAGAGCCTTTGTGCTTTCTTCCTTTCTATCTATTTTTCTTTTTCTGTAACCACAGCTTTGCTCAAAATCCACCAGATTCCAGACTTTTCACCATGAGGACATTGAAATATAGCTACCAGATCAGAGCAGCCCTTGCAGAGTGGAACACTTTACCATGTGGGCCTTGATAGGTAGAAGTATGAGGCCAGCAGCATGGTTTGCAATGTTCTCACAAACCAAGTTCAGTGACTCTGGTAGCAGGGGTTGTTCTTGCTGAAAAAAGCAGTTGCCTTAGGAAGGGTTGCTCTTTCAGTGAACTCACTGTCATCACAGCTGTGTGGGTAGCTTGTGTTAGTGTGTAAGCTATGCATCTTCCAAGGTGTATGAAGCAGTATGAGGGTCAGCAAAACAGGAACATTTTCTACACATCACAGGCATTGAATAAGGATTTATTGAATTAATGAGTGACTCAGAGAAGGCTGCCTAGGATTTGCCAAATCACAGTGGGTCATATATAGACTTCTGTATCATGAATGTTTATATTATAGCCTTTACCTCACCTCATCCTTATAAGACATTTTTATGAAGTAAGTTGTATCAAAACTCTCATTTTATAAATGAGGAAACTGGGTCAAATAACCTACCCTTGGAACTTGTTAGTGGTAAGGGATAAAAGAGAGATTCAAATTCAGGCCACTATTACTGTAAAACTTTTGTTCACAAGTACTGTATACTCCACTCTTGAAGGAGTGCCCCTACTTGACAAGGTATATCACAGAATTATCTGGAAAGGAAACATGGAGTTTCTGCCTGCTAGAGTTAGCACTATACTCATGAAAACTAGTTTTCAAGCAATATTTTGTTTCTCAACTTAGTGACATGTCACAATCACAGGGCGTCATTCTCTGGAGACAATGTTTTTACTAAAGAAAGAGCTCTCAAATCCAAGTGTAATGTGCTGTAAGGAGAAAGTTGGTCAGAAGAATTCATAAGTTGTCAATTCCGTCCCCTTGAGAATTTCCCAAGAAGGAAGGGCCAGTTATGTATCTTTTGGAGAAGGAGGAAAGGAAGAAAGACAGGGGGTACTCTACCCAGCACTTCAGAGGCAGAGTCTCACCCGCTTTCTTCCCCTCCAGAATTGGAAGGGACTGGTGCCTTTTGAATTCTACTTGAAGACAGCGAGGAGGTTGCAAGGGCTATTGTTGCCTTGACAATGGAGGATGATTTTCATAGACAAGTTGATTGCTTTCGAAGCGGCAGAAAAATAAAGCCGATTTCAACAACTACCTGGGACTGAGAGTGGCCACTTCTGAAGGGACAAAGCTAAGGGAAATGAAGTGGTGGCAGCTTTACCAGTCAGCTGTTCCCCACCTGGCGGGGCGGGGGGGGGGGGGGGGATGAGGCTCATGATGTTTCCATATTAGATCATTGCACATCTTCCAAGGTTTTGGCAAAGTTTGTGCCTACTGAAGCTTATGAACGTTTGTAGACTATAGCCAGGAAAAAATGGGATAATGAAGCCCAAACCCATGTTTGTGCTCTCTATCAGCACTAAATGGATATAGTTAGTATATATCAGAAGCCTCTTTTCTGAGCCATTGAACTCTGCTCTGAAAAATCTGTCTCCCCAGATAAGAAGTCAGGAAAGTATGATAGGAACAAAGAGATATGAATGAAAGTACACATACTGGCACATACATGAAATGTGTCTGTAAAGTGATAATATACAGCAGTCTTAATGAAACCAGGCACCAAGCTATATATTCATCTCCTCTAATAGAGGGTTTACCAGACAGCTGTAGCAATCATCACATGACCCAGAAGCAGATTTGTGCATCTGTAACTGATGAACCAAAATGGTGGACAGCATCATACCCAGTGGCCTGTGTAGATCATATAGATCAAATCATTAACCACCCATCACTTTCCTGGGTGGTATTATCTTACTATTTAGATGATTCACAGAGATTTAGTGACTTGTGTGTTAATGAGATATAATAACAAGGGTACTCTATTAATCAGGGTTCTCTAGAGTCACAGAATTTATGGAATGAATATATATATATATATATATATATATATATACATATACATATATATATATGGAATTTATTGGAACCACTTACAGACTGCTGTCCAACTAATGGCCAGTTGTGAATGGAAAGTC
The DNA here is from genome assembly GCF_049852395.1 of Peromyscus maniculatus bairdii. NCBI lineage: Eukaryota > Metazoa > Chordata > Mammalia > Rodentia > Cricetidae > Peromyscus > Peromyscus maniculatus. The sequence goes on along the minus strand of NC_134871.1, from coordinate 10,909,640 downwards.
CAAGAATCTAGTAGTTACTCAGTCCCATGAGGCTGCCTGGGTGTCTCAGCCAGTCTTCTGTATACGCTGGAATCCTGAAGAAGTAGGTTCCAATGCCAGTGAAGGAATGGATGTGCTGACAAGGTGAGGGCAAGCAGGTGAAAAAGAATGAACCCTTCCTTCTTCCATTGCACTGATAAAGGCTTGCAGCTGAAGGTGTGGCCCAGATTAAAGGTATACCTTTCTGCCTCCAGATCTAGATTAAAGGTGTGTCATCCCACCTCAAGATCCAGATCAAAAGCCTGTGTCTTCCAGCTTAAAGATCCAGATCAAAAGCCTGTCATCCCACCTCAAGATCCGAATCAAAAGCCTATATCTTCCAGCCTCAAGATCCAGATCACAAGTGTGCCCTCCATTTCTGGATTGTAGTTCATTCCAGAGATAATCAAGTTGACAACCAAGAATATCCATCACAGGTACCTAACAGTGGCTAAAACAGAATCACTTCTGTTACTTCCCTGATGAGGATTCTGGAAGTCTAGGTCCCAGCGTTAGGTCAGCAGCTAAGAAATAATATTTATTTTCAGTCCCATGCCCAATGCAACACAAAACATCTTTGACTTCATTCTTCTCTCTGGTTCCTTAGTTTCTCTTTGAGTGACCAAGATTTATTCTTACTTCATACCACACACACTTTCCTGTCTGTGTACTGTTTTAATGGATTCTATCAGTTATTTATAGAAAAATTATATCTCACAATTACTTGATAGTGTCAGAATTATTTGAAACATATTGATTTGTGGGTTTTGTTTTGTTTTTTTGTTTTTTTTTATTTTTTATTTTTTTGAGACAGGGTTTCTCCATGTAGCTTTGGTACCTGTCCTGGATCTCACTCTCTAGACCAGGCTGGCCTTGAACTCACAGAGATCCGCCTGGCTCTGCCTCCCAAGTGCTGGGATTAAAGGTGTGCCCCACCACCACCTGGCTGGAAACATATTAATTTGTATACTTACAATCTGGGTTTAAAACTTTTCTATTCTTCTATCCAATTATCAGTTCCCATTGCATACATACACAAATACACACATATGCACACACACACACACATACACACATGCACACGCTCACGCCCCTACCTACCTATCTACCCAGGCATCCAATAGTAAAATGAAGGAGAGAGGGGTCCAAACTTCTCAATTTATAGATAGAAAAAGCAAAAGAACTCAGACATTTTCATTCTCCAGTTTACCTGCACCTTGGCCTTGAGCACGTTATATCATCTCACTGAGACTTGGGGTTTTTTTGTTTGAGAATGAAAACAAGAAAACCCAGTGTGCACAGGACTTAGAAAACAAAAGTTGAGATATTTATCACAATCTTTAACCAAACACAAAAATACTTTTAAAAGCATGTACCTATGAGCAAGATGGTTCAGTGGCTTCAGGCCCCTACCAGCAAGTCTGACAACCTGCATTTGATCCCTAGACCCCCAAGGCAGAAAGGGATAACCATTTACAACACAAACTTTCCTCTTATCTTCATACTCATGGATACCCACCCACTCCATACCATCCCCACATACAAAACAAATAAATGTAAAAATTTGAATAATAAAAAAATCTTTTTATCCATGTGTGGAAAAACAGTAGCTCTTCCACTAGTCGGCACAGACCACAACTTTTTTTTTAATTGTTTTTCTTTCTTTTATTTATTAAGGAAATTTTTATTCATTTTACATACCAACCACAAATGCCCATCTCTTCCCTTCACATACGCCTCCAGCCTTTTCCTACCAACCCATTCCCTCATTCCCTCCTCCACCAAGGTGGGGCCTCCCATAGGGAATCATCAGAGCCTGGTCCATTCAGTACAGGCAGGTCCAAGCCCCTCCCCCTGCATTAAAGCTGTGCAAGGGGGCCCACCATAGGCACTGGACTCCAAAAAGCCAGCTCATGCGCCAGGGATAGATCCTGATCCCACTGCCGGGGGACCCTTTAGTGGATAAAACTACACAACTGTCTTGCTTATGCAGAGGGCTTACTTCAGTCCCATGGAGGCTCCACAGTTTTGCAGACCACAACTTTTAATATCAGTGCTATCTATCACTTTGTAAACAAGGGGAGATTTTTCATAATTACCAAGGTTGACTTTCATAATTCCCAGGAGCCAGACCTAACCTTTCAAGGATGTTTCCTAAGTCCTTACTTGGTACTTCTAAAACAGCAGCAGCATACAGAAGCCTTGATTTCTTTCAGTGGCTATCTCTGTTCCTCCAGCCGGTATAGCTTTTAGATATGATAGATTGATGATGTCCATGCTGGACAATTGACTTATGATGTGTATAATCATCTGTAAGAAAGCAGGTTTCACAGTGAGATTTTTATGAAAGTCTGGTCCACAGACCAACATCCTTAGCCCTGCAGGAAGCATGTTAGCAGCATTGACTCTCAGGCCATACCCTAGAGTGTGCTGAACTAGAAGGTCCATTTTAACAAGAATTCCGTCTGTAAAGTAACATTTAGATAAAACAGTTTTCTATCTAGTCCAACCTGACTATCTGGACCACTATCCTTAGATTTGGTATAAACTTGCAGTTGGTATATATTTAGTATTTAGTCCTTTATATAGAATCTCTTCATATACTGTGCTGTCATTGCCCCGTGTTTACATTTCCCTCTGGGCCTGCTTTGTGGGGGACTTCCCTGTGATGAGCTCCACCAGCTGGCACAGGCTCTCGGGAACCCATTCTTTATGGTCTTCCCATATCTGCTTTCACTGATTCTCTGTTAGCAGCATGCATTGGCCACTGTGGAAAAACTGACGACGACGCTGAGATAGGAAAAGGCTATAGATCAGAGTGTTGTGTTCCCAGAGAACTAGCTTATGCAGCAAACCTGGTTTTAAGTTAGGCATGCTGAGTCCTGGCATGGTAACTTCACAAAAGTACCCTAGTCTGCTGTCATTTCCAACATACTGATTCTTTATGCAATGGACTAAGCCTTGGTCTAATCGAGCAAATGATACCACCTGATAATCTCAATGGCATACTACAGCTCTACAATTAATACCACAGAGTACCTAAGCTATCCATTAAAATATTCATTTAGGGCTGGGCTTTACATCAGTGGTAAAGCATTTGTCTAGCCTGACTAAAGGCCTGGGTTCAATCTACACACACACACACACACACACACACACACACACACGTTCCCTTATAATTGGACACCTAGAATTTTTATTTAATAGGTTTACAATTGGACTTAGGATTTCTCATTTTAAAACTATTCCCTGATTATTATGCAGTTGGTTTTTAGAATATCATCAAAGAGAGATGCTGAAGTGTCTCAGCAGGTAAAGGTACACCCTGGAAACCTCATGACCTGAGTTCAATCCCTTAGACCCATGCAGTGGAAGAATACAATCTAATCAACCCCTGCAAGCTTCTCTCTCTCCCTCTCATGCACACACACACACACACAAACACACACACACACACACACACACACACACACACACACACACACACACACACGGGAGTGGGGGGACACGGGACATAAAACTCTATGCTCTGAGAACACAGTATCCCGGCCCTCATCTCACTTGGATAGGTTGAGTTGAGCAGTCTACCGTAGCCACCTATTCAAGCAGCAGAACATGGTTATGTGGCCTGATTTCTACACTCTTGGTTTCTCCATCAGATGCCACGCGACGGCTGCAGGTTGTCAGCTTCCCCAGGATAGCATCTCCAGCTGAAATCTGCAAGGTGCTCTCAGTGCCTGTGGCTCAGGTCTCCTAAGTACATCATTATTATTCAAATGGATTTGGGAAATTACATGTTTCCTATTAATAACACGCAAAAGCAACACTCAAATAGAAATGCAGAGAGAATTGACTTGTCAGGGGCCTTTTGGAGGAGATGGTGAATAAGTTAGCTCAGCTGTTCTTAACTGATGGGAGTAGATTCAGTCAGGTCAACTGGTCCTTGCTGAGGAAAACTATGGAATTTTCCATTCTAATGTGTATCCTGGGCTTATGAATAAAAGTGAGAAGTTCTAACATCACTGGGCCGACAATCTGTGGGGCACTACTTTGGAGCAGTGCAATGGCAAGTGTTTGTAAAAAGGCAGGAATTTCCACAATGCAATAATTCGGATCATTTCTACTTTGCGTTTCTAACTTGCCTTCTCTCTGTAGGTTCCAAGTTGAATCACTGCTAAGTTTCCTTTCCTTCCCTTCCTTCTGAAAGCCTTACATGATGGTGAATGTTAATTATAGCTTTTACAGAATTGCTAGGAGGCAGGACTCTGGGTGTGCCTATAGAGGACTGTCTTGCTCATGATGATTGAGGTGGGAAGACCTGTCCACAGTGGGTGGCACCATTTCCTGGCTGTGATCATGAACTGTAAAAAATGAAGACCAGGAAGCAAACAGCAACATGCTTTCATCTCTCTGTTCTTGATTGTGCCTGACATGTGACCTGTTGCTTACAGCTGCTGCTGCCTTGATTTCCCCACCATGCTAGACTGGACCTTGGAATTTAAGCTAAAATAAACTCTTTCTTCCTTAGGGCCTTGTGCCAAAGAACTCTATTGTTATCACATAAACAAGAAACTAATACATCTTATGAACTTCCTAGCATATAAAGACCCTAGAAATTCTTGTTTGCTGTTACAATCTGACACAAGCCAATTTCCCACTTTGTAACTATTATGATATCAAGACCAAGTCCATACCAGAACTCATCAAACTTTGACTTCTCCACGAATCTACTGAGATCCTGCACAAGCTATGTCAGTAGGTCCTGGGTGGCCTGGTTCTGTGTGCTAACACACCCCCAGCTAGTGCCCAGCTCTATGCCATGGGTAGCAAAGGTATAAATTTCTGTCCCCGAAATTCTGTACCTAGTGCCATGAGAAAGATATTTGTAAGCCATGCATAGTGTTCACAAAGGAACCAAGCAGGCATGAAACCTACTGTATGAAGTGTATGGAATCTAAGTGTTTGCCCTTTTCGTAATTGTGCCCACACCTCTGCATAAGCCCGAAGTGAGTGAAAGGAGGGGAGTCTGGAAGACTTGGGCAACCTTGGAGTTGGTTGCTAGACAAAACAAGTACCACTACAACAAGCATTGTAATCAAGTGTCGGGCACCACCGTAAAGACTTTGGACTTCTGGCTTTGCTGGATGGTATACTCTATGTAAGAGCAGGAGTGTCTCCATAATATTAAAAATAAGCATAGCTAATCTACATATTTATAATACTCATAGCTAATCTGCATATTTGGAATACCAGCAGTTTCACCAGCATAAGCCTGTTTATGAAAACATGCTAATATCTGAACCTCTGGTGTCACTGGAGATAAAGATAGCTGCGTGTTTGTAGTAACCATTGCTGTACTTTGTCCTTTGATTAAATGCCAGTGAACCACCCCTTAGAAAGTGTAAACAAATTAGGGCAACTAACAGCACTTATTTTTATCATAGTCTTTGGAGAGATATTTTAAACTGAATTACAGACCACATAACAGACTCTTAATAAAAACAGGAGGTTCAAATTGGACTCTGAGGCAGGAGAGATCAATTTAACATGTGAGAGCTGTCAGTGTGAAGTCAACAGGCGGAAATAGCCTCTTTCCCTGAGACAGAAATGTTCCACTAACATTTCCTAATCAAGACCTGAGGGTCACCCCTGAAACTTGGTGTCTGCGACATACATTTTTTTTCCAATGTATTTCTGCCTGGACACCTTTGTGGTCATGTCTTCAGCACAACACAGTCTCCTGTCACCCCATGAGAAACAGAACCAAATAATTAGAGTCAGAGTTGACAATCCTAGAGCTGGTCCAGCCTGCGCTTTCCAGGCTTCACTTTCAAACCTTTGTCCAGACCTCTTATCACCGAGAAGTGCGAGAACATGGTGCATGGAAGCAGCAGAAAAATCCTAGACGAAGCTCTTTTCCGCCCTCACTGAACCTTTGTCTTTGTCCTTGGGGGGAAGTTAACCTGATCCAGCCTTCTTCTGTCGTTCACTTCATCAACTAGGAAATCGAGCCTCAAGAGAGAAGCAATTTACTCAGGTTCACACAGATGGGGCAAAACTTGAACTCCTTCTGTCGTAGACACAGGCCCTGAGGCAGAGAGTTGGAGTTGTGCTCGCCTCCCCTGAGATGGCGGAAGCTCTGTAGAGTTCGGGGCATGACAGGAGCTGGATTCCTGCCTTGACTAGCCATCCCAACACCCACAGTGCGTTAGCTCAATCCTTCAGCTCCAGGAATAGTGGGCTTGCTTTTTCTTGTATCTGATAGAAATTTGTCTCTCCATGGTGCCTGTTTTTATCCCCAAATCCACAATTAGGATTTTCACTTTCCTCAGTGCCTTCTGGCACTTGAAAACAAGCTGTTAGCTAGACCCATGGGCAACTCCCAGCAAGGACAATATGGCTACTCCCCCACCTGAGAACGTTTTTCTTGGGCTTCTCAAGTGTGTGAGGCTCATAATAAAACTTGCTTTACATACAGCTCATTCACTGGCGTGTATCACATCGTCTCATTTCCGATTTTCCCTTTTCAGTCTTCACTTCTCAATCCATTCTTATACTTAGTCTTTTTGTGGCCTGAGAGATCCCAAATCAGACAAAGCAGGCTTCCGTGAAGCCCTCTTTGGCTCTTCAGTGTGACCAGTTAGAGCAGCGGCAATAGCCAAAGATGGACTCTCCCCATAACAACGTGGCAACGTGCTCGGAGAAGTGACCTGTTCGTGTTCCTTACACTGTGTGTGTTACCCTCGGATTCTCCATGGCTCTCCTTTGCCTTCTTCTCTTATCATCTTCCCTTCCCACTATGGTTTGCCTATGAAATGTCTATCAGAGGCTCATGTGTTAAGAGCATGGCCCACAACTGGTGCTGTAACTTGGGCAGGTTCTGGAAACATTAGAAGGTAGAACCTACTTGGACAGTCTAGATTACTGAGGATGGGCCCTTGAGGTTATCTCCCCATCCTGTCTTCCATGAGATAAAAGCCCATCATGCCACGTGCTCCCACTGTCATTGATGCTTTGTCCAATTCTCTAGGACCAGAAAACTAGGGACTAGGCCCTCTGAAATTATGAATCAAAATACACCCCCCTACACACACACACCATGCTTAAGTTGTTTGTCAATAACATGCAGTGGAAGAAAAATCCAACTAATACAACTTCCTTCCTGCTGTTCTCAGCACTCTCCTGCCTCTTTCTGGGTGTGTCTGCCTTCTAAGGGGTTGGCAGGAAGCGTTTGGCCCTATAGAGCTCAGCTTCATAATGTGCCCACCCTGATCTGACTGCATCCCATTCACCACCCAACTGTATAACCTCTCCAAATAGAGTAGGGCTTCAGCCTAATTCTGGAATCCAATGCTGCAACGATAACAATGGCACAATGATAAGAATGACAATGAGGAGAAGAAGCCACAAGAAGAAGTCAAGAGGAAGAGAAGGAACAGAGCAGAGACAGAAGAGAGGTACAATGTGTCCAGATAACTAACAGCAATGGCACTGATGAGGAACTCGACAGTGTGTGCCATTGCACGGGTGATTACACTAAGTCTTCCCAAGTAACCTAACACTCACCTTTATTTCATGAGTAAGGCTGGCTAGCTCCATCCAAGCCAACAAGCAAACAGATATCTGGGATTCATTGTCAAGGTCCCAGTATTAAATGGCCATTTCCAGATCCTGTGTCCTATAGATGAATGCCCAACACTGTGTGGGTTTCTACTTTGAGGCTGATGACAAGGAAAATACCTATGTATTGAGATTGAACTCTCAAGGGTCAGAGTCCGAAAGGGCCAAGGCTGTGGCTGTTGTTTTAGCCTGCTTCTGATTCTTAAGCTCTCAGCAAAAGAATCCAGATGTTCTGGGGGATGTGGATGCACGTCACGTGTCACTGCAACCACAGAACCAAGTTCAGAATTCCCTTTGCTCTCTGAGGCTCAGAACCTGGTAAGCAGATCCGCAAACATGGCTGCAGCCTTTCCCCATCTTTCCTCCTCACAGTCCCCCTTATCTCATGCTTGTGACCAGAAGGCTTTGCAGCCTGGGAGTCCTAGCTTCTGACTCTGGCTCTTACTGTGTTCCTCAGAAAGGATGTGCATCTGTCTCAGGAAATAACATTGATTGAGAAGTTTCCTTCATTGGGGATCACACAGCCTTCTCTACATCCTCACAGCTTCATGAGCAGGTGTTGTATTAATACAAGCAAACCGAGATCGAGAGAGAGTTTGGGAAACTGGCCTGCGAATCCATGCCAAAGCAGAAATTGGAACTGGTACCCTAGATGGTCAACAGCCTGATGTATGAGTGCATTATCGTGATAGGAAGATTATGTGAAACTACACAACTTCAAGGCTGTGCAGTGATGCTCTCTGGATCTCTAGTCTCCAAAACTTTGCCTTATTTGCTTGGGTGCCAAGGCTTAAAACTGACTACAGCCAGGCGGTGGTGGCACAGACCTTTAATCCCAGCACTCGGGAGGCAGAGCCACGTGGATCTCGGTTAGTTCGAGGCCAGCCTGGTCTACAGAGTGAGATCCAGGACAGGTTCCAAAACTACACAGAGAAACCCTGTCTCAGAAAAAAAAAAAATAAAAAAAAAAAAAACTGACTACAACTTAACAAAAGCGGGCCTTCTTTTTTGTTTGCTGTTTTTTATGTTGTTTTGTCCCAGGGTCTCATGAACCTCAGGTTGGCCTTGAACTTGCTATGTAGTTGAGACTGACTTTGTTTTGGTTTGGTTTTTTGAGACAGGGTTTCTCTATGTGGCCTTGGCTGTGTAGACCAGCCTGGCCTCCGACTGACAGAGATCCACCTGCCTCTGCCTCCTGTTTGCTAGGATTAAAGGCGTGCACCCCCACCCCCACCAGCCGGCTGGGGCTGACTTTGAACTCCTGATTCTCTTTTTTGTTTGTTTGTTTGTTTTTGTTTTTGAGACAGGGTTTCTCTGTGTAGCTTTGCACCTTTCCTGAAACTCACTCTTTAGCCCAGGCTGGCCTCAAACTCACAGAGATACATGAACATTGGAGTTTCCGGTGTGCACCACTGATTTTAGCTTTTTTGCTTGCTTGTTCTTGTTTTGTTTTGTTTTTCAGTCTTTTTCCCTCCTAGCATGACACGCAGTGGAATAATTGACAGAAGCATTCTTAGGGACCTCCTTCTAGCAGTTCCTCTGTTGACAAGTTGATATAACCTCTTGACCTCTCCATTTTCTCAACTGTAAAAGGAGGCCTCGACCCAAAGGCTCAAAAGTGCTCATGAATAAATCAATGCACGGCATTTATTCTCTCATACCCTATGATTCTTCAGTTGGTAACTAACCCATATAGGTTCAGTGCCTGGGGCCTCTCTGGACATACTTCATCGGCAGGCGCATGCGCATCGACCCTCTTTCTCCAGCACCAGCTGATAGCTCGTCAGAGCCTCACCTATGCTTTAAGCATGCAATAAGAAGCAATTCTGTCACCCAGCTGCCTCTTCGGAAAACCTCTAAATTTATCTCTTGCACCTTTGTTGCACTTTTAAATATTACCATGACTACAGCACAGAGTGATAACGGACACCCATTGTACCATAGTTCTTCTAATTATCTTACATTTAATTAACACTCATTTTACCGTTCATAACAATCTCATGACGTAGTTATTAATAGCTGTAGGAGGAGAGGGAAGCGGCCTCTCAAATCACCTGAGCGGCTGGGCTAGTCATCTGTCGGGGTCTCTATGGAAGGAGCCAGTGGAGGTAGGGGACCAGCCGAGTTCCCAAGGAGAGAGAGAGGCAGAGAAGCCTGTTCAGTCTCCTGCAAGAAGAGCCGGCCCAGCTGCTGCTCCTGGCTCATGTGTCATCTCAGCTCTGACAGGGCCAGCAGCTGGTTCTCGCCAGCCCTGCATAAATCTGCAAACTAGGGACTACTGCCGACCTCCATCCTGCTGTACCGGCATTTCTTCTCCCTAGTGACATGCCGCAGAGATGGAAGGGCCCTTGCGTTTTGAAATGTCAGCAAAAGGCTGCTGCTTGATTTCCTTCTCCTTTTCCCTAGGGTGCTAGGTGCCTTACCTTGGGGTGGAGGGAGCGCTAAGTACCCGATAGGAAAGGAAGCAGGTACTGAGAGCGGGAGGAGGTGACTTTCTAGAAACCAGCAAAAAATGGTAACCAGCTCTGTCATTTTATAATGGGGTTGGGGGACAAATTTCAGGCTTGAGAGGCTGTAAAGAGGCCACATGTCACCATCCATTCAAAAAAGTAAGGAGGTTTTTGTAGCCCTAAGTTTTGCCTCGTGAGACCTCGGGGTGACCTGCCCTTTATGTTTACTCTACCTGTGCATGCTGCTGCTTTCCCATCAATGAAGGCAGGTCACTGAGTAACAGTGCTTTTTCAACAGGAGTCAGAAAAATTTAAAAAGTACCATAAATTCCCCTTAACTCTATTCAGAGGATGTGATTTTTTCCCTTCCTTCCTTTACAAAGTGGCTTTGCCTTCTTTTCAAGTTTCTTAGTCTCAGAAGTTGCCAAGTCAGGCTGAGGGAGTTTTTGTTTTAACATGCCATTTAACAGTGGTAAATATGCATCCTGCTCAACACAGGAGTGCCCATGCTCCTCAGAGGCAGTGTGAATGTCAACATGGGTGGAGGCAGTCTCTTTCCCTTAACTCATGACAGCCCGATACCCAGACTGTGTTTGCTTATCTTCCTAGAAACCAAGGAACCGAAGTAGCTCCCAGCTCTTCAAATTTCAGTGTCTCTTTCCTCGATCTTTTCTTCACTCTTCACTGAAGTTGATAAAAGTAAAGATTTAAATGGTCCAAAGGAAGTATCCGAAGGAATCCTAGAGACAATCTCAGTGAAGTAAGAAGTTCTTACTGATGCCAGGAATCTCCTACAATGCATCTGCTTTCTTCATTTGTACTTACGTCAACAAATCTGAGGAGTTGACAGAGATACAGTCAAAGAACGTCAAGAACTTCCAGTGTGAAAAGAGCATTATAACATCTTTCTCCTGTGATGAAATCTTGACAGGCTCAAACTTATGGAAATAATTCCAGATGCAGTGAGTGAGTTCGAGAAGGCGATGGCAATGTCATATCCAGAAAACATCCATATCGCTCCATCCTCCGGTTCTTACATTCTTGCTGCTCCTCTTCCTCAGTGTTTGCTGAGCCTTGGAGGGAGTGATAGAGCTGTTCCAGTTGGGGCCAATCACTCCACCATGACATTTTGACCAGCTCTGGCTTTCTCTGTTAGCTCCAGTCCACAGCAGTGAGAAGTATTTCTCATGAAGGTTGGTTACAATGCTAATCTCAAATGATAAGCTGGAGCTGGTCTTGTTATTTTTAAATAAAATTTGACTTTTATCTAAACAATTTATGAACACCATCAAAAATCCAAACAGTAGTAAAAAAAAAAAAAGTATACTCTATAAAGTATCATTCATGCCTCAGAACCAATCTCTTTTGGTTTTCAATTGTTTTTCCTAGAGTACACACATAATTCTGTAGTATACGCTTTTATTTCTCCATGTGTCAATTTGAAAGTTTATATATTGCTGAATGAACTCAGCTCCCTTCTTCAAAAAAACACTGACACACACGCCTGTCCTTCAAATACATTTTTGTCCATATGTTTAGAGTAAATCATGTTTCACGTTTACATTTCATGACTATATGTAACATTTCATATAAAGCCTTTTTCTTGGAATTCACATTGTTTTGTTGTTTATCTGGTTAACTTTCTTGTGTCTGGTCACTGAGTCACCCCTTCAACTCTGACAGATCTACACTCTTCAGTTTGACCATTCCTGCTACCCACATAAGTAACTTAATTTTAACAATCAGCTCTAGCTCGTTCCTAGAGCAGTGGTTCTCAACCTGTGGGTCACCACTCCAGGGAAGTCAAGTGGCCCTTTCACAGGGGTCACATATCAGATATCTTGCATATCAGATATATATATCACACTTCATAACAGTAGCAAAATTACAGTTGTGAAGTAGCAATGAAATAATTTTATAGTTGGGGGTCACCACAACGTGAAGAACTGTATTAAAGGGTCGCAGCATTAGGAAGGTTGACAACCACTGTCCTGGGGCCTGAAGTCTGCCTAGCTGTGTTCTGGCTCAGCTCTCTCCATGTCCTGAGGCTTGCCTTCAATTCACCTTGGTGCTTCACAGCATAATTTCCATTTCTTGGAATTATGTCTTGGTCTCTTTTGTTTTATTACCTTTATTTATTTATTTATTTATTTATTTATTTATTTATTTATTTACTTGGTTTTTCGAGACAGGGTTTCTCTGTGTAGCTTTGGTGCCTTTCCTGGATCTCACGCTGTAGACCAGGCTGGCCTTGAACTCACAGAGATCTGCCTGGCTCTGCCTCCCAAGTGCTGGGATTAAAGGCGTGCGCCACCACCGCTGCTGCCACCGCCACCGCCACCGCCACCCAACTCGTTTTACTACTTTCTTAACAAGCCACTATCTTTTATTGCTTTACTAAGTAATAGGACCCAGAATGCATGCTTTTGGACTCCTTGAATCTCTGAAAATCAAGTTGGGCTGCGTTTGGAATTCATAGTTGACAATCTGTTTCTCATCATGGATGTGCTATCTTCTTCCCTTTATCCTTTTGGCTGGATAGAGTGTTTCTCTCGAGAAGCTGAATTTCATTCTTATTTTAGGATCTTCTTCTGTGCTGCCAGCCTGTGAAACTTCATCATGTCTTAGTGTGGGTTTTCCTTCCTCCATCCTGTGGAGTGCTCCAGGAGCCATTTTAATATGGGAATGAGTACAATTCCCTTGTTGGCAATTGTCTTGGACCATTTCTTTGATAATATGACCCCTCTCTTGATAGTTTTTTTCTTCAGTGGAAGATTGAGAAAAGACAGTTAATTTGGATTTCTGCTTTTCTTATGTTTTCCCCTTGAATTTTGGTATAATTTTCATTGTCTTTTTTCTTCCAGAATGTTCCCTCAAATTTACTTTCAAGACTCTGAATGGAATTTTAAGTTTGACCACATGTTCTCTTAATTCTAAAAATGTGTGTGTATTCCTGCTTCTATATTTTCATTTTTCTGATGCAAGAATACGATATGTATTTATAATGCTGCACGTGTGTGTGTGTGTGTGTGTGTGTGTGTGTGTGTGTGTGTGTGTGTGTCCCTGATGGCTAAGGAGAGCAGGAGAGGAGTTGAGATGATGGAAGGGGAGGGGAAGGGAGCGGAGAGGAGGGGAGGGGGAGGGGAGGGGAGGAAAGAATAGCTTCACATTTTTGCTTTTCTTCGTAGGTTCATCCCAGATCTTTTTTTCATGTTTATTATTTTAGGATCAGGCATTTGTGCAGAAAAATTTCTCCAAATGTCAGGAGATACTTGCATGAGAAATTAAGCATTTAATTTGTGTGTTGATGGGTCTTGTGGACTGGCAATTACTACCACGGGGCAATTGAGCTTTGTGTTAGTTTTTTTGTTGTGGGATTTCTGTATCACTATCTCTAGGTCTTTTTGATAAAGCCATTCAGTCCCTCCATTAATGAGCACTCATCCCTTATGCGTGTACACGTGGCTCTGGAGAAGAAGGGGACAGAAGGCACTGTGCTGGAGCTCTCCTGGCACCCTCCTCTTCAGCCAACTCTTGAGCCACTTCGGTCCACTTCTGCGGTTCAGTTTTGTAATATCTGATACTTCTGTGATTAAATTTCTATAAAGAATAGTCTCTCATGTGCATTAATGTGTGTGGTGTGTGAATATGTTTGTGGTATACATCTCTCTGTCTCTCTCTTTCTCTCTGACTCTCTGTCTCTCTGTCTCTCTGTCTCTCTGTCTCTCTGTCTCTCTCTCTCTCTCTCTCTCTCTCTCTCTCTCTCTCTCTCTCGTGTGTGTGTGTGTGTGTGTGTGTGTGTGTGTGTGTGTGTGTGTGTGACATAGGTGGGGAACAACACCAAAATCCTTATGAATGGGTGAATGGATTTAAAAAATATGGAAATATGGTACATATACACAGCAGAATACTATTCAGCCATAGAAAGGATTAGTTGCTGTTGTTGAATAACTTGGATGGAACTAGAAGTCATTTTGTTAAGTTAAGTGACCCAGGCACAAAAAGATAAATATCATATGACCTCATGTATGAAATTTAAAAGTATCGATCACATAGAAGTTAAGAGCATGATTGTGTTTACAAGAGAATGCCGTCAGCAGAAGTAAAAATGGGGAGAAGACTGACTAATAGGTAGTATACATTTACAGTTAGATAACAGATCTCCAGGCCTACTGTGCAGTAAGGTCACCGTAGGAAACAATTACATGTTGTGTCTTTCATAAAAGCCACAGAGGAAAGTATTTTGAATATTCCATCACAAAGAAGTACGTGTTTGAGGAGATACATGTTTAACCTGATTTGAAATTACGTGGTGTATACATGCAGTGAAACATCACAAATCAGTTCTTTCTTCTTAATGCATCAGTTAAGAAAAGAACTTTTAAAAACGTGACTGCCAGGATGAAGACGACGACCCGGGGATCTAAATGCACCAGACACACTTTCCACCCATCGCCCGTCTTTACCCCTGTCCCTCTCCTGCATCCCAGAGAGCTAGTGTCTGACCCGGGGCTCCTGAATCTCAGGCACTTATTTAACTCCCTCTGCTTGTTGATCACCTTGCAGACACCCATCTCTGTTGTTTGGGTGCTGCTGCCAGTCTGTGGCTTGTGTTGTCTCTTCTGTGGTGCTTGTAGGAGTTCCTCTACCCAAATTCTCTTCCTACACTCTAGTGGCATTTCAGGAGGGAAACACACACCTCTGCAATGGCCTGTGTTAATCTGAAGTCCTCTTGGCCTTCTTCATGCTCATTCAGAGTCCAGCAAACAGCCTTCATCCCAGGACACTTCGTTTTGTAAAAAGTTTTTTTTTAATTTATTTTATATACCAACCACAGTTCCCCCTCCCTCCTCTCCTCCCGTTTCCTCTCCCCACCTCCCCTCTACCTCCACCCCCATTTAATCCTCAGAAAGGGTAAGGCCTCCCATGGGAGTCAACAAAGCATGGCAAATCAAGTTGAGGCAGTACCAAGCTCCTCCCCTGCATCAAGGCTGAGTGAGGCATCCCACCACAGGGAATAGGTTCCAAAAAGCCAGCTCATGCATGCACCAGGGACAGATCCTGGTCCCACTGCTAGGGGCCGCACAAACAGACCAAGCTACAAAACTGCCACCCACATGCAGAAGGCCTAGGTCAGTCCATCAGCTGTCTCTGTATGTTTCCCCATCACGATCTTGACCCCCCACCCCCTTGCTCATCTAATCCCTCCTCCTTCTCTTCAACTGGACTCCCAGAGCTCAGCCCAGTGCTTGGCTGTGGATCTCTGCATCTGCTTCCATCAGTTACTGGATGAAGGCTCCATGATGACAATTAGGGTAGTCACCAATCTGATTACAGAAGGCCAGCTCAAGCATTCTCTCCATTATTGTTAGGAGTACTTGTGGATTCCTGGGAGTTTTCCTGGCACCAGGTTTCTCCCTAACCTCATAATGGCCCCCTCTATTAAGATATCTCTTTCGTTGTTCTCCCTCTCCATCCCTCCCCCAACTCAAACATCCTGATCCCTCATATTCCCATTCCCCATCCCCTCCTCTCTAGCCCCTGACCCACAGTTTAATCAGGAGATCTCATCTATTTCCCCTTCCCAGGGTAATCCAGGCATCCCTCTTAGTGTCCTCCTTGTTACCTAGCTTCTCAGGGCTGTGAATTGTAGCCTGGTTATCCTTTGTTTTATATCTAATATCCACTTATGAGTTAGTATATACCCTGTTTGTCTTTCTGAGTCTGGACTACCCTACTTAGGATGATTTTTTTTTTCTAATTCCATCCATTTGCTTGCAAATTTCATGCTGTCATTGTTTTTTGTTTTTGTTTTTCTAACACTGAGTAATACTCGGTTGTGTAAATGTACCACACTTTCTTTATCCATTCTTCAGTTGAGGGGCATCTAGGTTGTTTCCAGGTTCTAGCTATTATGAATAATGATGTTATGAACATAGTTGAGCAAGGGGACACTTCATTTTTAATGAAGAAATAAAATTACCATTTACCTCAAGAGCGGCTGTTTTCTTGCAATAAACTCCACTGTATTGTGCTTGATGAATTAGCAGCTAACCTTTATGGGATGGATAAACATCTCAACCACCCAACACACACACAACTTGGTCTCAACAAAAAGACAGGCCATCATATTAGGAGACTTTTTTAGGGAATCTGTAAGTGGTTAATACATCCAAATTTAATTTCCAGATATCATTGTGTAGTCCCAGTTGAGAGATACAGAAATCCACTGGAAGCTTGTTAAAGGCTCGCAATATGTGCACACATATATACCAACACATGGAATTCACATACCCTAGCAATCAGTGTCCCCAGGTAAACAAAGGAGATGTGTTTAGTCTCCATCTTCTCTGAGGAATCCTCTTTTAAGAGACAAGGCACTTATCTATCCCAGGACTGCAGGTTCTGTCTCCATGGCTTATAACTCTGCCTCCAGGCATCTTTCCTGATTGCTGTTCACCTGGAATGTGCCTTTGCCAAATGGAACTATGTTTACTTTCTATACTCGTCTTTCTCTGCCAAACAAGGATGCAGCTGCAATCCATAACACAGTGCCCGCAACTTCTGATGCAGCTCAGCCTTCCAGATGATAAGGGCCTTCAAATTCCAAGTCCCATAAAGAAAATTTAGAGCCCTTAGTCAAAGATAAAGCCCTTATGTTGCCCATATATCAGAAACTTCCCCACTCTTTCCAAATCCCTTTCTGGCTATGTTCCTGGAGTGCAAATATCCCTGGAGTGAAGGGCAACTGGGCGGCAGAGATAGAGAAAAGCATAGAGGAGCCCATGACCAGCAATATAGCTATAGGGTATTTAGAAAACTCACCATGAGTTCTGCTTAGGTGTACCACATCCCTCCTGTAATGAATCATGTCTGTTTCTTCTAGTGCATAAACTCTCTTCTTGTAAAAAGATATTGAAACAGGGGCTGGAGAGATGGCTCAGTGGTGAAGAGCCCTGGCTGCTCTTCCAGAGGTCCTGAGTTCCATTCCCACCAACCACATGGTGGCTCACAACCATCCATAATGGGATCTGATACCCTCTTCTCTCTGATGCCCTCTTCTGTCATGCAGGCATACATGCAGATAGAGTACTCGTATACATAAAATACATAAATAAATAAATAAATAAATAAATAAATAAATAAATAAATAAATAAACCTTTAAAAAAGTTGTTGGGGTAGTTCTCTTTACCTGTAGTTATCAAAGTAAGAGATGATATGTATGTCTCATTAACGGCATTGAGAGGTGAATTTTTTTTTGTAACTATCAAGGGGAACTAACTAAGTAGGGACATCTTTACCTACTAAAGCAGCCAAAACACAGTTGTATATTTAGAACACCTATTAGGCACAGCTTGCACTGTTAAGGATGCCTTTCGTGGATGCGGTTGTCTTGTGTGCACATATCTAATACCACTTCATAGTGAAAGGTATGTTTCTTTGCTACAGTTTCCATTGCAAACACCCTAAATGGAGATCGTACCTTATCCACCATCACATTAACTATTCTGCCTGAGTCAACAACAGCTTGATGAGGTGCCTGATTCTGCAGAAAGAACACACCACTCTGGACTCTCTGCTCCTTACACGAGCAGGGGAATGTGTTCTTTTGTGTATCAACATCAGGTCTCTCTGAGGTTTAGTAGCAAGGGCTCCATTTTAAACCATGTGTAGTAGCTCCCTAGATAGCCTAGGAATTAACTGGTCAATTAGACATCTAGCCTGGGTATATGTCTAATTGATAATGAATACATTTTGATACTATATCTGCTTAGGAGATTATCTACAAATTGCTTTATGCTTTGGATGGCTCCAAATTGTTATACGGACATCTGTTTTTGTTGGCCACAAATGTGCTATTTGCAATGACAATCTTGTCATTAACTGAAATTATGGCTTTACCTACCGTATTATTTTCTCTAACTTTCTTATAAATAACTGAAGTTTTTATTTTGCAGGAGCATATTTCTAAGATGAAGAATTTCTTAGGAAATGTCTCCTATTCAGTCATCCAAAAGACTTCTGCATATACGTTTACTTTCCCTAAGTGGCTCCCTGAATACTGGCCCTGGAGTAGCAAAGAGTTCCTTTCCTCATCTGTACATAGAAGGCAGGGCAGTGCAAAGCTTACACACAACATTTTTTGGTTAAACTTAACATGTACTTTTGCACGAGCCCAAGGACGCTTGTGTGTGTGTGTGTGTGTGTGTGTGTGTGTGTGTGTGTGTGTGTGTGTACATGAGTCCAGATGCTGGTGCCACCAGAGGTATTAAATCTCATTGGAGCTTGAGTTCCAGGTGTTTTTAACCTGCCTGCAATGGATGCTGGGAACTGAACCTGGGTCTTTTGAAAGGTCAGTATGAGCTCTTCACTGCCAAGTCATTTCTCCAGTCCCGTATGCATTTGCTTAGGAGTCAAAACAGATGCTTGAGAAAACCATCAGGCAAGCCTAGATCAACAGACATCTGATCAGTCCTCAAAACTATTAAGGAGGTCATTAAAACCAAGGAAAGTGGCCTGGTGGTGGTAGCGCACACCTTTAATCCCAGCACTCAGAAGGCAGAGGCATGTGGATCTCTATGAGTTTGAGCCCAGCCTGGTCTACAGAGCAAGTTCCAGGAAAGGCGCAAAGCTACACAGAGAAACCCTGTCTCCAAAAAAATAAAAATAAAAATAAAAATAAATAAATAAATAAATAAATAAATAAATAAATAAATAAATAAATAAATAAAGGAAACTGAAAAACTGTCACTGTCAAGAGAAGTCTTAAAAAAAATGGAATACCTCAATAAAAGGTGCTGTTCTAATTGGATCCTAGACACACAATGGCAAAAAGTGAAATAAATATAATTGGAGTTGGGGAGATAATTTAGTTGGTAAAAGGTTTGCTGTGTAAGCATAGGTACTTAGGCTACATCTCCAGATCCCACATTAAAAATAAAAGTTGGATATGGTGGCACCCACTTGTAAGTCCCTTTTTAGGGGAAAGGGACAGAGATATGAGGATTCCTGATGCTCAGTGGCCAGATAGCCTAGAGCACTCAGTTAGTCCCACATCCCAGTGAGAGACTCAAAACTCAAGTGTCTAAGACTATATCTGAGGAATGAAACCCAAGGTCAATCTTCCACAATCATGAACCATCCCACAAACACACAGACATCGACCACAACAACAAACACAAATTCATTGTGAAAATTTAGTGGAAAAAAGAATGTGGTAACTAATCCATCGGCTATGAAAAGTTGTCAAGCTAACATAAAAGGTTAAGAATCAATACAGGCACATATTTGTGACTTCTTTAAAGTGATAAATATTTGAGTGACTTGAAAATAACTTTAAAAAACAAACAGAGAAGGAGATTGCCTGGAAGGTATTTTAAAACTTGTTCTGCAAGGGACATTGAATTCTGGGTGAAAATTCTCAGTTGCTAATTTGGTTTTCAGGCTGTGTGGTCAATAGAAACCTGAGGGCTGGAGAGACGGCACAGCAATGGTTAAGAGCACTTGCTTCTCTTGAATAGGACACAGGCTTAGCAACACATGTGGGCTAGCAGCTGCCCCAGAGCTCCAGTTCTCAAGGTCTAACTCAGTCTCCTTACCTCCCCATGCACCAGCCATGCATATGGTACGCAGGCATACATGCCGACAGAGCATGGATACACATACACTTTTTCAACTAAACCTTTTTAAAAATGCGTAGCTGGTTTTAAATCATTTGGGTGAGTTATTTTCTGTGAATCTCTGCTTCCTTACCTGCAAAATGGGAGTAAGTTTGTCTTCTTTACAGCTACCTCCAAAGACTCCTCGGGATAAGGTTAAAAATGCTCCATAGTGTATGCTAATAGGGGGTGTTTGTATAAACAGTGGATGAGACAATTGAGAATAGCTCATCTCTCCCTGGAGCTCCAGGCAGGTGTTATGTAGTGTTAATTCACTCATAAAAATCAGTTAAAAAAAAAACCATTATTACTCACTCTAAAAAATTAGTATTACTCTTAGGGATGGGTTCTTTCGGCAATCATTCCTTCTAATCTGAATTTTCCCGTAAATAAATTTGCTAGGACAGAGACAGAACTCACTCCATAACTGACAGCTGTTCATCTCTCCCTTGCCAGCCTGACTGCCTGGAGCAACGGGCTGGTATTTAAGCCGAACCATCCTTGCACCAGTGATGGTTCTTCTGCATGCTCACGGAGATGTTGGGGAACCTCCAGAAAAAACGACTGCAGCCACTTGGTTTTCCTGTTGAGGGCGAAGAAGCTTTGGTCAGGACCATTCCCAACAATGGGCACCAGAGGTTTCGTGTAACTATTGTCACTCAGACCAGAGGTGGAGAAGTCCCCTTGGTGACCCGGCAGAGGGATTACTGTGTCTGCTAGAGGGACAGACCGTGCCATGACTCATAGCCTACAGTCCTTCTTGAAGGTCTGCTGTGAGGCTCAAACACTCTTTTCTGACAGTCCAATGAGGCTGTTGGACTCACATGGTGAGCCAGCTGGAGATGCCCTCAGGTGCTGCCCCCTCATTTTACAACATTAGGCTTGGCTAGGGCCACGGCGACATCCAGGCCTGGGCCGCTGCCAAGGACTATGTCCGTGGTCCTTCCATAGCCTGAGTATGTGTTGATGTCTGTGGCCCATGTTGCCACCAAGGGCCACATAGATGTCAGGGGTCTAGGCCACCACCTAGGGCCACGTTAGTGTCTGAGGGATGTGCCTCTGCTGGGTCCATACTTATCGGAGTGGCCTGCGCTGTCACCCAGAGCCATGGAGTCCTCTGGGCTTGGGCTGCTACCAAGGGCCATGTCTGGGTTCATGACCTTGATGCAGCACCATCTGTGTTGAAATCTGTGGCTTCTGTTACCACCAAAGGATGCGAGGATAGAACTGCACAGAGTAGGTCCCGCTCCTCACTGGCTGCAGCACTAGGGAGAACTCCCCCACCCCACCAATTTCAGCACTTAGGAGAGCGGGCCCTGCTGTAGTCAGATTTTTCTTTGGACTACCAGCTCACAAATAATGACACAGAGACTTATTATTAATTATGAAAGCTTGACCTCTAGCTTTGGTTTGTTCCCGACTAGCACTTATAACTCAAACCTGTTTCTACTAATCTATGTTTCGCCATGTAGCTTTTACCTTCTCTCCTTCTGTACATCCAACTTGTCCTGCATCTCGCTGGTGTCTCTCTCATGGGTAGATTCATCCTGAGTTCCTCTCTTTGACTGGAAGTCCCGCCTAGTCTCTCCTGCCTAGCTATGGGTCATTCAGCTCTCTCTCTCTCTCTTTTTTTTCCCTTCAGCTCTTTATTAAACTAATCAGAAGGCGCCTTGGCAAAGACACATCTTCACAGTGTACGCAAATGTCTCCTTATACCCTGCACCTCACCTCAGCAGCAAGCAGAGCGACCCCCATTGTTGGCATACTGGTGAGCTGGCCTGAAGGTGAGAGAGTGGGAGAGCTAGTCTCACTGTCTGTCAGGCAGCAGCATGGGTGTGAGAGAGATAGTACCCTCGCCCCCTACCACCTACTGTAGGCTGCAAAATCTGGGCCCGGGGTCATGAGACCGGGAGAGCTGATCCTGCCCCTCACAGACTGCAGCATCCAGGAGAGCCGGCCATGCACCTCACCCGGGTAGCACATTAGAACTGACCTTGTTGATGGGGACATGGTGATCTGGCCTATGGAAGCTCGTGTGTGTGTGTGTGTGTGTGTGTGTGTGTGTGTGTGTGTGTGTGTGTGTCAGAGAGAGAGAGAGAGAGAGAGAGAGAGAGAGAGAGAGAGAGAGAGAGAGAGAGAGAGATCTGGCCCTACCTCTCATCTGCTATACAGTAGAGTAGGATATTTCCCTCGCCCATGCCACCACATGGCAGGTGAGTGTAAGGATGTCAGCACTCCTGCGACCTCACACATTGCTCATAGCAATGACCACTGACAAGTAAACACGGATGAACTAAAGAGTGAGCCGTGTGACTCAATGGGCCACACTACAGCTTCCACACCAAGAATTTTGTTGTTGTTGTTTTGTTTGTTTGGTTGGTTTTCAGTTCAGGTTGTTCTTTTAAATTTTGTTTTGTTTGGAGGGGAGGCTGCAAGGGTAGAGGGCAGATGCGAGGGGACAATGGGAAAATGAGTGGGATTAAGATGCATAATGTGAAATCCACAAAGAATCAAGAAAAGGGTTTAAAAAAAAAACTCTCGCAGTTTCTGCCTTCTTTCTCGGCTTGCCGTTAGGGCAGGGTGACTTGGTAACGTGAGGAACGAAGAAGTGGTAGAGGAGACAGCCGTGCTTGTGGAGTGACCGGAAGGCCAAGCTACAGAAGCAGCGGAGCTAGGGAGCATTGGGTGCGGCTGAAAGCCACAGAAGTCTCAGAGCCAGCAGCTTAGCATCTTCGACGGAGCAGGAAGAGGCAGCAACATCGGTGGAGAGCAAAAGCAGCTGGAACAGAAGCCGTGGCGGCTGCCACCCCGGCGGCAGCAGCCTTGGCAGTGGCTGTTGCTACAAAAGCCAGCTGAGTAGTTCAAATGAGTGCACGAGACAGGAACAAGAGGAACGGTTCGAAATAAAAGAAAGCAAGAAAAGGCCGCGCGAGCCGAGAATAGAAGGCTCTAAAGAGGCAGAGAACAGGAGCGTCTGGCCTGCGTCAATGGAAACATGGCAGAGAGCTGCCAAATCTTCACTGCCAAAGGTCTCAGGCACCCGAGTCCCAGAAGTTATAACACGGCCATTCTCAAGGCCTAGGGTATGCTAACTTCCTAGGCTGGCCAAAGACTTCTGTCCCTGATGAAGTATAGAGCTAACAGTTCGCGTCACAGTTGTGACACTAGAGGGCTCCACCGGCTGCTGCTCATGGCTGTCTGCTGACACCACTCTCTGGTGTCACTCAAACAATGAAGGAAACAAATGCTGCCCAAGTCCAATGGTGGAAGAGACGCCTTTTCTACTGGGATTTGCATCATAGAGAGCAAAAGGCCCCCAGCTGATCTGTGATGTAGATGCGCCAAATAATAACAGAAGTGTGAATTCACCCGCTCGACAGCTTCTAGCATCCAGAGGAATATCTTAAAGAACTATGCTCAGTTTTCTTGTCAATGGAGTTGCTGGGTTTCAGGAGCTTGCATCAAGGATGCTCTGTATAAACAGGGATAGCCAGAGAAGGGAATGATGTTTGTGAACTCAGAAGTCTTTCCTAAATTGAAGGAGATCTATGGCTTAAAAGCCTAACATAGATTAGTCACAGATTATTACGTGACTTAAGTTCCCTGACACATTTCAGTGGCAGCTCAGGTGGTGGGCAGGAGGCAGAGAGAAGTGAATAAATAAAGCTGCCCTTGTAAAGCATATCCTTCCCTGAAGTGGTCTGTGCACCATGGCGTAGCCATCTACATACTTGTAGCTATGATGGGTCATTGATTTTCACATTCAGTTTGATGCTTGCCTTGTGGTTTGTGATCTTAAAATCTATTCTGCACAGAAGGATGCTACAAATGACCATCAGTGATAACAAATCTTGGACTCTAACTACCCAGAAAACAACAGCCTCTGAAATTGATGACCTGGTAGTCAAGGGCATTTTGTCTTCTGTTTCTAGAACTCTGAGAAACACCCACTCTGTTGAGGGAAAAGGAAACATACCTTCCACTTTCCTATCCAGATGATAAATCCAAGTCCTTCCCAAACCCTTTAGGCTGTTTCCTCTGGAAGTCTTTCGAAGGTCGAGCTTACTTTAATGTACCTGTTGTGAGGGCCATTTGGGCTAACATTTACATTGCACATCTGAACAGCCTGCTGTGTCAACAGCCATATGAAAATTAGTTGCTGGAAGCATTATTTCCAAGAGTAGGTCACCACCAATGGCTATCTAATAACCTTCTTCTCAAGTTCCCATTGCCAACTGGGAGACAGAGTATGTAATTGGCTACCTTAAAGATAATGTTGTCACCTGTATTTACAAAACCTAGTTGGGAACAGCATTACACTTATCATCTTAAGTTCAAGTTCATCATAGTTAAAACACCCAGGAATAGGCTAGGAAACAGTTGGTATGTTTTCTAGCTAAGGAAAATTATTTTTTAAAAATGTACACACACACACACACTGCAAAGCAATATTGGTTTATTTTTGGTTTTTTGGTAAATTAGAGGGCAGCCAATTCTCCATGAACACAAGCACAGTTGTAACAAAAGATGAGGTCAGTTTCCCTGTTCCGATGCACTAGAGAGCTCACAGGTAATGACCACTTTCAGGAAACACCTATCAGAACAAACCTGCCATCTCCTGGAAAAGAATCCCTAGTCTCAACCCTTGTCCCATTATTCTAAATCATCATCCGCTCAACAAAATTCCAACACAATAAAAGAGTATGTGTCCTTCACTGAGTGTGTTATCAAAAACTGAACAATGAAAAGAGAAACTAGTTTATACAATGGAGATTTTCAAACACATTTCAAAATCATAGCTATCGATTCAGTAAAATACATTTTGCTGCTTGGAAGGGATGATGATTTCTGTCCCTTGAACTCTCTATCTTTTATGATCCTTCTGCAAATAGTAATATAATAAATAATCTATTATCCCTCTGCTTGGAGAAAGAGGAAACAATCCCAAGTTTTGTCAGTTAGTGCCATTCCCATTTCCATAGAGCCTGAGCACTATGACCATATTTTCCAACTATCTTTATCTCGGCTCTTTCTCTTTAAAATAGGTATAGGGAACAATCTATAATCTCTGACCTGTAGGAAAGATTACAGGAGAGGATGCATGCAAAGCCTTTTGATGAGCACTTACTATCATTATTGCCCAAGCTGGAGAAGGTGCTTCACTTGGGACGTGCAGTTCTAGCCTCATCATGGGGATACAAAGAAAAAGCACTATTTGTAAGCAAGTTACAGAAGGTGAGGGGGCACTACCTTCTGAAATATCTGTTTTATTGGAGAGCAGAAAGAGACACCCCAGGTTTGGGTGTCCTGGAGTTATCGGGACCCAGCAACCAACACAACCATCTCCAGTGAAGTGGCACCTGAAGAAGGCAGAGACCTCACTTACCTTACATACTGTTGTGATTCCCTTCCATTTGTCTGAAGAATGGGAAGTTAACTTAGGGATTTCATTGGAAAGAAACACAGCTTTTCCACTAGGAGCGCTGAATGATGGCATAAAGAATTTGGATTCCAGATGGCCAGTCAGCTTGTTCCCATAAAAGGAGAGGGATCTGGGTGTAGATGTAACCAACCGTCTTATTAAATAAGAAACACAGAAACAATGTAAAAGAGAAAGCCGAGAAGTCAGAGCTCAGAGCTAAAATCTCACCCTTCCTCCTGCTGTCCCAGCTTCGCGAAAAGAGACCTACTTCCTGTCGGTTCGTTTTTTTAAAGTATGTTGTTCTGCCTTCTCATTGGTTGTAAACCCAAACACATGACTGCCTCGTCACTGTCTGAATGTACAGCCCCCTAGGTCTTAAAGGCATATGTCTCCAATGCTGGCTGTATCCCTGAACACACAGAGATCTTATGGGATTAAAGGCGTGTGCCACCACCGCCACACTCTTGCTATGGCTCTAATAGCTCTGACTCCCAGACAACTTTATTTATTAACATACAATCAAAATAATAATTCAGTACAATTAGATTATCACCACATCTGGGTACTGTTACATTGAAGTGACCAAAACAAGTACAAAATCAAAGGGAGGATTTTATTTTACCCTCAGGTTTCAATGGCTCAGCCCGTGTTAACTAGCTCCACTGCGATGCAGAATACCATGGTGATAGGGACATGTGGGAAAAGCAGGTCACTTCATGGCAGACCAGAATCGTATAGTGAGGAAGAGCCCGGGAACAAAGTACTAACCCTCCAAGGCATGCCTCTGCTTCCCTGCTTCCTCCAACAACGTCCCATGTCCTAAAATTTCCAGGACCTCCACAAATATTGTCATTCAGTGCAGGAGCTTATGTGGACACTCTTCATATCTAAATCATAAAAGAGGCTGCTCCAGGGTAAAAATAATGCAGAGACAAAGAAGTCCAGTGGAAGAAGATTGGGTGCTGAAGACTCCTTGGAGCCTGGATACAGTAGTGTCCTCAGAAAGCTCACACATTTTAGCTTGAGGTGACAGCAAGTCCTGTCTCTTTCCATGCTCTCCTTATTATAGTTCTTTTGAAGTCAATTTAAGTAAGGCTTCTGAAACTTGCAACGTCCCCACCAATCATCACGACTTAGTGTCCCTGTACTTGGAAATACTTAAACATGGATTACATTGCACTGAGAAGCCGAATAGAGAGCATGATATCAGGAGAATAGAGAACATAATCTCAGGAGAGATGTGATTGGAAGTACTTCGGAGCCTTGCTTTAGATAGAAGCATACTCCACTCCCTTTCTCTGTCCAGATAGGACCTCAAAAATGAAGGGAAACTTATTCCAACCGGGGTTCACCATGGTTCTTGTGACCATTTTTTCTCCAATCCGATACAACATTCAGAAAAATGAAACATATCCCTATAGGCGAGTTTGCCTAGGCAAAAAGTCTCCATACCACCCTATCTTCATTCCATGCACTACAAAGTTGGCACACTGGAAACAACTAAATATGTTTTAAAACTATTCCTTTTTGAAAGGTTTGTTTATGTTTATCCAGCATGTTAGACTGAGGTTCTCTGTGTGTATTACCTTAACCACTTCCCTGTTAACAGGAAAACAAAAAACAAACAAACAAACAACAACAACAACAACAAATATAAAACTCACCCCAGTTCCACTTGAAGGTAAGAGCGATATCTTACTTGCATTTTAATTCTTATTCTATTAGGCAGAAGACCAGGAAGTAAGCAAGTGCCTCCTGTAATCAATTCCTGCCAAAGCCAAGACAGACATATTTCATCTTCCAATTGGACCCTCAGGGCTGAATTTGCAAAGAGTGCATCCTAAGCCATTAAGCCAATAAATGAACCTATTTTCAAAAGACCCATTTAAGCAGTTAGCTCAGTTACTTAGAAGGGATTTAAAAGTATGACGCTTCAGGTTGAGGCCTGGAGGGGATGCAGCCTCAATCTTGTCTCCTATTCCTACTGAGTAGTCACAAGAGAAGCTGCCAGTGACTATAAATGCACAGTTGCCCCATCCGTTTACTTCTGACCTTGGCATCTGGATGCACAAAGAGATACCCACACACTACCCCCTCCAGTGCAACTTTTGATCCCATACCAGTGTTGAATGTCTATCCGCTGCCATCTAGTCAAATTGCAACCAAAAATGAGTGTTAAACATTGTTTGACAGAGAGGTAGGAATTAAAGGATTTAATTCTGTCTTGATCTTGTGAAAATGGTGCAAAAGCGTCTTTCTCTTTACTATGTTCTAATCTTCCATGTTTTATTATAATGAATTCTACAGTAACTGTGATTCAGTTAAAAACAGAACCTAATCACTGTCTTTTTTTCTCGGGGCTTATAAGCAAAGGCAAGATGTTTGCCAGCTTTCTCTTGGCTCACACTTCAGATCTGTCTCCTAAGGACTAAAGATGACTCTGGGGTTTTATTATTTATGCACTCGCCACACAAAGGTCACATCTAATGCTCATGGTTCTCAACAGGAATCATCCACATTCATCTCTGCTTCTCATCAGCTTTGCCACAAGTTCTGCTGAAAGCAGCTCTGACAAAGAGGCTCTCAAAAGACAATGGAGAGGCTCTCAGTTAAGTCAGTTTAGGAGCATTGCGTGCTATGTCCTCCCACCCAAGATTCATTATGTGTGACATCAGTTTAAAGGCTTATTAAGATTTGGATCTGGAATGTCACGCAAACATTCATGTGACTCCAATGGACTTGCTTCTCAGTTTGGTGGCACTGTTGGGTGGAAACTTTCATGAATGAGGCCTGCTTGGAGAAAGTAGGTCATGGAAGGCATGGTTTGAAAAGTGTATGTTGTCTCCAGACCCTTTTACTGCCTCCTTTTCCAGCTGCTTCAAGATAAGCAACTCTGCTCTCCATGACTCATTCCTTGCCATGATTTCCTGTTTTGCCTCAATGCATGGCTAAGAATAATAAAACCAGTGGATCATCAGCTTACATCTGTAAAACCATGAGCCGCAATAAACCTTTCTCTCTTTAAGTTGATTTTTATCAAGTATTTTAACACCCATAGAAAAGCGAGTAACACAAAGATCTTCAAAGTCCTGCAGGAAACTAAACCTACAGACTGTGTGTCATCAGTTCTTTGAGATGGCATCATTAGAAGGGGCTGGAGAGATGGTTCAGTGGTTAAGAGCTCTGGATGCTCTTCTAGAAGACCTAAGCTCAATTCTTAATACCAACATGGTGATCACAAGTGCTTATAACTCCAGTTTCAGGATATCCAACACCTTCTCCTGGCTTCTACTGGCCATATAGACAC
Organism: Peromyscus maniculatus bairdii; assembly: GCF_049852395.1. NCBI lineage: Eukaryota > Metazoa > Chordata > Mammalia > Rodentia > Cricetidae > Peromyscus > Peromyscus maniculatus. The sequence goes on along the minus strand of NC_134871.1, from coordinate 10,881,163 downwards.
ATGCTGAACAGACACACATGCAGGTGAAGTCCCTATTCATATAAAATAAAAATAAGTAAATCTATTTTTTAATATCATTAAAGTTACAAAGGCAGCTACCAAAAGGGTAGGTTATCCAATTCTTTCTTCTCTTCTGTCTTCAATTTTTATTTATTGAAAATTTTGCACATATATATATACTGTATTTTTGTCATATTCATCATCATTGCCTCCCTGCAATTCCTCTTGGACCCATCCCAATACATTTATCCCGCCCCCCCCCAACAATTTTATGTCCTCTTTTTTTTTAAGCCACTGAATCCAATAATGTTGCCCATATATGCATGGGTGGGCTCACTGAGTCTTGGGCAACTTGGAATTCCAAGAAAAGTGACTCTCTCTCCCTCAGAAACCACCAACTCCCCTGAGCTCCTCAGGTAGGTTGGACAACAGGATCCCCTCCCCTCTCCATGCTGGAGTTTCCAACAGGCTCACACTGCTCTGAGTTCATGTATGTAACAAGCACGTTATGTCCAAAGACAAGCCTTTCACATCCCTCCTTCCCATCCTCTGGCTCTTATATTCTTTCTGTTCTCTTTCCCGAAATGTCCCCAAAGCTTTGGAATGGAGGTGTTCATCTTGATGATGTCAGAGGACATCACCAGCATTAAGCAATGCAAGACTGTACTAAATTATGTCACAACTTTAAAATTGCAGCTGCACACCGGACTTAAACACTCACTCTTACCCACCAGTATGTGACGTATCATAAGATGTAAGATGTAAAAAGATCTCTTTTAACTATGTCCTCCTTTTCTTGTTCTCATTCTTTTTTATCAAACTGTGAAAGGATTGTATGTTTCTAAAAGAATTAACATCTTGAAAGTGTACTTAGATGACTAGGGGCCTTTTACATAACAACACAAACCACCATATGAAGCAGAGAAGATTCAGTCTTCATGCTGCTTGTCTACAAATGTCAAACAACCAAATACTTGTTGTGATTGATTTTTTTTAAATTGTGCTGAATGAGCAGATTGGCAGTTCTTATGTAACAAACATACTACTTAATCTTTCTCTTTCCTAAATGGAACTTTGTGTTCAGCATCAAACTGTGTTGTCGCTAATTATGACAATACCCACACTATGAATATTCCCCACTCTGAAATGTGCTACTTCCCTGTATTACAAGGCATCTGTGTTTATTAGATTTTTTTTCTTTTTTTTAGTGGGGAGACTGTACTGCAGAAAAGAAAAAACTCAGACATGGCCTCTGCCTTTAAAATGTTTGAAACAGAACAACCTTTATTTGTAGCTGTTGTGACGTCAGAAGTAAGGATGGAGCAAGAGGGCTTCATGGAGATGATATTTTTGACCTGAGCCTAGACTTAGAGGAAAGAAAGGCACCAGAAGGAAGGGGCACATGTAAGAACACCACAGAGTGTCAGCATCATGGTCTCATCTGCCTTGGTCAAGGTGTGGCGGCTGTGGCCAGCCCCTTGGTCTGGTCAATAAGGTTGGAGGCAACTTGCAGCAGCTGTGGGCATTTAGATTCAGTCCCTGAACCTCACTAAGTGTGTGTGCAGGTTTTCGATGTCTCACAGATATTCTGGGAAGCTGTAATAGAGTAGCTGGGAGCAGAAGCTCAAACCCCAGAGCTGCTGCTTGCTGGCACATTCTTTAACGCCTCTAAACTTCAGTTGCTTTGTCTATGTGTTCATGTCTGTGTGGTCCCTTAAATGTCCAAGGGCATTTTCTTTAGCAGAAGAAACTACCATGTGATGCAGAGGAAATTCAATTTGCTTATTGTTTTGTCTACAAATGTCAAGCAACCAAACACCTGGTTTGATTAATGCAGAATACAATAGCTCCTTTCTGCCAGGGCTGACGTGAGAATTAGGGGAGTTATTCATTCAAATACAAATATTTATCAAGCATGTTCTACTTCCTAGGCTTTCTCCTGAGTGCCAGCGACAGTTCTGACAGCAAAAGGATGAACTCCTGAGGAGGGCTACATTCTAATGGGGGAGACAGACAGGACATCAGATAAATGAGGCTTATAAATTATGACAAGTGCTGCAAAGAAAAGTAAATATGGAAGGGTAGTGTGAAACAAAGAGAAAATAAATATAGAAGGGTAGTGTGAAACAAAGGAAAAGTAAATATGAGGAGGCGAGTTAAACAACAGACTACAGATTGGCTAAGGAAGAACTCACTGAAAGTGACTTTCAAGTAAAGACTAGGAATGCATGTCAGTATATAAAAATGATAATCTCAGTCCTGAAAACACTCTGTGCAGATGAGAAACGTGCAGAAACTTGAGAAGAGGGGCCAAGGTCTTAAGTAGAGGGAGAAAAATCCAGTGCAGCTGGGCAACATGAAAGGTAGGTTCATACACATTATTCAAATCTTAGATGGTCTTTTAATAATAAAAAAAAAACTCAGAGCCAGATATCATGGTAAAAGCTGAAAAATCAGAGAAGCAGAACAGCCAGTCACTAGTTCTTACCTCTACAAAATCCTCAGCCTAAAGAGAGCGAGTTACTGTTTCCTGACAACTTACATATCTTTCTCTGCCTGTCATACAACTTCCTAGGATTAAAGGCATGTGTGCGTCCCAAGCAAAGGCATGGGATCTCAGGTGCTGGGATTAAAGCTGTGAGCCACCACTGCCTGGTTCTGTTTCTCTCCTCTACTGGATCAATCTCATGTAGCCCAGTGTGGCCTTGATCTCACAGAGATCCAGATGAATCTCTGCTTCCCGAGTGATAGGATTAAAGGTGTGTGCCACCACTGCCTGACCTCCATGTCTAATCTAGTGGCTGGCTCTGTCCTCTGAACCTCAGTCAAGTTTATTAGGGTACACAATATATCACCACACATGTAGGTCATAGTGGATTTGTGATAGGGAGTCTGTGACCAGTGAGGGCCATGTAGGACCCCTGAAGTTTATAACTAAGATTCATTATGTTAGAAGCTATTAAAGAATTTCAGAAGGATATGTTTAAAATAGTATAATTTGTGCTACAAAATCATAGATTTAGATGATGTAGATATAAGGGATGTAGACTGCACACACACACACACACACACACACACACACACACACACACACACACACACATATATGTATCCAAGACTAGATATGGTATGACCTCAAAAATATTAGCTATTATTATTTTCTTTGCTGTTAACACTACAAGGTCTAGGGAAAAGCAAAAGCTCTGGTACTAATCAGGATCCACAGGATAACAGAGAAGAAAGCTTTTTCCCAGAACTGTTTTCATAATATGGTGTCTGGGTGACTGTGACAATGGGCCCCTCAACTGGAAGACAGTATCAGACAGATGAGCAATCAGCTGTGCCTTCCTCGGTGATTGTGTCCCCTGACTTTGTTGGGGATCTGATTATCTGTGCAAATTTCAAGCTATTGTCAAGCTGTAGCATAGAGATCTAGTAAAAGTACATAGGCAAGAGTTGGCCCAAAAGCATGTTATGGAAGTTCTAGGGTGCCAACTGGGTCCTTATCAGGGTACTTGATGATATCCTGTCACTAAGACCCCCTCACTCAAAATTCCTCCTGGAAGATGGGTGGTAGTGGCTTCTAGTGTATGTCAGGAGTCTATTTTTCCTCCTCTGTTCTCAGAAACTAATGAACATATAACAACTTAAAAACAATACTAACTACAATACAGGAGAAGACATATTCCATTCACTCATCTTCTCACACAGTCTGTGTAAACATACATTATTAAACATTTCCTGAAGATAACTTGTGTAATAGTTATAAAAAAAAACAAACTCCACCCTTTTACCTAGTAGTTTCATCTTTCCATCTATTAACAGTATGCAATTGCGTATTTTATTTTATTTTTTTTATTTTACAACACCATTCAGTTCAACATAATAGCCACAGATTCCCCTGTTCTCCCCCTCTCGCCCCCCCTCCCCCTCCCCCCAGCCCACCCCCCATTCCTACCTCCTCCAGATTGCGTATTTTAAAAAGTAACTTGAAACATCTCCTTTGCTCTTCAACAACTTGAAACACAGGGGTATGGCTCTATGACTTTCAAGATTGCCTCAAAGATGTACTCATTATGGATACAACATCCATTAAGTATTGCTGTGGGATGTCTTTCTGTATGCTGTGAATATGTATTGCTCCCATTGGCTATAAATAAAAGCTGTTTTGGCCTATGGCAAGGCAACTTAGAGGCAGGTAGGAAATCCAAGACAGAGAGAGAAGAAAGGAGAGGCAAAGGAGATGCCAGCCCATCGCACAAGAAGCAAGATGCCAGCAGATTGGTAATGCCACAGCCATGTGGCAATACATAGATTAATAGAAATGGGTTAATTTAAGATGATAGAGCTAGCTAGCAAGATACTTAAGCCATTGGCCATGCAGTTTGTAATTAATAAAAGCCTCTGTGTGTTTACTTGGGACCAAGTTGCTGTCAGTCTCAGGAGGGAGACATTTGTCCTGACCATGGAGTCGGGCAGGACCTGAGAAACTTCCAGCTACAGAGTACAGTCAATTAGTGGGCAAGTGGTACCATGAGGAAACAAAAGTCACTCAAGAGTGAATGTTACCCAAAGTGACAAAAGATGGCAGGAAGAGTCTGAGCTGAACTTTGCAAAATAAATGCAAAGCTTTTGATTGTAGTTTTCCAGTCAAGCCCCACATCTCTCTTATCTCTTTCCACAATTACAGTTCCTGGGTCATAGTGGGAAAGCATGTTTCAGGCAATGGGATCCTTTTTTCCTATGCCAAGTTTTCCCCAAACATGTTTTGTACCCTGTTAATTGATATGAACAGGTATTACTGGAAAAAGTTTCACAGTTGATGACGTGGGGTGATGTGGTGGAATTTATCTAAGTATCTTAGGTGCAAAGTTTCTCAGAATGATGATTTCATAATTAATATATATTTTAGATTACATATAAAATTATATATCAGAAAACAGAGAAAATAAACATAGTCAGAAGAATGTCCCAGATTAATTACACTATAAAGATTGGGTGGGTATCTTTTTAACCTATTAAGTTTCTATAAACTAAGAATAATGAACATAACTCTGGAAATTTCTAGACTGGCAACACAGATTTCTAGATTGGGACTTGTCAAGACAGGAAAGTCCCCTTTCAGACCTGTCTTTTGCTAGAATTACTTCAGAAGGGTGACTTGAAATTGAGGTATTGGCCATTTAGATTAATTCATGGTAGGAGAAAGAACCAACAGCTATAAAGAGCTTTGCACTCAAAATCTTAAGTCCCTTCTAAAAACAACACATGTGCCAGTTGCTGGAAGATTTACATCTTTAGACAGCTAAACCGTGCAAGCTGTCATTCAAGAGAAGCCTGGAGAATTCTCAAGAGTGTTTTCAAACAATTGCCCAGGCAGATGTGTATCTGGAACATAACTCCACATTCCATTCTTACCCTAAACACTATCTTGAGAGAAAGGGCCCCATATTTGAGAGGACTGCAACATTCACCTTGTGTTGTCAATGGTAAATATGTCAATCACACCCAGAAAATGCCTGACAGCTTCTGATTCACATTTGCATTCAATCCAAAATAGCTGCCCACAGCTGCCTTTGGGTGGATGACAGGCTCGGGACTCAAAAGAGGAGCCTGTGCCAATGACATAGTCACTTGCTCTTCATTTGTCACCCTGAGGGTGGTATGTCTAGCATTTACTACATGGAGACCTTGAACCTCGGGGGTCTGTGATACTGCAACCTGGTGGAAGATACATCAGCTCAGCCCAAGACAGCAACAGAAGAGTTCTCCCTGGCTCTGCCAGTCCTATTGCCAACCCTTTGCAAGAGAAGCCACTCAGAGAGTTCTTACTAGATGATGCACCATTAGATGTCTGCAGAATTAAGTTCTGCACATAGCTAACAGAGAGGGTTTGAGTTTACAGCTAGAGTTGACAAGCTAATTTATATAAGAAACTGTATCACATGGAGGTAAGGTTGGTAGCATAGAAAGTGCTGGAGTTAGATTGCTCAGATTTGAACTTTTGCCACACCACCTGTGATCTCTCTCCTCCTTAGGTGTGTTTACTTAACCTATCAGAGTTTCAGATGCTTCTCCTGAAAGAAAAAAAATTCTATTATTTTATATTCAATTTGCTCTCCTTCGTGAAGCCTAGGTCAATATATTGTATATTTTGAACACGAATAAAGTCAGAGTATGGTGCTTCCTCTAAAGCTGGGAAATTCTATTTCTGAGCCAAGAGATAGATGGAAGATACTCCATTTTTCCTTTTGGATATTTTATCTAATTTTCTATTTCTCCTGCTTTTCTCAAGTACACTCTTCAACAAAATGCATGATTATCTAAGGAGAAAACTGCATTTACATATCCTTCTGTGTCTAAAATATATTTGCAAACCACACAGAATGGATAGGAAAGTATATTGTAGGCAAAGTACCAAACCATTGCTGTATTTGGTCTGCCTGGATCCTGTTATCTTTTTGCAGAGAGCTTTGTTAAGAGTTGATTGAGTATCACAACTAAGGTATGTGTTTTAGTTTAGAAGGTGTCCTGGGGATCCATTTCAAAAAACCTAATTCATTCCATCCTAAGGAACAATTCTATCCTACGAAAACAAATGGTTATAAAAAGAATCCATCCATGACCAGAGGTCCTGATTTATAGACCAGGATTAGCTGTGAAGCCAGGGATGGATCCCACCTACTCAAGGGTTGTGTAACACCTCCCACAGGAGTCCCTGCACCTATGCCTATCTAGTAGGATGACATAGAGACCAGGAGGGACTCTAAAACAAATGGATATACTTCTTGTTTAGTGTTCTTTGGATCTCACAAGAAAGTCAGCTAGTTAATCTCCACTGTAAGGAGAAAGTAAGGCCTGGTAGCGGTTAAGCCAAGAACCCAAACATGCCAAAGATGCCGGGAAAACTAGAATCAAGAGCTCTTGATGTTTTTTGTAAAGATCCAGTCTTCAAATGAGTACAAATCATAGCCCATTTCATAGACTTTGGGTCTGATAAAGGAAAAGGATCCCAGTGAATGCCCAGACTGAATATGATTCTAAAGTGCCTTTGGCATTCACATCTTCTCTGCTCCAGGGGAGTGACTTCCAGTAATAAGACACTTTACACAAGGACAATATGGTGCTAATAATAATGGTTACCATTTATTCAGAATCTCTAGGCATTGTTTCAAGCCCTTGAAATAAATGAATTCTGTTAACTCTCACAATTCTATGAAGTAGATTTCTATTATCTGGGAACCAAACCCATGTCCTTTAGAAGATAAGTATGAGCCTGAGACTTCAATGGCTGAGCTATATTTCCAGCTCAGATTCTTATCATCTTTACTGACCAAAAAAACAAAGCATAATGAGGCTATATACCTTAAGTCACAGAAGTAAAGGGCAGATTCCAGGCCTGGAACCCAAAGAGCCTGTTGACAGAGCCTATGGTTTTAGCCATTACGTGTGGCTGTATGTTAGATAAATACCATTGCAACCTTGTCCAGAATCTGAAAGCTCTCTTATTAAGTTATATTTATAACTAAACCTATAGATTACAACTTTTAAAATGTAGTACATTGATTGATTGACTGACAGATTTGTGTGTGTGTGTGTGTGTGTGTGTGTGTGTGTGTGTACATTTGCGGATGTATGCATGTATGTTTGTGTTTGCCACAATGTGTGTACATGTGGAGGTAAAAAGACAATGTGGAAGAGTTGGTTCTCTTCTGCCATGTAGGGACCAGGGATTGAACTCAGGTCATCAGGTTTGGCAGCAAGCATTTTCACATGCTAGGTCATCCTGCTATCACTAGATTAAAACTTTGGTCATTCATAGATTTGAGTGCCAGTCATGCCATGTGACAAAGACTTACCAAGCTTCCAAAGAGACCCTATGCTTCTAAAAAAAAAAAAGAGGCTCTTCATATACACATGTCTATATGTGCTATGGACTGACCAAATGCCTGGCATGGAACAATTGTCTGCTATCCATTTGGCAAATGGATGAAGCAGCTACAGCGAGGAACTAATGCACGCCATGAGCATCCACCCAAATAAGAAGACTCCAGTTTTCCACCCAGCCCGTGAATTGAATTAATGGTCTACAGTGTCTGTCTCTTTCAGTAGACCTACAGATTGTATGAGTACAGGGACTGCATATTTTTTGTGTGTTTGTTTGTTTCAGCCCAAGGAGAAAATCAAATACCTGGAACTTGGCCGAATGCAATAACTTTTTGGTAAGTAGGTGAATTAGGTTTTTAGAATCTCGTAACTCCCTGTGGAGAGAGCTGAATTTAATGCCAGGAGTTACCTGATGAGTGTTGCTTGGGTCATCAGGTTGTGGCTGTGATCTCATTCTAACTGTGGGGAGGGATTTGTTATGTTAAGTCAACCAGTGTTCACTGAAATGACAAAAGGTATGGTTTTCCTTAAGTACAAAACAACATTGTAGGTGGTAGAGGAGAGCTGACATCACCAAGTATTCTTCATTGAGAAATCTCTGCCTTGAGCAGAGGTGTGCAGCTCAGAATGCTGGCTGGGTGCTCTGAGAAGTGGTGAGAGGGAAAGTTGGGAAGAAGCAGTAGGATTCATCCATGGAAGCTCTTTAACCCAGGGAAAGAAGTAACTGGCCCCGAGTCTCTGTAAAATGGGAAGGATGAAGGAAAACAACAGAATTTCAGGAAGAACACACAGACCATTACTCATTACTAGCAGATGGGAGATTAAGGAGGGGACCTTTGTGTGGAATGTTCTGAAGTAAGGTGGGATTTTTTAACTAATGGCTCTCAAAGAGCTTGACCTCGTAAGACAAAGATAAGCTTGTTTGTTTTGTTTTGTTGGGGGTGTTGGTTTTAGTTTTGAGATGAGGGGTTTCATCTATCCCATGCTGACCTGGGACTGCTAGACTGATGAAACTGAATCCCTGATCCTCCTGCTTCATCCTCCCAAGTGCTGGAATTACAGGTGTATACCACCACACCTTGTTGGGAAGGTAACTTTTATCCAAAGACGGCCTCTTGGGGCCAGGAATCATACCTTTCCAGTAACAATGGCAACTCTAATAGACATCTGAGATCTGAGAATTAGATCTGACAGTTTTTCATAGAGACAGAGTGTGGTCTCAAATAGTCAGTGATTCTCGGTGTTCATTTCACAAGTCCCACAGCTGTGGTATAGGATACAGATTGTCTTAAATGTGCTCTGAGAGGCATTCACTGGCATTCTGAGAAAAGTGCCTGGGTAGTCCAACATATCTGGAAATCACAGCTGTAGAGGAGAGTTCTGGATCAGAAATCAGGATACTCAAGTTCACATCCCAGATTTGCCCCTTGGAGGTCATGTGGTCTTGATAAGTCATTGTATCTCTAAATTGTCAGAGTCTGGCATCTAAAATACATAAACACCAATTCCGAACCAAATGCAATAGCATGTGAATCCATTTGAAATGTATACAGAGTAAAGCCACATTAACAGTGTAATGAAGATTTGTCATAAACTTTATCCAATCATCGGGCCCCAACACATTTTGATTGTACCTTGCAAAAAGAAGCTTTTGATTAAGGTTAAATGAGGTATAAGAATGAAGCCCTAATCTAATAGAGTTGGTGACTTCATGAAAAGAGGGAAAGAGAGATCATTCCTTCTCTATCCACACTGAAGAAAAGCCATGCAAGACATAGCAATGAGGGAACTTCCAGGAACAAGGAACCTGGCCATGTGGTTCTTCAACTTTGGACTTCCTAGAACTATGAGAAAATAAATTTCTGTTGACTCAGATCTGTAGTGTATGGTATTTTGCTGTGGCAATCTGAGCAGACTAAGACATCTATATATGCTCATTCATTTTGCACTGTACTCCGCACAAACAGGGGTTGTGTTCTTTTTTAAACATATATTAATTATATCAGATAATAGGCTTCGTTGTGGCATTTTCATACATGCTTGTAATATACTATTTTCCCCGGTTCCTTTTGTATTTTTACAGATGATGTAAGGCATTCAGAAACAAACGCTGCCATACATACCAGAAGGAATCCACTCTTGTCTCTTGTCAGAAGTCTCTGTGGGAGCAAAACTGAATTTTTGAGACATGGAGAGGAAGATGAAATGTTTAGAACTAAAAAGCAGGAAAGGGGGGTAGGGAGGTGGCTCATCAGGGAAATGGCTTGCTGCACAAACACAGGAAACAGAATCTGGATCCCTAGAACCCACTTAGAAGCTTGGTGGATGTGGAAGCTTTCCAACAGTGCCAGTCCAAGGGAGGTGGAGATGAGGAATTGTTGGGACAACTGACTGGATGACTAACTGGAATAACCAAAACCACAAGCTCTGGGTTCAGAAAGAGATCTTACCACTTGAAGAGTGATTGAGAAAGACACTTCCTATCAACCCCCGCCTCCACATGCACTCAAATATATGTGCACACACATGGGTGCCCACACATATCAAAAGACAAACACACAAGCCTACCACATATACAAACATTTCAAACAGCAGAAAAGATCCTCAGTAACACAGTGAGACTTTTTTGTTTTGTTTTGTTTTGTTTTTTTTGAGACAGAGTTTCTCTGTGTAGCTTTGCGCCTTTCCAGGAACTCACTTGCTAGCATCTTTAAGACTTTATTTTATTTTTAATTGTGTGTGTGTGTGTGTGTGTGTGTGTGTGTGTGTGTGTGTGTGTGTGTGTTTTCATGCATGTGCTAGTGTCACAGAGGCCAGAATAAAGTGTCTGGTCACCTGGAGAGACTTACAGGCAGTTGTAAGCCACCAGACATAGGAACTGGAAACTGAGTGGGTCTTCTCGAAAAGCAACAAGCTCTCTTAACTGCACAGCCATCTTTGCAGCCTCCAGGTGAGGACTTCTAAATGGCAGTGTGAGGCTGGAAGAGGTCACAGGATATCAAGTAGTCATTTGAATGTGGGGTCTGCATTAATTCTTTGGTCTACTCATTGTACCAGATTATTGGTTCATTCCTTGTATGTTTTCAACAGATACTTATCATTTATAATAGAAACAGAGGTGTTCATAGAGCTTAAAATATTATGGAAAAGGCAAACTGTAAACAGTTAATTTCACAATTCTTTGTGTTTAAAGATAATTAACATAGTAGCTATGAAAAAGATAATAGTCTGACACTGTCACATAAAAGGTCCTTATCTAACCCAGCATAAGACAGGAAAGTCTTGCCTAAAAACTCATTTTGGCAGCTGAAAATCTGGAAAGGTGAAGAAAATATAAGGAAAAGGAGAACATTTATCCTCAGGAAGGGGTCCAGGTGTGGGACAGGACAGGAAGACCACATAGTGGGGTAGCAAGAGGGACACATGCAATCAGATATGAGGAGCAACAGGGAGTCTATTGCTGGAGAGAAAGGGGCAAGGGTCAGGTAACTGATGAGCTCATGAGCGCTTGTGAGACACGTGCTTTAAGAGTCAAGGGCCTGATCCAGTTGGTGATCTGGAGGAGGTGGGAATGGGAATGGGGCGTGGGCTGGGGGGAAGGGGAGGGGGACAGGAAGGGAGAGAACAAGGGAATCTGTGGCTATTATGTAGAACTGAATAGTATTGTAAAATAAATTTAAAAAAATATGATAAAAAAAGAAAAGAAAGCCGGGCGGTGGTGGCACACACCTTTAATCCCAGCACTTGGGAGGCAGAGCCAGGCGGATCTCTGTGAGTTCGAGGCCAGCCGCAAAGCTACACAGAGAAACCCTGTCTCGAAAAACCAAAAAAAAAAAAAAAAAAAAAAGAGTCAAGGGCAACTTCTACGGCCTCATCTAAGAGGCTGTAAGTTGGGAGCAGGAATACTTTCTCTGCTTCCTTTAGCATCCCTGCCCTGTCAGGGCTTCACTTTCCCAAGCAACTGAGTCCTGGTTGGAGGAGAACAGGAGGTTCTACCATCTACCTTGAGTGATGTCATGGGTTTGTCCAACCAATTTTAGTTGAGGAATTGTAGTTCTTTTTGGAACACAAGTATTTGAAGGCAGAACACTGAGCAGCTATGGACATGGGCCACAGATGAGCAATTAGTTAATGGCTACAAAGTGTTTTATGAATGGAAAGTAAGTGGGAACCAGAATTAAAGTGATCTGCATAAACAGTGGCAGTTGATGGAGGTTCTGGGCAAATTTTTCCTCTGTACTGTGTTGTGGAATAATCTTTTTGTACCCTATGACAATTTGGTTTAATAAAAAGCAAATAGCTAGGCAGGATTTTGGGGGCAGAGAGGAAGCTGGGAAGAAAAAGGGCAGAGACACAGAGAGTCACCAGCCAGATGGAGAGGAAGCAGCAGGGGCAGTACAGAGTAAAAACAATAAAGCCACAAGGCAGAAAGTAAATGAATAAAAATGGGTTCATTTAAGTTGTACAAGCCAGTTAGTAACAAGCCCAAGCTATTGGCCAAGCTTTCATAATTAATAAGAAGTCTCTGTGTGGTTATTTGGGAGCTAGCAGGTGGGACAGAAAAATTGGCCTACAGTCCTGGTCTCCCAAATCAGATTGACTGGTCTTGCTTTCATAGATAAGCACAGACCTTTCTGGGAGGAAAATCTTCACAGAACTTGTTTCCTGTGTTTCACTGTATTTTCATAAAAATGTTGTACAATGGAACTATCAGAGTGGACCTCCACTCCATTTGCACACAGTCATTAGAAATTATGTAACTTGCCTGTCTTCTCACTGTCTTTTCCTAAACAGTGGAAGGTAGCGAGTCGACACCACCATCAAACAACCACATGAACCGAGGTAACTGGCCTTTGGGCATTTCAGTTAATTGCTGTTAATTAATTAAGCCAAACTTTCAGTTGTTCAAAAGCTTATCCATTCAAAGGCTCATTAAATAAATAATTTGAAAGTCATTTACTGAATGGCACCCTAGACCTGGAGACATAACAGTAAACAGGATTGAGTTCTTGTCCTCAAGACAGAACTGCAAACCATAGGGTAAGAGCGATGTAGTTAATAGAAAGGGCTATAGGAATGCAGAATTAACCCTAGTGTATCTTCTGCTTTTAAATTTTCATTCTTGCCCAGTGTTGGTGGCGCATGCCTTTAATCCTAGCACTTGGGAGGCAGAGCCAGGCGGATCTCTGTGAGTTCGAGGCCAGCCTGGGCTACCAAGTGAGCTCCAGGAAAGGCACAAAGCTACACAGAGAAATCCTGTCTCGGGAAAAAAAATTTTCTTTCTTAAATAATTTCATATTCATGGGAAGTTTCAAAAATAATGCCAAAGCATCTAGTATCCTCCCTATCCCCCCTCAAAGAAATGTCTTATATAACAATGGTACAGTGTCATAGCCAGGACATTGATAATACAAACTACAGAACTTATTTATGCTATACCATTTTATATGCTTCTGTAGGTATTACTACAGTCAGCATTATTTTATTGCATATATAGGTTTGTATATCTAGCATCACTTGAAATATCTAATTATTTTTCTCTCTCTCTCTCTCTCTCTGTCGTGTGTGTGTGTGTGTGTGTGTGTGTAACAGACATTAAAGACACTTCAGTTGAGACTGAAGATGGTATTTGTCTTAGTTAGGGTTTCTTTTGCTGTGAAGAGACACCATGACTACAGCAACTCTTATAAAGGAAAAACATTTAGTTGGAGTGGCTTACTTAGAGTTCAGAGGTTTAGTCCATTATCATCAATCATGACAGGAAGCAAAGCAGCATGCAGGCAGACATGGCGCTGGAGCTGAGAGTCCTTACATTTTGACCCAAAGACAGTAGGAAGTGAACTGAAACATTGAATGTGGCTTGAGCATATATGAGACCTCAGAGCCTGCCTTCACAGTGACATATGTCCTCCAACAAGGTCACAACCACTTCAACGAAGCCACACCTAATAGTGCCACTCCTTTTGACAGCCATTTTCTTTCAAATCACCACATTCCACTGCCTGACCCCCAAAGACTTGTAGCCATATCATAATTTAAAAATGCATTCAGTCCAACTTCAAAAGTCGCCATAGTTTATCACAGTCTAGCACTGTTTAAAAGTCCAAAGTTCAAAGTCTCTTTTGAGATTCATGCAATCTCTTAACTGTAATCCCCTATAAAATCAAAATCAAAAACAGATCACATACTTTCAGCATATAATGGCACGGCATGTGCATTACAAAGCATAGGAAATGGAGCATACTGAGGAAACACTGGACCAAAGTAAGATGGAAAACCACCTGGACAAACTCTAAACTCGGCATCTCCATGTCTGATGTTAAAGCACTCTTCAGATCTTCAACTCCTTCAGCTTTTTTGACTGCAACATACTTCTTTCTCTGGGCTTGTTCCACTCCCTGTTAACAGCTTTGCTCGTCAGGTACCCCATGGCTCTGGACCTCCAATATTCTGGGGTCTCCAAGGCAACCCAGGCTTCAACTTCACAGCTTCACACAATGGCCTCTCTAGTCCTCCATTCAGGGACACCCCTGACACACACCTGGCCTCAGCAGCTTTCCTTAATAATGGCGGCAAATTCCACAGCCCCTTTCTTCTATCCTTAACTCTAAAGCCAGAACCACATGGCTGAAGCTGCCAAGTTCTGCTATTTGCTGGGACTGGAACATGGCTCCCTTGTTTAATTACCTCTCCAAACACTTTCTGTTTTCAATGGTTAACTTTATTGCCTAAGCTTTGCTATCCTGAAACTGTATCTGTAGTCCAGCTGACCTCAAACTCAGAGATCTTTCAGTCTCTGCCTCCCAAGTGATGGAATTAAAGATGTGTGCCACCACACCCTGATCTAAGCTTTTCTTTAATTCCTTTCACAAAACTTAGCTGGGTAGGATCTTGTCCTAAGGTCACCACTCCCTTTATTCCATTTCTTAATCTGTTTATCTCCTTGAACACAGGACTTAGCTCCACCACACTTTCTAGGGCTCCTTTCTTCCCTCACATATTTTCCCTTACTCAGTTTGCTCCTTTTCACTACAAATCTGTACAAAAGTGGCCAGTAATAACCACACAACAGAGTCAATACTAGGCTGTTTCAAGATTTCCTCTACCAATGGAATTAATCCAAATCTCTTCACATCAGCTGCAGGCAGACGCTTTGGACAGGACAAAAAGCAGCCACATTCTTCACCAAAATATCACAAGAATGATCTCTAGGCAACATACTAAAATTCTTCTCCCCGGAAACCTCTTGAGTGATCCCCCACAGTTCATAAAAATCACACTCAGCACGACTGTCTTCCTTGCTTCCACCAGTATGGCCCATAAAACAGTACTTAAAGCGTTCTACTGTTTTCCTAACCCAAAGTGCCAAAGTCCAAATTCCTCCAAACAAAAATATGGTCAGGCCTATCACAGGAATACCCTACTACCGGTGTCAACTTCTGTCTTAGTTAGGATTTCTCTTTCTGTGAAGAAACACCATGACCATGACAATTCTTACAGTTCAGAGGTTTATTCCATCATGGTCCATCATGGTGGGAAGCAAGGCAGCATGCAGGCAGACATTGTATGGGAGCTAAGAGTCCTTACATCCTGATCCAAATTCAACAGGAAGTGAACTGAGACACTGAGTGTGGCTTGAGCACATATGAGACCTCAAGGCCCACCTCCTAGTAGTGCCACTCCTTTTGGGGGTCATTTTTTTCAAACCACCACAATATTCTTGTCTCAGCTGAGCCATTCTAGAAAAGAGAAAGGAAGCTGGGCTTTTGAGACCCTGTTAGTAGTGTTACCTTACCAACTTGTGTTTATGCAACATGTCTTTAATTTCATGTATGCCACAAAGCCTGTTCCTGGGTGGTTGACTAGGCTCTGCCAGTTCTTAGTGTGGGGTGTTTTGTTTTCTAGATAATCAGGTTCTCAGTAAAGGTTATGGAAAACCAATGAGTGGGATTGGAGCATTCAACTCTGAGGAACGGAAGTTTGTTTTTTGTTGTTGTTTTGTCACTTTTAAGGAATACTTCAATGTGAGCTCCTTGCTGATAACCAATTATTCCATGGGTATACTTATATTTCCAGTAAACACTGTGCCTACATACTGCAAGATTCCCAATATACATTGACTGATGTCTCTGACCTTGTCAGTGATTCTTGACTAAAACAAGAGTCAGTTTTTCACACTAAGCTTAAGACAGAAGGCTAAATGAGATGAATAATGGGGTAATGACTTTTGCTGTGAATGAATTTTTAAAATCAAAGCAGAGGAGGGACCATCATATTACCATATTGAATTCTATACTGAGCCTTAAATATACATTATCATTCAGTTTTTCTCTCCCCACCGTATTTTGTGTTTGGGAAATGTATGAGGAGGTGTCTTTGCATGTGCATATGCATATGTGGAGTCCTGAGGTTGAGGTCAGGAATCATTCCCCTATCACTCTTCTCCATGACTGATTGAGGCAGGGTCTCCCAGGCAAACTCAGAGCTCACCAATATGATCAGTTTCCCTATCCAGTTTGCCTGTCTCTGCGTTCCCAGGCTGGAATTGCACGCATGCTACCCTGCCAACCTGGCATTTAAAGGGGTTCTGGGGAATCTACATTCTGGTCCTTATGTTTGCATGGCAAGATCTTAACCACTGAGCCATCTCCCCAGACCCCATTATTCCAGTGACAGCACTCACCCCCCTAATGTTGCACAGGGAGGAAATTCTAGGTGAAAGACACTTCTTTGCTAACATTAACCTGCAGGGCTTGGCACTCTGTTCCTTTTGCTTCCTTTCATGAAAAGGCACAATGAGATTTGATGCATTTTTTTTGCCTTTATCTGTCATTTACACCCCAGTTGGAAATAACGTAAACTCCATTCCTAAACACAGAAATCAGGTTGACAAAGTGGAAAATAACTGAATAATGGATGGAAAATGGATGAGCAGATGACTAAACTCTGCCTGTGTAAGACAAGAACCACTCTATGAAACTCTATAAATTGTTCTAGATTGTCAAAAAAACTAACTCTTCATGCGAAGGCTTGATCTTGACTAATTTCTCATAACTACCCATCAGTAAGTTAAAACCAGAGACATCTATGTAAAGTAGAATATGATGAAATTATTGCATAAACATCCGTAGTCCTTCACCCATACCAGAGCCTATGCCCTTTGCATGTATATTTTGTTTTTTTTTATTTTTTTGAGATAACTTCACTATATGACCCAAACATGCCTTGAACTCACTATCGTCTTCCTCTGCTCCCAATGTGCTGAAATTACAGGTATGCACCATTATGATTGGGTTACATGTGGTTTTGAAGCTTTTTCTATGTCCTTGAATCTGAATTGCCTAATGTTTTTCTTTGGCCAGGAAAGTGTGAGAAAAGTGAAAGTCTATCAGTTCTGCACTCTAGCCTCTATGAGTGAGTGCTTCCCCTTGCTCTCTTAGACCCTGTCTTCCCATGAGAATAATCCTGGATTAGTCTATCAGAAAATGAGAAGTCATGTAGAGCAAAGCCAAGACATCTGAGCCATGGCTACCATCAAAGCCAGCCCCCAGAAGACCTGCCAACTGACCACAAATACATTTTGAACCCAGCTAAAGAAACCACACCTGACCCAGATTACCAACATCACCTCACTCACCCATAGAAACATGAGCAAAATGAAACTCTTATTAATACATAGAGGTCTGTGGCTGCTTTTCTGTAACACTACAGTGACAGGAGATAGCCAACAGAGCAAGATTCTTAATCTCCTTCCTATCAGTATTTCATTTTCTCTGCCTAGATACAGTGACTCTGGAGCGTTATCTGAGTTAGGCTGGATTTCTGCCTGGTGAGAGTAAGCAAACCCCTTCTGGTAGAAAGACAGTGATGTGTTTTGCTCCTGTGTACAAAACAGCCCACAAATCTCTTGCAGGCTGCTCTGTGGCAAAGCTGGAGGCCAGATGCTGGCATCATCTTTCAACCTGAAAGAAGCTAAATTGAACACTAGCTCCCGGGCTCAGCCATTTCCCAACTAGTCCCTAGCAAGAGTAAGAGCTGAGTAGAGAACTTCAGCCTCTGAGTTTCTAGTTTCATAGGCCAGTACCACAATATTTCCACATGCAGATAGCTGCTACAAATATTTGTAGGTAAGGGGGAATCATCTCTCAGTGCAGCCTGAATTGTGATATTCTCTACCGTCAGTAGATGTCATGTAACTCCATAGTTTCTCTGACCCTGATGGATTTTTTTCTTAAAAATTGCTTCAAACAGAATATCGATCTTCCTGTATTTCTTTTCAAAGGCTGGAATTTTCTCCAATAGAATAGGAAAGAATGCATCATGAGGATCTATTAACAAGCATCTCACCAACTAATTCTCACTTGTACTTTACGGCTAGACCTAGCAAATCAGCTAGCCTTGGGTATTCTAGTTTGTGATTCAAAATGCAAAGTCATCAATAACTTTGACAACTGCTTATGTCCATTACCCATCCTCACTATAATGCAATACAAGGCTTTCATTTCTAAGCAAGCTACAAATACAACTCAATACTGCCATTGCTATGCATCAGCTGACTCAAGGCCACCTTTTACCAATCAATATAAACACTGAATTCTCTCCCTCCTATGAAAAGAGAGGCCAAGGACCCAGAATTAGATAACCAGTAAATCTGGAAAGGCTTATTTGTATAAAGAAACTAAAATGTGTTATGTTTAAGTCTATCTACTTGAAGGCTCATGTTTGTTGTTCTATGTAGACTACAGTTCACACACACACACACACACACACACACACACACACACACCACAGCATTTAACTTTACACTCAGCAATATATATTGGACCTACCCAGAAGCTTCTAGAAGTGGGTACCCTTCCACTCACAGCCTATATTTTAATTTTTCAGAAATAGTACTTGGAATGAGAAATAAGAATAAAAGAGCTAGTTGTTGCCAGCACTTGGGAGGAAGATACAGTGAGAGAGAGTTTAAAGCTACTCTGGGCTTTGTAGCAATGCCCTATTAAATCAAAATACGATGATGATGATGATGATGATGATGATGATAAGTGAAATTTTCAAAATTAATTTTTGTAGAGTCATATTCAATATAGCAATTAAAATATGGTTAGATTAGACACCAACTAAGAAGACAGTATATCTTTCATGTCCTTATTCAGTGTGGAGACTGTATTCACTGAATTGGTATTTATTGAGCGTGGGAGCTCACACCATTTAGTTATTAAGTCTTTTTTTCACTCTGAGTACACATCATCTGAGTGGTGACTGTTAATGCATCACATTGTAGCTCTGCTACAACAGTGTAGCAATTACTTTATCATTAGGCTTTAAGTCCCTTAAGGTCAAAGACCATATTTTTCTGTTTCATTGCTAATGACTTAGTGCCTGGAGAGACAGTATCCTCTACAGTGAACACACAACACCTATTTGTTGAAAGAACGCATATGCAGATGAAATAATTAATGCATCAACAATCTAGCAATTTCAGGATTATGGTCATAACAGTCACTCTGCTCAAATAAGGAGTTTAAAGCTCTCATATGTACAGGAGATTCCTTGGCCATTCATCTTGCAGAAACCTCTCTCTATATATAATAGGACTGTTGGCACCTTCCCCAGATCCCTTTACAAGGCCGATCACCCATCCTCCACCTTTTATGAGTGTTAAACTCTAAAGGCACATGGCTGTGCCATTTTTTTTCCTGGAAAACTGACCTCAACTGACAAGAGATGCTTTGCCTGTTGATGTCTAGAAGGCTGAATAGCCCTTTCCTAAGAATGTCAAGCTTCAATGTCAGGATAAATCAAGAACACACAAATCTGTTCCCCTGCCTTGAGATAGAGTGATTCTGTGGTGTTCTTTGGTTACTAGATCTCCTCTTGAGAAGAGGAGTAGACTGGGTTTTAGCTAGGCTCTAGTCTGGACTCAGCTTCATTCCCTGCCATACACTACATCCTTATTTCTGAATGGGTTTCCCTAAGAACACTAGCTTAGTAAATACTTTACACAAGAATCATGATTTCAAATTTTGCTATTAATTAAAACCTCCTTTGCAAAGATAGATGAGTTATTAAGAATAGGCACACATCTTTTTTCTAGGATGAACTGGCCTTGGTACAGGGAGAATGGTATCACCCTGCTTCTGTGTAATGGGATCTGTGCCTGGGATCTGAGAGGTCCTGAAAAGTGGTAATTCTCCAAAGCCTGCAGAATGGAACAGGTAGCTGCTTCTTGAGGAGAAAATATGTAGATTTAGGTAAAGTAATCCATAGTCTTTATGGTGTGACTATCTATGATCGTCTGAATGTAATTGGTCTCCATAATCTCATAGGGAGTGGCACTATTAGAAAGTGTGGCTTTGTTGGAGTAAGTCTGGCCTTGTTGGAGGAGGAATGTCACTGTGGATGTGGGATTTGAGATCTTATATATGCTCAAGCCATTCCCAGTATCTTAGACCACTTCCTGTTGCCTGCAAGCCAAGATGTAGGACACTTGGCTACTTCTCTAGCAACAACCATGTCTGCTTGCAACTCAGCACGTCAGACCATGATGCTAATGGACTAAACCTCTGAAAGTGTAAGCCACCTCAATTAAAGGTTTTTCCTTTACAAGAGTTGCCCTGGTCATGGTGTCTCTTCACTGCAATAGAAACCCTAACTAAGACACTGTCAAAACACTTATTTAAAGGAATTCAGAAAGAATTCCCTATTTGCGATAATTGGAGAGAATTGTTCTGAAGCCTGAGACCAGGACCTAATTTTATTTAATTTTTTTAATTAAGAAATTTTTATTCATTTTACATAATGAATACCCATCCCTTCCTTCTTCCCATCCAGCCTCATATTCCTCCCCAACCTACCCCTATTCCCTCCTCTGAAAAGGTAAGGCCTCCTATGGGGAGTCAGCAGAGCCTGGTACATTCAGTTGAGGCAGGTCTAAGCCTTTCCCCCTGCATCAAGGCTGTGTAAGGTGTCCCACGATAGGTAATAGCTCCAAAAAGCCAGCTCATGCACCAGGGATGGATCCTGATCCTACTGCCAGCGGGCTTCTTAAGCAGATCAAGCTACATAACTGTCTCACTATGCAGAGGGCCTAGTCCAGTCCCATAGACTTGGTCTAAAGTTCATGAGTTCCCACTAGCTTGGTTTGGTTGTCTCTGTAGGTTTCCCCATCATAATCTTGATGCCCATTTCTCATAGAATCCCTCTTCCCTCTCTTCAACTGGACTCCTGGAGCTCTGTCTGGTGCTTGGTTATGGATCTCTGCATCTGCTTCCATTGGTTACTGGATGAAGGCTCTATGGTGACAGTTAGGGCATTCACCAATCTGATTATTGGAATAGGTCAGTTCAGGCACCCTCTCCACTATTTCTAGTAATCTAAGCTGGGATCATCCTTGTGGATTCCTGGAATGTGGAACTTCTCTAGCACCAGGTTTCTCTCTATCCCCATGATGTCTCCCTCTATCAAGTTATCTCTTTCATTGCTCTCCCACTTCGTCCCTATTCCAGCTTGACCATCCCATTCACTTATGTTCTCATGCCACATCCCATACTCTCTATTGCCCCACCCACCTCCAGTTTACTCAGGGAGATGTCATCTATTTCCCCTTCCCAGGGCAATCCATGCATCTCTCTTAGGGTCCTCCTTGTTAGCTAGCTTCTCAGGAGCTGTGAGTTGTAGTCTGGTTATCCTTTGCTTTACATCTAGTATCTACTTATGAATGAGTACATATCATGTTTATCCTTCTGAGTCTGGGTTACCTCACTCAAGATGATATTTTCTAGTTCCATCCATTTGCCTGCAAATTTCATGATGCCATTGCTTTTTACTGGTAAGTAGTACTCCATTGTGTATATGTACCATATTTTCTTAATCCATTCTTTGGTTGAGGGGCATCTAGGCTGTTTTCAGGTTCTGGCTATTACAAATAATGCTGTTATAAACATAGTTGAGCAAGTGTACTTGTGGTATGATTGAGCATTCCTTGGGTATATGCCCAAGAGTTGTATAGATGGGTCTTGAGGTAGATTGATTACCAATTTTCTGAGAAACTACCATACTGATTTCCAAAGTGGCTGTACAAGTTTGCACTCCCACCAACAGTGGAGGAGTGTTCCCCTTGCTCCATATCCTCTCCAACATAAGCTGTTATCAGTGTTTTTGATCATAGCCATTCTGACAGGTGTAAGATGGTATCTCAGAGTAATTTTGATTTGCATTTTCCCGATGACTAAGGATGGTGAACAATTACTTAAATGTCTTTCAGCTATTTGAGATTCTTCTGCTGAGAATTCTCTGTTTACAGTTGTAGCCCATTTTTTAATTGGATTGTTTGGTATTTTTATGTCTAGTTTCTTGAGTTCTTCATATATTTGGAGATCAGCCCTCTGTCAGATATGGGGTTGGTGAAGATATTTTCCCATTCTGTAGGCTGTTGTTTTGTATTATTTTTCATGTCCTTTGCCTTGCAGAAGCTTCTCAGTTTCAGGAGGTCCATTTATTAATTGTTGCTCTCAGTGTTTATGCTACTAGTGTTGTATTTAGGAAGTGGTCTCCTGTGCCAATGATTTCAAAGCTACTTCCTATTTTGTCTTCTATCAGGTTCAGTGTAACTGGATTTGTGTTCTGGTCTTTGATCTACTTGGACTTTAGTTTTGTGCATGGTGATAGATATAAACCTATTTGCAATCTTCTACATGTTGACATTCAGTTATGCCAGCATCATTTTTTGAAGATGCTTTCTTTTTTCTATTGTATAGTTTTGGCTTCTTTGCCAAAAATCAGGTGTTCATAGGTGTATGGATTAATGTCAGGGTCTTCAATTTGATTCCATTGGCCAGGACCTAATTTTAAAAAAATAGAAAACTTTTCCCAGGGTTTCTAATTCTCAATTTGACAAGGCTTCTAGCCAAAACTCAGGTACTGATAGTGACTGAATTTGACCTTGATAGTGAGAACATCCTGGGAAAAGACCTTCAAGGTGCTGTCAACAAAGGTAAGCTATGAGGCCAGAAGAGGGATAATTTACTGATATGAAACACCTCCCGTGACACAAAAGTTAATATCCTGAGATGAGTCAAGGCACTACTCCTGCTGCACTCCTGGGATGCCTCTAGTAGATTGAAAAAAGTAATAGCTGCATTAAGTACAATAGAGATGTCAGAATTTTAGTTGCAGAGTAAAGAGGGAAAGATTAAAATCTCCAAGAAATGAAGATGCAAGAATGATTTCACCTATCTGGTCAGGAGCCCGGGATATGACACCATTACTTTGGAGGGCCAAGGGAGCTATTTGTTCTTCCAAGGTGTGGGTGATGGAGTGAGCAGCATTATGAGAAATCCATAGTAGACCCTTGGTGGATCTGGACTGACAGCAGGCAATATTGTTATAGAACTGGGCTCCCTGGTAGCCATGTGGAGAATTAAGAAAAAGCAGTACATGCCAGGTGGCAGCACCTAACCATCTAAAGGATAGAGGGTGCTGGAACCATTCTTAACCCCAGCTCCGTGGATCTGAGACCTCCGGCCTCATAGACACCTGTTTTCAAGTGTACATATGTACAATCAGACACATGCACAGGCATATGTAACTCAATACACCATAGCGTGTGTCTCTGTCTAAATGAAAAGGTCCTAAGAATGTCATTTAGTGCAGTATGGCTAGAAAGGAAGGAGAAACAGATCCCGGGGAACGCCAGCTCTCTTTCCTTCAGTGGGAAATTTCCATTTAAGTGCTGTGTTCTTTAGCACCCCCTGGGAGATTCAAATAGATCCTTATGGGAAGGGACTCCAAGAAAGCAGATCTCTGCTCTTCTGAGAGGAACACATTGTGAGCTCTTTGCCAGTGGCTATGCTAAATGACAAGCCTGCCACCTCTTTTTGAGACAAACATCTCAGCAGTTGGTATTCCTCATTAGCTCAGTCTGGAAAAGAGAACACTTATCTTTCAGCTCCTTAGGCACCAAAGCTTCTGCGGTACATCACGTTTTTGTGTGTGTGTCACTGATCATAATGGTTGTTAATGGGATGATGGGTAGATTTCATGACTGGCAATGTTGAAAAATGTGTCTGCAGTACTCCACAGCCACTTGCAATGCCGTTTATTATGAAATACTTTGCTACTGTTGGGGGAAAGCCCAATTTAACTAGACCATCCTCGGCTTTCCTCTACTTTGACTTACTTGCCCCTGTTACAATCACCCCTGCCTCCTGATGTTTGTGCCCTTTGCAAGCCCTCCTTCTCGAGTGTTGGCTCAGTGTTTGGACTTACTTGTGAAGAGTCTGGCAAGAATAACAGGATGTAACCCCAAGTGTACATTCTAAAAAGTGTTGTGACTGTCATTTTGGCTATCACATTCTAACATTAAGAAGAATCAGCTGCTTCATGGGGAGTTGAATTATGATGAAGCCTAGGTGGTCAATGGTGAGAACTCTAGGCAATGAAGTAAGGAGTTGAGGTCGTGAATAAGTTGGGTGTCTTAGGGTTTTCATTGCTGGGAAGAGACACCACGACCATAGCAACTCTTATAAAGGAAACATTTAATTGGGGTGGCTCGCTTACAGTTTCAGAGGTTCAGTCCATTATCACCATGGCGGGGAGCATGGCCACATGCAGGCAAACATAGTGCTGGAGGAATGACTGAGAGCCCTACATCTTGCAGGCAACCGGAGGTTGACTGTGTTACTGAGTGGTATCCTGAGCATAGGAAACCTCAAAGCCCATCTCTCACAGTGACACACTTCCCCAACAAGGCCACATTCACTCCAACAAAGCCACATCTCCTAAGACTGCCACTCCTTATGAGATTATGGGGGCCAATTACATTCAAACTACCACATCCCACTGCCTGGTCCTCATAAGCTTGTAATCATATCATAATGCAAAATGTATTTAGTTCAAATTCAAAAGTCCCCATAGTCTATCACAGTCTCAACAATGTTTAAAAGTCCAAAGTTCAAAGTCTCTTCTGAGATTCATGCAACCTCTTAACCGTAATCACCTGTAAAAATAAAAATAAAAAATAAAAACAGATCATATACTTCCAACATATAATGGCATACGATACACATTCTCATTCCAAAATACAGGGAAGGAAGCATAGCAAGGCAATACTAGATCAAAGCAAGACTGAAAACCAACTGGGCAAACTCCAAACTGCATCTCCATGTCCAATGTCAAAATGCTTTCCACATCTCCAACTCCATTCAGCTTTGTTGACTGCAACACACTTCTTTCTCTTGGGCTGGTTCCATTCCCTCTTAGCAGCTCTCATCAGCAGGTATCCCATGACTGTGGGTGGCATTTCTAACCCATATCTTGGCTTCTCTAAGACAATCCAGGTTTCCAGTTCACAGTGTCATGCAATGCCCTCCATTCAGGGACACCCCTGACACATGCCTGGCTTCAGTGGCCTTACTCTGTAACTCCTTTCTTCTATCCTTAACTCTAAAATCAGATCCACACAACCAAAGCTGCCAAGTTCTGTTGTTTGCTGGAGCTGAACATGACCCTCTCATTCAATTACATCTTCACTAGTTTTTTGTCTTTCACTGCCTAAACTTCGCTGTCCTGAAACTTGCTCTGTAAACCAGGCTGGTCTCAAACTCAGAGATCTTCCAGCCTCTGCCTCCTGAGTGCTAGAATTAAACGTATGCACCACACCACACCCTGCTCTAAACTTTTCTTTAATTCCTTTTCATGAGCTGGAAAAATAGCTGAGTGTCCTGAGGTCACCACTCCCTTTATTCTATTTCTTAATCTGTTTGTCTCCTTGAACACAGGAAAGATTGCCTTCCATTCCACTTTCTGGTGCATTTTTTTTTCTCTTCAAAATTTACTTTTTGTGGTTTACTCTTCTCAGCTTGCTCCTGTTCATTATAAATCTTCATTAGAGTTACCACTACTAACCATACGACAGAGTCTATACTGGGCTCTTTTGAGATTTCTTCTGCCAATGGAATAATCCAAAACTCTTCACTTTAGCCTCAGGCAGACTCTTTGGACAAGGGCAAAAAGCCGCCACTTACTTCACCAAAATATCACAAGAACCATCTCTAGGCAACATACTAGAATTCTTCTCCTCTGAAACCTCTTGAGTGATCCCCTGACCATTCAAATAACTCTTAGTACCTCTGTCTTCCATGTTCTTACTACTAGTATGGCCCATTAAGCAGTGCTTAAAGTATTCCACTGTTTTCCTAACCCCAAGTACCAAAGTCCATATTACTCCAAACCAGTGCATGGTCAAGCCTATCACAGTTATACCCCAGTCACTGGTACCAACTTCTGTCTCAGTTAGGGTTTTTATTGTTGTGAAGAGACACCATGACCACGGAAACTCTTACTGTGAGAGCCAAATTTACATTTCAAGTTTTAGTTACTATGCCTAAGAGATTCATGAAACAAAAATGTCTCTGATCTGCAAGTCTCTTGCCCAAGGACAGACAGTTCCTGAAATGCTGGAGGCTATTGTCTATGGCAGATAGCAAGTCACATGTTTTTTATTCCCCTAAACAAGTTTGTTTGACCAGTCTTCACCAAATGTACTTGATTACATTGTGGGCAGGAGGTTCACAGGCAGGAAATACATCACAATGGACACTTGCTCTGGATTGGATGTATGCAGGAGGTACATCAGGATGTATGCTTGCCCTGATTGGACCTGATGAGAAATAATTAAGCAGCTGCAAAACTTTATTTTGGGTCATCTTCTAGAAACCCAGAGATAGACCTGGCTAGAGCCCATTCATGTGGTCAGTATTTAATTAAAGCTTTAATTAAATTAATTGGGGTGGCTCGCTTACAGTTTCAGAGGTTCAGTCAATTATCATCATGGCGGGGAGCATGGCTGAATGCAGGCAGACATAGTGCTGGAGGAATGGCTGAGAGTCCTACATCTTGCAGGCAACAGGAAGTCAACTGTGTTCCTGGGCAGTATCCTGAGCATAGGAATGAGTCCATTGCCACAGTGGCAGTCTTCCTCCCACGAGACTGTACCCACTCCAACAAAGCCACACTTCCTGATACTGCCACTCCCTATGAGATTATGGAGACCAATTACACTCAAACTACCACATTGAGTCCTGTCAGGAATGAGATAAAAAGCAGATTTTGTTCCAGTGAAGACTTTAGAGGAGTCCAATCCAGAGCTTCCCAGCAAAGAGCTTGAGTGACCCTAAAAGAGAGGTACCATTGCTGTGCTTCTGATAGTAACTGGTTTTGTTCTGTTGTCTGCCTTTTTCCTAAAGTAATCTTAGAGTCATAGGAGACATAAAGCATAGGAAGTCTCAGGGTTGGTAGAGAGCCTCTTGTACATTTTCCCTAGTTTCTTTCTGACGATTATGTCTTATAAAACTACAATGCAATGTCAAAACCAAGAACAAAACCAGCTACCCTATGTGTATAGAGTTCTCTGTCATTTTAACTATCAGGTAAATTTCTCTTACATAAAAATTGTGGTCTTACTCAAGATACACAATTGTTCTACCACAAGCTCTTCACCATACTCCCCATTTGTGGTCCTCGCCATCCTTAACACCAGTTATCCTCCCTGGAAATTACTAGACATTTCTTCAGCTCTACTTTTATTAATTCAAGAACATTACTTGAACTGAATTATAACATGCATTATCTTTTAAAGTTACACAGAGCCTTTTGTATCCATCTGTCTTTTATTTGAAGGCACACACACAAAAAGAATTCCAGTGATGTGTTATGCAGCAACAGTTGACATATCATCACTCTTATGGGGAAAAGTACTTTCTGATTTGAGTATGAGATGGAAACAGCTTAACTACTCACATGGACTGAGCACCTTGGTTACATGTTCAAGAGATCATTAAACCACAGAAAAGAAATTGCCAGTAATGTCAAAATCATGGTCTTAGAACCCCTATACTCACAAAACAGATGAATTAAAGGGGGTCACAGTTGCATAAACATAAACCAGCATTTCCCAAAATTTCTATCAAGCAAGAGTTCAATGAGAGGTAGCTCTTTGAAGATGACAGGTCAAAGTGAATCAGTTCACTGGGCTATGTCTGGTGGATATTTGGCTCACAAATATACTTAAGAATTGCTTAGATCCTCAAGCTTCTCATCTAAACATTTGGATTCTATAGTTTGGAGTACACAGACAGGATTATTTCCCTTTGGACAAACTTTAGGGCGTGATTCTGGGGCATTTAACTCAGCATCATATCTGAAGAAATTCTGTTCTATAGCATTTCTCCTTTTCCTGGATGTGCCAGGCTTAAAATGCTTTCCTATTTCTTTCTAACCTTGATAGCACAACTCACTAAGTTAACACTAGTCATTGAATAGTATCTAGAAAATGGGCTTGAAAGTGACACCGGTATGAGATGTACTATTAACCCTCCTCCTGTCTGTCTCACGAACGTTGAGCTGCTTCTGCATGCTGAACCTGTCATGCTCATCTCATGGTTTGTGTACAGCTTTTCAAACATCTTTTGATTGATGCCGGAACATAGTAGGAGTGCCATGCACCCTAGCTAGTTTTTGTATCACCCTTCTCCTTCCTCAGACATTATTTGGAAGCCAGGATCTACATATAGCTCTCTAACCAACTTATCCCTTCCTTTCCTGCCATTGGTAGTCTCCTGCTCTGCTGCTGTGTCTGGGACACTGATAACCACAATGCAATCTGTTATTGCTTTCACTACTGCTGTTCAGGTGGAAGTTCTATGGCATGACATCCCTGCCCCCACACAAATAATTTTTGTGGGCCAACTGCCAATAAAAATAACCACAGGAAGGACCTAAAGGCTGATTGTGTTTTTTAGTACATTTTTTTCCCTTTGTAAAAGACACCATTATTAAAACATTCTTAACAATTTCTGGAACCAGTTACCTCTTTACAAGAGTCTCTGGTTGGTAATGAAAGAATGAACATTAAATGCTTTTACATAAGTGGCTGGGGGGGAAATAGGAATGGTTATGTTAAGAATAGTTATTTAATTATGAGCATTTTACGGTGCTGTTAAGGTATCAGAACCCCATGGCTTGCCTTTGCTAACACTACATTTCTAAATCTAGCTTATACTGGTTGCCTTCCATTTTCAACACTTTGTTTCCTGGGCAATTTGAAAACAGCAGGCCAGTTCAGGGATAAACATCGAAACACAAATACTTCAGCTCTACTGACTTTGCAAAGCAGCCACACAAAGCACTTGTGGTTTTACGAATATTTTTTTAAAAATGTACATTTCTTGGGGACTGCTGTGCCATAATATCTCACCTTCAATAGGTTGTTGATTCGTGGTGACACATTTAATGTCAGTACTTTATTACTTAGCATAAAATTTGGCAACAGGCCTGGTCCAGATTCGGAGGGAGAGAATGCTAAGAAATCTGTTTTATTAGTCTCTTTAGTGGAGAACCTGAATTTGTAAAAATATATTGACTGGACATGTCTAGGATTCCTTTTTATAATGCGCCATTGTAAATGAGGTTCTTATCATGATCATTAGGTTTGTTAATAGAATGATCACCAAGGGTACTAATAAGCATATCTCAAGTAATATTTGCCATTTACCAAGGTATGTTTCTCCCATGTACTGCTTCAACTGAAACAATAGCTCAGAGAGTGGCTGTTACTTCCACCCTACAGATGTGGAAGCTGAGGCTTAGGTGAGTGAAGCAATTTCTATGAGCCCTAATTGGGAAAAGTAGGAGTTGAATTCAGATGCCTGGGCATTTATAAATCTCAGCTTATCTTGTTTTGTATGCATGCTTTTTATCACCCTGACAAATGCCTGAAGAAAATAACTCTAGACAGGCAAGATTTATATTGGTTCATGGTCTTAGTCCTTGGTCTTCTAGCTCCTTTACTTCCAGGTCCATGCTTGGTGATGCAGAGTGTCATGGGAACGTGTAACGAAGCAAAGTGATAGAAGGGCAGAGAGAAGGAAGAGATTGGGAACATGGTATAGCTTTTTAGGACAATTATTCAGTGGCCTACTTACCTATCCAGGCCCCACTCACTTTCCACAACCTCCCTAACATGCCATCATAGCATACCATCAATCCATTAAGAAATTAACTGTTTAATTAGGTCAGAGTTCTCTAGTTCTAATCACTCCCCAAAAGCCCATCAGCTGATAATCAAGCCTTTAATGGAAGAGCCTTTGTGGAGGTATTTCCTATCCAAAGCATAAAATCTAATAATTTCTCCCAGATGCCGAAATTATGACATCTATCAGGTAAACAGTAGATCCATGTGGTAGAGATGAATCCAATGTCCAAGCTATTTAGGAGTGGCCTAATGGTTTGAAACATTCATATGTTTATTTCCCACATTCAATCCTATTCTGCCACACAGAACCCTCCACTTTCTTACCTTGTATAACAGTTATATAAAATATTTTCTGTATTTGCAATTATGCTAATCATTAGGGATTTATCAGGACACGTTCTTGGGCTTTAGGATATTGCTGTCAAATGAAGTGGGAAAGATAGTAAGCTCAAAATTGCAAAGGGAACTTCATAAAAAGAGCCTAGGTTTTTTTTTTCTTTAGGATATACAATGAGAACATGTGACCTAGATGGAGATGGAGTAAGGAGGACAGAGATGCCAACATGGCTCTTCCTGTCTAGATAATAGCTGGTAGCTTATGCATTCTCCGATTAGTCTATATCTTTTAGTGACAGAGAACACATTTCTCTTGTATTTCATTCATCTCTATGCTTAAGGTAGGAATTCGATGAGAGTCACAGTTGCTTTTTTGTACCCACAGCAAAGATGAGTCAACTCCTTTCTCAGCCACAGGAAAAGGGATAGACTATATGAAGTTTAGAGTTGATTATTCTGAGCTTGTTAAACAACATATAAGATGCAAAGAACTGTTTGCTGATACCTCTTCAGTCATGGTGCTATTTTCCTTGGTAATCCTGTGTTATAATGCATATAGTTATGCATGCCTTTAAAAGTATCAACCATGTCCATCCATCATTCCCCAATGTTAGCAAGACTCCATGTATTTAATATTAGCTATGATTTATTATATTATGTTAACAATATAACTTTTATAGAACACTTATTTTTGTCCTGTAGTGTTTTCTAGAGCCTTCATATTTTCTCAAGGAGAGGTGCTGTGGGATGTTCTGTATGTCCTGTAGGAGCCCGTTCTCGGGTTTCTTGTGGCTTTACCTAGCAGGTCTGCATAGAGGATGATTAGGACCACAAGCCTGAGTGCAGGTGTCTGAGATGGTCTGCACTTGGCTGTGCTGGGGGATGGTCTGTATGGAAAATGTGTTGCTCTGATTGGTCAATAAAGAAAACCTAATTGGCTGTGGCTAGGCAGGAAGTATAGGCGGGACTAACAGAGCAGAGAAATAAAAGAACAGGAAGGCAGGAGTCACGCAAGGCCTGCAGCAGCCACCAGGACAAGGAAGATGTAAAGTACCGGTAAGTCACGAGCTTCGTGGGAGGGTATAGATTTATGGAAATGGATTAATTTAAGCTATAAGAACAGTTAGCAAGAAGCCTGCCACGGCCATACAGTTTGTAAGCAAAATAAGTCTCTGTGTTTACTTAGTTGGGTCTGAGTGGCTGTGGGACTGGCGGGTGACAGAGATTTGTCCTGACTGTGGGCAAGGCAGGAAAACTCTAGCTACAGAGAGGAGTTAGTGTTTTACAGATGGGGAAACAGATGTAAAAGCTCAGGGGCACTGATTTTAGGACCAATTAAAGGGTGACCATACAATCTGAGCTAGTCGGTCTGCATTTGGAGCCTGCAATCTCGGGCACTGTACAAAGAGATGACTCTCCATATTTTAGCTCACATGGTATCCGCTTGGCCCAGTTTTCTTTCTTATGCTGCCAAATTTACTGTTTCATTTGAGAAATAATTGTTCTGTGGATGGTCCATGAATCAGTGCCTCCAAACAAGAAAACTTATAGTGATAGTCATTCACTAGGAGAAGATGGCACTTTTCCTGAACCTATAGATAAAGGGATGGGATTGTTTTATTTATCATTATCCCATCTGATGGACCTGACCCATTATGAGAAGGTTTGAACTGTTGTTTGTTTAATTAATAGACTTCACAGACAACGGAAAGGTTTCAATCAAAAAATTCAGAACTATTCCCAGATTAAATCTGCAGATCTTCAGCAATTTTGTTTAGTTTTGTTTTTGTTTTAAGAGACATGGTTTTACTGTGTAACAGCCTTACACAGTGTTCTGTTCTGGAACTAGCTCTGCAGACCAGGCTGGCCTTGAACTCACAAAAATTTGCTTGCCTCTGCTTCCTGAGTGCTACGATTAAAGGCATTTCAGCAAATCTTGATAAGCACAAACTACAATGACATTTCCATTTCTGTTCTGTAGGATCTTTTCCTTTTTCTTCTCACATTTGAAGAGCTCTTTCAAACAGACCAGAATATTTGGACCCAGCTTAAATATTCTCTGCACTGGTGCATGTGTCTTTAATGAATCCAAGCCATGGACCCTGGAAGATCAAACAGACTTCCACTGCCTCTCCTACCTCCTTCCTGTCCCCCTTCCTAGTTAGTGCTAGATTCTCCAGGAGAGGAAATACCAGGACAAAGAAATATTTGATTGACACATCCATTCATCTCCTAGAAGGGCCATCAACATCACTCCTTTTAATCCCATAGAAACATTCACAGTTCCTCCGCGTTTTCCCTTTTTGATACATGTAATCCACTCCATTTGCTGTCTTAGGGTAATCCTCTCTGTGTACAAATAGTTCCTGACCAGACTTTCTCCTCGTGGACTTCCCTTAGTTTTCTTCTTTTCTACTGCTTGGCCACCAGTCTCTTCAAATCCTCCTGCTTCTCCAGCTATGGATGCTGCCAAATAAATGCTTTGTAAGGCTTAAGGTGTACAGTCTAAACATTCTTCTCCTAAAGCCAGATGATTTATTTCTCTCCTAAGGTCATCTTCTTCATAGGTTAAATAATATGTGAATCGGTAGTTGGATCATGGCGTAGGACCTTACCGCTTCCTTTATTTCTGATTCTTGTAAAATTTTGATGTTATTTAGAGTATAATGGGTAGAGAGTGGACCCAGTGAGATGGCTTCCAAGGATAGAAAATTGTCCTTTGATCTGCACATGCATGCTGTGGCCTTTACATGCCTACACTCACAAACACGTACGATAATAGTGAGAAATCGTGATTAAGTGGTCAGGTGTTCGCTTGTGTGACTTGGTCTAACTTGCATTCACAAAGAGGAGAACAAATGGTCATTCTTGATTCATAGGCAGGCAGTACCTTGGAAAGCAAATCACCTTGTGATCCTGGATCCCATTAGTGACAGAGCACACAAGGGGCAAGGATAATCTGAAACTCGATTTTTGCCATGACCACACTTGACCCTGTTGGCATGCTTTATCCAAGTAACTGTGTCTTAGCCAAATGGCTATCTACCAAAACAGGCAGAGGGAAACTTATGTGTCTGTGGATTTGGGTGTTTCTCCCTGATATTAATCTCCCGTCAGTGGATTTGTCCCTGAGCCCAGAGCTGGCACCATGCATAGTAGGAAAAACTAAAAGAATTGCTTTCGGTTATTTGATATTTCTAAAACTTCATATTATCTCCCTGCACAGTTATACAACCCTGCAAATTTGGAAGCCACCCTCTGTATACCCCCCCAGAGACTGGCATGCTTCTCTGCTCCATCCATGTCTGGTTCTCCAAAAGACCCCTTCTGAAGTTCAGACAAGGGCTGTACATCACAAAGAGGCACTCATATCTCTGTTTCTTGCTGCAACCACAGGTGTCTATTGTAGTAGTTGGATCCCCCCTTTTTAAAATCATCCCACTAATGTGCACTAGGAAACAGCATTTGCCCTTGTAGTTGACAAATAAGTGGTTAGTGTATCTCTTTAATTAATATTCATGGCATGTCTTGAGTTTTATACTACTGAAGTTTTTAATTAAATATTGAAAACTTTTGTGGCCTGACATGACAGCCTGCTGCCAGATTACTTTCACTATCATGTTACATTATTTTTGCAAGCACTTTCCCTGGTATGCAGAATCTTTAAGACATGTCACCTACCAAAAACACTCAGGTTTTTCTAAAAACTAAAGTGTGTGTGTGTGTGTGTGTGTGTGTGTGTGTGTGTGTGTGTGTGTGTGTGATGATTGTAAGTTTGGTTAGCATTTCTCCTTCTACAAGACTCCAGGAAAAAAAGTCCTTCTTTTGCATACTTCTTAATATTGAACAGTTGAACTTCTTAATTTCTACTTTATATGAAAATATGTTGATGTATTAAATATGTTTCTTTGTAAGGAATCTGGAGTTTCAGATTGTATCTATACCATACCTCCTGCCCTAAGGCTCAGAGGACATTGCAGAAGAGGGGCCAGAAAAATTTTAAGAGCCAGCAGTTGGGAAAGACTGCTATGTAACAGTGTCTTCTGGATATGACAGGCTGTTATACTCATGAGCTCATAGAAACTCAAGGTTCTGTTGTGTCCAGAAGATCCTGTTTCACAGAAGGCATCCCCACTCACCCCTAGCAAAAGAGTTGAGATGTAGGCAGCTGATGGCTGCTGGGGGAGGGAGAGTCGGTTGCCTTTGAGGGTGTTGTCCTCTAGTAAGGTGCCTATGGTCTAGTGATGGCCATACATCCGTGTGCATGCAGACAGCACTAACTGGACTTGGGTTATTTTAAGAGAGAGAGAGAGAGAGAGAGAGAGAGAGAGAGAGAGAGAGAGAGAGAAGAGAGAGAGAGAGAGAGAGAGAGAGAGAGAGAGAGAGAGAGAGAGAGAGAGAGAACTTGAAGTAGAAAGAGAAGTGTAGTGTTGAGGGTAAGATGATTTGGAGATTGGGAGTGGGAGTAGACATGATCAAAACATATTGTATACATGAATAAATTTTTAAGTAATAAATTAAAGTGTTTTAATGTGGAGCATAATAATTCTTATTCCTCTTAAGGAGATAAGAAAACTGAGATCCAACTAGAAGTATAGTGTGTATAAATTCATAGGAGAATTGACTGATGAAGCTATGATTTCAATTACTTCAATTCAGAATATTTTCTCACATTCTGGCCCTAGGCATCTTTCTATTTAGCTTATTAGCACATTTTCCCCTGAGATTTGAGAGAATGATTGGTGATCTTACCAATTTCCTTCCAACCCTGTGATCTTGTGATATTAGCTAATTCATTTATTCCTTCTTCTACATTTCTGAGTATCTCTCAAGTTGCTACTTGTCAAACACACACCAAAAAAGGAAATGTAAGCCATAAGTCTCAGGACACATGTTTTCCCATCCTAAGACAGTCTCTGATACTCATCTGTGCAACCACATACTCCTTTCCTGAGCACTTGTTTATGGAGCATCTACTGTTGTAATAAGCCTTTGGGACTGGGCAAACCATTTCAAGCTACCTTCCCGAACTCATACATGCTTTGTGTGTCCACCTGGTTCCCTCTTCAGTTTCTCTTTTCTTTCTACATGCTATTTTATGGGGTACTTCATTAAGGTCATCAGTGCTGGCAACTGGAAAGTTTAGGGGCACATCTACAAGTTGAAGTTGATATTATGAGATGTTCCATCAAC
This sequence comes from Peromyscus maniculatus bairdii, assembly GCF_049852395.1. Classification (NCBI taxonomy): domain Eukaryota; kingdom Metazoa; phylum Chordata; class Mammalia; order Rodentia; family Cricetidae; genus Peromyscus; species Peromyscus maniculatus. The sequence continues at coordinate 10,845,711 of NC_134871.1, read as the reverse complement.
CACTTATTTCTCTGCTTTTCTTAGCCCTTTGTGGTACTGGATAATATTTTTATTTTATTTTTACTTGTCTCTACTTCATTTTTACTTAACCTTTTATGAGTATTGTTCACACCTCCCCCAACTTGTCTGTAAGCTCTTTGAGTCACTCCATGATGGCTCTACACAGAGACTTGGCTGTAAAGCATCCACTGAATAGATCCAAGTACATTTCTCTGTCTCCTGTTGCTGCTGTGTGTCTATAAACATGAGGTGGCAACTCTAAAGCCATGTAATAACAAGTTGCTGTAAATATGAATAACACATACACCCTAAGAAAATTAACCATCTTGGACAGCAGACACTGCCCATGAATGATACGACCAGTGACTACAACTCTTGATGAAGACAATAAATGCTCTCCTAAAAGCCATTCTCTCCTAAAAGTATGTTTTGGACTTTTTCCCCTTCTCAATAAAAAAATTAGAGCTAGGTAGGAGAAGAAAGGGCTGGAAGAACCAAAGTTGTCACATTGGTCTTCACCTAAACATTGTTGGCCTCATCTTGGATGTACTGAAGATAGAAGACACCCTACCTACACCTCTAAGGTATGAGAGTCTCTTTATAAATAATACAGTATTTTTAGTGTAAACAAAGTTTAAATGTGTATTTTACTTACTATAGGCAAATTTTTAATTCTTCACTTCCTATTTCCTGCTTTCATCATGCCAGTTTAGTGCCTCATTTCTTTAGGGATATACTTTCAGTTCTGACTACTTATAGCTGGATGTTAGTACTGGATAATGCTTCATTGTCAGCTGACTCTAGTCTACACTAATAGCATAAAAAGCAGTGGATTTTGTGAGTTCTCCAGGAAGCAAACTAAGGTAAAATTAAGAAAAATTGACACTGTTCCTCCTGCAGTATACAAAGGTCTGTGATCTACTTCTTTCTTCCAAGACTAACAAACCTTGTTGGAAGATCTCTCTTTGGAATGCTGTAGAACACTCGGTTATAAATGTTTGAAAAAAATTATCAGGAGGTGAGTGTCCTGGCTCAGCCCGGACCCCATCCCTGGGCACCAGCCACTCCAGGGAAGACCTGCCCAACTTGCCCCCAGGTTCTGGCCACCGGGCAGGTTCCCTTCTAGCCCCACTGGGAAGGATCCCCTTCTCCAAGATCCCCAGAAGACCCTGCAATCTCCATGCCCTGCCCCCATGCCCATCTGCCCGAGACCCCAGCCATTTCCTGATACTTAGAGACCAGCCCTGCTGTGGATATTGCTCTATATAAATAAAACACTGATGGCCAGTGACCAGGCAGGAAGTAGGTGGCCAGGCAGGAAGTAGGTGGGACAAGGAGAGAGGAGATTTCTGGGAAGCGGAAGGCTGAGGAGGGAGACACTGCAGCCACCGCCAGGACAAGCAGCATGTGAAGACGCCGGTAAGCCACCAGCCACGTGGCAAGGTATAGATTTATAGAAATGGGTTAATTTAAGATAAAAGAACAGTTAGCAAGAAGCCTGCCATGGCCATACAGTTTATAAGTGATATAAGTGTCTGAGTGATTATTTTATAAGTGGATTGTGGGACTGCGGGGCTTGGGGAACCTGGAGAGAAGCCCTCCAGCAACAAATGGTGCCCAACGGCTCGAGTTTCCACCTTAAACCTGACAATATTTAATAACCAATTCTAAACAGAGCCAAAAACAGGTTCCTGCTTTTTGTCTCATACCCTCATGCCCTCCAGCAACACAGCCCCCAGCTCCCATCCTGTCCCAGACTTCCCTTCAGGACCAGAGAGAGAGCTCCCATCCTGTCCTGGACTTCCCTTCTGGACAAGAGAGAGCACCCACCCTGCCCCGGACTTCCTGTCTGGACAAGAGCGCCCATCCTGCCCCGGACTTCCTGTCTGGACAAGAGCTTCCATTCTGCCCTGGAGTTCCCATTTGGACAAGAGAGCTCCCATCTGGACAAGAGAGAGAGATTTCCTGAATCTGTCAGCTCTGTCTGAACCAAGTGCGCTGATAAGACCAAGAACGAACCACAAGGAGATGGGCAGACGTCAAGGCAGAAGTACATACAACAAAATGAAGAGCAATACAGCATCACCAGAACCTAGCCCTCCTCCAACATCTAGACCTGAACATCAAAAATTGGAAGAAGCAGAAGAAAACAGACTTATGAATAACATCATGAAGAAGGTAGAGGCTTGTGTAGAGGAAAAGACAAAAAAAATGGGAAGAACGCTATAAACAACTAGAGGAAAGGGCAAACAAATTAGAAGAAAACAATAAAGTACTGAAAGAAAATCATGAAAAAGCAATGAAACAAATGAAGGAAACAGTCCAAGACCTGAAAAGGGAAGTAGAAAAAAATGAAGAAGACACAAACAGAGGGAATGCTGGAAATAGAAAATCTGAGTAAACAATCGGGAATTTCAGATGCAAGTATAACCAACAGAATGCAAGAGATGGAAGAGAGGATCTCTGGCATTGAAGATACAGTAGAAGAAATAGATTCATCAGTCAAAGAAAACACTAAAGCCAACAAAGTCAGGAACCAAAATGTCCAAGAAATTTGGGACACCATGAAAAGACCAAACCTATGAATAATAGGGATAGAGGAAGGAAAAGAATACCAACACAAAGGCACAGAAAATATATTCAACAAGAACATAGAAGAAAACTTTCCCAACTTAAAGAAGGAAATGCCTATGAAGATACAAGAAGCCTATAGAATACCAAACAGACTAGACCCCCCAAAAAAGCCCCCTCACCACATAATAATTAAACAACTAAACGTACAGAATAAAGAAAGAATATTAAGAGCAGCAAAGGAAAAAGGCCAAGTGACCTATAAAGGCAAACCCATCAGAATAACACCCGATTTCTCAATGGAGACTTTGAAAGCCAGAAGGACCTGAACAGCTGTAATGCAGACACTAAGAGACCATGGATGTCAGCCTAGACTAATATACCCAGCAAAACTTTCAATCATCATAGACGGAATGAACAAGACATTCCAAGACAAAGCCAGACTTAAACAATACTTATCCACAAAGCCAGCCCTACAGAAATCACTAGAAAGAAAATTCCAACCTAAGGAAGTCAGACACACCCTCGAAAACACAGGCAATAGATAAAGTCACAGCAGTAAACCCCAAAGAAGAGAAGTACACACACACTACCACCAAAAAATAACAGGGATGAACAATCACTGGTCATTAATATCCCTTAATATCAATGGACTTAATTCACCTCTAAAAAGACATAGGCTTACAGAATGGATATAAAAGCAGTACCCATCTTTCTGGTGCATACAAGAAACACATCTCAAATTCAACGACAGACATTACCTAAGAATAAAAGGCTGGGAAAAGACTTTCCAATCAAACGGTCTTAAGAAACATGCGGGTGGAGCCATCCTGATATCCAGCAAAATAGACTTCAAACTAAAATCAATCAAAAGAGATCAAGAAGGGCATTACATACTCATCACAGGAAAGATCCACCAAGATGAAGTTTCAATTCTGAACATTTATGCCCCAAACACAAGGACACCCACATATGTAAAAGAAACATTACTAAAGTTTAAACCACATATAAAACCCCACACATTAATAGTTGGAGACTTCAACACCCCACTTTCACCACTGGACAGATCTCCCAAATCGAAACTTAACAGAGAAATAAAGGACTTAACTGATGTCATGACTCAAATAGACCTAATAGATATCTACAGAATATTCCATCCTAACAAAAAAGAATATATCTTCTTCTCAGCACCCCATGGAACTTTCTCTAAAATCGACCACATACTTGGCCACAAAGCAAATCTCAACAGATACAAAACAATTGGAATAACCTCCTGTGTCCTATCAGACCACCATGGTTTAAAGTTAGATTTCAACAACAACAAAAACTACAAAAAACTTACAATCTCATGGAAACTGAATAATGCTCAACTGAATCACCAATGGGTTAAGGAAGAAATAAAGAAAGAAATCAAAGACTTCCTAGAGATCAACGAAAATGAAGACACCACATACCCAAACTTATGGGACACTATGAAAGCAGTGCTAAGAGGGAAATTCATAGCACTAAATGGCCACATAAAGAAGTTGAAGAAATCTCACACTAGTGACTTAACAGCACACTTGAAAGCTCTAGAACAAGAAGAAGCAAAGTCTCCCAGGAAGAATAGACGCCAGGAAATTATCAAAGTGAGAGGTGAAATCAATAAAATAGAAACAAAGAGAACAATACAAAAAAAATTAATGAAACAAAGAGTTGGGTCTTTGAGAAAATCAACAAGATAGACAAGCCCTTATCCAAACTAACCAAAAGACAGAGAGAGAGAATCCAAATCAACAAAATCAGAAATGAAAAGGGGGAAATAACAACAGACATTGAGGAAATCTAGAGAATCATCAGGTCATATTTCAAAAACCTCTACTCCACAAAACTGGAAAACCTAAAAGAAATGGATAATTTTCTGGATAGGTACCACATACCTAAGTTAAATCAAGACCAGATAAACTATTTAAATAGTCCAATAACCCCTAAGGAAATAGAAACCGTCATTAAAAGTCTCCCAACCAAAAAAAGCCCAGGACCAGATGGTTTCAGCATAGAATTCTACCAGATCTTCAAAGAAGAGTTAATACCAATACTCTCTAAATTGTTCCACACAATAGAAACAGAAGGAACATTACCAAACTCCTTCTATGAGGCTACAATTACCCTGATTCCTAAACCAAACAAGGATACAACAAAGAAAGAGAACTACAGACTGATCTCTATCATGAACATTGATGCAAAAATACTCAATAACATACTGGCAAACAGACTCCAAGAACACATCAAAACAATTATCCACCATGATCAAGTAGGCTTCATCCCAGGGATACAAGGGTGGTTCAACATACGAAAGTCCGTCAATATAATACACCATATAAACAAACTCAAAGAAAAAAACTACATAATCATCTCACTAGGTATAGAAAAGGCATTTGACAAAATCCAACACCCCTTCATGATAAAAGTCTTGGAGCCATCAGGAATACAGGGAACATACCTAAACATAATAAAGGCAATTTACAGCAAGCCAACAGCCAACATCAAATTAAATGGAGAGAAACTCAAAGCAATTCCACTAAAATCAGGAACGAGGCAAGGTTGTCTGCTCTCCCCATACTTATTCAATATAGTATTTGAAGTTCTAGCCAGAGCAATAAGACAGCATAAGGAGATTAAGGTGATACAAATTTGAAAGGAAGAAGTCAAGCTTTCCCTATTTGCAGATGACATGATAGTATATTTGAGTGACCCCAAAGATTCCACCAAGGAACTGATACAGCTTATAAACACCTTCAGCAACATAGCAGGATACAAGATCAACTCAAAAAAATCAGTAGCCCTCCTATGTACAGTGGACAAAGAAGCTAAGAAGGAAATCAGAGATACATCACCCTTTACAATAGCCTCTTTCTCGCTAATTAGACTCCCGGCGCTCCACCCGGGGCCTAGCCGTAGATGTCTGCATCCAGATTCCTCAGTCCTTGGATGGGGTTTCTGGCACAACTATTAGGGTGTTTGGCCATCCATCACCAGTGAGGCTACCTGTAAAATAGGACCCCAAGAAAGACACAGGGATCACACAATGATGGAGAAATGGCTGAGATCTACATGAACAGCCTGGACATGAGTGGGAGCAATGAACAGCGAGGGTCGAGGGAAAGAGAGCAGGAGATCCCACCTGGATCAAGAACAGAGAGGGAGATCAAGGAATAGAAGACCATGGTAAATGAAGACCACATGAGAATAGGAAGAAGAAAAGTGCTAGAGAGGTCCACAGAAATCCACAAAGATACCCCCACAAAAGACTGCTGGCAATGGTCGAGAGACAGCCGGGACTGACCTACTCTGGTGATGGGATGGACAAACACTCTAATAGTCATGCTAGAAACCCCATCCAACAACTGAGGGATCTGGATGCAGAGATCCACGGCTAGGCCCTGGGTGGAGCTCTGGGAGTCTAATTATCGAGAAAGAGGAGGGTTAATATGAGCGAGAATTGTTGAAACCAAGGTTGGATAAAGCACAGGGACAAATAGCCAAACGAATGGAAACACATGAACTATGAACCAAAGGCTGAGGGGCCCCCAACTGGATCAGGCCCTCTGAATAGGTGAGACAGTTGATTGGCTTGATCTGTTTGGGAGGCATCCAGGCAGTGGGACCGGGTCCTGTGCTAGTGCATGAGCTGGCTCTCTGAAACCTGGGGCTAAGCAGGGACACTTGGCTCAGTCTGGGAGGAGGGGACTGGACCTGCCTGGACTAAGTCTACCAGGTTGATCTCAGTCCTCAGGGGAGGCTTTGCCCTGGAGGAGGTGGGAATCAGGGGTGGGCTGGGGGGAAAGGGAGGAGAGCAGGAGTGGGGAGAACAAGGGAATCCATGGCTGATATGTAGAAATGAATGGTATTGTAAAATAAAATAAAAGGAAAAAAATTATCATAGTTCATTTGTGTCAACTTGATACACTAAACGTCTCTGGGAAGAGGGAATCTCAACTGAGGGGATCACCTCCATCGAAGCAGCCTGTGTGCATGTCTTTGGGAATTTCCTTAATTGCTGATAGATGGAAGACCCATTCCACTGTGAGTGATGGCATCACTGGGCAGGTAGACCAGGGCTGTATAAGAAATGTAGCTGAGCAAGCTATGGGGAGCAAGCCATTAAGCTGGATTCCTCCCTGGTCTCTGCTTCAGCTCCTGCCTCCAGGCTACTACCTCCAGTTCCTTCTTGGGTTTTGCTCAATAATATAATATAAAGTAAAAGCTGGAAAACAATATTTTCTTTTCTCCCTTAGTTTTAGTCAACATTTTATCACAGAAAACAAAGAAGCAAACTAGAACAGATGTAGAAATAAGAATTAATATTTTTTCACCCTTAACACCTATACCAGATATAATGCTGCCTTATACAGATTAATGAACTCTTCACTGCAATCCCGAGAAAAGCAATGTTACCTTTCACTAGCAAGAAGAGAAAGGCCCGGGTCTGTAGTCTGACCTCTAAGCCCGTCTAGTCAGTTACCCAGTCATGATGAGTGCCCCTGAAAGGTAGCTATGAGCATTCCAAGTTTCCCAAGAACTATGAGGCAAACAACGATGATTGGATTTGAAGATTCACAGTACCTGGTCAGCAATATATGGCATCATCTTTTCCTGCCTATTCTTCTTTTCGTATGTTCTTAAAGTCTCTCATAACTTCATTTTGGTGCATTATTGTCGTTGACTGAAACTCCTTCATTTCCCAGGTTAGCTTCCAGTTCACCTCCAGTAGACGAATATAGATGTGTCCGGTTGAGTTCCCATTACCCACCATGTACATGTGCATTGGTAAATGAAGGCATCACATACTGTAAGCATCTGTTTACCTACCCATCCAGCAGAATGCCTGGAAAGTGAGATGAGCCTTTTCTTCTCCATTTAACAAGCCCCTTGCATGCTATTTGGCACAGGAGGCATGATTTGCAGCCCATCATCTTTGAGTAGAACTGGAATAAAACTGATTTTATATTAATGAAAACTGCATTGAGAATCAGAGTTCTGGAAAGCATTAGGCATTTCCATTTTCTTTTGTGGTTTTCCAACTCAGGGAACTACCTGGGAGGCATATTAAATGGTTTAAAAATTGAGTAATGAAATGAATCACTCATTTCTTGTAATCAGTACTATGCCATATTTAAGCGGATTTAGGAGTGTGTGTTTTCCTATATCCTTACTTTCTGTCCTTCTCCTACGCCTTCAATGAATTTTTGTCCCTCTCAGTCATTAGAATATTGGGTGTAGAATTTGTAAAATGAATACAAAGTGTCAGCTGCTGGAATTTAAGACAAGAGGAAGATTAAGGTAATGAACTCAACTGACTCCCATAATTAAGAACAAGCTGCAGAGATGAGGCCAGAGGAAAAAAGACAGCCTAGACTGAGCCAGAGAATACAGAGGGTGGGTGAATAAAGACTCTGCAACAGCTGCCAGGTAAGGGAATCAGGGTGATTAGTGGGAGTTATGACAAATAAGGAAAGACATGGCTGTCCTCTCACTTCCTGTTTGGGTATATGTGTTTACGTGCAGGTGAGCATAAACTTGTGTGCATATGGATGTGGAGGTCAGAGGTCTACGTCAAGTGTCTTCTTCAATAGCTCCCCACTATATATATATATATATATATATATATATATATATATATATATATATATTGAGATAGAAGAGTCTTACTGAATCTTGAGCTTGTATATTTGGCTTGACTGACTGACCACAAGTTCCAGGGATCCTCTTGACTCCGCTAGCTAGCAAGGGGATTCTATGCTTATGTCCATACTCAGGCCTGGCATTTTTACATGTATGCTGGGGATTGAACTCAGATCCTCATGATTGTATGGCGAGCACTTTGCCGAGTGAGCATCTCTCTGGTCCCCATTCTTCCATGTGATGTTAGTGAACTACTTTTCATTAATATTTTTATTGTTTGACAATCCCCTACATTTGTATAATGAATTGTGGTCATTTTCACAGTCACCCTCTTCTCTCAGCTCCCTCTCTCTGATGTTAGAAAGCTACTTCTCAACAAGCCCCTGTCCTACATTGATGGCTTCTTTCTGTATACGACTCACTGTGGTTAATTAGAGTTTCTTTCCTGAGAGTGGGTAGGGAGGGAGTTACCTCCTGGAGCAAGGGCAACTCATTAGTGGCTGGACCACTGAAGAAAGTGAAACATTATGTTGATTACCAAGAGTCCCTCAGGGAGGGATGGAGCCTCACGAGCCCCTCCTCCATCCAGATGAAACACTGATTGGTTCAATCTTGAGTAGGTCTGGGGCAGATAACCTCTGCGGCAGTGAGTCCATGAGTTCAAAGGCTGTCATGTCCAAAAGACATCTCTCCAGCCTCTACTTCTTACATAGTTTCTTTCTCTTCGTCTGTGACAGTCTTTGAGTTTTGCAGGGACAAGTTGTCCCACTTATTGTCAAGCACTTCATCCTCACTTATGGTCAGCACTTTGGCTGGTTATGGAGTCTGCATTAACCACCTTTCACAACAATAAGAACCTTCTGTTATCAAGGCTGGATGCAGCAATAATCTTTGAGTATAATTATAAATACTTTAAAGGAAGCTTTGCTACATGACAATTTGGCAAAATAGAGGTAGTGTGTGTCCCCCTGCCCCACTCCCAGAGTCTATGATCTTCCCAGCTATAAGCTCTTAGCCAAGGTTACAAAACTAGGCAAGAGTTCCCTCCTGGAAGGCAAGATTCAAAACCAATAAAAGATAGTTTCATTCCACTCAGAGTAATTATGTAGTCAACTCTAGTGCTATGCATACACACACACACACACACACACACACACACACACACACACACATACACCGTCCACACACATACATAATTTCAATATATTATGCCACTATAGTCAACTCTAGTGTTTTCAATATACATATATTGTTTATATATATAAAATATAATATACATATTATATTTTAGTATAACTGCTTTAAGGAGCAAAACCAACCAGGTCTACCACATACTTAAGGCAACAAAGATTATTTTATAACAGAACTTTGGATTACAACTTCATAAACACATTACAAATGTTCAAAAAACTACAACAATTTTCAACCTTTGATTTCATTTCAAGACAATGACAATGTTCAGTGAGATAAATTAACATTTTATCAACTCATTCTAGAAATATTTTGGTTCTCCTATAGAAAACATTACATGAAGCAGACTCTGCTCTCTCCTTATCCTGCCTTTGGATAAAAACAAAGACACCCTTGATTCAGAGACATTTGTGTTATGCAAGGTCAAGCAGTATCCCCCATTTTTTTTCTGGTCCCTTAGTCTTTGGAGACCAATGTGAATTACAGGAATTCCTTAGAAAATCAAAGTGTACCACTGGTGAGATGGTGGGCAAAGGTGCTTGCTGCCAAACCTGATGAGTTGAGTTTGTTTCCTGGGATGCACATAGTAGAAGGAGAGAGTCAATCCTCTCAGTTGTCCTCTGACCGCTTCATGTGAACTCTGGCATGTGCACACAGGCATAGAGGTGCGTACACACACACACACACACACACACTGCTAGAGAGAGACGGAGACTGAGAGAGAAGAGATATACACACATGATAAATAAATTTAATAAAAAACACAATAAATGTGTGTGCACGCACACACACACACACACACACACACACACACACACACAAATTGTTATACTTTGATTAGACTCAGAACTCTCCTGAAACCCTTCTATGGAACTCATAAGACAACTCCAGACCTGAATGATCCATCCTCCCTCTCCTGAAGTAGTTTCACTGACTCCCAAGTTCCAACATGTTAGACTGTTCCCTCTTTCTGGTTCAAATGAACTGGTATCATTCTGGGAAACCTGGAGTTTTATTTAACCCAAATTAATTTGTGCACTTAGAAATTCCAGGTTTGATCCTTTCACGTATAACTGGTGATCGTAGAATCATTCAATGAATTAACAAAAGCAACTACTGCTTTGACTGCCCCATCATGGGCATTGCTTTCTACTGATTCCTGATTATGAGGGGCAGGTTTGTTTAAAACAGCTAAGGTTCTAGGTAAAAAGGATATCCAATAAATGAAGTGGGCTAGAAGAAATCAGGGATAACAGCGCTCTTCACATTTCCCAAAGGAAATCCTTTGAGGGCACTGGATTGTCTATAATCGATGAGCAGGTTTCAAAGCCATCTGCAGCTAACATGTTGCAATAAACCACTCAGACCGTATTTACTTATGGGCTATAAGTCTCATAATTCTGATTGTCCACCGGAATCAGCCTTGGAGAATATGAATAGAATGTGAGTAGAGATTAGAGATTTTTCTCCTTGTGCTCTCTACATCCCCCCACCTCTCTCTCCCCCAACCGCTTTTGCTAGAAAACACCACTTAAACTTGTTACCAATCTTATTACCAAATGAAATCTTCAAATTCCCTTTACTGATCCAAATAAATTTTCTACAATCAAAGGAGGTAACAATTCCAATCAGATGTCAAATGCTTTTAAGGTACAGTTTTTAATAATAGCTTCTTTCCTTTAATCATTTTTATGAGGAACATTTATATAAATATTATGCTCTAAAGAAATATATAGCACTGCTGTTTTTTCCTTTGCTGAAGCATAAGGTTTTCTTTTCCAGTAGGATATCAAGATCACAAAGAGGTTTCTTTTTCTGAGACAAAATTAGAGTTTCTAAGAAAAGGATTAATACAGATTCAAGTATGAAAATTAAAAGACAAAGACACACACCCAAGAAAAGAACAATAGTTCATGTTCAAGAGGACATACCATAGCTCAAGAGCAAGATGCCAGCACAAACGACAGTCTTATTACTGAACTACAAACAGCATTTACACTATCAGGCTGGAGTAAAAATGCAATAGCATAGTCATAACGGTATTTATATTATATAATAAGGCTGAGCTGTGGACTGGATTCTACTCTTGAGAGACAGGAAATAAGCACTCTCGGAAACAAAATGTCAACCTCATGTGAAGTAATCCAGTGTCCATACAGAAGTGGAGGAGACAGAGAGGGATGAGAAAATATTAAAAAGTGAGTCAAAGAGAACAAAGGACATTATCAATGTTCAGAAAAAGGAATTCTATTCATAATTAAACCAATACAATGGAAAGCAAAGGATTCACTTTTCCACCATGTAATGCCAGAAGGTAGTTAAGCCTCATCAAGTGTAATTTCTTCCATATTAGCCATACTTGCAGTATTTATGACTTGGATCCCAACATCTGTATGTTGTTTACTTCTTTCAAGACGAGAGAACACACATCTTCCTTCAATCTTGCCTTCAGTGGAACAACTTCAAGTTTCTGTGTTGACACCCTCAAGGAGAAATTGCAAGTCTGTCCTGTGATGGACATTTGTCATTCTCATAGAGGATGACTTACATTACTCTGGGAAAGTCTGGAGTTTGTTTCACACTAATGTGTGGTGATACTTTGCACACGCTCTAGCAAATAAAGCTTGCCTGAAGATCAGAGGGCAGAGTCAGCCACAGAGTTAGCCATAGAGACCAGGGAATGGTGGCACACACCTTTAATCCCAGCACTTTGGAGGCAGAGGCAAACAGATCTCTGTGAGTTCAAGGCCACCCCAGACTCCATGAGATTAATCCAGTCTAAAAGAGAAACAGACACAGACAGTGGTGGAATACACCTTTAATCCCAGTATTTGGGATGCACACACACCTTTAATCCCAGCACTAGGAAGGTTGAGACAGGAAGTGATATGGCTGGGCAGACAAAGGAATATAAGGCAGGATGAGTCAAGAGTTGAGGACCTTTAGGCTGAGGAGTTGGTGAGATGAGAGCTGACTATGGCTTATTCCTTTGTCTCTCTGATCTTTCTTCATTAACCTCAATATCTGGCTAGACTAGTTAGGATTCACGCAATGCTGCTGGAATTCTGGTGTCTAGGGATGCTAATTTGATCCTTTAACTTGTAAATGGAGGTCACTAACCTTCTGGGAGAAGCCTTGTGGACAAAGCAGAACTTGAATATCCTTCCAGAGGCTTAAACTCTTGGTGCTCATTCATAAGCTGACCTTCCACCCAGTTCCAGCCCTGTGATTTGCCTTCCACCAAACTGAGTCTATGCTCAGGACTTCAAGTTTAATAGGATGTAGCTGAAAGCAGAGGTCCCAGCCTCAGTCGGTAATCATAGAAAGATTAACCATCATGAGCAAGGACTGTCACTCTGTAGATGGTATTGTCGTAAGTCAGTTTCCCCCAGGCAGCACTGTACATACTCACAGAGGTGGCAGCAAGGCTCACCATGGCCTACCTCCAACTTGTGGCTTACACTGTCGTTGGCTATCTAGTAATCCATCTGTTCTTAAAGTGGCATACCTCATGGCATATCTTCCTCATCATCTCTGTGGAGTAAAACCGTGCTTCACTGCAATTAAGCCTTCCATATATGCCTCACTCACCACCTTAAAAGTTCTTAGTTAATCAACCTAGGCAAAAGTGGTCTGTAGTTTAGAGGGTGGCTAGATGTCTCTTCATCCAGATTTCTGATGCTAATGTTATTTTCTTTAGGCATATTTTCTCTGTGTCTCTCTGTGTGTCTGTCTGTCCCTCCACATCCCGTAGTCAGTCATATAATCCATGCTGTCTTTCTCCTGAAACATCATTGTGTGTTTACTGAAAAGGACCTCTCACATAATCACAGCACAATTTTCAAAAATCACAACATTAACGTGGATATAATTGCATTATCTGTTCTACACGTCTTATTCAGAATTTACTAGTTGTCCCAACAATTTTCATTATATGAAATGAAAATTCAAAATCACACTGAAATCATTTAGTACTTTTCAGATAAATTCCTCCCTGGTATAATTCAGCCAGAGTTATTTACTGCTGCTTATGACAGATAACTCAAACTGATTTTTTTAATTTGCAAAAGGAATAATGAAATTTAAATGTATAATTGCCTATGTGCAAAGGAGTCCAAAGGAGAAAGGATCCTTGTGCTGGGCCAGCAAGGTGTGGAACTATTTCATGTTGCATCTTTGAGACTGTCACCTTACCTAAAGAAGTCAATAGACAAATGAAGAGCATAAGAATTGCTCAAAAGATTGGCAAATGCTTGATATTGTTTTTTTTTTTATAAATACCAATTGAATCCTGTAAGAAAGTGACATAAGGAAAAATGTCCTTCTTCCTTCCCTGAACATGCTCATGCATATCTGTAGCTGATACCTGGCATCCTAAAAGCCATTTTGCAACCAGAAAAAAATCCCATGAAAGGCAGGCTACAGATGGGTTGACACTGGACCCTTCAAAGCGTGCCTAGCATCCAACCCCTAGACTGTAGTTGTGTTTACTTATTACTTAGGGTGGTGTCTGCCATGGTTTTCTGTTACTCACAGCTGAAAACACCCTAAAGATAGACATACTCAGTTAAATGACTCCAGCAGTGTGCTGACATTTTGTTTGATGGGTTAGACATTTTGGTAAATATAAAACTAAAGACAGGGTCATTATCCCCAACTATATTACACAGCTTGTTTCCTAGATCCTCGTAACATACTGCTTCTCCTTATAAAGCATCAGAATATGGAATAAAAATGTTAACATACTAACAATATATAATAAAATAATATGAAAGGGCCTCTTAAAATTAGCTTCATGTGCAGATGGGGAGGGAGTTGCTATTCTGTGGCCTATCTGGTGAATATAATTAGTAATAGTATATTATAAATCTCAAAATAACTAGATGAGATGATTGAGAGCCTGGGGGTATAAGGCAATGGTAGAGCACTTATTTGCATTAGCAAGTCCCTGGGTCAATCCGCTGCAAGGAGAGGAGGGATTTAGAACATATGCACCATAAAGAAATAAATGCTATGCAAATTACTCTGAACCAATCAGCATCCAATATATACAAGAGTCGAAACAAAACACTGGACCTTGTACATATGCAAAGTATTACTATCAGTTGATAAAGTAAGGTAGTGATTTTTTTTAATGCCCCATACACTAAAGGAAACCAACAAGATGCCCCATTAGCATGTTTTAAGTTCAAGTCACCCCTTTATATGGATTCATTTATTAATAGCACACTGTGCTGTGGAGCAGTGGTTTCCATTTTATAGATGACGAAAATGAGTGTTGGAGAGATTACTCACTTTCATCAATCTCACAGGTATCCTCAGTGATGGAATTAGGATTTTGACTGAAACAATCCAGTTCCAGGGTGATGTACTACCTTTTCATAATGAGGCCAAAGTAATGTCTCCCCTCAAGGCAAAATTAATTTAAAGGTTCATTTGAACTGAGGGAGGGATATATGTGCTGAGTGAGGGATGTGGGAAAAATGTCATTCCCAAACCTCAATGGGTGCCTTCAAGGAGCCTAGGACTGTGAGCTAGTGGGAAGGGGCTCCTAAGCACCAATCAACAAAGACTCCTGCTCTCTCTAGAGTGGTCAGTGCTACTACCCAGCTGCCTCTATGGTGGAAAGTGGTTGGCACAGAGGAACCATAGGGCAACTGTAACATTTTCGAAGGAATTGTTATGTTTAACAAAACCTTTTCAGGGAGCAGCTAAGGCTAACGGCCTCATTTTCTGCAAAATGAATCTGACACACTTGCTCAATTATATCCCTGACCTGTTCTCTCGTGCTTCAGAGGATAAGACAGGCTTGTGAGCTGCCCCAAGGTGGGGAAATGCCTACTCATTTTAACAGAGTTCACGACCCTTTCTCAGCTCTGGGCAGGCTCCTATTCCCACCCTATCTGCCCCCTCACAGCCTACCACTCCAGTCTCAAAGATAATTCTCTGCTGGGGAAACACTACAGCTTGTATCTCCTAAGCCATAACTCTTAAAACAACACTTACCTCAGGTTTATAAATACAAATTCGGAGAGAGACACGATGTATGTAGTAGACTGTGTAGAGGCAATATTAGAGTTATTTGCTCATCCTGTTGAGTCTTTGGTTTGCCTCTTTCAGCACTACTATCCAAATGTCCTTTCTCCAACATACTTCCAAGTCATTAACCAACTTTTCTGTGCAGTTACCTTTATATTACTATGACTAAATATTTAAGAAAGCATCTTAATGGGGGAAGGAACTGATGTGGCTCCCGGTTTCAGCCTTGTATTTCTTGGCTTCATAGATTCCAGGCCTGTGGTGAGGTAGAATAACACGGCAGTGTGAGCACATGGCAGAGGCTATTCACTTCAGAGTAGTCAAGAAGCACAAAGAGCAAGAAATACCTAACAAAGCATGAGACATGACAAGACACAGTCCCTAAAGACACACCCACAGTGACCCACTTCATTCAGCTAGGCTCCACTTCCTAAGGTCTTTAGAACTTTCCAAAATTTAACCACTAGCTGAGGACATAAGCCTTTGGAGAGAGGCTTCGTATTCAACCCATGGCATCATCTTCTGAGAATTACTTGATGGTAATACAACTTCAGAGTCAGCCAATCAGAGTGTGGGAAAGGGATAATAAAAGCTACCACTTGTGATCTACTTGCCTTCTGCCAGACTCTGAGCACAGTGCTTTCTACACATCAGTTAATATCCAGAATAAACCTGTGCTTAAGAATTGGCATCCCAAGATAGCAATGAGGAAAAGAAGACTCTGGGAGAGTGCCTGAATTCCCCACACTGGTGAAGCCCATGATCATGTTGCTTTTCTTGTCAATAAGGTCACTACTGAAGCATAGACAGGTGACCCTCCTGAATAATCACATGCCTTGCATTCAGCTAATATTACCAAGTAAGGGGGAAACACAACAATAGAAGCCATTTTCTGTATCTAACTTCCTTTCCAGTGGGATCAAGTGCTAAGGAGCCAGGCATAGTGTTGTGAGTGTTTGTGAGAAATACAATGCAGAAAATGGACTAGGACATTAATTGATTTTATACATGGAACTTTCTCCCTGAGAAATGCCTCCACTTGATTTTCAGGACACTTCTCACCCCTATTTCTCCTCCTCGGATTCCATTTCAGACTCCTTCTCCTCTGCTAGCCCTTAGCTATGTCCTCCGCCCTCTTTTCTCGCTAAATTCCTTTCTTAGGTGATCTCATTCTCTTGTGTAGCTTAAAATAATATTTTTGTACCAATGACTCATAAATCTCTATCCCCAGCTCTTAACACTCCCTTGGGCTCTAGATTTATTTATCCAACTGCCTAGTTGACATCACCTCTTAGCTATCTAATAGACATCTTAAATTTAGTATGTTCAAAATAAAATTCTTGATTTACCCACATCCATCTTCTTTATCTCAGCTAATGATGTCACCAACTGCCAAGCTTCTTAAGGCAAAAAAGTAGAGGTGATCTTCATTTAGTTTTTTTTTTATTCCTTACATTTCTCATCCAATCTATGCACAAATGTAATTAACACTTACGTCCAAAATATATCCAAGGTCTTACCACTTATTACCATACCATCACTCCATTCATAACTGAAGTCACCAATAGACCTGGACTTCTTCTACTTCTTCCCTACAAGAGTTCATTCTTTGTTCAGTAACCAGCTGAGGTGACTATTCTAAAGAACAATCCAGGTTCATTATTTTTAAAGTTTGCAATGGCTCAAACAGATTTAGAGTGAAACACAAATTCCTGGACATAGCCAGCAAAGCTGGACATCACACACCCCTTGCCAAACTCTCAGACACTACTATTTTCCTCTCTCCCCACCATTCTTCTGCTACCCTGACTTTTCTCTGTTCCTCTGACACACTGAGTTAAAAGTCATTCATGTCATGGACCTTTGAAATCTGCTCTTTCTCCAGCACTGTAAGCTCATTCTTTAAATCTTCATTTAAAGATTTCCTCCATTTCCTCCCTCATTTGAGTCTCAACTAAAATGTCACAACCTTGGTGCCACTTTCAATGGCCATTCTAGCTAAAATAACTTCTTCCGTTCCCCTATCCAAATTCACCATATGCCATGACCCAGTGTTACTGTTTTAAGAACACTCACATTGCTTTGTGAACATTGCGTATTCCCTGTCTCTGCTCCCTAGAAAGCAAAAGACAAGACAGACCTGACTAAAAGAAGGTGTCTCAGTTGATGAAAGGTTTGGTTTTGTGGTGTCAGAAGGGCGGTTAATATTCTAGAGGGTGGGTAAATTAATCTCAATGACATCTACTTGAAGGGGAGCAATCCACTAGAAATTGGTTATCCAGAAAACTTCAGATTAAAATAGTGGTTTCTGGAATCCCTTGACTTGTATTTCAAAACACCAGCAGTCCGGTCTCTTAGGTGTACTTTCCATTTTAAAATCTGAAACCATCACCTTTAGCTATAATCTCTAAGGAGTTTGAATATGCAGTCCAGTTGCCTGGGAACAAATCACTTGATGATAATCAAATTTCAAGACCCTATAAAATTGAAGATTACATTTCTCTTTTTCAATACAGTAATACATGCCTGTATCAAAGCCACAAAATACACGGTGCTGGCTCAGTGGTCAGGTGGCAGGTAGCAAGGAATTGTTAGTGATGCTAGAAGTGCAGCCATCTGCATTGAGCATAAATTTTACACTATGCATATAAGAGTGTCACCTGTGGAAACTTAAAATAAAAGTCATTTACCTTGCATGTTTATAGTTCTTGGGGAAATGATACTACAATAAAACAATACACTAAAAATAAAAGTGATGATTTACAAGCAAGTGTAGGTCACAGGGGAGCTCTAAAAAGTTTGGGGACTTGAAGGATTGGAAGAAGCCATTGTTCTTATCACCAGCTGGTAAAAATATTGATTATATAAAAGGTAGAAGAGTCATAGGGGGATATCTGTGAGGCTATGTCTCCCAGGAATGTCAGAAGCTATGCTCATAATGTCTCATTACTATGACTTCCTAAACATGAGATGAACAAGGACAAAAACAAAAGAAACACCAAATTGGACAAGGAAAAACCACAAAGCTTCAACCCTACACAAAGAAGTCCCGGCAACTAAGAAATGCTGAAAGTGGGAGAAATGGTCGTCCTCAGGGAAGAGCACACCAACTGGTCATCCAATACCAAATGGTCAGGCCCGGAAACACGCATACAGGTAACATTACACAAACTGAGCAGGTTATATTTAAGAATATGTATGTATGTGTATATAACTATGCATAGATGTATGTAACAAATATTAATAAAAATAAGCCAATACTTAGAAATAGAGCAAGGAGGGGTGCATGAGAAGACTTGGGGGAAGGAAAGGAAAAGAAGAAATTAAATTACTGTATTCAAATGAAAAATAATTTATTCTAACACAACTTCCTTACAAAAGGAGTGAAAGTTTCATACCAGTATTATAACAGTTTATTAAATTGAAAATGGGTTAATATTTATCAGTTTAATAAAAAAGACTGAAGTTGTGATTCTTTATCTGAATTTCAGTTGGCTTAAGATACCTACAGTTATGTGAAATAGAGGGGCATGTGTCTAATGAAAAACTCTGTGTGTGTGTGTGTGTGTGTGTGTGTGTGTGTGTGTGTGTGTGTGTGTCGGCATAAGATGTTGATCAGAATCAGCTATCAAATGAAGTTGATTAAATTTTTGAAAAGGTATTCAGGCAAATAAATAATAAACCTAAAAGCTCTGAGACAGTTTTATATGGCGAAAAGTTTAAAGCACCAATAGTTGTGTGAACTCTATAAGAAAGTTGTTGGCTCAAGGAGCTTCTCCTTCCAGAAGGAGGAAATATTTTAAAACCCACTCTGTAGACCAAAAGGCATAGCCAAAGGCAAGAGAGGACCATTGGCTGGAGAATCCATGGGAGAAAGACATGCAATACAATTTTAGAGTAGATAGGACTCACCTGCTTCTCTCCACATAGGAAACACGAGTTACCATTCTGTACTAGGTGAAAGAATAGGGGGGAAGCTGGTTCTTTTCTGTTTCTTTGATGCTTAAAAAGAACCATATCCAAATGTGAAAAAAGAGACTAGCTGGTTACCATTCGGAAATCATGAACTTGGACTTCTATGCCTTGACCAGACAGGACTTTGGGGTTGTTTCCATAGTGTTCCTAATGCTACAAACAAAATAATTTTAAATCTCTCCTTTCCAGTTGCATAGGACGATTATAATCCCTATGAGACATATGACTGATTTCACCACTGAGCTGGGATGGAAAGCGACATATCTTTTTTTTTCTAGGTTAGAGTACTTAAGTCCCAGTGGGAAGGCACACCGAAGTCTTCTCTGTAGAGCCTGGTGGCCAGCCATAGTTTGATAGGCTTCTCTTTCTGGACTCCAGAGCACTATAATGAGCTGAGCAACCTCACCCATCACAAGATTTATATGCACAAATCACTGTTGTTTCTGAATTTTAACTGAGTTGACTTGTGTCTCAGCCTCTGGGACACTCTTTTGAAATTCTTTTTTTATTCTTATTTTATCATCTTCTAACAATCTATACACTCTTTATGACCAACTCATAAAACAGGCTCGTGTATCTAACATTTTATGTATTTTTCTGCTACATCAGTATTCATGAATGCCTAATAATCCACGTAGGAATGGTATAAAAGTTTTTACACAATCCTATATTTGTAAACCTAAATGAGCTATTTTCAGTTTTTAGTACTATAAGTAATAATGTAATGTATATTCTTACAGCTAAATCCTAACATTAAGTTCATAATGGTTACCAATTCTTATAATTTGTACATCAAAGCATATGCAAAATTTTAAAGATTTGGGAATTTAGACATTTATTCAGGTTGCATCCCAGGCATTGAAAATAGAGTAATGAATATGACATATAAAGGCTCTGTGGCGCTTAGTACCAAATTACTTGCAAAGCATTTACAGATACCCTCAATGCTTGTTCAGGTAGTAGTGTATGAGTAGCCCCCCTTCCCATACCCTTGAATTCTCACTCATAGACCCATAAATATCTTCATGCCATCCATAGCATTATTTATCTGGAATACCCTATGCATTTTTTTGAAGATGATGAGATTATAGTAATTTCTCAAGCACGGTGTGATCCAAATACATGTTTTTACTTTCAGAAGAATGCACACCACAAACTAAAACTGAGTAAATCTCAAATGTCCACCAACCTGCTCTAGTCCACAACAGAGCACTTTTCTCTATTTTTTATGTCTTTTTTCCTCTATAGACCAGGAGGTCCTTGAAAAAAAAAAAAACAGGAAAGAATCTGCAAAGAAGTATAAGGGTAGCCAATTGCTAGAGCCAAGCTGAGCAAGATGAAGGATGGATGGATCACATCCTTCCTTCCGCTTCAGGAGGAAGACAGTGAGTGCCTGCAATCTCCTTCCATTCTTAACATCCCCCTCCATTACACAAGTTAGCTGTGCAGATAAAGGTACTGATAGTTTCGTGCTTGAAAAAGTCTGATCACAACAGCTCGTAGGGGATATTGTAGACTAGTTTCTTTTTGTTTATTTGTTTGTCTTTGAGGAGCCGAAGAAAATAGCTAAAGGTCAGCCTCATGAAACCAGACCCAAATATTTGGCACGTGATTATGTAAATAAATTAATATAATTGTATGAATAAATATAATATAATAATATATTATAGTATAATAGAATTTTATAGCAAATATATAATATAATAAATACTGCAAATGGTATAAATAAATATAACATAATAAGGAGAAATGTATAATAAATATTAAATATTGTAATATAATAAAGAGAAATCATAAATGAATGTAAAAGATCATTCTCTTCATCCATATCCATGTCAAATTCCATGTACACATGCTATGAAGATACAAAGTCATGGTGAGTAGCAGAATTTGGCACACCAAATCTGTGGTGTTACTCTCAGTCAAATGAAGCTTTAGACATGAATATTCTTTAAACCTCTCCAGAGGAGATTTTGAAAAGAGCTTAAAAGGAATATGATTTTTTGTACTTTATATGGAAAATATTGTTTTTAAGAATAAATTAT
Source organism: Peromyscus maniculatus bairdii (assembly GCF_049852395.1). Taxonomy (NCBI): domain Eukaryota; kingdom Metazoa; phylum Chordata; class Mammalia; order Rodentia; family Cricetidae; genus Peromyscus; species Peromyscus maniculatus. The sequence continues at coordinate 10,824,226 of NC_134871.1, read as the reverse complement.
ATAGTACTTTCCAGTGATGGTGTTCTGGGTGATTTGTAGCCATTTCTGTGATCTGGTCATATTTAAGGATGCATTGCATTCCACATAAGCAGTAAGTTGACCTTTTTAAAAATCCAAGCCTCAGTGAATTGAGAATTAACTATTTCTTAAAGTAAACGTGTGAATAGTAATATTATTAATTCTTGGGAGTGAGTTCAAATATTCACATTTATACTTTTCACCAAACTGTTAAATGTTGATCAAACATCATCAGGAGGGAGTGTGCAATGGAAAGCTATAAAAAAAGGAAACATCTGCTTCCTGCTGCATTTATTGAACTTCCCAGAATATCCTTTATTGCTGGATTCTTGAAGGATATCTGTCTGTCTCTAGAGTGGCGAATACGGCATATACATCTCCCCTAAGTCTGCTTCATGCCTAGTTTCTTTGTATCAGGGATAATGTCTTCAGCACATTCTTGACCTGGCCACAGAGAACCTCTGCTGCCACAGGGTCCCCCCCACCTTCATCCCCTTTTCCTAACAATTCCACCCTCTTTTGTGGGATTTTCTTCTTTGTGTTCACTTCGTGTTTGTCGAAACTGGAATGTCTTCTTTCTACCATTTTTGGTACCAGACTTTTATTTTCTGTAATTCTTGCTCCAGATACACCTTAGCCCCAAATCTCTCTTGAATTCTTTTGTTCAGTGATGAGAGTCTTAGGTGTCCCGTGCATCATCCAGATCTCATAGTTTTATACTTACCTCCTTGTATTTATTTGTTTTTTTTTTCTCGAAATTTCAAGCAAATAGATTTGTTTAATTTACTCAGTAAGTATTAATAAGTTTTGTTTTTACGCCAAGTTTTTTTCCTATGAGTTCTCTCATTTTACTGTAATATTTTTATTAATCATTAAGAATTCCATGCATGCATGCATGCAATGAATTTTGATCATATTTACTCCTTCCCACTTCTTCTCCTAACTGTTCACAGATCTCCTCGCCCCTTTTCAGTTTCATGTCCTACCTTTTTCTTATAACCAATCAAGTGCAATTTGTGCTCCCCATATACAAATAAATGAGGAACCACCCACTGGAGCATGATGGGCCACCTTGTTTGAATCTTACTTTAAGCAAGCCACCTAACAACTATCTTGAAGGAGTTTAGAGTTGCAATAGCATCAGCTCTCAAAAGTGCCTTCAAATACACTAGTCAAATAGTCTAGTCAAATACACTATTAACTGTCTTTTGATTCTCTCAATCATTTTATGATGTCTTGTACAGTGAGACAAATGGATGTGAAATTAGCATGCTACATTTGGACACAGGTGGGTGAGTGGATATGGTGCTGATGGACAGATACAGGTTTGCTATGCTACTGATCTTATAACCCTTTATTTCATTGAATCGTTTTAAAATAAAAATCCTCAAACAGTGAATTATCCTCTTTCTATGTTGATCACACATGTTACTAATGAATATAATTCTAGTCCCTCTCATATTTGCTTCTCAAATCTGTTCCAATAAAGTAAAATCTCTAGCTCCCTCCAGAAAAGCCCTTTGGAATCTTCCTGTTCAAATAAGTATATCTAGTTGCTTTTGCACTCTTAATTAGGAAAGAAAAGAAACAATTCAAGACTGAGAAATGTTAGATTTTTTTTGCATGATTAGTCCTTATGAGATGAGATAATGTTGTATAACTGAGACCTGAAATGTGACTCTCGTTTATGGTGACTGTTTTAACTTTATGAAATCATTTTCATTAGCAGTTTGACAGGGAGAAGCAAAAGCAAACGATCCTGTGTCTTCTAACAGCTGCAGATTTTGAGCAGAGAGTAAATGGCAGAAGTATATTTGGATCAAAGTGTGAACTTCATTTTCTTCCAACACTCATTCTCAGATCCATTTTTAAAAACTAAGAATTCATTCTCATGTGCATCCTCCAACTCTAGTTTTACATGGGAGTTACTGATGAAACTCATGGCCTGTAACCCACCTAGAGTCTGGAGGGAAGCTCATCTTGGGACCCCTTCCAGAAGTGGAACATCTTACTGATCCTCAGTCCCCCACAAGCTCTAATTCTCAGATTCTGTTCTCCAGTAACAGTATAACAGACAGCCAGTCAGGGTCACTACCACATGGAACTGAGAAGGGCATTATGATTATGATGTAAATCCTTACTGCAAATATCCAATTCCTCAGACAGTTCTCCTCTCAGATGAAACACTTCATCTTGCTTCTGGCATAATGAAAATATCATGTCTACTCCAAATCATGGCAGTGGTAATGAGGAACACATAGTCTATGTTCTAAAAGACAAGATTAATACTTTTTGTTATATATGTTAACCATTTATTTTATTAAGGTTTATAGTGAGCATGCAAAAAATGGTTTCATTGACAACCATACACATGTGTGCAAATATATTATTGTACCTTGTTCCTATTAGCTCCTCATTGGTTCCCTTCCTCCTCCCAAACATTTTCACTTCTTATGTCTTATGCAATACATGAATATTGTATGCATGTATCTTAAGTCCAGATTCTACATTTGAGAAAGCATGCAATATGTTGGGTTCCCCTCCTCATTTCTATTATTCTCTCTTGTTCCTCCTCATTTCCTTTTAGGCCTCTGCACCCCCTCTCATAGTCACCCCTCTATATTCATATTGTGTATGTGCCTGTGTGTGCATTTAGATTCTATATACGAAGAAAAACATGATATTTGCCCCTTTGAACCTGGCTTATTTCAAGTCACATGATTATCTCAAGTTCTTTCAACTTTCCTGCAAATGGCATAATTTCATTCTTTGCAGCACAATACAATTCATATATATATATATATATATATATATATATATATATATATATATAATGTTTCTTTATCCATTCATCCATTCATGTGATTGTCATGTGTGACTCACCCAACTACACACTACTTACAGATTACATTTCATTCCTTAATTCCTGGTCACCACAGCCATGCTCATAAATTAATTTTAATAAAATTTCTAGCAAGGTTTTATTCATTCATAAAATTCAATTGGATGCCAACTAGAAGTCAAGTACTATGCCATAATTTTGAGATACCATGATAAATTAAATACGAAATTAATCTGGATATCATTCAACCTCTCTTTACAGGTCCAAGTATTTAGACTTGTGGACTGTATAGTTTTTATTTTCTAATCATAGCTACTTAACTCTGCTATTGTTGTAGGAAAACATCCATAGATAGACTCATAAGCCAATGAGCTAGGCTCTGTTACTATAACACTTTATTTATAGAATATACAACAGCGTAGATTTAGTCCCCTGTTGTGGTTTGTTGACCTTCTATTCTAGTCTTTTAGGATATGAGTCAATACTGTCCAATAAGAATATAGTGGACACAGATATATATATATATATATATATATTCAGCTTAGAACACTGAAAAAAATAAAACCTTATCTTGCTTTCATTTTTTAGTTCTATGTTTTTTACTCACACAGCTCATTTCAATGCACCCCTGTCATGTTGCAAGTGCTCAGTGACCACCACAATAGTTAGTGGACAACACTAGATACTTGCCTAGGTCTATATGGAGACATAAATAGATTGTTGTATGAATTTTCTTGGGGAGATAATTTCTAATCACCCCAAGTAGAGAGGAATTTAAAAAGCCAATTAAATGATTCTATTCAAGTCCAGCTTGGTACCTATGAGTTTATTTAGGCTAAATGGGTGATCAGTGACTTATAGGAACATGGGCATTCTCGGGCCAAAATGCCCATCCCCACATTGGTAGTGAAAGTTGCATCCTTGGAGCCACCCTGCACAGCCTGTAGGCAGTTATACCACCAAAGCCTCTTCTCTACCAGCAATTATTTACTGCTTGTATTACCTCGGAGAGGGTCCTTTTGAGTCTCATGTGTGTTGTATGAGTTTCATAAACCCCAGGAGTCTTGTGAGTTGCAGGAATCTCCTGATCTCTGCCTTTATTGTTTAGTCAGTACCTTCCAGCAAGAATAAAATATGACGCACAAATACACACACACATATATAAACATACACATATAAGTCTGCATATAGTTTGAATATTTCAATATAGAGGAAACAACTACACACATGATTTGGAACAAACACAGAAAAGAGAAAGACAATTTCATGACTACTGTAGATGTAGCTAACTGTCAGGAAGAGTCTTTCCAGACAAGAACAATCCTGGGGATGAGCAGTTGAGAGCAGGGAGAGATGGGATTCTAGTTGGAGGAAAGGATGCATATGACAACCCGGAGAGAGGAAAGGTGGCAGCATCTTCAGAGAATACAAAGCATGTCAGTGCACACAGTCAGATGGAAGTACTGACCCTGAGCACAGGCAACACCATGGGAACAGTGTGCAGTGAAATGGATGTGAGACATACTAACAAAAGAATTGATGAGACCAAGAGAACTGGCACAGGACATGGAAGAAACAAGGGGATAGGATGATGTTGAGGATCCGGGCCCGTATCACATGCGGAGATGGAACTGACATCTGTCAAGACAAGGCATTCAGGAACAGGGGAAGATCTGGATAAAGATGAAGGCTTTGGTCTTGACCGTCTTTGAGCCCTTGGGGAGACATGTAAAAGGACAGCAGGAAACAGAAGCAGGGTACACACAGAGCGGACTTTTGCCCTGGGAAACCTCCTTATGTCAGTAGCTGCCTTTTCTGATGTAATCACAAGCTCTCTCAGGGCTAGGGAGATGGCTCAGGAGATACAGCACTTGTCAGCCAAGCACTGGGACAATTCAGATCCTCAGAACTCACATAAATGGCTGTGGAAGCCTGCCTGAAATTCTATGGTTAAAAAGACAGAGCAAGGAGATCCCCTAGAGAATGCTGACGACCTGGACTAGCTGTATCAGTGAATTCTGGGTTCAAATGAGAGGCCCTGCCTCAGAAACAAGATGAGAAGCAGTTGGGAAAGACACCCTACATTGACCTCAGGCCTCCATACTCACACACTTACTTGTGCATGTTCATGCAAGCACACTCATGCATGCATGCACACACACAGGCACCTCCACAAACACAAACACACACACATGCATACTGTACATGCACATACATGTAAATAGGGGAAAAAAGCTCTCTTTTCCCTTCCAACACAAACTATTAACTCTCTTCCACCTCGAGGAGAATGAGATTGTTCAGTCTTCCTAGCACACAGGATTTTTCTGCTCTTTCCCTAGCTAGCCCCTGCTCATTTTCATATGTCAATTCTAATATCACTGCTCAAGAAGAATTCCCAGGCTGCCAGATGAGGTCAGAATCCCGAGCTGTCTAGATTCTCTTACATATTTCCTTAGTGGCAATTTTCACACTTGTAATTTCACATCTACCCACACAACTATTTGCTTAATGACTTTCTGTCTCAAAAATAATGATTGGTAAGCAACAACTATTCTATTCTTGCCTGGCATGGTAATCTTAGCCTCCACCACTGACTTGGTTAAGGGTAGATGTTAAATAAATATTTATCAAATGAATGAACATAATACTAAAAGTTCCTTTTGAAACCCAAAGTTATCTGAGAAGAAACATAAACCTTAGCATGGATCCCACTGTTCAGCCACAACTGCAATCAAAGGTTTCTTTATTTTCTACAATTTGACTTTGATTTTTAGTTCTTCAATCCCAACTGAGGCGGAGGAAATCAGTCCCAGTTCTGTTTCCCAACACTAGTAGAGGCATTCCCTGCCCAGGAATCCACCTACTGGCCTGGGGAAATAGAGAAGAACCCTCACCTCTCCCAAGTTTCCTCTGTGTTTGGGATTGTGCTAAGGGGCTTTTGCCCTCCTTTGATGACACATTCAGAAAGACTGAGTGGACCCCTTATAATTGTCTGCCTTGTAACATCCGTTTCCATAGGCAACAAATGGACTATTCTTTAACTATATGAATGGAGATGGGGGAGAGAGAAAAATGAAAGAGAAGTTCTAGGTTGAAAATGGTAGGTAATTTTTCAAAACATGGTGCTAATTAGCTTATGTGAAAAAATTGAAGATGACAGGTGACTTTGAATGAATGGATTTTAAAACTTCAGTAAGAAACATATACAGAGGCAAGCAATGCACAGAAGAAAATAGAAATGTTTTCTAGATTGGTCTCTTCTGTGCCATGGTCAGTAACGCAGTCTGGGAGGGAGCAAGTCCTTTAATGCATAGCCCTTGCATTAAACATCATTTCTCCTTTGTAATTGTTCATTTGTGATTACTGGTTACTGTCCCACCTCTGGGTTGTAAGGTCCCCAAAGGCAGAGACACTCAATCAGAGAGTACCCACCTCATTCATTGCTGTATTGTCAGCCCTGCCTCAAATCTGGCACAACATAATGGTCAACAAATTATATTGAATAAGTCAATATGTTGAACAGTGTTCTAACCTTGTTTATATGGCTATGTTAGAACACTCTAACCAACAGGAACTTAAGGAGGGAAAGGTTTACTTGGCTTACATGTCCATTAATGAGGGATGCCAGGGAAGGAATTTAAATAGGAACTTGAAGCAGAAACCCTGGTGGAGTTGCTGCTTTCTGGCTCACTCTCATGCGAAGCAAACTTTTATATATCACCCAGTGCTACCTGCCCAATGAATGGTACCACCCACAGGAGGCTGGGCCTTCCTACATCAATTGGCAATCTAGACACTCCCACATAGACATGCCCAGAAGCCAACCTGATCTGACCCCTCAATTATGATTCCTTTCTCAGGTGACTGTAAGCTGTGTCAAGTTGATAGTTAAGGACACACATGAAAAGCATGAATGAGAATATATAGGTTCAATCCCCCTCTTCTTCAAGTCCTAGCTCACATCTTAACCTTTTGGAAGAAACTTTTCACTTATGCCTCTCATCTCCCTACAAAACACTCCTTATTCCTTTCAGAGCATTTATTAAGAGTGGTCACAGTAGTTAAGGGTATAAGCCCCTGAGGCCATAATGATTTGTTTAAATAGCAGCAAAGGTTTCCAACAAGAGAAAATTATTTAAAGAGCCTGAGCGTTGCTCCCCACAAAATGGAGAGACAAATGTAGCATCAATGTCATTAGAATGATTATGAAGAGTAAAGGGTGTAATCACTCATAACTTTTAGTTCATTAACACATTTAAGCACTCAAAAGTCATCTTTTATATTTATGACTCCCCACTTTGAGAATTTCAATACTGCTACTTTTGCTGAATGTGAACTATTTTTGAGCAGTAAGGAAAGTATTATACATGGGCTTTCACATTGAAGTCATAGTTAATTCTATGGGTTATTATTTTACCTCTCTACCATTATGAAACTGCAGCTCAAGGGGTTACATAAATTGTCCAAGGTCTCATAACTAGTAATTAGATTTATTGTCATCGGACCTCAACTGATAATACAGCAGCTTCTATACTGTCTCCAGAGATGGACACATCTTACATCTTGTACTAAGTTATAAATTTCATGCCAGGCAAGGATTTGATCTGATTTATCTTTGTATCCCCCAAAGCATCTAGCTTAATGCCTTATATGCCAACAATGAGTAAATATTTATTAAATGGTTGAACACAGAGTGAAGGACCCCAAAGTAAGACTCCATCAATGTCATAATATTGTCCTGGCATTGAGTCTGCAGAAGGTACTCCTGTGCATTATGAACAGAAGCAATCTTTTCATTGTTGGAGCGGCACCTTCAGGAACACTCATGTTATAACAGGAAGTGTTCTCTAGAAGAATTGCTGCGTACTCAGGTGCATTGTGCCACCACATCTGTTTCAATGTTGTCTGCATTCATCTTGAAATGTTTACATTTGCACATGATACCACAATTCATTAGTGATTTTAAAAATCCTTTTTCCCAAGACTCCTTCATTGCAAGCGTGAGAAACTGAGTTAGGTTTTCTAGCATCCATGTAAAAGAAGCTGTCTTGTAATCCCACACTAGAGAGGTGTGGTGATATATTGTGTACCCTAATAAAATTTGCCTGAAGATCAGAGAGACAAAGGAACAAGCCACAGACACCCCTAACCTCTAGGACTACTTAGCCTGAGAAAAAGCCTCTAACTGAAAGGGAAGCTTCTGCCGAAAGGCCTTTAGTTCCTGTCTCCTCTCGCCTTATATACCTTTCTCCGCCCAGCCATCATTTCCTGGGATTAAAGGCATGTGTGCTTCCCAGTACTGGAATTAAAGGTGTATGACACCACTGCCTGCCTCTGTTTTCTCTCCTAGACTGAGTCAATCCCATACAGTCCAGGGTGACTTTGAACTCACAGAGATCCAGGCGAATCTCTGCTTCCTGAGTGCTAGGATTAAAGGTGTGTGCCACCACTGCCTATCCTCCATGTTTAATCTAGTGGCTTGTTCTGTTCTCTAATCTTCAGGCAAATATTATTAGGGTACACAATATATCACCACAGGGAGGCACAAACAGGTAGAGCTCACTGGCCAGCAGCCCGACTTACTTTGGCAAACTTCAAGTCAATGAGAGAAAAGTAGATAGTACCTGAGAAAAAAGAACCTAAGGCTGTCCCCTGGCCTACACACACACACACACACACACACATACCTAGAGAAATATGATCTGAAGAGTAAGAAGGGACACATTGAAATTATTTGTATGGCATTTGGTGTATCATTCTTGCAAGAGCTGAAGAAAATTTTGGTCAGATTAAGTTTATTAATGTGTCTATAATAATTTTGCTTTGGGGCTGTGATTTACACATCATCCAGTTTCAATTTTCCAGTCATTTTGTGGCCTGTCAGGGGATAGATGATCATGTCAACATTTCTTGAAGAACTGGCCATGAAGGAATTTCAAACTGCATCTACTATACAATAGTGTCAATGATAAATCTTCGCATTTGTATAAAATTTCTAATTTTCAAGGCTTTTATATTATATACAAAACTTAGATAGTGGATTTGATTAGTTCCAGAAAGTTTGAATTACTTCTCAATAAACTACTTTGTAATAAAATAAAATTGCATAAATAAATAATGCATAAAAATGCATAAATTAAAAATAAAAAGTCACTTGTGATGGATACAGTTAGTTTGCTCAGAAAATGCCATGGTGCAGAAAAATGTGTTTGGAACTTACAGAACTAGCAGACAAAATCCAAGAGCAGCTAAGCAGTGCATGATTGTCTCATGGGCAGAAAGGTGGAAAAGTTTGTCTTAAACTTTAAGAACTCACACAGATCACACAATGCTAGAATGGCAGCTCTTAACATCTGGTCCATGGACTAGCAGCATCAGGACCCCAGTCCTCATTCTGAACTTCAGAATTAAGACATCTGTGGGGACCCCAGTAATCAGTGTTTTAGCAAGATCTCAGGATGATTCATTTAACATTCATTTGTGAATACCACTGAGCTTCAGCATTGATCTTTTCTAATGGAGATGAATAAGACAGCCATACACTTTTCTTATGGGGATGAATGCCCAGATAACTAATTTTTCACCACCACAACTCAAATTCATAAAGAATATCTAATTTTCAACTTAGATTAAAAGAATAGAGTGGTTGGCAAGGGCTCAGGTGAGCCAGCCCTGAGGGAATGAGAGTGGAATAGCTGGCCATGACCCCTCATAGGCCATATGGTGGCTTGGGTTGGGGAGAGATGCCCCCTTTGCCTCCTGTTTGGGGTAGGAGAGCAGACTGTGAGGTCAAAAGAGAGAGAGAGAGCTGTCCCTGCCCTCACCAGCTGCATTACTCACGAGAGTGGTCCCTTAACCTCGCCTGGGCAACACAGTAGAGCTGGCCCTGAAGGTGTAGGTGTGGGTGAGCCAACCCTGTGTGAAAGCAGAACTGGCCCTGCCCCTTGTTCATTGCTGCAAAAGGTGGGCTAGTGGGGGCAATGCTGGAGAGCTCATCCTGGTGGTGAGGACAGGGGAGAGCTGGCAGACTAACCAACTCTGCAACTACCCACGCCCAGATCCAAGGGTATGAGGTGGCCCACCCCAACATCTACCCCATCTATGATCTGCTGGAGCATGGGAAGGGGCATGTCTTTCAGATCCAAAGCAGCAGGATCTCCTTGACACAGGACAACAGGATATTCAAGAGGAACCAGAGGCCTCAAACCAGACCAATGACTTCAGTGAACACTTGTAGAAAAAGATATATAGATGGAAGGATATATTGTGTGTGACTCACTGTGTCATACTACAGCTTCCATGAGGAGGTTTTTCTTTTCTTTTTTTTTCTCTAAATTTTAGTTTATTTTATTTGGGGGGTGTTGCAAGGGCAGATACGAAGGGACTGGGAGATGAATGGGATTGAGACGCACAATGTGAAATACACAAAGAATAAATAAAACAAAGTTTTAAAAAAGAGTAGAGTAGGGTTTTGATGGATAGAAAGTGAATTTGTATTCTCTGCTCCTAGGTCTCATTGGTACCTCAAGATTCTGATGCTGCAGCTCCTCAAGGCAGACTGTGTGTGTGTGTGTGTGTGTGTGTGTGTGTGCGCGCGCGTGCATAGGGATGCATGTGCCATGGTGGGCATGTGAAGGTCATAGGAAGCTTTTGGGAGTTGCTTATCTCCTTTTCGTATGGATTCTAGGGTTCTCATGTTGTCAAGCTTGCATACCAAATGCTCTTTCTTACTGAGCCCAATTTCACTGGCCCAATTTCTAGATTTCTTAACCTCAAACTTTATACTAGGAAATAGGATTTTAAAAGTAGAAATTCCCAGGAACCACAACATTTGCCTGTGACCACCATATAGTTCTACTTTTGTTTTTTAATACCAGATGTTAGCTCTGAGCTAATGTACAGAGGAGAAAAAGCAGTAGGAAATTCTGGTCTACACTGCGCCAAAACAGCAAGCAATTTTTGTTTTAAGTGGTTGATTTATTTAAAATAAAAAAAAATCAAATCAGCCAGAATCCAAACTGCTTAACTTATTATAGTCTATAGGTTGCTAAAGACTCTAGGTCCCCAGGGATTGATTCCCCCTGGAATCATAAGCAGCATTTTGTATGTACAAAGTTGATATTTTTCCAAGACATTTTTATAGATTTTTTTTGTTATTTTTCTGTCGAACCTATAACTTATGTAATTGCTGGATAATTTCAACTTCATGTGGATGTAGACAAGAAAATCTTGGCTTTGCCTTTAGTTTCAATTCTCATGATTTCTCTTTTTTCCCCATTTTCTCCCCCCTCTCTTTTATTCTCTTTATTAGCATATATTCATTGTACCAAATAATGAGTTTCACTATTATATTTTCATGCATGATTATAATGTACTTTGAGCATACTAATACCCCATTACCCTCTCTTATTCCAGTGATTATTAATTATGCTCCTATAAAATATTCCTGTGGCTCATTCTCCTGCTATTCTACTCTCATTTCAGTCCATATTCTACTTTTCTTCAACTCCAAACCTATTACATGCATGCTTTGAAAACCTCCGACAGCTCTGCCATTGCCCTAGAATTCATGCACAGTGTTTCTGACCTCTCAAAAGAAGATGCTGCCCACACCGTCTTGTCATTCCATTCCTCTTTTGTGCACTGCCAATCATTGGACAGCTTGTTTCTCTGAAAGATCACTCGACTTCTGACTTATCTGTTTGGAGCTACCCATCCATCTCTCAGTCAGTCCTTCCTCAACATTCTTTATGCTCTCGACAAAAGTTGCCTCTTTTGTGAAATCTCCAATTGTGTCCCTGAAGTACCGATGTCTCAATGTCTTTTTTAAACTGTTCCCACTAGAATCTACACAAGTATTAATGACACACTGGCTAGCCGCCTAGGCTTATATACAGGAACTGATAGAACTAATATTTCCAATTTGTCTCTGGACATTTTTTATGGATCACCCAATTTGGGGATGCCACTAAAAAACAGAATGTTGGCCTATTGTGTATTTTTCAGAAATGTTTGAATTTTTTCTTTCTGTTTGGAAACCAAACTGTAGATATCAACTGTGAAATCTGACTTATTTCTCAGATGAAAGAATACAATTAAGGCAGACCGATAAGATAACAAAGAGCCTTTCCCCATCTCTTTGCTCTCTGAAGCTTGTGTTTAGGAGCCATCATACATTTTCAGAAAGAAGAGTCAAAAATAATAACTTTTTTGTTTTTAAGTACAATTATCTACCTCCAGTGTTATCATTTCCTTTTCTCACCCTCCTTTCTTCTTTGGTAGAAATGCATTTATTAGGACGAAAGGGGGAATAAAAACAAAAATAAGGCATTGGAGATAGGATATAGAAAACCAAGATTTTTTTACATGGATGGAGAATTCTAGAATATAAAATTCCAGCCAAAGCTGGAACACCCAAGAAATATGGGGAGTAAGAATCCTGTGTGTAGCATAAAACTTCTAGAATCACACTCTTCACAGGGACTGGCAGACCCAGCCTCAAGAAAGGAAGATATGTCCCCCACTTCCGCCCAGGGTTCTCTGGATTCTGCTTTGATGAAATTGTGGTAGAAAAGGGTAGTAGGTGCCTGTTTAATTACTTTTATGTTGTGATAAAATACATGGCCAGAGGCAAGTTAAAAAAGAAAAGGTTTATTTTGGTTTACAGTTCTGAGAGCAGGAAGCTGGCTCATGACATTTTATTCACACACAGGAAGGAGAGAGAGAGAGAGAGAGAGAGAGAGAGAGAGAGAGAGAGAGAGAGAGAGAGAGAGAGAGAGAGAGAATATGAAGTGGGGTGAGACTATAAACCCTCTCGGTAGTGGACTTCTTCCATCCAGTGATAACTATTGCTCCTAAGGGTTCCATTAACTCCCAAAATATCACCAACAACTGGTGACCAAGTGTACAAATACATGAGCATGAGGAGGATGTGTCTCATTTAAACACCACCGTGCCCATGACTGTGGAAACAGCAGAGTGGAAGGTCAGCTCTTCCTGTGTAGAAGGAACTGAGAGGTTCAGCTGTCACAATGGCCTACAGTCCTTTCTCCTTCATTCCGTTCAGAAAGGAAGGCTTTAAACAATCCCATTAGCTCTGGCTCCATTAACTAAGATGCCCTTTGTAATAAAATATAGGAACAGACTTTTAAATTTTGTCAGAAAAATCATATCCATCAATTTACACAGTTACAACCAGTGACCATTTTTCCTGTCCCTCCTCCTTCTCGCTGGTGGGAGACTGAAACCAGTTACCAAGGACTGATTGGTAAATTCAAATTGGGATGCTGGCTCTGTCAACACAGGGGTTAAACCACCACCCTCTCCAGCTGTTGGTGTTTCAGCACTCTAAATTCCCTTGCACAGCCCCAAACTCTACGGTTTCTTTTCACCAATATTTGATTATTCCTGGGACTCTCTTTTCTAACAAATTCAGCTTTGGTAGCAGTAATAAAGAGCAGTCTTCCTAGGATAGGCTAATTGGGTCCCGGTCTCTCAAATTTTTCTGTCTGACTCCAGGCAGCTCTTTACTCTACCTGCCTGATTTGGTTAATCTCTTCATAAAATGGAAATAACGTATTGTCTTTCTCATTAAATCTGTGTCTGCTCTGAGTTACGTGATGCTCTAGTTCAATACATGTTAAATGATGCTAACAGTTGGCATCGTATCCTTCACAAGCAACTTGAGTGCCTAAGATGAATCCAATAAATAATCCAAAATAATTTGGATCCCTAGGGTAACTGCTTAATGGAAGAGTAACCAAGGTGCTCCTGAGTTAATTATCACCATCTAGAATGGGATAGAGGATTTGTTTTTTTTCAACTTCAATTTGTGGGATTGATTTTATGACTTTTAGGGAACCAGTGAAGTTCACCAGTGAACTCCTTTTCTTTTTTTTTTAAAAAAGATAATCAATAAAAGAAAAACATTCCATTACTTTCACCTGTGTTCTGGTTATTTCCATCTTCCAATTTTTCCCCCAAATCAGTGCTGTTTTCAAGGTAAACACCTTCCAAATTTGGTTAGGATTAAAATGTACATGTATAACTTTCCTTTTATAATACAAATGCTTATGAGTAATGATATTCATTATCATGGCCTTTTATATGTGCAGTACACTTTCCCAAAGTATTGCAGAATTCCATGTTCAAATATTACAACAGAAAACCTGCATGAAACATGCAGTTATTTTCACTTGAGCTTTTCTATTTAATAAGCCATTTGATCTAGAATCTTCTGGTTGCTATGCCTGAAATTTGACTCATTTGCTGCCTTAGGAACTGCTATAAAGATTGTGATACTGCAAAATCATATTTTATTACAATTTTATTTTGTAATAATATAGAAAATGTGGTCTGTTCCACACAATGACTGAGTTGGTGATATGGAGTAATGCCTCATTTATCCAAGATGGCTGTGTAATGAGGTGGCCATTGCTGTGATCTGTCCTGATAACCGAGGCTTATTCCCTACACATACAAAAAGCTTTATCCCTTCTTTTTTTCTTGTGTGTGTGATGTATGTGTGCATATGTGTGGAGGTGTATGCATACCCATGTGTGCAAGTGTGAATGTCAGAGGTTAATGCTGGGTTTCTTCCTCATTCATCCTTCACCTTATATATTGAGGCAGGGTCTCTCGCTTGAATGCAGAGCTATCCAGCTTGTGCCAGGGATCCCCTGTGTCTGCCTCCTAAATGCAGAGATTTCAAAGGGCAGGCAGCCATACCTGCCAGGCATTTCTGTGGATACTGGGCATCTGAAATCCAGTGCTCATACTTATGCAGCCAACTCTTCACTCGCTGGACCACTTGTCCATCCCATCCCTATCCCACATACAAATCTTGCTCTTGAGAGACAGGGTCACTCACGGTGGCATGTGGGAGAATCCAGGGGTCCCAGGCTAGCAGTAAAATTCTCAGTCACTTGGTTATTTACCAAAACCCAGCAAGGTGGTGGAGTCTCCCGTCAAGCGTTGGGTGTTCTTATCCTGTTCCCTGTTTTTAGTCTCAGAGTGTCACTCTGACAGTGCACCCACAGCTGGTTTGTGTAGTCCTTGAGGCCAGGACACTCATTTTACTGTTAATTGGATTCATTAGACTGTGGAATGCAGAATGCTGAGTGTGTAAAAATTTTTGTATGGTTTGTCTATATTGTAATCTTCCAACCTCAGGAAAAAAATCTGCACTGAAATGTTAATGTAATATGATACTTAAAATTTCTGACATTTTGGCATTATGTCCACTGAACTTTCCCTCCAATAGAATGGATTGCCTTGCCTGAGGCTTCCCAGTACACAAGTAGGACGTTTTCTTCTTAGATTTGGGACACAGTGACTGGGAACCCGCCTGTGCCTCAGCTGTCCTTTTTTTTTTTTTTTTTTTTTCCTGAGTCATGGTTCTTATGGTTCTTTCACAGAGATATTCTTCTAGACTGTGTAATTTGTGAGCAGCATCTCCAGTCTTATCCTAAAGCCTGATTGTAGCCTTTATTCTTTTACTTGGCTTGTCCAGTAACTTATTAATATTTCTTAAGCTATATATAGGTCAAATTTTTCTCAGACGCATCAAATAATCTCTTTCCTTTGACAGGCGAAGGAGTTTTCAGCAGAGAATAGTTCTCAGAAAAGAAATGCAAAGGTACTTTATATTTAATAATTAAATGACTCTGACTCATCCTGATATTTATTCTAATTTATTTTTCTCTTGCAATGTCAGGTAATCTCAATTTTCCTGATCCTGTGAAACTCACATCAGAAAATCATCTTTCCTCACGACATTAATTTTTTCAGTGTCATAGTCTTGATTTGCTCAGGACATTGCAAACACTTCTTTCCTTTATCTATGATACTCTGCTGCTTCCCAAAAGCATCTCCAGACCTGTAATATGCCCATGACACTTGGACACACTTGGAAAGTGGGGTCAGCAATCCTAGTACAATGTGCTAATACCAACTCTTACTTAGCACATTGCGCCTGGAGAGAGGATTGTACAGGGCACAGCCTTGTATATTGTACCTGGACCCCAATTCTCCCAGGAATGATAAGATCTGCTCTGTGTCTGGTGATTCACCAAGGATCTTGTTCAGTGTGACTTTATTTTCTCAGAACTAACTTTTAGAAGCACTGCTTCTTTTGCTGTAAGAAAGCAGGGGCAAAAGTCACTCTGCACTCAATGCAAGCATTTATTTTTCTTTGTGGCACTCCTGAAAATCCAGAATGAATAGCAATCTATCCCTAAGCTGCATTACCTATAAACAGAAGATGGAAATGAAAAAATATAGTTCAATACCAGTACTTTATGGTAAAACATATGCACTAAAGAGTGGATAATATGTATCCATATGAATCTTAGAGAGAAATAATAAAGTACTTATGCTTGCCAATGATTAGCACATTCAGAGTTATGGTGCCTTAGCAACCCCCACATCCTTTCAAACATGCTTCCCTTTCTCCTTTCTAAAGGGACCCACCACACTGAAGTCTGGTTTTTCTCTCTGTGTATCTGCCTTGCTACCATTTCACGACTTACCATAAATACATGATTTCTTAAACAGTGTTTTGTATGGTAGTTGACGTTTTAATGTAGGCAAGTAAAATTTTGGTGTAACTTTTCTGATGGGTTTGTTATTCTCCATATTATATCTATAAGATTCAACCATGTTGAAACCAAGGTTGTATGTCATACTTCGGTATTTGTTTATTAATATGTAACCACATAAGAATCCAGTCAAGCAGTGGTGGATAACTCAAGTTGTTTCCTACTTTCTGTTGTATTCACTGTGTGTGCATGTCTTGTGTTTTCTGCTATGCAGGCATTAGGATTCCTCACTAGTGTATATCTAGGAGCAAAATGGTGGTTGTGGAAAACAGGTCTCCCATCCCCCACTTTACTATACCTTACCCACAAGATATGCAAGTTTCTGCTCCTGATAGACTTACTACACTTGGCATTAGTCACATTTTATCTGACCCACTGGTGGGCAGAGAATGATGTCTCGTTGAGCTTTTGATTAGCATCTTCCTGATTGATAATGAAACTGAGCATCTTAACTCATATTCCCATTATTTGTATTTCCTCTTCTGTAAGATATGTTTGGTTTTTTGTTCTTATTTTCAGTGTATTGTTCATTGTTTAGTATGGTATCTTCATCTGCATTCTATCACTGTAACTGCATACCTGAGACTAGGTAACTTATTAAAAAGTTCATTTAGTTTGTAGTTCTAACAGCTGGGGAATCTGAGCTCATGGCGACAGCATTGGCTCGGCCTCTGGTGCACTATCATACACAGAGTACCATGAGGCAAGTGTGCTAACTTGGGCCTCTTTTTCTATCTTCTAAAGCCATTGATCCCCACATGGTGGCACCACTCATGACCTCATTAATCCAAATTACCTCCCAAAGGCCCCATCTCATAGTAGCATTAACATATGAATTTGGAGATTAAGTTTCAAGCACATGACCTTTCTGAGTGGGGGATGCATTTAAACTATAGCAGACACAAATTATTAATCATTTCTATGAATTGCAAATACCTTCTTTCAGTATAAGGCTTTCTTTTCACTGTCTATATAATCTTTTTATTCTATGGTCATCTTAAATTTAAAGGTACAAAACTATTACCAGCAATTTGGAGATCTTGTTTCCTGATGAGAGAATTCATCAGTTCATAAGATTATCCTTCCAGAAATTTCTCTAGTCTGGAAATACTGCCGTTCATACTTACACCTTTTATTTCCTTAGAACTAATTGTGATTTATGGTGTGAGATGCAGAACCAATATTTAATATGTTTCCATATGAATAACCAATTGCCTAAATCATATGGTATCATTAGTATGCCTTTCCCTTGATTTACAGGTCATGTGGTTAAACTGAGGTTCTATATGTATTGGAGACTTGTTTCTTACCTTTGGTTTGATGCAATTTGTATATTTCTGCAGCAAATAACCCTTTTGCAACCACAGTAGTCTTGAATGAGGTCACACATCATGAAGTAAGGCTCTTTCCTTACATGAAAGCATTGGTCTTTGATAATATGTGCATTAACTTCATGTTAGGCTGCTGCTTCAAAATCATGTCTCTTAGTATGGAGTATTTATAGCCAAAAATTACCCTTTTAGAATGTTTTTAATAAGAGAAACATTTTAAATTAATTGACAATAAATTGAAAGTGAAATAGAAGAAAAGAGGCATAAAGAGATGGCATTTGCTATACAAGCCTGATGACCTAAGTCCAATCCCAGGATCTTACAGTAGAAGGAGAGGACAGGACACCTAAAAGTTGTTCTTTGACCTGTACTTGCACACCATGGAACTTGCCCTTCTGTACACACACACACACACACACACACACACACACACACACACACGTGCATGCATACTCACAATAATAAATAAAATAAGGAATTTAAAATAAAAAAGATATATCATTAAACAGTAACCAAAAGAATATATCTATATTAATATCAAACAAAACAGATTTTGTAGTTAAAACTTGCTACTTCCGGTAAACAAAGACATTTTGTAGTGATTAAAAAGTATCAAATGATCAAGAAAATACAGGCATTATAATCGTATAGGTGTTTTTTAGAAGATCCCAAGAAAACATGTGGTAAAATTTGACAGAAATACAGAGAAAAAAGGAAAATTGAATTCACAACCTTCAATACTAGAAAGAACATCAAGAGAGAAGACCAATAGAGAAATGGAATGCATATCTGATTACAAGCATTGCTACTGTTATATCTTGAGACTATTGGTAAGTAAACATGGGTGAGTAGAATAATCAGCATGGATACTTTGAAGAAAGGCATTGATTTGCTTCCTGGGTAGTGCAGAAGCTGATGGTGCAGAATTTAATTGGATTCCTTGGATTCACATGTAATTTAAAACTTTTACTTGTTTATTTCTGGAATTTCCCATTTAATATTTTCAAACACCAGTTAGGTATGGGTAATTGAAATTACAGATAATGAAACCACAAATACGGAGACACTACTACATATAAATCTGACTTCATTACAGTTAAAAACTTTTATTTGGTAATTTGTACCATTAATAAATTTAAGAGAAATGTATAGTATCTAATAAATTGTTTGTAAATTATGTGTACCTTATAGGTCTAAGTCCAGAATATATGAAGAACTTTTGAAATTCAACAATGGAAATGCAAACAGTGGAATCTTAAAATGAGCAAAAATTTTAAACAGCCATGTCTACAAAAAGGATGTAAAAATGAGCCAGTAAACAAATAATGATAACAATCTTCACATTAGAAAACTCAGAACTATAGTGTAACACTACTTCATACTCAAGAATGGCTGAAATAAAAAAAATCAAATGTTGAGAAAATTAAGAAAAATAAACTTCCTGAGGTACTGTGGGTGTGAAAAATGGTGCAGCTGTTTTGAAAATAATGATTTGATGAGTTCTCAAAAAGTCAAACGTAAAACTATAAGACCTGCCAATACTACCTCTACTTATATACTCAAGACTGTTGGACAAATGAATAAATATAATACAAACATATGCATTCTTTATACTGTGTATCCTGTATACCCTTATATAGAGAGCCACAAATATGCCCACATAAAACTTATATACTACTTTTCATAAAAATATTATTCTTAGTAGCACAAAAATTTTAATAACCTGAATAGCTATCGACCATTAATTGAATTGATTAAATCCAGCATAGCTTCATTGAGAATATTTTTTGACCATATTATTTGAAAGATGGACTGACATAGGTCAAGTTTGACAATGTTGTGCCAAGGTAAGACACCAGATTCAAAGGCCATATGTTGTAGGATTCCATTTGCATGAAGTTTCCCAGAAAAGCACATCCACACAGAGAGGGGAACCAGTGCTTGCCAGGAATGAAAGTAATTGGATGGAGGCTAAGACAGTACTGCTCATAGCTCCAGGGTTTCTTTTGAAGGTAATGAAAATGTTATGGAATTAAATAGTGACAATAATTGTTTATGGATGTGGTAACGAACATTAAATTGTCAGTGATGAACCTTATATTATGGGAATTATATATTTTCAGTTAAGAATCAACTTTTGACACCCAGGAGGCAGAAACAGAGGATCAACAATTCGAGACCAGCATGGGCTACATATCAATTTCCAAGCCTGGCGTGTGTATGATCACATCTCAGAAAGCTTGATGATCCTCTGGGACATGTTTGGTGTCTTTCACAACTTTCTACTCTGATTTACCTTCTGCCTGTGTTTTTCTAATTCCTTAAATTATAGATGTAGTTCACCACTAAACAAGCCCTCCTTGTTTTTTGATATTAACATGTAAGGCTATGTATTTTCCCACAAATACTGCTTTCAGCTATTATCTACACATTTTAGTAGTTAACATTTTAATTGTCCATGGTTTTAAACGCATTCCAATTTTCCTCATTATTTATTATTTTATCCATGAGTTGCTTAAAATGGGTTATAAATTTGCAAGCATATGACTTTCCCTATTATTAAGACTGTTCGATTTTTAACAAATGCAGTTGCGGAATATTGTCTCATTCAACCATTTGTTATACGCAGTTCTAAACCATCAGGGATGTGAACTCCCCCCGCCCCCCACACACACATGTCTTTGTCACATAAAGCAATACTCAGCACATTTGGGGGGTAGCTGTTCTCCAAGTCACAACCTAGGGATCTAAGCAATATCTACCTGGTAACTCAGTTCTGCCAGGTATCATACAGTTAGCTACACAGAGCTAGCTGAGAGAGAGAGAAAGAGAGAGAGAGAGAGAGAGAGAGAGAGAGAGAGAGAGAGACAGAGACAGAGACAGAGACAGAGAGAGACAGAGAGAGACCCATCCTCCCAGCTCCACACTGGAGACGAGAAAACAGCGCAGCTGCAGATGTGCAAGAGGCTGAAGGACCAGGGCTAGTCGTCGCCAGTCCAGCCTTCGAAATACATTGAGGACAATTTTGAAGGTTAGCCATTAGAGATTTTATACGTTTCCTTTAAAAAAAAACATGTTTATATGTGCTGGAAAGATAGATGGTTGGTTAAGATCACTGACTGCTCTTCCAGATGACCAGGGTTTGAGTCCCAGTGCCCACATAACAGCTTACGACCGTCTGTAACTCTAGTTCCACAGGATCTGATGGTCTCCTCCTTGGTCACTGTAGTCACATGTTGTGCAGACACACTTGCAGACAAAACACTCATACACATAAAATAAAAATTTAACTATGTATAATTAGTGTGTGTGTGTATACACACACACACACACACACACACAAGGGAAGGAGTGGAGATCAAGATAACTTGTTCTGCTCTTCAACATCAGCATTGATGAGAGAGAGAGAGAGAGAGAGAGAGATGCTACAACTGTTGGTTACAGTACACCATAAATACCCATCAAGTTCCATTAAAATAGTCTATACTCACACTGAATTTCTCATGCACTTTATTAATCATTTGAGAAAAATATCTCCACCTCCTGCTTTGAAAGCAAAGTTGTCTTTTTCTTTTAGTCTTCTTAATATTTGTTGTATTTACTTGATTCTATTGGGTGCTTGTAGCTTTAGAGTTATTAAATCTCCTTGGTAAGTTGACTATTTTATCATCACTGTATGGATAAATGTATTAATAATAATACTTCCTTCATTACCAAATATATGCCAAATATTGGCACAATTAATCATATCACCTATTCTAACCAAACACTATAATCATATTGAGGAATGATATTATGTTTGTGGTAGCATTAATTGATTACATTAATAATATAACTTTGGTGGTTCTAAATTGTATTTAGACATGTGGCCATACACTTCTGGCACTAACATATTACATTCAAGAGCAGTTGATATCACTATCAGTTTCTCCATATACCTGATGGCTACAAATTACTATAAGCCATGTCTGTGTCATGATTTCTGCCAGATAATAGAAAAATATGTTCATTTAACACCACACAAAGAATCTGCCTAATTAGCCAGCTGATCTGATAAACAATTAAACTGCTTTTGAAGTCAGCATTCCATATTATAAAAGCAGGTCCAAATATTTTCTTTGCTCTGTGTCATATAAAATATGCTTTGACACAGACATCAAAGTAAGTAAGCCCTGCTCTTTCACCACTACTTTTAGACTTAGAATGTAAGCTACAAATATCAGCCTACTATGTCAGTAACTTCAATCTCTCCACTTTGTCTCATGGCTCTTCATTGCTTGCACCCATTGACCTGAGTTTCTTTTGTAATTTTGAATACACTGCTGGACCTCAATACCTTTCATCTCATATGGTCCTTTGAAGTAGGAAAATTACTTGTAGGCATATTAGTAGATCCTCAATAGCAATTTCTTGAACTGAATTTTCCTCATTGATAGGAGTTGAACAGTGATGCAATCATAAGTTTTCTAAGTATAGCATTGATAACTTGAAAAGCTGAATCTCTCTGGGATTTTCAACACACATGTTTGGATATCTGCTACAATTTTCATCATCATCATGTGCCAAGACTGCAGCCAATAGAGTCTTTTCCCCGTTCTAGGTGTAAAGCAGGTAAGGATGCATATAGATATCTATGTATGAAGAGACCAATCTACTTTTAAAAGCTGAATAGATGTTAGGTCAATTTGAGTCATAATATCTATTAGTTCCATTATTTTTCTCTTTAGTCTCTCTCTGGATGATCCATTCGTTGGTGAGAATAGGGTGTTAAGTCTCCCACCAGTACTGTGGAATAATCCTCTTGTACACTGTAAAGATTTGTCACTTCAATTGTATTAATAAAAAACTGACAGGCTGGTATCTGGGCAGGAAGTTCAGCAGGAAAGCCAGACTAGGAGAATTTTGAGAAGAGGAAGGGCAATCAGGAGTTTCTAGCCAGTCACCAAGCAAGCAGGACGTGTAGAAAATGAGGTGACAAGCCATGAGCCATGTGGCTAAACATAGATATTAGAATTATGCTTTAAGTGTAAGAGTTAGTAACAAGCCTTAGCTAATGGCCAAACATTTATAATTAATATTAAGCTTCTGAGTGATTATTTAAAAGCAGCTGAAGGAAGGAGCAGGACAGAGAAGCCTCTGTTTACATTCAGCACTCCAATGTGACACACGTACATCCATATAAAGTATAAAAAAGCTTAAAAGAAAGGGTTCTAGATACACAAAAATGGAGCCAAGAGCAGCTTCATAGTTCATGTCTCTTTCCCTGGCCATGAGATGCATGCTTTAGCTACAGCATGGCAGATTACTGCCACAGTACACAGAAGCATCTCCAAGCTGTGCAATGCACTGTGTGGTAGATTTAGCTTTTGCTCATACAGACAAAAAGGGTTAAAGATACACAGTAAAAACACATTCAGACAGAAAGGCCTCTCAACAGGTCATGATGTCTTTAAGAGATATGCATAAGCTTAAGAGTGAAAAGAAATAAAATATATATACAGCCTTAAATTAAAAATATAGATCTAAAATTAAAATAAAGTCCTTAGAAAGGGAAGTAAGGTACTACAAAGAAAATGAGCCATGTGAGGATAGAAAATACACAGAGGGTCTGGATTATATATATTGTTGTGTTTTCTTTGGATTTTTTTGACTGTTAGTGAGCTAACTGTTGAGAGGCATTTGATTGATTATAAAAGCTGCTAAATTAGATATGTTACTTTGGGAAAGAGGTACTGCTTTTATTTCCACAGAAAATGAGAGGCTACGGGTTCATCCTGGGTTAAGAAAAATCAGGTTTGATTGAGGAAGACCCCCTGAAATCCTAACCACAGACTTGGAAAAATAAACTTAAAGTAACTACAATGTGACTACATGTGACATTTATTTTACCTGCTTAAACATAAAACAAAAAATTATCTTTATCTAGCTTATGTATAATACACAGTTTATATTTGTATTAATGCAGATATGTATATGTTATCTTTAAAATTTTATATATTTTCATAACAAGGGGAGCAGACACCAATAAAAATGGATGGCCCAGGTGATCCAATGTTTCAGTATACCTCTGTTACAGTTTTCTCTCAGTTCTGCATCCAAAACAGCTTCAAGGATACTTGTTGAGATGAACCAGCCACACAAAATACCCCAATCAGGACTTGACCATAATTCTAAATTTTCTCAGGAGCCCCATAAAATTACCAGCATCCCCAATCAACAGGAAGTACTCTAGAGAACTACACCCAAATTCCCAAAATATTGTTTATAAATGTTTATTTTCATTTAAGAGGAGTTGGTTATAAATTGTTGATGGTCATAGTCAATCTCTTTCTAAAGAAGAAAGGGGGATATAACATAGAAATGATGGAAAAAAGAGTAGATTATTATGATGAAAATAAGGGTATATTATTGAATCTACTTTAATCCAAAAAAGAACTGTAAATCTCAAAATATTTTACACTGTCATGAATTTTAGATTACTGATACAAATTTAAAGTCAATTTTGTTATACTGTATATATATTTCTACTCTTAAATAAGGTATTATGTTTATTCAGCTCATTAAAAATGTAATGTATAATTAAAAATACAGATTAATAGTCATTTATAATAGTCAAATTTATAGCCATATTAGTTAAGTTTTCTAGGAATACAAAGATATATTTCAATTAGATATGTAATCTTTGAACACTTCAAAGACCTACAGAGTATGGCATTTTTTTCTTTTATTTTACAATACTATTCAGTTCTACCTAACAGCCACAGATTCCCTTGTTCTCCCACTTCCTGCCCCCCTCTCCTTCCCCCAAGTCCACTCCCCCATTCCCACCACCTCCAGATCAAGGCCACCCCCGAGGACTGAGATCAAACTGATAGACTCAGTCCGGGCAGGTCCAGTCCCCTCCTCCCAGATTGAGCCAAGCGTCCCTGTATAAGTCCCAGGTTTCAAACAGCTATCTCATGCAGCAAGCCCAGGACCTGGTACCACTGCCTAGATGCCTCCCAAACAGATCAAGCCAATCAACTGTCTCACCTATTCAGAGGGCCTGATCCAGTTGGGGGCCCCTCAGCCTTTGGTTCATAGTTCATGTGTTTCCATTCGTTTGGCTATTTGTCCCTGTGCTTTATCCAACCTTGGTTTCAACAATTCTCACTCATATAAACCCTCCTCTTTCTCGCTAATTAGACTCCCGGCGCTCCACCCGGGGCCTAGCCGTAGATGTCTGCATCCAGATTCCTCAGTCCTTGGATGGGGTTTCTGGCACAACTATTAGGGTGTTTGGCCATCCATCACCAGTGAGGCTACCTGTAAAACAGGACCCCAAGAAAGACACGGGGATCACCCAATGACGGAGAAATGGCTGAGATCTACATGAACAGCCTGGACATGAGTGGGAGCAATGAAC
The DNA here is from genome assembly GCF_049852395.1 of Peromyscus maniculatus bairdii. NCBI lineage: Eukaryota > Metazoa > Chordata > Mammalia > Rodentia > Cricetidae > Peromyscus > Peromyscus maniculatus. The sequence continues at coordinate 10,799,032 of NC_134871.1, read as the reverse complement.
GGCAAGGGTCGAGGGAAAGAGAGCAGGAGATCCCACCTGGATCAAGAACAGAGAGGGAGAACAAGGAATAGGAGACCATGGTAAATGAAGACCACATGAGAAAAGGAAGAAACAAAGTGCTGAAGAGGCCCACAGAAATCCACAAAGATAACCCAAAAAAGACTGCTGGCAATGGCCGAGAGACAGCCGAGAATATGGCATTTAAAACTGTTTAAGAATTTAAACTTTTCTTGATAGTGTAGTCAAAAGATTTCCTATGTCCTCCCTGGCCCATGGTTATGATAAATCTCTTGCAACCACTTATAAAATAATCACTCAGAGGCTTAATATTAATTATAAACTGTATAGCCTGTGGCTTAGAATTCTTGCTAGCTATCTCTTTCATCTTAAAGTAACACATTTCTATTAACCTATGTATTGCCACATGGCCATGGCATTACTGATCTGCTGGCAAGTTGCTCCTTGGGTAGCAGGCTGGCTTCTCCTTCACTTCTCCTTTCTTCTTCCTGTCTCTCTCTTGGATTTCCTGCCTGGCTATAACCTGACTTGCCATAGGCCAGAGCATCTTCTTTCTTAGCCAATCATAGCAACATGTATTCACAGTATAAAGAAAGACATCCCACAGCATGACAGTGAGACACATCTGCTCCTGGCAGCACCAGTTTCTTCAAGGAGGATGATGGGCATTGGAGAAACTTGTTACAGAGTTTGTTTTCAATGTAGCAAGGCTTGCCAACTGGGTAAGAAACTGCCCTTGCCTCAGCTGCTGACAGCATGCTGTCCAAATTGGATAAGCAGGACAAAAAAAGTGACTACAGAACTTTGCTAAGACAAGGTGAGACAGTCTTTCAAAATTTCTGCTTCATAGCAAAGTCTAACAGACATGCTAGGCCTGTAGGCCAGGATTGGATGCCACAACATTACAGAGGAACTTGGGGTGGCTGTCCAGGCAGCTTGAGGTTCCTGTTGTTAGGTAACATTTCACCCTTCTGGGGTCTTTAATGGAGTTGAAGACTAAAGAGTTATAATTATAGTTTTCCTTAGGTATAATAGAAACTAAATTAGATACAAAACTTTAGACTCACCAAGATAAGATAGATAAGTATTTTCTCTAATTTTGCCAAATGCAAATGGATTAGATAGTGTTACTGTAATTCTTACTTAATAACTGTTTTTGTTGTATATAATCTTACTCTGCTAAAGTTAAGACCTTCCTTTTTAATTAGACAAAAGGGGGAAATGCTGTGGAATAATCCTTTTATACACTGTAAATATTTGTCACTTGAATTGGTTTAGTAAAAAGCAGACAGGCTGGTAGCTGTGCAGGAAGTTAGGCAGGAAAGCCAGACTAGGAGAATTCTTGGAAGAGGAAGGGCAGAATCAGGAGATAACAGCCAAACATTTATAATTAATATTAACCCTTTGAGTGATTGTTTAAAAATAACAACAGGACAGAAAAGCCTCCATTTACACACTATTAATACATAGGGTTCAATATGTGATTTAAGCTTTAGTAATGCTTCTTTTACAAATGTGGGTGCCCTTGTGTTTGGAGTAGAGATGTTCATAATTGAGCCATAATCATGGTGGATTTGTCCTTTGATGAACAGGAAATGTCCTTCTCCATCTCTTTTGATTAATTTTGGTCTGAAGTCTATTTTGTTAGATATTAAGATAGCTACAACAGTTTGCTTCTTAAGTATGTTTGATTGGAAAATCTTTTTCCAATACTTTACTCTGAGGTAATGTCTGTCTTTGATGTTGAAATGCATTTCTTGCATCCAGCAGAAGGATGGATCCTGTTTTCATATCCATTCTGTAAGTTTGCATCTTTTTATTGTCAAATTTGATCCATTGATATTGAGAGATATTAATGACCAGTGATTGTTAGTTCCTGTTATTTTGTTGCTGCTGCTGTTGTTGTTGGTGGTGGTGGTGGTAGTGGTGGTGTGTGTGTGTGTGTTTCCCTTCTTTGGGTTTTGCTGGTGTGGGATTATTTATTGCCTGTGTTGTTGTGGGTGTGTTGGACGAAATCCCTCTAAAAATTCCAACACAATTCTTTACAGACCTTGAAATAACAATACTCAACTTCATATAGAAAAAAAATTAGGATATCTAAAACAATCCTGTACAATAAAAAATTGCCTGAGGTAGAAACATCCCTGACTCAAGCTCTACTACAGAGCTAAAGTAATAAAAAACAGCATGGTATGGGCATAAAAACAGACAAGTGAATGAATGGAATTAAATCGTAGACACAGACATAAATCCACAAACCTACAGACACTTGATTTTTCACAAAGAAGCCAAAATTATACAATGGGGAAAAAAGCATTTTCTTTTTTTGTTTTTCAAGACAGGGTTTCTCTATGTAGCTTTGGAGCCTCTCCTGGAACTCACTGTGTAGTACAGGCTGGCCTTGAACTCACAGAGATCTGCCTGCTTCCCGAGTGCTGGGATTAAAGGCATGTGCCACCACCGGCGAGCTAAGAAAGCATCTTTAACAAATAGTGCTGAAATGACTGGATGTCGACATATAGAAGAATGCAAATAGATTCATATTTATCACCCTGCATGCAATTTAAGTCCAAGTGAACCAAACACTTCAGCATAAATCTAGTTACACTGAACCTGATAGAAGAGAAAGTGCAAAATACACATTGGCATTGGAAATAACTTCCTGAATAGAATACCAGTAGCACATGCACTAAGATTGACAATTAATAAATGGGACCTCATGAAACTGAAAAGCTTATGTAAGGCGAAGGACATCATCAATAAGACAAAAATGGCAGCCTACAGAATATGAAAAAATCTTTAGCAACTCCACATCTGACAGAGGGCTGATCTCCGAAATATATAAAAAACTCAAGAAATTAGACACCAAGAAAAAAAACCAAATAATTTAATTTAAAAATGGGGTACATATCTAAAAAGAGAATTATCAACAGAAGAATCTCAAATGGCCAAGATACACTTAAAGAACTGTTCAACATCCCTACCCATCAGGGAAATGCAAATCAAAATGACTTTGAGATTCCATCTTACACCTGTCAGAATGTCTATGATCAAAAACACAAATGACAGCCTATGCTGGAAAGGATGTGGAACAAGAGGAACACTTCTTCTTTGCTGGTGGGAGTGCAAACTTGTGCAGCCACTTTGTAAATCAATGTCATGGTTTCTCAGAAAATTGAGAATCAATCTATCTCAAGACCTAGCTATACTACTCTTGGGCATATACCCAAACGATGCTCAAACATACCACAGGGACACTTGCTCAACTATGTTCATAGCAGCCTTATTTGTCATAGCCAGAACCTGGAAATAGCCAGATGCCCCTCAACTGAAGAATGGATAAAGAAAATGTGGTACATGTACACAATGGAGTATAACTCAGCTGTCACAAACAATGACACCATCAAATCTGCAGGCAAATGGATGGAACTAGAAAATATCATCCTGAGTGAGATAATCTAGACCCAGAAAGACAAACATGGTATATACTCACTCATATGTGGATATTAGCTGTAAAGTAAAAGATAATCATGCTATAATCCACAGCCCCAGAGAAGTTAGGTAACAAGGAGGACTCAAGTGGGGGATGCATGGATCTCCCTGGGAGGAGGAAATAGAAGAGATATCTCCTGGGTGGACTCAGGGCCAGGTGGGGATAGGAATTTGAGGGATTAGGTTAGGGGGTGAGTGGAGGGGGAGAGTACTGAAAGAGATGACTGCAAAAGGGGGGCATTCTCAGGATCAGGTAGAAACCTGATACAAGGGACACTCTCACAAATCTACAATCATGACCACAGCTAAGACTCCTAATAACAATGGATATGTAGAATCTTTGTCCAGTAACTGATGGAAACAGATGCAGAGACCCACAGCCAAACATTAGCCAAAGCTCAGGGAATCCTGCTGAAGAACGGGAGGAAGGCTTATAGGAGACAGAGAAGTCAAGGACATTACAAAAACCCCACAGAAACAACTAACCTGGCTCATAGGAACTCATAGTCTGAACCAACAAACAAGGAGCCTGCATGGGACCGACCTAGGCCCTCTACAAATATGTGACAGTTGTGTAGCTTGGTCTACTTGCGGGACTCCTAACAATGGGAGCAGGGGCTGTCCCTAATGTTTTGGCTGGCTCTTGAGACCCTATTCTTCCTACTGGATTGCCTTGCCCAGCTCTAATACAAGGGGAGCTGCTTAGTCTTACTGCAACTTGATACACCATCTTTGTTGATGTCCATGAGAGGCCTGCCTCTTTCTGAACAGAAGCAGAGAAGTGGATTGAGGGTGGGGAAGAGTGGAGAAATGGGAGGAGAGGAGGGAGGGGAAAATTCAGTTGGGATACAAAATACATGAATAAATTTAATTTTTAAAAAGCTCAATAGATGACTCCAAAGTAAGTTATAGCTGATTAATATTTAGGGGCATCCTCCCAAAACTGCCTCCATGAGAGATCACCCAGACTGATTGAGCTTTTTGAGGATTGAGATTTGATGGAATGTTCATTTTTTATTCGCTTGCTTCTCACCTTTTTGATTCTGAGCTGGTCTGGGGAAGGTCCCCAGCCGTGTGGAGTTCTGTGGCTCTGCTGCTCCTGTTGAAATGATCTATTTCTATGGCAAGACTGCCAGCCTGAGATCGTCTCCTGCCTGCTGAGCCATTTGCAGTGATGGATGGTACGGGGAAAGTAACACTTTCCAATTTGGCATCTTTTAGGCCTTAACTGGGTCTTTTATTCCACATCCTTTTCATTCCTGCCCTTATTTTTCTGTGAACTCATTGACTTCTAGACAAGAAAATGACATATTTCCTTAAAGAATCCCCCCTAGCTAGGAGTTGGTGTCATTTTTAAAAGAACCTTTTAGAAAAGTCAGAAATGACTCTTAAAACCTGAGGTTCTTCCATTAGAAATGAAGAACTTTTGTTAAAAGATGTGAACAAGGGTTTGTCTATCTAGTAATAGAGTATATTATTCCAGGAAACCACCTGAAGCTTGAAATGGGGCATTTAATAAAAATTGGAGAAAACAAATAAGAATTTGAAGCATTTATAGTAACACGTATACACAATGATTATTCCTGTTTGGCAAATATTTTGTTTTTCTACTTTGTACGTGGGCAGAAGTGTACTGCTTGTCCCTTGTAGATAGATAAGATGAAGCAATTTGTTTTGCCCAAAGACTTGTCTGGGGATATAAATCGGTCCCCTATTGGGCTGCATGGTACAATGTGGGTCACTAAAGGCTCTTTGAACTCCCTGAGGGGTGATGGACAAAGTGTCAGCAATGACTAGCTGTAAAGACCTTCAAAGGCCCGCATGTTAGCCATCCTCATGGTGGTGATATGGATGTTCAGAGATGGGACAACATGAGATGCTCATCAGTCACAGGGTGATACCAGAGCTAGGACATTAGGGAGGTTGTGTTGGAACCCAGCCTCTTACCACTTCCTATTGCTGCTTGTTAGCAGTATACTCTACCACATGCTTCTGTCAGTCTGCATTCATGCCAGAGGCAGAAAGCAATGGGCCTGCCCACCTGCGAATTACAACCTTTAGAACCAAAATTAAATTGTATCTTTAATTGTTGGCTTGTTGGCTTGTTCTTTTCACAGGGAAAGGGGTGGAATCTAGGATATTTTACATGAAATGAAACATTTTATCTTTATAACTTGATTGCCTCAGGCATTTCATTATAGTAACACGGAGCTGACTAAATTAACTATCTTGTAAATCTGAGTCCCCAAGTCCCTATTCTGGAAAATCAGGCCCTGCTGATCAACAATACGTGGATAGCATGACCAAGAAACTACCTAGATTTGGGGGTTGGTTCTGCAGCACAAGCCAGTTTATTTGGACATGACAAAACTTATTATTGCCAATGGGTAAAATTTACACCTTCTCTCAGGATACCATTTAAACAAATTTAGAGATTAACAATCCCTCATAGGAGTCTATGGATTTCTAATTCTCTGAAATTGTTACTAAGTTGTTTGAATTGCCATTTTTAATAAGGACACTACATTTTCTTATGAAATTCTACCTAGTATTGAACAGGACCAACATTGGATATTCCAGATTTGGGTAAACAATTGACATTGCTAACTTCTGAGAAATAATGTAGCCAGGAATTGGCATTTAAAGAACACAGAGTTTTGTTTGTTTGTGTGTTTGGTTGGTTGGTTGGTTGGTTGGTTGGTTTGGTTTGGTTTTTCAAGACAGGGTTTCTCTGTATATAGTTTTGGTGCCTGTCTTGGATCTCACTCTGTAGACCCGGCTGGCCTTGAACTCACAGAGATCCACCTGGCTCTGCCTCCCAAGTGCTGGGATTAAAGGCGTGTGCCACCACTGCCCAGCTTGGTTCTTTTTACTGAGTGCATCCCTTTGTTAGTTCTTGCTCTCTAACCTTGTGAAGCCTCAACTTCTTCACCCAGAAAATGGAGATGACAATAATGTTGTCCATGTGGTGGTTATGGGTGAAAGTAACAATGAAAACAGAACAATCATGGTCCAAAAATAAGGGAATGTCTGTTCCAGGGATGGAGATGGAGGCAGAACTCAATCAGCTTTGGGTCTTTTGTAGTAGAGTAATATAATTTGAGAGCCGTTACCAGCAGGCAGAAATGGTATTTCACATCACCATCCACTTTCCTCTCTTTTCTGTCCCAGTCAATTCCTTCTGACTTTGCCTCATCTCTTTTATGAGTAAAATCAGCCCGAGCAGCAATCACCCCACAGCATTTGCATCATGTCAGTTCTTAGAGGAGTATGGTGATGATGCTACCTCACATAGTAGGTGTTTTCTTTGTGTCTATAGCTTTTGCTCTTGGTGATCTGCCCATAGTTTCTCTTGAAACATCAAGTAAGGCAGACACTTAACTTTTTCTGTATTCATTTAAAAATTACAAATTAAAAATAGTGTGGTGGTGTAAAGAGAAATGTTCCCCATAGGCTTAAATATTTGAACACTTGGCTCCCAGCTGGTGGCACTGTTTGGGACAGATTTAGGAGGTGAAGTCTTGTGTGAAGGAAATATGTTACCTGGGGCAGGCTTTGAGAGTTTTATACCCTCACTCCACTTCTAGTCTCTCTCTCTCTCTCTCTCTCTCTCTCTCTCTCTCTCTCTCTCTCTCTCTCTCTCTCTCTCTCTGTTAAAGAGATGATTTCTCAGTTTCCTGTCACCAGCTTTCTTACTGTTCCTGTGACTTCCTGTCATGATGTACTCTTGTCCCAATGGAGGCATCGTTGCCTCTGGTTGCCTCTGGTCACAGAATTTTACCACAGCCATGGAAAAGTAACTAATATAGGTAGATCTGTACCTAAAATAAGGTATCTGTTCATCAACAATGGCAGAATTAGATCCAGGGTAGTCTGAATATTGATCTGAAGAGAGGAATCATATATCCAGGATTGCCTTGGACAGTCTCTCTGTCTGGTACCCTGGCATCCCATATGGTCTAGTATCTGTTCAGATTTCTTCAGGTTTTTTTTTTTTGTGAAAGTATTGTCATTAATGTTAAATTGAAACCTGCTAGGTTAATTAGGCTCCCACTTACTTCCAGCCTCTGCTACAATTTCATTAAGACTGTGGGAAACACAACTATCAGACCTGTCAGTTTAACACATGGTTACATCTGAAAAAGAATCAAAGATGAGCTTTCCTTCTCCTTCTGACCCACTGGAGAAGCAATGAAGCTATGAGCTCCCTTTGGAGGAAGCTAAATGATATTTATTAGAGGCTGGAGCAAGCTCACACTTTGTAGTCTCTGGTGTTGGTGATTGTGGGAGACTTGTCCCAACATGCCACCCACCCTGTTAGGGTTTACATGTAATTTGTGCCCCCACGCTCCAAAATTTGTTGGTATAAGATATTTTCACGGTCTATTAAGATAGCACAGTGTATAAAGCGCTTCCAAGTCTGATAATCTGAGTTCAATCCCTGGGCCCCCACCTAGTGAAAAGAAAGAATCCATTCTCTAAGGATCCACTCTCACACTCAACCTATGCATGCACATAAAATAAATTTAAAATGTGATTTTAAAAATATTTCCAAGGTATTCTAGATAGTGGTCATGTTAGTACATGGGAAATGGTGAGATGTTTGCACATCGAATTTTAAACATGGTCATCAAGGCTTCCTGTCTGCGGCAGATGTCTGCGGATGTACAGGTTACATTAGTACCTGGAGAGAGAAGTTTTATTCAATTACAAATATATGCAGGTAAGTCACTTAAATACATTAATAATTTTAAATTTATTAGCAACAAACCATACTTAGAATAAGAATTGAGGCATTTTAACGAAAAGAAAATTCAATATGATCATGTTGAAAAATAATTTTCAAGAAAATACCAGACAGATAGCATTAGAAATAGATGCCAATGCACATATACACAATGGAATACTACTCAGCAGAGAAAAACAATGACATCATGAGGTTTGCAGGCAAATGGATGGATCTAGAAAAAATCATCCCGAGTGAGGTAACCCAGACTCAGAAAGACAAATATGGTATGTACTCACTCACAGGAGGATACTAGATGTGGAACAAGGATGACTGGACTTCTATTCACATCACCAGTGAGGCTACCTGTAAAACAGGATCCCAAGAAAGACACGGGGATCACCCAATGACGGAGAAATGGCTGAGATCTACATGAACAGCCTGGACATGAGTGGAAGCAATGAACAGCGAGGGTCAAGGGAAAGAGAGCAGGAGATCCCACCTGGATCAAGAACAGAGAGGGAGAACAAGGAATAGGAGACCATGGTGAATGAAGACCACATGAGAAAAGGAAGAAACAAAGTGCTAAAGAGGCCCACAGAAATCCACAAAGATACCCCCACAAAAGATTGCTGGCAATGGCCGAGAGACAGCCGGGACTGACCTACTCTGGTGATGGGATGGCCAAACACCCTAATAGTTGGGCCAGAAACCCCATCCAAGGACTGAGGAATTTGGATGCAGACATCTACAGCTAGGCCCCGAATGGAGTGCTGGGAGTCTAATTAGCGAGAAAGAGGAGGGTTTATATGAGCGAGAATTGTTGAAACCAAGGTTGGATAAAGCACAGGGACAAATAGCCAAACGAATGGAAACACATGAACTATGAACCAAAGGCTGAGGGGCCCCCAACTGGATCAGGCCCTCTGAATAGGTGAGACAGTTGATTGGCTTGATCTGTTTGGGAGGCATCTAGGCAGTGGTACCAGGTCCTGGGCTCACTGCATGAGCTAGCTGTTTGAAACCTGGGACTTATACAGGGACGCTTGGCTCAATCTGGGAGGAGGGGACTGGACCTGCCCAGACTGAGTCTATCAGGTTGATCTCAGTCCTCGGGGGTGGCCTTGATCTGGAGGTGGTGGGAATGGGGAGTGGGCTGGGGGAAAGGGGAGGGGGGCAGGAAGTAGGAGAACAAGGGAATCTGTGGCTGTTATGTAGAACTGAATAGTACTGTAAAATAAAAGAAAGAAAAAAAAAGAAATAGATGCCAATGGCAAATGGAAAAATGTATGCACAGTGCACTAAACAGAGCTGTTCTGTTTATGTTGTTTTAAATATTTTGATAGAAAGGTTTTCATTTTGCTTAATGTGAACAGATGTCTTTTTATGGATGAAAGTTCTAATATTGAAAATAAATTTTTTAATGGGAATGTTTAATAAATATAAACATGCTTATGTTTATAAATATATTAACTAATAAATATTCCAGAAAGTAGTTTTAATTTTTACACATCTCCTCTGATCTAATAATTAATGCCCAGACAGAATTCACATACCACCTAGAGAAACCAAGCTGTGGGATGTGATGAGTATCCTCCATTTCTTCTCCCACTCCCAGGATATGGCTGTCAGTGTAGCCCACAGCATCACAGATCATTCTTTAGAGTTATTTTAAGCAAAGGATTGAACATAGTGTCCTGCTTCCTCTCCTCATTTTAAAAGGAAGTGTCTTTCTTCTGGGTTCTTTTTGATTCCATGGCATCAAGGATTCCAGACACAGCAGTCACCTGAGCATCATGGCTGATAAATGTCTTCTTTGCCTCAAAGGAATGTCCCAGAGCCTTGATGCTCTCCAGCATTGCCTAAATTCCAAACAGACCTACATGGCTTTGTGACTTTGAAGATTAATCTCCGTCACTCACAGCTCATTGGCTTCTCTTGCTCATTTCTGCAATCTCTGCAGATGGTGTGGCATTCTGTGCCAGCATTATTTATCCACAAGTTCACTTCTCACACAGCTCCCTCTTTGAGCAGTTGTGGAGAACGCTAAATACTGAACAATTATCCAACTCTTTCATCAGTTTATAGGTTTTCACAGTTCTGATCCAAAAGAACATCCCTGTATTAACACACCATTGCACAAAGCTGTTGCTGACACAGCCTCTCAGCAGCGTGCAACGGGAACATCAAAAGAAGTCTCCCGAGCCACCAAAAGAAACACACATGGACAGCAAACTTTCATTTCAATATATTCAACAACACGCCGCCCTCTTCTTCGCTGCATCTTTCTCTCAGAGTTTGAGCTGCGATTTGCCACCCTTTGGATTTTTTTTTTATTAATCTATGAGTGACATTTTGACCTTGAAGATGATAGCTTTGAAAGAATAGAAGGTAAAGGAGGAAATTATATAAAGGAATAAAAAATAATAACTGTGATAGAAAAAATTCTTTTGATCCATTGCTAATTTTCCTGTCCATGTTATAGGGAACTCTTATCATATCATTTTATGTATGAGGAGACGCAATATGTTACAGTTAGTTACATCCCTAATAATTGTAGCATAGGGATTTGAATGCAGGAGTTTATATTTGAAGTCCGTACTCATAGAGTATAAACTGTGTTCCTTCAACACTTGAGAAAGTAGAAAAAGTAAAGAGAAAAAAATGGGAGGAAGCAACAGGAAAGAGGGTGGAGAGCAGGAAGACAAAGAGGTGAAGAGAAAAGCGGGGCATACTGGAAAGAAGATGAACACAGAGGAAAACAGTGCAAAGACAGAAAAAACCACTGCAAAGAGGCCTGGAAGACCTCCCATGGTTCACAGCACAGGTAACATCTGCCCCCGTGAAGCTTGGCCAAAGTTCACAGTCTGGGAATTGAAAAAGAAAATCAACAGATAATCCCAAGACCTTTTCTTTTCAGAAATATTGTAATTAATTTAATTAATTTTTCAAGAATTTCCTACATCATATTTTGAACATTGTCATCCTCCTCCCCACCTTCTCCAAAACCCACCCTCCCCATTCTATACCCAGCCTACTTTGTGTCCTCACTTTAAAATAAATGCATTGAGTACCACTCGTGCTGCCTATAGACTCTACAATTTATAGACACCCACTGGAGTGTGTTAGACCTACCAGGGGCCACACACTTAAAGGAAATTGAGACCTTTGTTCATAGTTCAGATATCATGTTCCTTAACAAATCTTGGATAAATTTCACAATTGTTAAGATATATTCCATATTTCACTCAACATTTTCATCAGCATCTTCTCATACTACATGTATTACCACTGGTGTATGGTAGGATCTAGAGAATGCTGATTCTAATATCATTAGGTCCATTTTGTACTGGATATTGAAAACATTTACATATCCACCTTCGTGTGCCATTATGGATGAGTTCTGTAAGTAAGGCATTGGGAATGGTTGGAAATTGCACATCACAACTTCTTTTGCACTGGATACAATAACTTTGGTCACCGAGCTAGGACACAGAAAGTGAGAAAAAGATACAGGAAGGACACATCAGGAGGATGGCACTTACCAAGAGCTCTGATGTATCAAAGGCTCTGTTTCTGTCATGGTGTGCTCTAGAAGCTGAAATTCTCTTTAGTGCTCTCAAAAGAAAGCAGTGGTTCTTATCTTGAGCCAGACCTCCAAAGTCCCACACGAGGGGTAGAATCATTTACATAGTTGTGAGAACAGGCTCAGAGCCACACTAGGTTCAATTGCTGAGTTACCATACTCTTTTAGTCTCTGAAATATATTTGTTTTTGTGTGCTGAGCTCTGAGGAAGGAGGGTATCTGTTGGCTGCTTTACTTCTCATATGGCCCAGCCACTGAAAGACACAGGTTCTCTTCTATCCTCCTCCCGGGTATCCAAGGCATGGTCAGTTTGGACAGTAAAGGACTGCATGTCTCTAAAGCCACAAGTGTCATTAAGGTTCTCTTACTCAATAGGTTTTGCCTGTGTGTGTGTGTGTGTGTGTGTGTGTGTGTGTGTGTGTGTATGTGTGTGTGAAGACTGAATGAAAGTTGCATGTACATTGGGGCTAAACGTCTTCTCAGGCATGTAAAATGTAGCTGTTATTATTCACAGCCTACTTTGGAAATATAGAAGCCTATCAGGTTAAATGAATTCAAACTCCGACACATACCACTGCTTCAGAAAGTTCTTGGTTGTTTCCATAATCTTAGTGATTATCTCTATTACCGGGTCTCTGGTAGTTTGTGATTCATTCTATTTCAAATGGATCTAGAATGCTCAGATTCTCATTGAAATTATGAAACTCAGATACAAAAGCAGAAAGGATGGAGGTACAGGGAAGCCAGTCTGTCTTCCTGAGAAACAGAAGGTTGATTAATTGCATAAGTGGAGACTTACTCATGTTCTCCTTCATTCTTCAGACCTAAGGAGCCCCCAGGTCATCCCCACAAGGAATAAATCCCATCAGTACACAAAATGGCCTAGGACAGATGAGGATCTCATGTCTTAGACAAGCCAGATATAAGAACCACCACCCCCCTCCTTGACTCACCGTTATTCCACGTCTTGAGTTAAAACTAGGTTTCTTTTAAAGTTCCAAATAGAATCAACTGGCCCTGGAGTTCTGGGTGGAGAAAAATCTCCAGGCCAAGCATAGGTTCAGCGGGATGAAAACGAGCTGTGATTGATTAATAATGCCTTCAGAGAACATGAGGTGAGGATAACACTTTCACTCTTGCTGCTTGTTTGCTGACTACATATTAAAGTATGAAGGGGTTTTTTGTAAGACAGTAGAGAAGATGGTGACTCAACTGCTTGTGCCTCATGATACCCTTCTTTGCACCCTTCTCCTGTAGAGCCTATTTCAAATAAAAGGTAATGGCGGAGATTACAGACACATTTTCTCATTTACACCTCTCATTTTTATGTGCATTTTCATTCAGCAGTGAAATTATAACACATACTTGTATCTGTTGTAAGCATCTGGGGATGGTTTATATTACAGCGATTCAAGAAATAGAGCTCTCTACTGGACAGTGATTCTGCAAAAGATGTTCAGCATAGCTCACTGAGCTCATCTCATCAATGATATGTTCATGCAGCTAAAGGCAAATGTTTAAACATTTAGTTAATGCACCATATGTCTTAAATGTTTTAGTTCCATCTGACATTTTCAAACTCCATTTTAATGGAAACTCGCCAAGTAAATTTACTTCCATGGAAGATGATGAATCCATTTATCTTAAACCCAATTCTGGACCTCTCAGACACAATAAACTCTTACTTTGTAGTCTTCCAACTCCAGGACCAGTACTGTCTTCACTCTCATCCTTCTGAGCATGAGAATATGCCAGGCTAGGTGCCTCAAGAGGATGCAACTTGTATCCTAAAGACCACGCAGCTAGTTATTGACAAGAAGTAATCATCAGCCTTGGGGCTCAGGAGAGGGGTAAAGGAAGAGAAGCATGGAGGATCAATAAAATAAAATGACCAATATCAAAGAAATTACAGAATCAGAACAGGGAAAAAAAGAATATTTACAATAGGATATAGTTACAACTCTCATTGTTTAAGCCACATTTCCTATGACTTAAAAACAAAACAGAGGAAAACTACTAATAATATAAACATGACACTTAAGTGCTGGGAAGACTGCTCGGTAAATAAAGCACTTGCACCTAAATATGAGGACTGGAGTTTGGATCAGCAGAACTCATGTAAATTCTGGGTGGATGGGGCAGCTGGAATTCCAATGTGAAGAAGATGGAGAGGGAGTATCCCTGGAGCAAGTTGGCAAACACGCTCTGGGTTCAGTTGAGAAAGCTAGACTGCATGAACAAGCCAAAGAGTAATTTAGGAAGATTCCCAATGTCAACTTTCACCTTCACCATGCAGGCACACACCTGTTCCTGTATAGCTCCACACCCCACAAACATGCATAATACACACATAAACATATGCACAAAGCAAAAAAATAACACTTAGACATAGTAGTTAGAATCCTACTTTTATGTCAAATACATTAATATCTCAAATCCTAGTTCTACTTATTAACTGTAACCTTGGGCAAATTATTTCAACCTTCTGAACCTAGGTTCTTCATAGCATTGATTAAAATATTAAACACATATAAAAGTAAGATTTATTTTTAAATAGTAAGTTAAACTTTTTGTAAATGAATTCATCTTCATGTGTAAGCTTCTAATCTGCCTATAGCAGGAGGTAATTTTATCACATTGCAGTACATTCAATTTGTTCAGTGATTCTTATAAAAAAAAAAGTATTATTCTCTCAGTGTTTCTCGAATTTCCTCTGTAGATGCTTTTGACACAGGATTCTTTATCTCTAAGGTTTCTGCTGCTAAGCCTTACCATCTACCAGGGGTAAGCAAGTTTTATGTGCTGTCCTAACTTCAAACCATTGTTGGTTGCAGCTGAGGCACCTGAATCTGCTTGGCCTTTGGTCTATGGGCTGTATCATCTCATCTGCTAAAGCTGCTCTCAGTAAATACAAGTAGCCTTGTCCCTCTTTTTGATACCCTGCTGGTATCCAATGTCTCTTATCAAAAGATCCTAGATTTCTGTGACTTCTTTGCCCCAACTAAGACTCTTTCTCACCATCAGTCTTTCCTACGATTCCATTGGCTTCCTTGAAAGTCTGGAGAATGTTCTATTTTTTTTTCTTATGGCACTAGAAGGAAAAGACACTGGGGGAATGTGGCAGGGTCCTATGTTGTTGTTCCCTTTGGGGGAGGGGGGTAAGTAGGCACAGAGTCAAACCACACAGACTCCAGAAGAATGTCGAAACAACAAGCTCAGTTTATTAAGGAAGAGGCAAGCCTCATATACCCTCTATCCCACCCTGGGGGGAGGTCTGATGAATATGCATCTGCTGGTGAGACATGGCTGCCTCACATTGGTCCAGGTCATCTCCAGATCGTGTTTCAGCTGCTGTTGCTAAGGCTCTTAGGCAGACCCGGGTTGGCTCTCAGAAAGTATCTTTTTTACTTGTTTGGGATGGCTGGCCCTCAAGCCTGTTAGGGATGAGTCATCCCACATATCCACCCCTTTTATTATTTTATAGGACATGCTCAGTGGGAGGTAGGGTACATTGCCCTAACCTTGTTGACCCCACCTCAGGAGAGCTCAGCATAATGGACTGTGCCTGTCTTAGATTGGCTTGCCAAACAAGCTCATATCTGTCATTGACTACCAGCCCTGGAAGAGCATCAATCCTGGAGAGCTGTCTGGGTGGTAGACTCTAGGCCTTCTGTATCTCAGTGAGCCATGTGTGCATTATCTCTCTAGGGGGACTTTGTCCTAGGTGTCTGAAAGCCAATAAAACCCGTAAGGTCGCCTTTGTGGCCCCTTCTGTTGGTGAACCTGTTGCAGAAGATATTTGAACAAGAAAAGGATTAGTCAAAGTTTCAGTCTCAAGGACATGGATGGGACCCTAATCATATTTATATGAAATGTGCCAGTCAAAGTCTTTTTGGTGATGCATTAGTGACCTTGTAGGGGGTAAGGCAATTGCTTCATCTCTAGGGTTGAATACCAGTAATGACATGACCTTTACTAATGCCACAGTAGCAGGGCAAATCATACATTACCCCTCTGAAGCCTCTTCTTTGTCCAAAGTCTCTTGGTCTGTTGCCAGACGCACATCTCTGGAGGGTATCCATATTGGTGTGGGGTATTCTGGGGGAAAATGCAAGTATATCCTCACCCCTAGGTTAATAGGGGAGCAAGGGGCTGCCATTAAAGGGTGATGGGATCCCTCCAATGCACCAAGGGCAATGGTGTCTCCCAAGGCAGGTAAATAAGCACGTTGTCCAATTTTGGCTTGTGTGACAGGATTAACATATGGTCCTTGGCCTGTGAGTATCTCAAGAGAAACAGCAATGTTGTACTATATATTAAAACAAGCCTGAGTCTCGGCCTAGTCATCATAGGCAGCTTGCCAGTTAAGGAAGACCATAGGCTCCAACACAGCCTTTATCAAATGGTGCCAGTCATAATAAGTCTGTAAATGTATTGCCCATTGTCGTAGGACTTGCTCAAAACACGTGAGACAGGACCTGATTCATTAGCAGCCTTACGGAACGAAGACTGGTCTATAAGAGGGGCAGGTATGCATGGCTGGTTAGCCGCATCGGGGCCCACATTAACTGGAAATGCCATGGTGGGCATGTGTGGCACCATAGGTGGAATAGGATGGGAGGTATGTGGAGCAGCTGGCTCGGCAGGCAGACATCCAGGCAAGTCACTCTGTGGATACTGCAGTGGGGCCAGGGGTGGGGGGTAGCCATTCGAGGCAGGGGGGAACAGAGAGAGGCGCAGCCAGTAGAGGCTTGGGTGCTGTGACAAGCATTCCTCTCTCTTTCCACCCCTTTCCTTCACTTTACGCCTATTCTCATCTGTCTCCTTGTCGGCAGAAGCAGAAGAAATATCAGTCATGGATGGCATGAAGGGGATAGATAAGTTGGTGTTACATTGTTTCTGGCAGTGCTTATTGTGGGCCTTAATGACCTCCTCAGTAGAGGATACTTTAGGCCAGCAATTACAGTAACAAAATGGGTATAACAAACAATTGGAGGGTATCTCCTGAGGCCACTTCCTTTTTTCTGGCCAGGAACAGAACTCTCATCCAAAGATCAGGTTTCCACATGTTCTCTGGAGGAGCAGCAAGCACTCTTAACTGCTGAGTCATCTCTCCAGGAATCATAATCCACAAGCACATGCATGCATTCACAAAGACACACACACACATACATACACATATACACATACACAACTAAAAATAGTCAGACTGTGGCTCTGTTTCCTGAGGGTCCAGCCCTTATATGGAAATGCTAGGCGAGTCTGAACAAAACTATGTGCCACCCTACCTTACAGACAGACTCACAACAAGACAAACAAAAAGAAGAAAGTGGGGGTCACAACATTTACTTGCTGAAAGGACTGAAATTACACAACATAGAGGGGCCTACCCACCGAAATATACCGCTCAAGGGGGCTTCTCAACCAGTGCTACGCATGAGTAAAGGGAGACAGACAGACCCTGTTCAAGCACCAGATGTCCTGGGTTTTGGCACCAGATGTGGCAGGGTCCTGTGCTGTTGTTCCCTTTGGGGGAGGGGGCCAAGTAGGCTCAGAGTCAAACCACACACACTCAGGAAGAACAACAAGCTCAGTTTATTCAGGAAAAGGCAAGCCTCATATACCCTCCATCCCACTTAGCTGGGAGGTCTGATGAATATGCATCTGCTAATATGACATGGCTGCCTCTCATTGGTCCAGGTCATCTTCAGATCATGTTTCAGCTGCTGTTGCTAAGGTCCTTAGGCAGACCCAGATTGACTCTCAGAAAGTATCTTTTTTTACTTGTTTGGGCTGGCTGGCCCTCAAGATTGTTAGGGATGAATCATCCCACAGGGGAGACCTACCACTCACATGCATAGCTCCCCTTTGATCACTGACACCCCCTACTTCTTCTGCAGCATTGAGCATGGGCTTGAGCCAGTAGTGTGATTTCTCTGCACAATCCTTCCAATGATCCCTGCTCAGTGAAGTCGAGATTCTAGGCTGATCACAACTGGAGACCTGCAGGTTCAATATCTTTGTCTGTCAAAAAAAATGATGTGCGTAAATTACCAGGTGAGGAAGAAAATGAAGACCAAAAGCAACTAAGTCATTTCTTGGCATTTAAATCTATCAAGGACTAAATCCATCCTTGGAAAGGGGAGGGTGATGCTCAGAGTGGCAGGCAGTTAAACCATCCATGGGGAGGCAAGAGAGTTGGGGAAAGTAGTGAACCGTAAGAAGTTGGGACACACCATACAACATGGCTTTTGCACATAAGAACTCACATCGCTGTGGATACCTGCACAAGATCTAAACAAGATCAAACTACCATTAAAGTTCTAAATGAATGGGGAAGGAATGCCTAAGATCCCAACTCTAGCTGAGAAATTAATGGCTATGAAGTTGCTCACTCGTGAGGGGAGGGAGTCACTTTTCTTTGAAGTTATGGCCAGTGGTAGGTTCCATGTACACCAGCAGATAATCCCACATTCATATGTATATGGGCATCTCTAAACTGGATTCAGTGAGTTAAATACAAGATAAAATAAAATTGGAGGACATGAAGTTGGAAGCAAGATGTGATGGAGGAATCCCAGGGGAAGTTGGAGGGAAAAATGAGGATAGATAATATAAAGACAACTTGTACACATGTATAAAATGATGAGAGAATAATTTTTTGAGAAATTAGGACAGTGCTTACTCAGAAGTCAGGTGGAAAAGACAATCAACAAGTAGAGATACAACCCACAAAGCTTGAGTTATGGCAAGTGTGTTCTCTCTCTCCCTCTCACTGCCCCCTCATCAGTCTGCCTGTCTGTCTCTCCCTCGCTTCCACCCCCCTCCGTGTGTGTGTGTGTGTGTGTGTGTGTGTGTGTGTGTGTGTGTGTGTGTGTGTTTCTCCTCAGCCAAGTCTGAAGCAGCTTTTTGGCTTCCAGAGCCACTAGAAAAACAGTCACACAAGCTGGAAGTGTAGTAGGTAATGGGGTAGTGTCAACATCCACTTCTAGCCCTTAGCCAAATCGACTTAATGCTGCCTTGTCAATCTAAGTGCTCTTGACGTTTCTTTCTGCTCCCCCAGCCAAAGGCTCTACCTGCACTTGTAGCTCAGCTTCCATGGACAAAGAAAGGGAGAGCAGAGGTCTTGCTCCCTCTCTAGGACGTATAAATAAATACCAAGACAGACAGAGATGCGTAGGATAGGAGTAAGTAGGAGGAAAGATTTACTAAGGACAAGTATAACTGAGAGTGAGATAGTTAACCCATGGGCTGTCTTTTCAACCCTTAATTACTGCTTGTTTTCCTGTCACCCCTGAGGTATCCAATACTTCCTGGGAAAGTTAGAACATCCTAGATCAAATAAATCATTGCTGGGCTTTGAGCTGTAAAATGTAGGCTAAAAGCAAGTGCCTTTCATTTTCAGAAGCCACCATTTTGATGAGTGTTTTCATTTGAATTCGGAAATTTCAGCTTTACAGTGAGAAATGGCGAGGTCTGAACTGAAAGACTGCTCTTGTCATTAGAGTTTGCGTGGACACAGCCTGGAAAAGATGAAGTGCAGACAAGTAAAGCCAATTCTCTGACCCCTTAAGAAAAACACTGGAGGAAGAAGACATGTCTACATAGGACCAGTGGACAAAAAAGCATGCGGCTCAAAACTTGCAGTGATGATCTCGTTTAATATGATGTCAAGGACAGCCTGACATTAGGGCAGAAAGGCAAGTCCTGGATTGGGGGACAAGAGATAGTATTCTCCCTCAGCACCCTTCTTTGCCCGATTTTCCATGACCCATGGGAGATTTAACACAACCATCAGTAATAAAATTGGAAAAGAGACAAAACCATCCTCAAAGGGAGGGCCACAGCAAGACTCAAATCCACCACAGAGACATTACCAGGTCCCAATATAACATGCAAATAAAATCCCAGGCTGCAGACAGGACACAGCAGTGGCCATAGTGTGTGATCGATCAGGAGAAGACCAGATGGAGTCCCCACCCCAGTATCCAATGAACTATGAGTTCTTCTTCACCCAGCTACCATCTTGGGCAAGCAGACTGTACAAGTGAATACATACCTCCACAGTGCATTTTACACCAGAAATTCGAAAGCTTTTATCTGACAAAAGTAAGTGTTCTCTCTACCAGCAGGGTAGAAAGTTAGAGACAAAATTATGAAGTAAATTAATTAGTGAAAATGTGAAGATTAAGTGAGACACTGGTTATTTGTTTGTACATATGGATTGCTCTACGTCAGCTGCCATCACAGAACACCACAGCCTCAGAGGGTCAGACAACAGAATTTTATATACTCTGAGCTCTGGGTTTTCCAATTTTAATACCAATGTTCTATAAGGGTTTGTTTCTGCCTGAACATTTTTACCGTGGCCTTACCTGGCCTTTCTCTGTGTGTTCAGGTCCTGGTATGTAGTTCTCATCTCATAACGTCATGCTTCCTATTGTATTAAAGCCCAGCCCCTCGTCCTCATTTAACCTTAATTGCCTCAGGAGAGGACCTGTCTTAAAAAGGTAAGTCACCCTGGACATTAGCACTTCAGAATATGAACTTAGGGGACACAGTCCATTCCATAAGCATAAGAAATAACGTTTTTGCAAGAAAGGTAATGTCTACAGCTAGAGAAATGGATCAGCTGTTAAAGGCGAGGCTTACAACCAAATGTTATCTGTTTTATCCAACCAATGACATTAGTCTCGTACTTAAAAAAGAGAACTATTGCAATGTACATCATATTAACAAGATCAGATAATTTTTAATATACTGAAGTACTATTTTAACTGTGTTTCCTGTGTTAACTTCATTTAACAAAAAATGTATACATACTATCACTTCTACCAGCTCTCCAAGGAAAATAACCTCTCACCCCATACCCAAAGCCCCATCAGTAGACTCTTCCTTACCATCCTGATTTAATTTGGAGGGCCATGGTGCTTTGGCTCTCTTCCTCTACACTTTTTCTGGCTTACTGGGGTGATATCTTCAATGACCCTCAACATCAAGCACGTCAGTCTTGTCATTGATGCCCACTGAGGGCACCATGATGAGAGCTTTAGTCTGATGAAGGCTCTTCTGCTGATGCTACCACCACTGAGAATATGGACCATTCACATTCACTAAGAATGTCATATAAGTTGTCAGCCATGTTTCTCTCCTAACCAAGGCCACCTTGCTGTCTCCCAAGATAGTGATCTGAGTCCTATTGTGCTATACCCAGTATCACCTCTCTAAATACCTGCACATTTTCTACTCTTGGATTTACTCACCCTCAATACTGGCATTGCATTTCTGAATTTTATGACGAAGGCATTGTGAACTCAACAGAGTTAAGAAAGAAAATGGAGACAGAGAAAATAGAATAAGAAGTATATTCTAAATGAGTTATCCATCAGTAGCAAGGCAAAAGGGACAAAACCTAAAATAAAAACTAATTTTGAATTAAATGATCTGTTATAAAATCAATCACTGGGCACCGTGAATGCTTTTTTTCTGAAATGTAATCCAATGTGCATCATTCCTTTTGTGTCCAGTAATTGGTCAGTAAGTGGTTAATATCTCTAGAGATGCTTCCTGTGATTCTCACTAAGAAATTCAAGAAAAACGCGTGTTAAATAGTAAGTAGAAAGAATTCTATCAGCAGATTTCACTACCTTTCTTTTTATTTTTGCTTATTTGATAGGAAGCTACCATTTTTCTCTGAATAAGCCAGAGCCTAGAGCTTAGATAGAGAAATAAATCTACAGTTCATCTTCTCACAGATGTCGTTTTAGAGCAGCTCCATTCGATGGCTCCCAGATAAAGCAATCAACCTGGAGAGGAATGAGGAGCCCATATACTAAAAAGTGACATATAATTATTACCATACCTATTAACTGAATAAACCAGCCAGAGCCCAATTACATCGTTGCAACATACAATGAAATATCTCTTAAACTATTCTTCAACAAAGAAATAAACCTGTCATGGAAGAAAAATTTGCTGTACATCAAGGCTGTGTATTGAGGAAGTAATGTTGGTGTCAGGGTCGTGCTGGCTGTAACTCAATGTGCAATTAAGGGAAATTAGAGGCAGTCCTCATTACATACATTTGCACTTTGTTTATTGTGCTACAAATTCTGTAGTGGAGCCACTGACTTGTGGCAACAATAGCTCATTTAATGGAAAATGAGAATGTTAACAAAGGATGTTTGATGGTAGAGGAGCACAGTACAGCAATTTACATTTTTTGTTGTGCATCCCTGCTCTTAAACCACATCGCTGATTGAGCATGAAGTAGCCGCAGTCGGAGCCAATGTGACACCGCTGAAATTCTACATGCAAATCAAAGGACTGGAAAAGTAAAACAAAATAGGAAGTAAAAGTGTGTCAGTCATTTTCATCTCAGCGAATAAACTTCCAATCAATCATTTCTCAAAGAATTAAGAAGAAAGGGAACAAAAATGGCTGAGACAAGCATATCTGCCCAGGACTCATGAAAAGACAGTGCTGGTCTATAAGAATCACATTTGAAGGCTATCTGTCCTCTCCAAGAACACTCATTAAATTTTTCCTGAATCTAAATGCTGGCATACTTGGTCTGAAGGCTCTATGGTTATCTAAAAAGGATTTCTCTGCAGACAGAATTCCACCATTCACTTGTAGAAATAACTGAAAGGACCCATCTCAGGCTGCATGATGTTGAGATGGTTATTGTACTGAGATCCATGGGCTAGCAGGAAGAAGTAGAAATTAGTCCCATGGAGCCATACAACCAGTACGCCTTTTGACACGGCTCTCCGATACTGGGTGACTTTGGAAACATCTTACTGCATGAGTGTTGGGTTCTCCAAGATTTGAAGTGAGTTTCATGTCTTCTGCTCTTCTTGTGACTTGGGAATGGGAGTTCAAGGTGTGTGATAGTCACACACACACACACACACACACACACACACACACACACACACACACACACACACACAAAACAGCAGAGAAATGAGACAACATGGTTTTTGGAAAGTGCCCTGGTTGGTTTATGTTTGTTTGTTTCCCAACTTGACACAAGATAGAGTTATCTGAGAAGAGAGAACCACAATTGAGAAAATACCTCTGTCAGATTGGCCTGCAGGTCCTTCTGCATACCAATTCCTTGACTAAGGAGTGGTGTGGAAGGCCACAGCCCACTGGCAGTGGTGACATCCCTTAAGCAGAATGAACAAGCCACGGAGAACAAACCTTTAAGCAGTGCTCCTCCATACCTTCTGCTTCAGTTCCTGCCTTCAGGTTTCTGTCTTGAGTTCCTGCCCTGACGTCTCTTGGTAATGGAGTGTGAGCTGAGAGTTGAAGCTAAAATAAACCCTTCTATCACAGCATAGAAGCCCTAACTAAGACAGAAATACTCTAACAAAAAATAAAACCCAGGGCTAATTTCAGATGTTTCTGAGGTACCTGAGAGTAAACATTTGAGTTCTTCCAGCCCTGGGGTTTTGATCATTCCTGACATCTTGACCATTGTTTGAATCTTCCCAAATGAAACCGGTTTATACTTTGTGTGTGACTTTGTGTGTGTGTGTGTGTGTGTGTGTGTGTGTGTGTGACTCTGTGTGTGTGTATGTGTTTGTGTATCTGTGCATGAATATTGAGGGTGACATGTATGTATATGAGTACGATGTTGAGTGTTCTCATCAATCACTCTCTACCTTAATTTTTTGTTTTTTAGTTCAACTTATAATCAGTTTAAAGATTAACACAGTATATATTGCTTCCTTTATACCAAGTCTTCCAAGTCCCATTGTGCATTGAATACTCTAGACAAACTCAATCAGGGGGAAACACAGCTCAAATGACCAGCAGCCCCACAGGGTCTTTGGGGACACTGTGGAGGGTGACCAGTGCTGACTGAGACCGGTACTGCCTGCTGAGGGCATGAGGTCAGAGTTAAGGAAGATTTATTGTGTAGCATGTAGTGTGTGAATTTATTCATTTGCTCATTTAATGTTCAATAAATGTATATTGAAAAACTACTGAGCTGGTGGGAAGGGCCTTATTGGAGGGAGAAAAGGTACAAAGTCTCACAGGGGACATTACTGAGGGGCTTCTTCACCATGCCCTCCCAACTTAAGGTTTGAGAAAGTGCCAGAAGATTTATATTTCAAGCACATTGTTCAGTCTCTGTTGCTGGTGGTGGTGGCTGTGGTGGGTGGTGGTGGTGGTGGTGGTGGTGGTGGGTGGTGATGGTGGTGATGGTGGAGGTGGTGGAGGTGGTGGAGGTGCTGCTGCTGCTGGTGGTGGTGGTGGAGGTGGTGGTGGTGGTTGTGATGATGGTTGTGGTAGTCCACCTGCTTTATTCTTTGAGGCAGGGCCATTCACTGAACTGGGAGTTTTCAGGTTTGGCTAGACGGGCTGGCCAACAAGTCCCAGGGAATCCTCCTGTCTCTACTCCTGCAGTTGAGATCACGGGCACACCCAGGCTTTTTAAAATGTGAGTCTAGGGGTTTGAGCTCAGGTCTCCATGATTGTGTGGCAAGTACTGTACCAACTAAGCCATCTCCCCGGCCTCACATATACATCTTTAACTGTCTGTCTCTCCTGTCATCAGCTACTGATAATATTGTTCTACTGCAAGAACAAATAAGAATGGCCTAAAGACTTTGTACAATCCCTTGTGCAATCCCTTTAAAATATCTTCAATTTAAAAAGTGAAAACACTTGCGGTGTCTGAGGTGAGACAGATGTGGTTGTTGGGGAGTGGGAGGGAGGACACAGATGGCTGCAAAGGAAAACTAAAACACTAATTCACTTGCCAGGATTCTCAAGGAGGGCAGGTTATGCTTCTGAGCAATTAGAGACATCTTCCAAAGTCAGAGCTTTGCCAAGCTGGGAGAGAAGAGCTATTTAAAATGCAACTTCTCTTCCACAGGGAAAAAAGAGACTGAGTCACAGGTTTAACCCTTCCTAGACTTCCCAGCCATATTTATTCCATAACCATTCTTAAATTTTATGTCCTCAGACTCCTTTATGCTCCTTTAAAAGAACAGTTCTGCATTTCTGGTAAGTATTTCCTATTAGTATGTCAGTGTCAGATTGTAATTAAGTTTTTGATTCATTAGATTCTCTGAAGGATGTAGATACCCAAGGTTGCTCAAAGGACAATGTCAAAGAATTTGCTACAGATCTTACCTACACTGTGGATAGGTGATTCAGTAAAGAGTGTCTATGACTAGTCCCCCACAGTTCTGACACTAGGTGTGACATATGTCTAAGCCCTGTGAGGTAAATGGACCAATCAGATACCCAATCACTTCATGCATTCAGTATATTACTTAGCCAGTGACTATAAGCACCTGCTATGCTGACAGACCTTTTGCAGCTGGAAGTGAAGGTTCCCAAGCCTAGTGGAAGCCTTTCCCCCATTTTTTTCAGTGTGTGTGTGTGTGTGTGTGTGTGTGTGTGTGTGTGTGTGTGTGTGTTATGCATTTTTAGATGTGTGGGAATATGTGGCGGGGTACCTGTGCACATGAGTGCATGTTCATGTGAAGGGCCTAGATTGATGTCAAGAATTATCCTCAAATCCTTTCCACTGTATTCAGTGAGAGAGACTCTCTCAGCCACACCCACAATAGATAGGGCTAGTCTTGCTAACCAGTATGCTCTGGGATCCCATCTCCACCTGCCAAGCTGAAAGTGCAAATGGGCTGCCACCCCTACATTTGCCCCATGTAAATGCAAACATTTACATGGATTCTGGTCATCACCTTGCAAGACAAGCACTTCAACCACTAAGCCATCTCCCCAGCCTAGGTTCTTAACTGTATTGTCACATTGCTCCTGGAGAGACATTGCATGTATTCATGGGAACTATCCTAAAGTGAGATAACAAAGGCCAAAGTTTTCTGTAGCCCACATTGTCAAATAAATCACAAAAGAGCTGGTCAAATAAAAAAACAAAAAACCCACTAATTTTTATCCCTATACTAGGTGTAATTTAGTAAAAGGGCCAGTGAAACTAATGGAGTTAAAAGCAAATTTTGAAGAAAATTTTATTTAAAAAGGAAATTTTCTGGTAGATAAAGTGATCCTCAAATGTACTATTTCTTTGGTTAAGGGGTGGTGGTGATGAATCTTTTTTTAGAGGTGTATGAAAACTCAAGATTGTGCTGGAGAGATGAATCAGTGCTTGAGTACATTTGCTCTTCTTCCAGAGGACTTTAGTTCAGCTCTCAGAACCACATGGAGAAGTACCACTGTCTGGAACTCCATACTGAGGAATCTGATGCCCTCTTCTGGCTTCTGTTGGCACTGCACACATGCAGGCAAAATACCCACACACATAAAAAACAAATAAATTAAAAAGAAAAACTCAGGCATTGTTCACAAACAGGCTAGGGATAAGTTCATGAAGCTTGGATGTATTTAAGTTCCCAGATCAGGAGAATTTATGAGCATTTGGTTATGGAGTTTGGTTAGAATGACAGGTGAATTTATAAGCACAGAACTGAAGTTTGGTGAGAATAATATTTTTATCCTATGCGTATCTCACCTCCACCAAACTGAAGCTTCAGGGTAGCCTCTGCATAATTGTGTTCTTGAATACACGCACTGTGTGTACACAGAGGTGGATATTGTGTTCAAAGTCTTGTCTACTCATTATGTGAATTATACACATATGCATTCACATACTATGAACCAGAAACAGATTCTCACCAGACACAAGTCTGCTGGGACCTTGACTGGGAACTTTTCAGCCTCCAGAACTGTGAGAAATTTCTGTGGTTTATAAAATAGCCACTTTGTGGTGTTTCATTATAGCAGCCTGAAGGAGTAAAACTCCAGTTTCTCTCCCAGAACAGGACTCGTCCTCCTGTCTTTTATGAAAATGCTATTCCTTTCCACAATCCTGGTTTGATTTCCACTTCTGCTGTAGATTCGCTCCCTTGCAGGAACTGCTATCATTTCCCTCCACAGACATGACAAGTAGAACACTCTGTGCTGGACTCTATGTCATGGGTTTTATATGCATTTAATTCTTATGAAAGCAAAACACTATAGGTCATATTAGCACCCCTTTTCTATGAAATTGATAACTAGCATTTCCTGGTCTTGCTTTATACCATGTATTTCATGGGCTGAATTAAACCTTGTTTTCACCTGTATATAAATTTATCAAGTAAGGAGCATTGGACAAATTTTCTACATTTATAACTCTCTGACCTCCTATCCTTCAGTAACATGTGGATCCTCACTCCTTTGGGAATAAGCTTTTAGAAAAGACTGGTTTACATTAATTGTAACTGGTAACTCAGAGGCCATCGAACACTGTTTGATACTCCCAGCTAACACAAATATCCTCAGCTTATATTTCCTCCTTAGTTCACATATGTGTAAAGTGAAACAAATTCCACTATTACACTCGGACGACTTTTGCTATTACTTCTCTTTATATGTTTCTCATTGCCTATATCCTCTAAGCCAGCGGTTCTCAGCCTGTGGGTTTCAACTCCTTTGCGAGTCAAATTACCCTTTCACAGGGGTCACATATCAGATACCATATATGCTGCATATCAGACATTTACATTATGATTCATAGTAGTAGCAAAATTATAGTTACGAAGTAGCAACAAAGGTAATTTTATGGTTGGGGGTCACCAGAACATGAGGAACTGTATTAAAGGGTCGCAGCATTAGGAAGGTTGAGAATCACTGCTCTAAGCTACCTATCGTTCCATCCTTACTTGACCACAATGTTTCTCTACCTCTCCTTTACTTCTAATTTGCTAAGAACACAACCATAAACATGACAGTTTCCCAAGGGAAATATGTTAAATGTATAGCTATACATGGTATATAAATTAAATACCAACAGTATTAAATATTCTTCAAAGGGAATACGTCTAATTTAAATTCTTTCTGCTTAGACAAGGCTATATTGTCTCAAATCTCTTAGGAATTACTGAATCATTTAACAAATAAATATTGAGTGAACAAAGAAGAAAAAGAATTCAAATTTGAAGATACAAGCAGGTAAAGTAATATGGTTCAATATGGCAAGAGTTATAATTGAATGAACTCAAACCCTTTGGGAAAGTCATATAGTACAATGACTAAGGAAGCTGAACCCCCCCCCATTCTGCCTTAAATCTTGGCTTGATCTTAAATCCTCAACCCTTTTAACTCAACCAAAGTTAGAGAAAATTGTTTGATTACCATTATTAAGGTTTGACAAAGGTTTTGGGTTTGTTTTTTTTGTTTTGTTGCCTTTTTTTTTTTTGCAGTAAACAATGACCAGACCATGGAGTCAAAGTATACTGGACAGAGAGGATGGAAAAGCAGTTTCACAACAGAGTCTAACTCAGAGTAGGGAGGCTTAATTGGCAAAAGGTATTTGAACATTTATAAACCTTTCCAAATAATAACAAATTAAGATTTATACTTTCCCAATCTTGCTTAAATGCCTCCTCTTCTCTCTGTGTGTATGCATGTTCTTATGTGTGTACATAGAAGCATGTGAACTCCAGAGGTTCACATCAGACATATCCCTCTATTCCTCTCCACTTACTTATTTTTTTTCTGCTACAGACTCTCCTATCAAACCAGAATCTCACTGATGAGACTCCTCTAGCTGACTAGTACATGCCAAAAGATCTTCTTGAATGCCACCACACATAGCTCTTACTTACATTCTGGGAGAACCAAACTCAGATGCTCATGTTCATACAGCAAGGAATTTACCAACTGAGCCATCTTTTATCTTCACCTTCCCTACATTTTAACAATTCTTCTTAAACTTTTAACATAGAAAGATGTGGTCGATAGTGTTCTCCAGTAGGGGCTACAGTCGTATCTACCATTTTTTGTGTTCAGCTTGTCAAGATGGATGATACTTTACTATTCCTTCTGTCAGGTAATGGAGTCCCTCTTTCCTCTGCTGTGAACTTAGTACTTAGCTCTTTCTTCAACCATAAGCATGGGAGAGAAGGAGCCTTTAAAGATACATCATAAAGATGCCTGCACTCCACTTGCAGCCCTGTAGTGCTTGCTCTTGAGAACCAGCCACCAAGCTGTAAGGAGGTCTAAATTAGCCCATGCAGAAAGACCACAAAGTGAGGCTCCATACTGGTGTTTAGTCAGCTCTCTAGCTGACGTTCTGGTCAATAGCTAGCATCAGTTACTAAGACTTCAGCTGCTATGACAAAATACCTTCAACTGAATGTTTTATAAGCAACAGACATTCGTTTCTTATAGCTCTGGAGAGTATGAAATCTAAGGTTAA
Source organism: Peromyscus maniculatus bairdii (assembly GCF_049852395.1). Lineage (NCBI taxonomy): Eukaryota > Metazoa > Chordata > Mammalia > Rodentia > Cricetidae > Peromyscus > Peromyscus maniculatus. Next base: position 10,769,968 of record NC_134871.1, on the reverse strand, counting down.
GGTATTAGGTGGTTCAGTGTCAGGTGAGGATCTATTTCTCATGCCCAGTGTCTTATACCTCCTTCCTCATATGGTGTTTGGTGCTGGCTAGTTTCTTAGGTCACTTTTACACTTCCCTAATCTCAACCATGAAGGTAAGTCCTCCTCAAACCCCCATACCCTAACACCATCACTATGGAAATACCATCAGGACTATGTGGAGACAGTCAAATAATAAAAATGAACCCCCAAAGTGAAAACACCTCTAGATGATTCCAGTAGCCACCTGACATGTCACTTCTAGACTTCAGACCTTCCCGGAAGCTGAGGACCCAGACATTATGGATGAGATATCAAGCACCTTTTTCTAGTTCCCAATCCACAATTTTTAATAACAAAGTCAAATGGCTGTCTTTCCCACTAAGCTTTGAGACAGTTTGCTACTCAGAAGCAGCAGCTAGGATAGGCGCTGCATTTTTATTCTCTATGGAAACAGCTGTTGATTGCATACCACCACCTGTGGTCGCCTTTCCCATTCTAAGTGGCTAACTCTACCCAAAGATCCTGGAGAAACCAACATAGGCGAGCATCACACAATAATAAGAGGCTTATCCAGGTGATGGGGACAGGGAAGTGAGCCTGAGCAGAAGGTAAGGAAAGAAGGGGATGGACTCACAGTTAACTGGTGATGTCACCTGCTGCCTCATCCCCTCCTGCCCTGTTCTATACTCATGCGCTTCTTTTAACATCCAGTTGTCAGAGTTTTCATAATCACCTTTTCAAAACACTTTTTTTGTGCAAACAAGTGTTTCAAACATATTTTATTATTTATTGATGTGTAAATATCAGTGCATGCACATGTTTGTGGGTACCTGCAGAGGCCAGAAGAGGGCATCAGATCATCTAGAACTGGAGTTACAGGCAGTTGTGAGCAACTTGATGTGGATGCTGGGAACTGAACTTCAGTCCTCTGAAAGAGAATCAAATAAGTACTCTTAATTGCTGAACCATCTCTCTAGCAGCTCCCCCCCCCAAAGAAGTTTTTAAAATGTATCTCTTTATGTAGAGCGTTTTTGTGTAGTGTGCGTCAACCTAGAAACATATCTTGGTGCTCTTCCCAAAGATGCCTCATAGGCCTCACCAGAAGATAAAGGTGAGGGATGTTACAGACATGAGTTCGTGCTATGGGTCCACTCCTCCCAAAAACATTCAATGGAGAGTCAGTAAATACTTTCTGATTGAATGAACAGTCAGAACAGTGCTAATTTAAATTCTTATTCACTTTCTGCCTCTGCTCATCTGGGCCTCTACGTGGCCCAGAGTACAAGGTCCAGAGGAAAGAATAGAAAGGAGGGGGCTCTGAAGAGTTTTTCCAAACCACAGGTTAGAGAATAACCCTCTTTTGTGAAGTCTGATGTTTCCAGAAAAGCCTTGGTGCTTGGGATCTTGATGCTTGGGACTGGGTTCTGGTTGAGCCTCAGATTATCTTGGGAATCTCATGATGGATCACAGCTACTCCCAAGAGAGATGATTTCCCGACGGAGCTGAGACAGAGATGGCTATATTTTGCAGCTCTGCCCACCCAGTGACTTAACTGGCCCCTCCCTTCCTAAGGGAAAGCAGTTTGCCTTGGGTGGAAGCATGCAGACTTAACAAAGACAGGAGCTTGTCCATCTGGCACTACCATATAAACACCCCTCGGAAAACCCTGAGGACTATTTACAGAGGGCAACCTTTAGCTGGAATGAATAACTTGTGGAAACTCAGAGTATACCTAACAATCTTGAAATCTATCCCTCTCTCATAACCACTTTTAGCATGAAAAAGCTTAGTAGGAAAGGAGCATTTGTTCAGGACTATTCCCATCTTTATGAAAACATCTTACTCCATGCCCCCTATGTATTTATGTAAAGCTCTATAAAAGTTACTCATTGTATTAGTCACTGTTCCATTGCTGTGAAGAGATCATGACCACGGCAACTCTTACAAGAGAAAGCATTTCCTTGGGTGTTTGCTTACAGTTTCAGAGGCTTAGCCCATTATCATCATGGTGGGGAACACGGCAGCGTGCCTCTATTTGGTAGAACCTCTATTCTGCTTCTTTTTTTCTTTAGTAAGTGGCTTAGGCTCTTAGAGATACTCATACCTTACCATTAGAATATTATTTCAATAACTCATTTCCTGGTGATGTTTGAAAGATGGTTAATTATTGTGGGAATTTAAATACAATGTCAAAGTAAATGATAACAGGATTCTCTGGTCAAGCTCAAGGTTAAAGGCAACCGCATTACCCAGCTACAGAGAAACATAATCATTCCTTTTCCCACAGATAACGAAGGTCTTCCTGTCAGCCTACAGGAATCCCATTCCTTTCTCCTCCAGTGTAACCAGACACTTGCCACAGAGAAATAACACTCTTCTCTTTGGCTTGGCCTCAGGGTAATCAGCCAAGGCTAGGAAGGGCCAGCCTCCAATGCTACAGTAACCGCAGAAACCACACAGAGCTTAGGCGGAGCACATGGTCTGAACAGTCATCATTTTCAACTCAGGGAGGTGAAGTCACACAGCCTTTGCTCTGATGAAAAAATAAAATGCTGAAATACAACATTGGAAACAAATGTTCTCCCAAAGGAGAAACATTACATTGAAAAGACAAGACTCCATTCTCGATCCCCGAGTAAGGAAGGGCAACCCCAATGGGACAGATTGCTGAGACCCATTACAAACTAGACTGTTCCAGTCTCTCAGAAGGTAAAGACAATGTGACGCTATAGGGGAAAGATATTGTCATCTGAAGAGAGAAATTTCCCAAAAGAAATATTGAATCACCCCAGTCCTTAAAGAGTGGGAACCTCCAGAGGGAGGAAGAGAAATAACAAACTCAAAAGCATTGAGAAATAACTCAGCAAAGAAAATTTGGGCTTTAAAGTGGTAATTTTTTTTCTGGTGATTGAACAGTAATCTTCTAAGGAGAATAGCAAGAGCCTCTTCCCAATAGACTTTAGAGCTTCATCGGTGGAAAGGGCTCTTCGTGGCTCACCAGCTTTACTCATTTTTTTTCTCACCTTGAGGCAACTCTGTAACCTTGCACGTTTGCCTCAGCTTCCCAGTAAGCCAAGTGGGACATCCGACTTGCAGTCTGCTTCATTTGCTAGGATGTCACAAAGATTAATTAACAACATTAATACACTCAATGTTCTTTGGGATGGTCAGAGAGAAAGTGTGATTACGATCATCATTGCTATCGATTACTAGGTAGAATATTGCCAGAACTGTTCAAAAGGAGGTGGTAGCAGGGGACCAGACCTGGAGACAGAAAAGCCGGCCAAAGGGTGATTTTTGCGGGGTGTCCCACAGCCCCAGCTCAAGAACACATCTTCAGTATTCTTGCCCAGGGACTTAAAATTTCCACAGTCATGAAAAGTTGATTGAAAGTGGGTTGCTGTTGGAGTCTAAAATGGTTGGACTCCACTGTCTCTCCACTACTTATTGACTCTGAGGTCCGATGCAGATCTATGAAGTTCCCCACTCTCGGCTTCTTCATCTATAAATTAAACAAATGTATCCCTCCTCATCTCTGTGCCCCAGTGTTCAAGTTCATGCTCCTAAGATTGTGATGATTTCTGAAAACTAAGCTGGCTGTACAAAGGCAGCATATTATCCATGAGAAAATATGCCATCAAATTGGAGAGTTGGCTCAGCTGGTAAAGTCACACAAGCATGAAGCCATGTGTTCAAATCTCCAGTACCCATGTCCAGCTTCGCACAGTAGTGCATGTCTATAATCCCAGACTTACTACAGTGAGATGAGAGGCAAAGACAGGAGAATCCCTCAGAAACTTGCTGGCCAGCCAGCCCAGCATATGCACCACAGCACAAACAGCAAAGAGGCCCCGCCTCCAACAAGGTGGGATGCAAGGACAAAGACCTAAGGTTATCCCTCTGACCTCTACAGGTATGGCATGCACATGCATGCATGCATACACACACATCATACACACACAAAAAAACAAAGAAATAAATAACTTTAATGAAAAAAATATGCATTAGGACAGTCCACATTACAACTTACTTCATGAGACAACCTGCCAACATAAGTGCAACTAAGACAGATGTCTTTGACTCTGAACAGTGATTAGAAAAAGATGATGTGGCTGTAAAACCTAGAGCCTTGGTACCCAAGCATCTACCTGGAGTACTTAGGCATTCTATGAGAAGTTGGGAAAATGACAAATAAAACTATCACTCCTTCCTGACATGAGGCTTCTCTACCAAGAATGGAGGGAAATTTTGTTATACTTTTAAAATCATTGTATCTTATCATAATGGAAATTTAAAAAAGTAGAAATTATTCTAGTTCCATTTCTCATTTTATAAAATAGAAAACTAAGGCTCACTGTGATCCTGGAGACCCTTCCTTCCTAATGCCTAGATTCCAGTTATTTTGACAGTACACCATCACCAATGTGCAAAACTAGTTGCTAAATGCTCTGGGTACCAGACTCCTGAATTGTTCCTCATACCCATATCTGTTCCATACTTTTGCTGACCTGAATCTAAACCACAGCATTATAGGTTTGGACTAGCATGCTAATCTCATAATCTACCTTCCTTGAACTTCTTTTCTGACCCCAATCTCTAACTGCTGCTCTCAGAATAACCTTCTCTGAACATCACTGGCTAATGCCTCCTCTGCTCACATGTCTACTGATGGCCGTTGTGGACAGAATGTGGACAGAGTTATAGCAGTACCTGCTTACTACTAGGTTAATATAAAAACACTCTTACCCAAGGGGGTGACACTGCATGCCTTCTTCCCTGGTGTTCAAGTTCTCGAAAAGGATTGACAAAAATGATAAATGCACAACTTCCCTGGGTTTGCTGTTCATCTTAAAAAGAAATCCAATTACAGTTTGCAATTGCATTTTGGTGAAACATAATGAGCTCTCTTTGGAGTTGCCTTATTCAGATCAAATTACTTCTTGGTAATTTAAAGTACATTACATTTCCCAGATACCTCTCAATACACCCACAGTGTTTGAGCCACTGTGTAAGTATTACACAAACTTTGGACTGCCAAGTCTACATGAGTTCACAACCAAAAAAACCATTCCATGGTTACCCACAGACAAGTCACCCTTCATGTCTCTCATGCTGAGGTGTCAATGGTCATGGAACTTCTTGGAAGCAAGTCATTTCTCAGGAAAATGATAGTGAAGGAAAATTTCCTCCTGAGGACAGCACTACAGAGAAGTCTGAGCACTTCGGTATGAATGATCGATATTATCAGTCAATAAAATTTCCTAGTCAATCACTCTTGTGTATTGACATAAATGACACAGGACCATATGTGACTAGCACAACTGACAAAGTCTGAAACATCGACCAGAACTCTCAAGGATGAAATTTTCATTTGAAAAAAAAAATTAGCAGAGAAGAAATAAAATGTTCTCAGAAACTGTAAGTTTACTGACAGTAAGAGAGGAACAGAACTAAGATTTTGGGGTGTCATAATATGCCCCAATTTCTCCAAGAAAGTTCAGCACAAAACATCAATAGAACAGAAAATCTTTAAAATGCTCTTCCCTAATGTCAACAAGCCAGAAAGGTCACCTAGGAGTTTTTAAAGTGCAGCATGACCTGCTTTTTCTGTTTTACTGAGCCAAAAGTCTCATAAAGATAGGCTTTTCCTCTCCCATGCAATGAGATCAGTGGCCTTCAAGATCTATGTTCTTGATATTTTTACCTTCAGAGATGACAGTGTATGTCACCGGACTTTATCAACACTTGTGTTTGTGGTTGATGATTCACCTGCTAGTTGTAAGCAATGGTCTAGATTTGAAAGTGTTTTGGACGATAGCGTTAACTTCTGCTCAGCTGCTTGAATCACCTATCTATCATGCCGGATACGTGATTATCACACAATGCTTTAACATGTTCAGTTACACGGAGAATCATTGTTGGATGGTGAGTGACCTGTCAGGCAGAAGGTCAATTTGATTGCACATTAAATGTGTACTGTATTCTGTCTGTGGTAAAGAAAGCAAACAAGAAGTTAACAGTACAAAACTTGGGCAGCCACAATTAGCCTTTTCCTAGAAACAAAGAAGTAGATTGCCTTTGAGAATCAGAATGCAAAATAAGAACTGTGGGTCAGAACACATGTACATAAAAAGCCTTGGTGGAAATAGGATGGTTTCCAAGACAGCAACAGGACTCTGAAGGAACTTATTTTACTATTATCATCGTTTAACGTTGTATCAATCTTAGAATTGGGGAGGAAGAAAGAGGGAAAGTTAGTGAATTACAAAAGCAAACAAAAATGGAAGTCATGAAAGCTAACATTAGCAGTGCCCAGACAACCACTGGAAAAAGATATTGGACTTAATATGTTCTAGTATAATTATATAATTATAATATAATTCTCATATATTATAATATAATTCCAATATAGTGATGAATAAAGATAGACTTTACACTGACTTAGGTTTCTGTTTTTTTATGGAGACATAGGCACATGTCATGGGTTGAATGTTATTGGTGAAATTATTTTGGCCACTCCACGTAGTTAAAAGGATATTTATTTAATGGCATAACTCACAAATTAACTGATAGGTAGGTCGCAGGGTCTGGGAAAGGTGTATCGCAGTCCAGCGGTGTTGTCTGGAGCTCTGCACAGTCCACCTCCACCGTTCAGCGTCCCGGCACAGAGAGAGCACACAGAGAGAGCACTTGCCCATCCAGCTCTCGGGTCTCCAGGCACCTCCCCTGGCCTGCCTCGTAGGCGTGACAGTTGCCAGAGTCTCAATGGGGGTTGGAACTTCCAGATCCAAGCTGGAATGGCTACCCACTACAGAATGTAAAGTGCCCTTTGCAGGTTTGTGTGTTTGAAACATCTATTATTGCTGTTTTGAGAGGCTATAGTGACTTTGGGAGGTGAGGCCTAGCTGGTGGATGGAGATCATTGAGCGATGGCTCTGACAATGATAGCTTGGTTCTGCTTCCTTTCCATTCTTTGTTTCTTGATTCTCCCATATCTGAACAAGTCATGCTACAAGTTCCTGCCTCCATTGGCCAAGCAGCTCTGGCTGCTGTTCCTTGGTTCCCCTTGGTACCCTCTGAAACTGAGTCCAAACAAGCCTCTCCTTGAACTGCTTCTGGAGGGTGTTTCATCAGAGCAACGTGAAGAGCAACTAATAAGGTATGTAATATCTTTGTTCCTTTGTACCTACAGTCAAGATTATCTCCACCTCACCACTGAAAAGCTAAGGCTTTGTTATTCCCACTGTCGGTTTTCTGGTTAGAATTTGTTCTCTCCTGAGAGGACTTATCCAACACATCTGATCCACATTTCATATCCCTCCTATTCATTTGCAAAGCACCATGTACTTACTTTCACTGAAACATTGCTTATCTGTATTTGTTACTATAAGCTCCTTGGTATTTCAAGTCTCCTTAAGATTCCAGGTGTCAGGAGTTGGACCTTTCCATTGTCTCCTCTAGCTTCATAAAACATCATGGTGTCCAGAAACCCATGGGTGTTCAATTATTCAAAAAAAAAAAAACCCAAAACATTGCTTTGAATGATATATGTTGACTCCAGAAAGAGAATGTTCTGGTTGGGCCAATGTTATTTTTTAACATAATTTCTTTATCGATTCTTTGGGAATTTCACATCATGCATCCCAATTCCACTTACCTCCTAATCACCCCATAAGCTCCCCTCAATCCTGTAGGAACCCTCTAAAGGAAAATTTTAAAACAAAACAAAACAAAGCAAACAAGCAAACAAAAACAAAATAAAAAAACAACAAAACAAAATAAAAAACAACAACAACCAAAAAAGGCCTCTTCACTTCTCCATCTTTCCCATCTCTCCAATACCTCTTCATTTGTCCTGGTGGCATTGGGAGCAGTGTGCTACATAGCACACCCTTTTGTCCCATCAGCTTTCCTAGCAAATGTGTGCTGCAATGAGTCATTGGTCTGGTTCAAGGCCTCTGGTTTCTGGTACACCATCATCACCCAGATCTTCATTGAAACTGCTCTCTGATATCCTCCAGCCAACCTGAGTCATGGCGATCCGGCAGCCATCGTTCCACAGACCAGTCCCTTCACAACCTTCAGCTGGTCCTAGATGGGGTAGATGCTAGGGTGGGCCAACCAAAGGCCCATCTGTGGGCCTGGGCGGTAGTTGAGCTGATTGGTCTGGGCCACTGGGGCTGCCTGCCTTGGGCAAGGGGGTGGAGTCAGCTCCCCTACCCACAAGCCATCAGATTCAGTTCTCCCTCACCTGTGGTGAGGCGTGGGGCCATAGCTCCTGAGTGCAGGGGCCAGCTCTCTTGCTGCAATGTCCAGTGAGAGAAAGGGCCAGCTTTCCCAGGGCCAGCGAAGGGCAGAGCCAGCTAGGTATGGCCCTCTGATTTCATCAAGCATGGCTCCTGTGGCCCACTGATGTGACACAGGCCACAGACATCAACACAGATCCCAGGTGCAGCTGGACCACGTACCCAGACATGGCCCTTGGTATCAGCTTGGGCCTGGATGTCACCATTGACCCAGGTGGCAGTGCAGGACACTCAGATCAGCACAGTCTGAGTGGTAGTGTGGCCCCCAGACACTAACATGGCCCCAGACATTGAGTGTCTGCATGGACTTCGATGGTAACAGGATCCTCAAACATCAACACAGACCCTGGCTCCAGTAACGTCACAGACTCAGACATGGCCCTCAGCTTCAGCTCTGGCCCGGATGTCATCATGGCATTGAGTAGCAGCACAGGCCACTCATATCTGTATGGCCCCATGTGCAACATGACCCTTGGACACCAACATGGACTCAGGTAGCTGACCTGATCCTGGATATCCTCACGGCCCTCAGTGACAACAGGAGCCATGGACATCAACCCAGACCCTAGCTGCTAAAGGGCCACAGACCCAGACATGGCCCTTGGCAGCATCCCAGGCCCAGATGACACCACGGCCAATGTTATTCATTTTAGCTGTGCAAAATCTCAGTTTCTAGAGTGATTTAATAGGTGTAACTCATTTTCTTAGCCTGGCCATTCCCTTGGCTTTGACTAAAGTAAGGATCTTCTTGGTCCTTTACACAAGTCTTATTCAACTGGCCTCTTCCCAGGTGGTATCATTTTTATACGTCTTCTATTTTCTTCTAAATTTATCTGTTTGCCTTTACCTTTACCAGAAGTCTGTTCTATGTTTGTATCTCTCAACTGTGTAACTTCCATTATAAACAACTTGATTCATCTGGATTCTATTTGAAGCCTTCCCAGAGTTTCCTGAAGTCAGGAGGTGGGTGTGGAATAAGTATTTGAAGTCTGAAACTTCATCTCAGCATTTAAATTATGAAGCTCAAAGGACCGTCTGGTGGCCCTTACAAGTCCGTGCTTTGCCTGTTTATGTGACTGTTGAAGAAGAGAGCAAGTGAAGGCTGAGACACACTCCTCCACTCTACCCTATAGGAAAGGATGTTGAGTTTGAAAACGGGACATGAAGGATGTAGTCAGCCCTAGAGCTGTGTCCACTGGCAAAGAACAGAGAACGGAAGTAGAAGAGACGGGCGAGGAGAAGCACGTGACAGTGGAGGGGAGATGGGGCTGGCACAAGTCCTTCCTCCTGCAGAGAGCCGTCAAAGTTGTTGATGAAGAGAAAAAAACCCTAAATGGCTAGGAAACCAGTATGTCAGAAAATAAGAGAGTTACCAAGGGGGTCGCCAAGGTCCTTTTAAGGGCCAAGTAAATTTACAGGTTTATAACACTGAAAAACATGTCTAAGATGTGGGTGAGCCTGGTGAGGTTCACTGAGTTTACAAATTGCTACTCACTTTTGATGACTAATTGTATGAAAATGACATATTTGGGGAGAAACTAAAATGTCTCTAAAAATCCTACAATGTCATTCTGGCTAGAAAGCTAAAGGCTAAAACACCCCAATGCTTTTGTCCATTACCATTCACATCCACTAGTCCAGGTGTTTGTGAAGTAGAAGAAAGAAAAGGAGATCACAAAGCTCAGTCCACACCAGGATAGGGACAATATCCATCTTGGTCCTTACTAGAACCTCAGTGCCCAACACACAACCTGGAAAATGGGTGCATATTTGATTGAGATAATGTAGAAGGTGAAAGGGTGACTCTGAGGGTTACAGAAAAGAGTGAGGTAGCTTGCAGATTTAACTGTGGGCTAACCTTTACTGTAGATAGATAAAACATGCACAGGGTAAAAATGGCAGGTCATTTAGTGAAGACAACTGGATATGGTGCCCCAAACATGTAATCCCAGCACCCAGGAGGCTGAGGTGGGATGATCTAGAGTGTGAGGCCATTGTCAGATGCACAACAAAACCCTAACAAAAACACAAAAGAGAAACAATGCTGTCAATGAAGATGCTGTAGCTGGAAAAGTACTTGACTCAGTTTAACCAGCAGGACAAAGGAATTGCATTCCTCACACTGAGGCCTTTTTCTGGTACAATGGCGGAGCTACAGCTAATGTTGAGTGAAATGTGAACAATGGAAGAGACTCCAAAAACTTGAAGATGAGAAAACATTCAGAGTTCTCTAAGGCAGGAAAGGAAGTTGTGGGAAATGACAAACAGAAAACTCTGCCGTCCATCCATAACTGAATTAATCATTATCTTTTTATGTATATTAAAATAAGATGGTAGCAATCATGAAGAGCCATCAAGAGAGACTCATAAATGATTCTGAAAGCAACCTGAAAGAATATGAGCATGTTTATTAATAAAATTCTTGGAAGAAGAGCTAGGAGGGGAAATGAAACGTATGGCATATTAAACTTATCAGTAATAATGAAACCCATATGATAATATTTCAAAGTTAGGAAAGTCAATCCATGAAACATGATGATTTAATATATGATTAAAATGTCATTTTACAAGGGAAAAGGAAGTATATAACATATAGAGTAAAGATAATAACATGAAGGAAACATTAGAGATATGTACTCGTTAAAGAACTTTACATATTTTAACTTAATCAAGCTAACGTGTATAAGACACTAATTAAACAATTACACTATTAAGAGCGGATGGTCATTTTGGAAGATATAAAGCAAATCAAATAGGTGTTATATAATAAGCATTACTAAGTTTCTACCATATGGCAGACACTTTCTAGGGACTAGGGAGGAAGTGAAAATTAGGGCCACCAGGTCTCCTGCTGGCAGCCCTACATTCTGGAACAGGAGAACTTACCCTGCAAGTAAACAGATTAAGAAAGAAAAGAATTCTGAGGGGTGATAATGTGATTTAAATTTCACTATAAAATATACACAAAATGAAAAGAGCATGCATTATAACTGAACGAGAAAATATTTGCATCAAAAATGAAAGAAAAGAACAATTCCTTAATGATCTCAGAATGCATACATATATTTTTAGAAACTACCCCTAGGACTCTACAAGCTAAGTGATCAAGTCTCAAACCAACAAGATTTACACGGGAGAAAAACACAAATAGGAAACACATGTCTGGAAGATGTTCAAGCTAACTTGTAATCAAGAAATGCAAATTTAAGCAACTTTTTAACATCTGCTAAGTTAAGAAAAAAAGTTGAAAAAATAAAAACCAGACTCACAGGAAGGATGACAACATAAACATAGTCCCCACTCTCCTCAAGGATAATAACTGAAATTACCGAAGAGGAGGGAGATGGGGTGTCGGGTACAAACGCCAGCAGTGGCCTGGGGAATGGTGCCAATCATACATGAACTACACAGTGAGTAATTTCTGCCAGTTTCAGCATCTACTGAGAAGAAATAACTGCCTTCCCTCAAAAGCAATTGCAGGAAGTAAGGGAAACGATGGCAGAGGCCACAAGCAGGCGCTGAGCAGACAGAAGACTGTCAGATGGTTATATTTGGAGTCCAGTTCCCTATGGCCAGGGACAGTGCACAGGCTTGTTGACAAAGAGAGGCTGGGAAAGCATCAGGCCACTCTTGACCATTTTCCACACATGATGGGGAAAGTGATGGGGGCGACACTCATCTTAGAATGGACGTCAGAATGATGGGGGTGTGGGCTTTCTTTCCATAGGGTCTAGAAGCAAAGACAACATGTGGGAGAAACGGGAATGAACAGAATATCAAGAACAGAAAGAAAGTTGGGGGTTCTGGAGAGTACACATCAAGTACAAACCCCACAGGCCAAAGTATTTTCTCTTCACTGAATTGTTTCTAACAATCTCATTGCCCTGAGCCTGAGGCTGAATATGGATCTAGAGAGATCCTGCCCAGAGGACTGAGGCAAAGCCACCATTTCTGCAGAAAATTCAGCAAACCACACTAAATGCCCAGGTCCTTAATACCATGGTTCAAGGAAACTTTCTTTTTTTCTTTTTTTTTTTTTCAGTTGAGAAAGGTGTAAGTCCACACACACTACTACCTCATCCATTTCCGTTGTTCTGGGTGGATCCCTGTGGCTCCCAAATCACCACAAAGGCAATGAAAACCTATGTTCACTACTTACAGACTGTAGCTGGAGTTTTCCTGCCTTGCCCACAGTCAGGACAAATCTTTGTCACCCGCCAGTCCCACAGCCGCTCAGACCCAACCAAGTAAACACAGACTTATATTGCTTATAAACTGTATGGCTGTGGCAGGCTTCTTGCTAACTGTTCTTATAGCTTAAATTAATCCATTTCTATAAATCTATACCTTGCCACGTGGCTAGTGGCTTACCGGCGTCTTCACATGCTGCTGGTCATGGCGGCGGCTGCAGTGTCTCTCTGCCTCAGTCTTCCACTTCCCAGAATTCTCCTCTCTCCTTGTCCCACCTACTTCCTGCCTGGCCACTGGCCAATCAGTGTTTTATTTGACATACAGACCATCCCACAGCAACAGACAAGCAGTATGTCTGGACAGAACTGTCCTCATTTGAAGAATAATAAGGGACTGGGGTCACCAGCTTGCCTCTAAGAGCTAACAAAATAGTGAGAGAGCATTGAGTTGTTCAGACTATAGCATCATAATCCCAGTTCTAACATTTACTGCTCTGCCACCTTAGGTAAAATCATTAACCTTTCCATGCCTCATTTATAAAAGGAAGGTAATCAGGATGCTTAAATAAGTATGCAAAATACCACCAAAATATTCAACACATGGTAAATATTAGATATCACTGTCATCATCTTTATTTTATTATGCCTAAGCAAAAATTTTGCCACTAATAAAAGATAAATAAACTTCAGATACACTGTTTGTGCTTCATAGCAACTATTTCTGGCTGCTCTCCCAGGAGCATGTCCTTCCACCTCCTTCAGACTTCAGCAAAAGTGTGTAACTTGCTTTGATCACTGAAACAGATGAAAGACTTGTGTATTGCCTACTAGGGGCATCTTTAAGAGTTGGTGCATGAATTGTGGAGCTATTTCTCCTTCAATGGCAGCAACTTTCCAGATGGCAGTTACTCAATCAGCTGGGATCCTGGAGTGAGGATAAAATGAAGCAACTGCTTTAGCATGACTAGAAAGGAAACCTGGTTGAATTGACACTAAGAAACTGAGGTTATTTGTTGCTGTGCCATAATATTCCCTATTGCTGACTAATACAGAAGAAGGAAAAATAGAATGTTTCAGAAATGTGATTTCCAGAAAAAGAGTACAGAGGTTCAGACACTAATTGTTTTATATACCTAGAGATAAGGAAGATAAAACAGGCCTGAGAAGTAGTTTAAGGCGTGAGATGCTAAGGTCCCCAGATAAGATTAACAGGGAGGGAGCAAAGTCTGAGGGAAAAAAAAAATCAGAGAGTAATCATGGCAAGAGCTGAACCCAAACTGAAACAATTCCGTGCCATTGTGTTGGAGTTGAGACCCCTCCCCTGCGGAGTGTGCAATGTAATCACAAACCTACCCAAAGAATGCTACGAAACCACAGCCTTCAGCATTACTTAGAAAGTAACAACCGAGAAGAACCTAATTACTCAGAACAGATGATTTGCTCAAGCAACCTGTGGAGACCTTTGAACTTTATAACAGGGCCATGCAGCGCACTCTCAGCACTAATGGAACTAGTCTCTAAATGTGCTGCACAATACAACTGGCTACAGTCACAGGGTGCCACTGGGCATGAGAATGCACCTAGTGTGACTGAGGAATGACTATTTTAATACTGCTTTATTTTATGCAGTTTTAATAAACGATGAAAATATTCACGTTGGCTTTTGAACCTGACAGTTTATATTTAAAATATTGCCATAATTGGGGCTTTACTGCATTAAAAATATCCATAGCTCATCGCCAAAGTAGTATATGCAGGACATCGTTAATAAACTTCTTTGAGTATGCACACTGTCTGTGTACATGCATGTAACCAAATGCTACACCAAGATGCCATTGTTGGGTCCTAGAAATGACAATAAAGGTTGTTGAAAATTTTCTGTATTGTCTAAGGTTTTTAAAATGAAATTATATCTTTATACAGAAATCTAAAATTGTTTTCTCATAACATAAAAAGTTATTAAAACTAGTGATAATCCTATTGCAGGAAAATGCTGGTGGTATTGCAATTCAATAAATTAATTTTAAAATATTAAATGGGTTCCTTTTATACCCCAAGAAATTTTCAGAAGAAGGAAATGAAACTATTCCCACAATTCCAACTCTAGGGAATACTTACTCCAAATTATTTTGAATTGGTTGGTTAAAGTTGGTTCAAACCCTTTTAAAATATGTCTATGGATTACAATGGGAAAAAAATTAAATTTGATTTAGGATAATAGAATATTATATTTTTTATTCTCCTTTAATATTTTAATACTACTCAAAAAGAACTCATTGTAGAGCTAGTAGAAAATGGATATAAATCACTAAATATGAAAAAGACAGTTATCCCCTAGTTATCAGTGACTCAACACAAGGAAGTCTGTTTCAGTGGCACAGACCAGTGTGGCATAATGGGTCAGCTGCCTTTGACGGCTCCCTTCTGAATGGTCACCCTCTCTCAGCCTTCTGTCTGTAGCCATCATAGAAAGCAGCAGAAAGTCAAGGGTCATGCAGAGAGTTTGAAGGCTAAAGTTAGAAATGGATGGTTACCTCCATCTAGAAAAGAACAAAGTCACATAACCCAGACACAACTTCAAGGGGTGTTGAAAAATGCATGCCTAAGAGTAGCTTCCAGGAGGATCTAGCCAGGTTCTGCTGAATTTTCAATGTTAAACCAAATGTGTTTACTTCTCTGATAGGTTTATTAAGCAGAGGCATCAAGTAGGTTAGTACTGCTAGTGACGTGTCAAATATATATATTTTAAATAACAAAACTATACATACAGGACCAACATGAATATGAAAACATTGACAATATCACAAGAAAATGAGTATCAAATCCACAACGAGATCTCATCTCACAAAATAACTAGGATAACCATTAATTTTTTAAGGTAACAAATGATAATGATGTAGAACACATGTACAGTCATTGGTAGCAATGTTAGATGGTGCATCTTTTGAAAAATGATATGTCTTTCTCAGAAAGTAAAAAATATAGCTCCCCTTTAATTCAACAATACCTCATCTACTGATCTGAAATTAATTGAAGTCAAAATGGCCAAAGGATATTAACACTCCTATGTTTATTACAGCATTACCCACAGTACAGAAGATGTGACAGCAACCTGCTTGTCCATCAATGGATGAGTGAATAAATAAAATGTAAGAATGCACAATAAAATGCTAGTCAACTTTTACAAAGAAGAAGATTGCACCATTTGTGAAGACATGGGTGAGTTTCAAAGACACTAGATAATCACAAGACAAATACTAAATGATTCCACCTATAAGAGGTACCAAAAATAGTAAGAGTCATAGAAGCAGAAAGTATAGCCATGGTTTCCAGGGTCTTGTGGAAAGAAGGAATAGAAGGCACATTACAATGTGTATAAACTTTCTGTTATACAGACGAATAAGTGCTTGGAATCCACTGCATTTGAAGCATTGTGCATACAGTTAACAACGTTGCATTATGCACTTGAAATATTGAAGACAGCTCTCATGTAGTTTTTAGCATAATAAAATAAATTTATATTTTTAAAATTCCCCTCAGATATCTCCTATTTCACATAAAACTAGAAGCCCTAGATTTTATAATGAGACACTCTTTAAAAATGCGGAAATCCACAAGTGGAGTATAAGGACTGTCCATACTCCTACCCCCGAGAATTGATCATTTTTGAATGTCAACAACATTTTGTTACAATACCACATAGCAGTTTACCCATTGCTTTTTTTTCCAGCAAAATGTTTAGAAATCAGTGCTCACACTTAGCATTCTGGTTCATTTCCTTCAACTGCAATAACTGAATTCACAGCATGACTATATAAATGTCTTATTTATCTACTATCCTGCTCTCGTTGCCAGTACTCTTATTTCTCACTAAAAGTTTCTTCAAAGGACATACTTCATCAAGTATTCTTATCAAGGTGTGAGAGGATATGTGCCTAAAAGAAAAAATTCATTTTGAAGTTGCATAATTTATATGCATGTGAAAATATACAAAACGCAATATGTCAAATGTTCAGATGAAGTAAATTATGAAGGGAGAAATTATATATGTGTGGTGAAAGTCAATGTCCATAAGTCACAAGAGTGAAAATCTAGACCATAACCAAGAAGACAGAATTGAAGAAAAATAAAGATGAAATTTTGCATGTGGTTGAATGAATTAAATGTCCATTGTCTACAGATAAATAGAACTTCACAGCAGTTCATTTGGAAAAAAATGAGTCTGGGCCATTAATTAATCCTTACTTTTCTGTGAGTCAAATATGACATTATCCAAACCCCCAAGCTTTATATTTATACAGCTAAACTAATAGAAGAAATAAATGTTAGTTCTAAAATTTAGGTCAAAAAGCCAGAGCATTCACATAATTATATTACCATAAGCAGAAGAGGAAGCAGCCATTTTCAGACTGCATACAGAGAGAAATAGATTGGAGAAAACCTGGGAGAATTAAAACAGGGCTTCAAATGTTGCTCAGCCCTCATTCTACCAGCCCCTATCACTTTATCTCTGCTTGATGATTTATTCTCCAAACCAACTGCACAGTCTGGCCCTGGTGTCAAGCAGACAGAGCTCCCAAGGAAGGTGTCAACTTAGCCTAGCATGGGTCTTATGCTCACATCTTTTGCCCCCGTGATGAGACTCCCCTCTGGAATCAATGTTTCTTTCACCTTACTGACTTTCTTGGAACCCTGCCTTGATCCCAATCATCTTGCTTAGGTTGTGATTAATATCTGCAGACAATGAGTTTCAGATACATAAGACATATAAACTAAAACACACATGTAAACTATCACCTACATAAAGTGATATTTTTCTCATCGCACCTCTATTTTTAAGATTCATAAATGTAAACTCACTATTCACTTCTCCTAGCAGGAATTAAGGAAATCACTCACATCAGCTGAAAGGAGCCCTTGTCAACATCTCCACCAGGCAATGCCTGCCTGAAACCATGTATCAGATCACTGAAACCCTCACATATATTGAGCTCTGACTGTGTGCAACTACATAGGTGTGGGTCTACACTAAATGATTTATCATCTCACAGGACCAACACACCAGTAGTAGCCAGAGGTGATGGATGACATGCACCCAAAAGATGTAATTGGCTGATAGTTTCTGAGCCAGTGTCTTGGTTACCATTACATCTTGAGAGACCTCAGTGCAACCCAGGCAAGAAAAGGTGTTTGGAAGAAATAAGGTTTCCTGGAGAATATAAAGGGATAAAAGCACTAGAGAAAGGGAGAGGAAATCAGGAAAATGAAGATGCGAGGAAGGGAAGGAGGAAGGAAGGAGAAGGGAGAGGAGGGAATGGGGAGAAAGAGGAAGAGAGAAAAGAAAGACCTAAGACAGAGGCTTCCATTTGGAAGATTTTACCAGACACTAAACAAGAGAGGTTTGAAGACAGACCCAAGAGCAGAATCACCCAAAAATCCTAAAGTCCCTGATAAACTCAGATTCTCCATGCCACAGATTCTCACCCAGTTCATTTGAGTGGTATTTTGTAAATTATAGCTTTAGTAATTTTTGAGCTAATGTAACAAAGCCTTCCTCCCCTCATTTTATGTACATTATCCATCTAAATCCTCATTTTTAACTCAAGGGCTAGGAATTGTTATTGCACCCTTAATGATGAAACCCGGAGATGTCAAACAGCCTGATAAACACCATCCAGTGCCAAGATTTGAACCTGAGAAGTCAGGCTTTGGAGGCAGCTAATCATTTTGTTCTACTAATTCTCAAGAAAAGAAGAACTGTGAAGTTCACTGGGTGACTCTGATTAATTCATCCTTGGAGGAGCACAGAGAAGCCCTGTAAGGCATTATGTTTGGCAGCACGTAACGGTAAAGGCTGCATTACTCAGTGTTCAGGGCATAGCAGGAGATAATGCTGCTTGGTCCATAGCAGCCAGGACTTCTGAGATGAGTTTGCACAGGCCTTCTGCAGCAGGACAAAAGGAGGGCAAGGTAAGTGACCCATCCACGTTTCCGAAAGCAAGAGTCAGAAAGCAAAAGGTATCTCATTCTGACACTGGCCCTAGTTCCCTGCCCAGCCCCTGAAATCCATGGCTTAGAATCATATACTCAAACATACCGCCTTATTAAGAAAAATGAGACTTCTCAACTCCCTTCCTTTCAGTTCATCCTTTTCTCTGGTGCCATCTTTTTTCTGTAGACATGCTATGGAAGATCGAGAGAATGTGAAATCCAAATAGCTTTTAAATTATAGGTAATTTTTTTTTCTTTGCGAAAGATATTCAGATGGAGCAAGTGACAAAAGAGAGCAGCAGGGACTGGCGAGATGGCTCATCAGGAAAATGAGCATGTCATCAAGCCCAGTGACCCGAGTTCCATTCCCAGGGCCCACATAGTGGAAGAAGAGAACTAACTATGGCAAGTTGTCCTCTGACTTTCACATGTACACTATGGCATGCCTCTGCTCACATACGAGCACACACACACACACACACACACACACACAAAAAAAAAAAAAAAAAAAAAACCCAAATAAATGAACATAATTGTCCTAGGTAGGATTATTATTGATGTAATGAAACACCATCACCAAAGCAATTTGGGTAGGAAAGGGCTTATTTGGCTTATGCTTTGACATCATTGTTCATTATTAAGAGTAGTCAAGCCAGGACCACAAACAAGGCAGGAACCTGGAGGCAGAAACTGATGCAGAGGCCATGGAGGGGTGCTGCTTACAGGCTTGCCCCCTCTGGCTTGCTCAGCCTGCTTTCTTATACAACCCAGGACCACCAGTGCAAGGATGGCACCACCTCCAATGGACTGGACCCTCCCACATCAATCTCGAATTAAGAAAGTGCCCTACAGGCTTGCCTATAACCCTATCTTATAGAAGCATTTTCTCACTTGAGACTCCCTCCTCTTCAATGACCCTAGCATGTGTCAAGTTAACATAAAACTACCCAGCGAGATAATAAACAAATTTTTAAGAGAATAATAGATGCTTAGTCATAATCTGTTGTCCCTGATCTTTGTGGGTTAGGAAGGTTTGGCTCCCCCCCCTTGTTGACATGTAATGTGGAATTATGATTAAGTACAAGGTCTTTGGGTCAAGAAACGACTATTTTATCTTACCTGCTTTTTCTAGCTGGGTGACACTGAGCAATGAATTTGCCCTTGCCTTTTCTGCTGATTTCTTTAAATTAGAAAAAAATAATAGCACTTAATTTGAGGTAACGCTGATTCCAAAAGTGTTGTACAGTGATGTGCAATTGGGATGGGGATGTAACTCAGCGATAGAACAGTTGCCTACCATTTTCATGGTCCTAGGTTTGATCCCCAACATTAGGAAAAAAATGTCCATGATAAGCATAATGTTCAACATATTAACACATCCAGTCAGTGGTGAGCCAAGAAGCTAGGGAGATGACTCTGTCAGTAAAGTGCCTGCCACATAAACATGATGGGTGCAGATCCCCAGCATCCACATGAAAACCCAGGATCTATAGAGATGGCACCACAGGTAGGAGCACTTGTTATTGCAGAAGTTCCAGGTTTGGTTCCCGTTCCCACAAGGAAGCTTACAACTATCTGTAACTTGTGTTTCAGGGGTCCAATGCCCCCTTTTGGCTTCTGAAAACAATGCATACATATACATTCTGGCAAACGCTCATATAAAAACACATAAAATTAGCCGGGTGGTGGTGGCGCCGGCGGCGCCGGCGCACGCCTTTAATCCAAGCACTCGGGAGGCAGAGCCAGGCGGATCTTTGTGAGTTCGAGGCCAGCCTGGTCTACAAAGTGAGCTCCAGAAAGGCACGAAGCTACACAGAGAAACCCTGTCCCAGAAAACCAAAAAACAAACAAACAAACAACAAAAAAAAACATAAAATTAAATTTTTTGTTTTTATTATAGGGGTCAGCAAAGTAGCCTTAGTAGATAGAGGTGCTTACCACCAGGCCTCATGACCTGAGTTCGATACCTGGGACCCATGTGTTAAAAGGAGAGAACTGACTCCTGCAAGTTGTCCTCTGATTTTTGCATGCATACTATCAAGATCCTGTCCCAAAATAAGATGGAGAACAATAGAGGAAGATGCCCTATGCTAATCTCTGGCCTTCTCATTCATGCTTACACCAGTGCACACACATATCAACCCATATAAAATACACACTCACACACAGACACACACAATATTTTTATATGATGAGGCAAGATCACTCCAACTAAAGAGCTTGGTTAATTATTATACATCTGAAGATCTTAGGCATGTATTTTGTTTGTCTAGTTATTTATTGTTTCTTATTTTAGTGTATCGAGTTGATGGAATGTTTTGGAATTAGATAAATCTTTTGTAAGATTTATTTTTTATTTTATGTGTATGCTTATTTGACTGCATATATGTATGTATTTATATGTATATATATATATATATATATGTATGTATGTATATGCACAATACATGTGCATGATATGTGCAGAGGCCAGAAGAAGTAATCAGATCCCCTGTCACTGGAGTTATAGATGATTGTGAGCCACTATGTTGGTGCTGGGAATCAAACCCCGGTCCTCTGCAAGATAACAAGTGCTTTTAACATCTGAGCCTTCTCCTAGGTCCTGGAATTAGGCAAATATTAATTTGAATCCTATTTTTAGGCTTTAATGGCTGCATAGACTTAGGAAAAGTGCTATTAATAATGGACACCACAGTTTCCTCACTGTAAAGACAATGTTACTGTTTGCATCCACAAGTTGAGATAATGAAAGAAGGCCATCCCTTCATTATGAAGCACTAAGTCTCAGTTGAGGCATGCAGATATATATATATATATATATATATATATATATGTGTGTGTGTGTGTGTGTGTGTGTGTGTGTATCATATATATGTGTGTATATATATATATATCACAGATATTATTTCCATAGTATTTAGTGTGCAAGTCCTTACAGAGCACATAGTTGCCTTGGTTCCAACATAAACTCAACCTTGCCTGAGTGTAGAGGGCATTTGCAATTTCAGAGCTCAGAGCTTACCTAGAATCCATTCAGCTAAACAGTGAAAGCACCACTTTTTTCTTCTTCTCTCATCTTAATTTGTCTTTTCTTTCATTCTCTGTGACTAGAAGGCTCTCTTGCCCTTCTTAGCCAAAATGTCATTTGGCTTCCTCCACTCCTTCACA
Source organism: Peromyscus maniculatus bairdii (assembly GCF_049852395.1). Taxonomy (NCBI): domain Eukaryota; kingdom Metazoa; phylum Chordata; class Mammalia; order Rodentia; family Cricetidae; genus Peromyscus; species Peromyscus maniculatus. The sequence goes on along the minus strand of NC_134871.1, from coordinate 10,748,292 downwards.
CCTAAATCCTTAGGAAAAAAAATCTCTGTTTTCCCAGCAACCTTTGCCTTCCGCTAACTGGAAGTGAAGAACGAGTCCCCTCCCTTCCTCCAACAGTGATTTTTGACTCGTAATTCCATTTCCACAAAACCACTGGCACTAATGCTGATATACAATGTAAATAATTCATTAGAAATATATATTTGTTTGATGCTTATACACTCGCAGTGTGTCTGCAGAGTCTATTATATCAATCAAGGAAATAACAGGACTCTTATTCACCAAGAGTGAATAGAAAATCCTCCTCTCTAAATAGGTAAAAATTTAAGGGCCATGCAGATCAACTTGGAAATGTCAAACACTAATGTAACAGGGGACTTTAAGGTATATATATTTTAACACTCTAAGTTTATAAATGTGGAAAATAAGTCCCAGAGCACTGTAACATAGCCACAGCAGACCTTACGGTACTCCAGAATTTAGAGGCCTGAGGCTGAGAGGGGAAGAAAACAAGAACAGCAAAGTCAAATAAATGGTGGCTAACATTCAGGATGTCATGTAGCAATCAGCACCCTCAGCATCTCAACAACAAATGGTAATATTACTATGTCAACAGTGATCTTGGCATTGAGGACCGTGTTACACATCAATGTAGAAAGGGAGTCAGACTGCACATGACCCAATAACCAATACTTGGAGAATTATGTCAGTGTTGGATGACTATACAATGTATTTTTTTTTTTTTTGAGATTCTGGAACTTGGTGGTGTATTCTCTGCTGAGTTTCACCAGCAAGCAGGTAACCCTAGATATCCCAGCCCCAGAATTTAAATTCAAGCAGCTGAGACAATGGTCAAAATGCATAAAGATTAGATGATTCAATGTAGAGAACAAGGGCAGAACTGGTACTCTGTTACCCTCTCTAAGCTAAGCTATATAGAAAGCCCCTGGGCAGCAACCATGACAGCGGTTAGGAATGCAGAGAAGAAGATTCTGTGTGCATAGTAGCACTTGCTCTACAATGCATGTGGAAGCACACATGGACTTGGTTGTAGACAATGTGAGAGAGCCCTCAAGAGTGGAAGATGGCAAGTCGTTATCATTCTTGAAGAGCAAACACCATGCCCTGGAATCCAGAGTCTAGGAACATTTTGTCCAAGGTCTACACTAGATGGAGTGAAGAGTGAGCAGGACTTAGCTATACACCAAGAGGGAGAGGAAGGAAAAACAAAAGGGAAATAGAAAAGGAAGATAAAAGTGGCATTACTGATTGATTCAACTAAATAAGGAAGAATTTAGACTAATTCTACATTGTTTACCAATGATTCTATGAGACTGGCATTATTCTGATACCAAAGCCACACAAAAACATTTTAAGAAAAACAAATTACAGAGCAATAAGACCCTGGAAAGTACAAGGGTTCTTACAAAATTCAACAACAGAAGCTTATGCTATTGTACATAATAGGACTATTGATCTAAAATGCTAGCGAAAAGGAGGAAAGTTAAGAACCAGGTAGCAAGATGGATATACAAGAAATGAAACCCCAAACAACAATGGAAACAAGTGATGGAAGAAGCTACTAACCACGTAATCCTATTGGTCAGCGTTCTCTCAAAGGCTCTCAGCAGCCTGCTTGATGAATGAATATTCTTAACTTGGGCTCTCTAGAAGCAGAAGCTCAGCCCGGGATTCCAGAACAGAGGGCTTACAGAAGAGAGCTGCTCTTTTGGAAAAATAGATGAGTGAGAGAGGAAATAAGGAAAGAGAAAAGACAGAAGCATAACTAGATGTACTCCCAAATAAAGACTGCCTGTGCCCTGCTCCACAGGATGTGAAAGACCCTAACCCTTCAGGCTTACACCCCCCAAGCTCCAGGAAAATAAGGAACTAAAAAGAAAACTAGTTCCAAGGGCAACCTGACTCAGCCATTATTCAACAACCTCTGCCACAATGTAACAATGTGGCAGATCTCTGTAATGTAAAGAGATCTCTGTTAAGAGATTCACTCAACTGTGACTGGGATAATTGCAAGTGTTACAGGAAGGACCACTGTGACCTCTGTGTAAACTCCACTCCCGCCCTGATACCCCCCTTGAGGTTTCAGGAAGAATGTGCATGCAGACTTGACTGTACCCACTCTGTGATCACCCTGTGATCAGGCCATGAAATTGTATGGGAATTGTAATCTTACGGCTTTTGTGGGTTTTTCCTTTACAAGTACCCATGTGATTGCAATAGGCATGACTCTTGCTCTCTGGAGCTGAGTTTGCCCGACTGTACAGCTGCAACAATAAACCTCATGCTGTTGCATCAACTGGACTGGAGTCTGGGTTCTTGGGGCACCCACCCTAGATTTTGGGGTCTATCAAGTGCTGTGGGGGTAGAAATGGCAGCTGTTCCATCTGGAGGCAAGAGAGTGGGTATCATTTGTCTTTTGCATCTGTCAGATATTAGATGCTCCTGGAGGATATGAGACATCATCTCCAAGTATGCCCTGGTGAGACGGATCTCACAGACTAAGGATAACTGTCTGCAAAGGCCAGCAGGTGCCACTCTCCTGCATTCAAGTCTCACAGCATGTGTAAAGATGTATGTGATAACTAAAGTGGCTTTGCAACTTACCACAGAGGGCTTCAGAGAGTCACCCTATCCAGGAAAGCTGGGTCCACAGTGAGTGTGATAATATGTAAGTAGTAAGAAGGGACCAGAAACAATTGCAATGGTAGAACTGGGGGTCTATTCGGTTCATTGCATACGGAAGTCAGGGATAGCAAAGGTGAGCTTAGCTGATAGACATAAGAAGTGTAGGATCAGAATCAAGCCTGGAGACTGGGAGGAATGTTGGAGGCCACTGTCAAAGATAAGGAAAGTGAGGAAAAGGTGGGGGTTGTGGGAGCTGAGTTCAGCCTGGGCATTTTCAGTTTGAAGAAGAAGTGAGGAGCTCCTCCTACATACCATACCTGGAGACCCAGGGAGTCTGGGGTCCAGCTGAACCAGGAGGAATGGAGGCAGGGTCAGAAGGAAGGAGGAAATGAAGTAATCTGGCCCTACTTCTTGCCTTTCCTACATTATAGCACATCTGCTGTCTTGGTTTGAGTCCCCAATACCTTCCGAGGGAAGAACTAAAGCACAGGTCCTATGTCAAAAGATGGAGCTGGGAGTGATATCAGAGATAATGAAATGGTAAGAGAGAAAAGGTTACAAGGAGGGCATTCAACAATGGCTCATCTAGGTGACAAGCCCTGAGGGTCTGGAGTCACTCCTGGAGTTTGTGAAGCACCCATTTCAAATGTCTCAGGCTAAGAATGAAACACCAAAATGATTTTTTCTTGCAAGTGTGAAACTCCTTTAGTCATGTATCAGAGCTCCTCAATTGCTTCTAATCCTGAAAACCAGCAGAAGTGAGTTTGTGGGTAGAGAACCATGCCCACCTTACTGGGGCACTCCAACCCACTCAGGTGGCATGAAGCATTATCAGCAGCTACCATTCCATGGTCTCCACTGTTTTATAGGTTGAATTCTCATGCAGGCATTTTGAGAGAAAGGCTATTTGTTGACTCCTCTGGTCTCACCTCCAATCCTCCATGTAAAATTAATAGTGTACTCTAGGGACATCCCTCCCATTATCTAGTCTTGGCAAAAAGGGACAATGGTAGAAGCAGGCTAAACTCTGCCACATCGATTTCCTGTGTGAGCCTCTCTGTGCCTCCAGGGAGCCATGGCTGCTCTCAGTGACTATTAACAGTCACATCTCTTAACCCCTCGGTCATCCTGCCGGTGTGATTCCAACAGAAGCTCCAGCTCCAATTATTTCTGAGCACCTAGCTGGGTTGAACTGGAGCTTATGTTCAAAACTGCACTTTCCACCAGGGCAGGGAGAAGCAAAGAAAGAGGTGTTCAATAAAGCCCAGGCAACAGTCTAGCATGGCAGGGAGGCAGGAAGGTCCCATATCCAAATTAGCTGGGCTGCTGTGGCCATCAATCAAGTATGACCTAAGTTCTCAGCATGTACATCAAACCTGGACCCTGCTATCAACATCACACTGAAAACCTGTCCCCAGACGATGCTTAGGACAACTAACCCTGCAAGTGGCCAAAGCTATCATTCTATCAGAGTACTATAATCCCACAACCTCGAGTGGAAAGGCCAAACAGCCAGCACCGTATTAAAAACACACAGTACTTACAAGACACAAGTCTCTGTTTAATTGAATTCTTGAAAGTTTTGGCCAAGTCTCTTACCTGCCAAGTCAAATTAGATGTAGAAACGACAACAAAATATATCAACATACATCATTTTCTTTGCAGATCTTTAACTCTTACATCGTGGACAAAACAGGGATATTGTTTAATATTTTAACATTTTCTTTATATTGGCCCAATGCCCAGGGAAGCAGTGATAATCTTCTACTTACTTGTGTTTGTTCTAAAAAGAAAATCCAATAGCAAACTCAGTTCAGTGTTTACTCTGTTCTCAGTATAGCATGAAGCATCCCTGTTAGTTTGTGAACTGCTATAAACTTGCATCTCTCCTGTTATTTTCAGTGTTCCCTGGTAGACCTCAGAAGCACAATCAAATGTACATTCTCTTAGGCTTATCTTTGGGCCCCCTTACAATGCCTATTCATTATGAGTGGTGCGTCCTGGGGCTTCAGAGCAGGACTCTGCAGGCAGGCTGCCTGAGTTTGATTCCCATCCTGCCTTTTATTGACGATACAACATGGAGTAACTTAACCTAGCAGAGCCTCGGGTTGATCATGGATTAGATGAGGATAAGAGTGCCTGCCTTGTAGATTAGAGGCCTGGCAGAAGTATAAAACGTTATCTCTTCTACTGAGGCCCTCTACTCAGCGTTTTATCCCCTCCTGTGGTCCAGGGGGCACCGACTGCAGTGCCTTGAACTTTGTTTAGATCTTAGAAGCTTTTCTTTGAGTGGATGATTGGGAATGATATGACAAGTTCTTCCGGGAGGCCAGTGGGGAGGGCTAGTATGTACTTCATAGTCAACTGCTCTTCTCAGCATAGATGGCCTGAAGTTTCAACTATTACACATGGAGAAAATGAGCTGTCACTCTTTGAGGGAAAAAATTCATTTTCTACAATGAAGACGGACGGAGCGCATGCGCCTGGACCACACAGTTTGAGGTGCGACACAGTCCAGCTCAGGATGTGTCTTGGTACCCAGTATGGGGACTGACAGTCACCTCAGTACCAAAGCCCTCCACTGTTGTCTTTTTGCCCTTTGCAGGTAGCAAGAGTCCCACTGGTAGCAAGAGCCCCACTAGCCAAGCTGCTCCCAGGCTCTGGTCTTTGGGGAGGACTTAGTGGATCCAGCGAGTCCACAACCTGGAAAAGCAAGTCAGTCCTTGCAGCCCTGAATACTTCCTGTTTCCCTCCACACTTCTAGCCACAAGCCCACGATTGCCTTGCAAACAGCTGACCGTGAGAGAGAAATGACCATGATGCTTATTCTAAGAAAGGACAAGTCCTACTACTAGGAGGCTAAAGGGTTATTAAAATGTTCTGTCCTTGAGTTTTGCAAATGAAACCTCACAGGGTGTGTGGGGGGGGCAAGGATAAAATCACAAAATGTGGGATGACTATGTGAGAGGCTGTTGGACAGTTCGTCACCTGGCCTCCCCTAAACTCTGAGGCAACTTCAAGAGCCTCCATACACAGGGCACAGATTTTGGAGAAAGCGGGTGAGTGTTCAATGGCTGTACAAAGGGATCAGGGCCTCGTACTCAGGAGCTTTCTCTGGGGACTTTTTCCCTGCGTGTCCTGAAGTCCTTGGACACTCTCCTCCTATTCCACTTCTACTGGGGTCAAGAAAAAGCATTGCAGAGCTACTGGTACAATCTAGGCCAGAGGATGACGACCTTGAAAACTGAGACTGGTATCTAGTGTGGATTGAGGGACAGAAGGAGAGAAGTGCAGTGAGGAGGTGAAATAATATTCTTGGAGGAAAAGCTACAAACTAAGTCAATCAAGGCACCCTAAGCCTTATGAAGTTCCCCAAGAAGAAAGAGAGACCTGCTTTTTGAAGTAGAAATTAGGGTCTTGATAGAACTGAGGTAACCCAATGACTGACCTGCTGCAGGCTCTAAGTGTCAGAACCCCCATGGCATGTGCCTCCAGGTTTACTTTTCAAACTAGCCACTGTATTCCCCAAAGAGGCTTCTAACAGGCCACTGTATTTCCCGAATGGGCTTCCCCTTCCACCTGGCTTTGAGGCTTTGCTGTTTTAGCCAAGAAAATAGCAAGCACTGAGCTGACAGGGTGTCTGATCCATATCATAGAGAAGTCTGATACCATGGAGTGTCTGCAGGCATGAAGCCTGAGGAACGAGGAACACAGAAAATGATTCTAAGACTCCTTAGGAATAAAAAAAGCCTCTAGTTGCTTCACAGAAAAGATTTCCTTAATCAAAGAGATCAAGATTATTATTAGGACTGGCTTTAACCAACTTTGATATCAGATTGTATTGCAAACCACTTAAAGCTGGGGCAGCATCCAGAAACCAACACCTATGATCTAACAAGCTGCTTAATGCTTTAGAAGTTGTTAGAGGAGTAGGCTCTATCTATTCATGTATGTACATGCACACACGGACACATATTTTGATTATTTTATCTCTACATATTTCTATAGATAGATATGTAAACACATATAGATACATGTTTCTCTCCCTATACATTCTCCCCTACCCCACCTCCTCTCTGTTTCTCTCTCTGAACCAAAGAAAAGATCCCCATGTCATTTTCAGTGTCCCACATCAGCAATATCATGACCCAGACTCACTCAAATAGTATTTCATTACTTAGGGAAATACACCTCTGTTTGACCTATACATGGTCTTGATAAGAACTCAAACTGTTCCAAGTTAACCTCTACCTTTTTATCTGGTATACATGATTACTCCCCAGCAATAAAGAGATCCCCTAAAGTAATGGTTTTATTGCTGAACATTACACACCTTTACATTGTATCTAATACTCTAACACACTAATGTTAGTTTCACATTCTTTTCGTCATTGTCTGTAAATACTCAGTTCTCCCATTTTCTCTTGAGCTATCTTTGCCATATTTTTGGTTTCTTTACTAATGAACAGAATATGTTTTGACACAAATTCATTATATTGTCTATGAAAGCCTTTTCTCTAACTTAATTTGGAAATTATACTTTGAAAGTAGGCAGCTACTCACATACTCTCTGATGATCCCCTTTACTTGCTTCGAAGGCCCGAGCCCTCTACAAATCTTCTACAAACACTTCTCTTGATGCTGGAAAGTTCCGTATTAGAAACTCACTGCTGAGTTAGGTCTAGCATGGCATAACACCTTAGGTGACTGATAAAATAGATCATGCAGGCAGTTCCTCATCTGGGCTCTGTGGGAACAGAGTCACAGAAGAGCACGTCTTGAAGAAGCAGTAGGGTCAAGAGACGCTGTACTAGGAAAGGAGGAGGGAAGACATGGATACCTGGCAGGAGCAGGAGTGAATGTAACAGCCCTTTTACTCAAGGATGGCAGGAGATGGAACGCCTAAACTAACAAGAGGAACAACACAAGAAACATCAAGTACGCACTTCACAGTCTTGACCCAAAGTTAGTATGGTATGACCCTGTCATGCAGATGAAGGAGTGAGTGAGTAAAACATATCTAAACAGTTGGAGACTTGACCTAATACATGGTGCTGATCTTATCTTACAAACATATCTAACCTGTAGAACTGCATGCCAGGTGACTTCAGGAAGAATGCCTGCTGCCTACTATGTACACCACTGATACTCAAGGGCCAGAGACTGTCATTCCTTTATTTTTCCTTTGATTGTGACTCTGTCAAAGTCACGTGCAATCTGTTTCAAGGAAGACATCTCTATTTGGAAATTCATAAGCTCTCTGACCATTGTCCTACTGAGAGTGTTATAACTTACCATGGAAAATCACCCTAGTTCTTTCTTTACTAGAGTCAGGGGGCCTTACTTCCTGTTACATTAGCTACAGTGCAACTAACTGAGCAAGCAAATTACAGGTCTAAAGTCAGGGATATGTCCCTCTCCCATCCGCAGCTTGTGGCACACACTAAACTAAAGTCAGCATTTTTCAAATGGTTCATCAGCAATAGTAGGAGACCTTTCCAGTAAGGTCACTGAGCCACTAATGCAAGCATGTGTGTGAGTGCCCCCAGTCAGGCTGAGCTAATTTAACATGAAGTAATCAGAGATAAGAAAAACCCGCTGGAGTCATAAAAGCGTACACATCAGGGACTCTGCCCTGGAGGAAGGTGAAGTTTACTGGGAAGTGAAGGGAGCGGACCTAAAAACCGGTAAGAAAAGTGAGCCAGAGAACGAAATGAAGATTTCATGAGAAGTTAAGATAAATAATAGAACAACTCTTTTTCTTGTGTAAAAGGAAGAAGAAGTCAACTAAGGACTCAGCAGGATTTTGCCAAGAAACGAAGGAAAGTCACTTGCCAAAGGAGCTCAGCATTACAGGCAAACAAACGGGTGGATGAATGCATCTTTTCCATGTTCACCAGGGAGGAAAGTGTGCTTAGCCAAGGCAGAGTGCTTTCCTGAAGGAAGAAAATGAAGTCACTGGGCCCAGACATTTCCAGAATAAAAGGAATCTGAAAGTCAGCATAGAAATATTAAAGTCAGGGAGTTCCAGGGCTACAGAGATGGGTCAGCAGTTAAGAACATTTTCTGCCTTTCCAGAGGACCCAAGTTCAGTTTCCAACACCCATGTCAAGCGGCTTACAACAATCTGTGACTCTAGATCCAGGGGATCTGACACTTCTGGCCTTCACAAGTACCTGAATTTGTATGCAAATACCTACATGTAGACATATAAATCCACACACAATTAAAAATAAATAAATAAATAAATAAATAAATAAATAAAAATAAACTTTGAAAAGTTAGGGATTTCTGATACTCCCAAGAGCCACAATGAGAAAAGCAGTACCTTGTCGAAGTCTCAGTTCCAGAAGACCAGAGACCAGGCACCGCCACCTAGAGCAAACCTTTTCATACCATACAAGACCCTACTGATACATCTAAATGTCAAAACCAAATACAAACTCACTCACCTATTTCATTACTTCTCTTTTAATAATTTGCTAATTCTAAAACTAGGGTTGGGTTAAATACTTGCTTTAGGACCAAAAAGAGCAAATGAGAAAATTTGGAAAAATTTAGCACTCAAGATCCACATATTAACTCTTATACTCAAGTAAGCATCAACCAGTCATTTTCTGTTTGTTTTGGCCCCATAAAGACCACAAGTTCTGGTTAATTGATAGGTGTTGAGAGAACTCATTAAGTATTGGGCGATATTAATCTCATATAATACAGAAATTTAAATTTCAAATATTCTTTAAAAATGACAAAAGAGGAGATTACTGGAGAGATGACTCATGGTTAAGAGCACTGGCTGCTCTTATAGAGGACCAGGATTTGGTTCTCAGCACTTATACAATGGCTTCCAGCTATTAATAATGCCAATTCCAAGCAAATCCTTCACCTCTTCTGGCCTCTGGGAGCACCAAGCACCCACACAGTGCACATGCATACATGCAGACAAAATACTCAAATACAGAAAATAAAAATAAAGAAGTCTGAATTTGAAAAGAGACAAAAGTACTAGAAGAAAATACTAATTCCCTCCAACCATGGGTAGTTTCTCTTAAAAACATTTCCCTGACAGGTCACTTGTATTAAAATCTTCTCATAGCCTCTGTTAGCATGAAACTCAACTACCATACCGGGTCTAACTAAATTAAAATGTGAGTAATTATCTTGTGGAACTGTACACTAAGCAAGTGCTTTAAAGTTATTTTTTATGTAGATGCATGCATATGTAAATCTATAGCTCTTTCCAATGGTAGCCACTGAATTATGTCCTGGCTGATATTCATATGGTGAAGTTCTGAACTCATTTCTCAGAATGTAACCATACTTGTAGATAATAATTTTTTTTACAGAGATAAATCTTAAACTAAGTACACTGGGGCAGATCTTATTCCCATCTGAGGAGCTGGTAATCTCCTAAGAAGAAGTTGGATCATAGTGTGAGGCAAAGAACAAATATACACAGCGGGACAACTAAGTAAGGACATGGTAACGAAGTGATATTGACAAAGCAGCAAGGCCTCACTGCTGACGTCTTGATCTTGCACTCATAACCTCCAGAAGAACAGAAAAATAATAATTTTCTCAAAATACCAGCCTGTGGTATTTTGTTACCGCTGCCCTAGGAATTGTACCATACATATGCAATCTACATGTGGGGAATAGACATATTTCTCTAGCTTACACAACCATGTGACACAACATTTCAGAATATAATACAAACATATGCAAATGTTCAAACATCTTTAAAACAATGTATTGCTTTTGCACACTGGTTTAATAAAACACTGATTGGCCAGTAGCCAGGCAGGAAGTATAGGCGGAATAATCAGACAAGGAGAATTCTGGGAAGAGGAAGGCTGAGTCAGGAGACGCCAGCCCCCCATCCAGGGAGCAGCATGTAATGGCATATAGGTAAAGCCATGGAAAATGTGGCAACATATAAATTAACAGAAATGGGCTGAGTTTAAGTGTAAGAGCTAGTCAGTAGTAACCCTGAGCTAATGGCCAAGCAGTTTTAATTAATATAAGATTCTGTGTGTTTACTTGGGTCTGAGCAGCTGCAGACAAGGGTGGGACACAGAAAAACTTCCCACTACAGTGTATAACAATGTAGTGATTTGAATAGATTTGGCCCCCATAGACTCATGTGTTTGAAAGCTTGGCACATAGGAAGTGACACTATTAGCAGGTATGGTTTTGTTGGAGTAGGTGTGGCCTTGTTAGAGGAAGTGTGTCATTGAGGGGGGTGGGCTTTGAGGTCTCATATGCTCAAGTTACACCCAGAGCAGTACACAGTGTCCTTCTGCTGCCCGTGGATCAGATGTAGAACTCTCGGCTCCTCCAGCACCATGTCTGCCTGCACTACATGCTGTCATGTCCTGCCATGATGAAAATGGACTAAACCTCTGAAACTATAAGCCAGCCCCAATTAAATGTTTTCCTTTATAAAAGTTATTGTGGTTTTGGTATCTCTTCATAGCCATGGAAACCCTGACTAAGACAAGCAGCAAAGACAAATGATGTACATAGGCAGTGAGTTCCATAGGATAAGGCTGGGGTGGCAGTGATAACCATAGGCTCTTCCTGAGTTCTTGGTTTGCACCCAGTATTGTCATCAACACTCATAGAAATGTCCCATTTAGTCCTTCATCAAGCCAGTGAGGTGGATGTGATTATCTCCCCGGGTAAGAACACGAGACACAGTGTGAAATAAGCTCACAAGTGCATGTAGTCAGCAAAGAGCTGGCCTCCAAAGCTTCCTCTTCGAAAACACAGGATTGTCACCAGGAAGTAACCACTGAGGGTGTTTCCCATTGCTGCTTCCCCCCCCCCATCCTCCCACTTTGTATCCATCTTACTAGGAACCTGCACAACTTACAGGCTATCTTCAGCAGAGCAAACATCAACTTCCAGAGGAGAATCCCGTCTGTAAATTAAATAGCAGTCTGAAACTAGGTGAGAAATTCAATTCCTTTTTTTGTTAAATGGTGTCAAAAGAAGACAATTCTATTATTCACCAATTCCACTGCCAACCTGTAAGAAATGTTGCTTCCCAGCATTAAAGAAAGTGCCAGGAAATGGACAACTTCCCATCTTTCTGGTAAAAGGAGGCCAATGCCATCTTTCTATGGGATAATTTATTGACATATATCAAGAGTTTAAAACTTTATAATTCAGTAAATCATTTGATCTGAAGATTTTTAAAAATCTTCTTAAAAAAAGAATAAAGGATGTGGATTAAGGTACACAGTAAGATAAGTCAATATGTACTAAAAATATCTATTGTATCTACACTACATATGTATACACACACACATATATACATATATATATGTATATATATATCACATATCACATATATGATGGCAACTAGCAGAAGTCAAATATTTAGTTAAGGAGAACTGGGAAAAATTGTATTCTATCTACACCTAAGTTACTATGCAGTTATTTTAAATTATGCTGCAAGAGAATATTTAGCACCATGGAATGATCATGATACATTATACAGTGTGATTTCACTCTCATTGTGTTTTAAAAAACACATCTATATCAGGCATGGATTTGCTCTTTCCATGCAGGTGCAAGAACTATCACATTTCTTCTTTCTTCTAATTTAGATAAAAGCTGGCTTAGAACCCCATCCTCCTTGCTGAGAGGAAGTGCCATGTAAGGAACAGTTGGGGCTCCCACACATATACACATCTTTATTTAGATTATCCTAGTACCTGGAGTTTGTACGGTACTGAAAAGAGAAAGAGCTGCCTGCTTTGGGGTCATGGTCAGTGATTCTACTGCCATGGATGCCTCAAAATAGAGTTTGATAACAGTGAAGGTTGCAGTTGCGTAGATGCCCTGATAGCAATGGCCTCCTCCTAGGCATGGCCTTTACTATTGTCCTCACAACAGTGGTGGCTGGAGTTCTCTTCCTGGAGATTTCCCACTGCTGGGATGCTCAGTGTGAGTGACAAGCACAAATGTCTGACCCTGGTGCAGCAAACTGATCCCCTCTCAACCTTTCAGACACTCTTCCTACTATTCTACTCTTTCTATTCAACTGGCAGATAATCTCTCCACTTCTCTTGCAGGGCAATTCGGCTCTTGTTCCATGAGAAGTCTAATGTTCTGAATAAAGACCTTGGTTGGCTATTTCTTCCATGACCTCATCAAATCAATTATCAGTTTCCATTCATCAAATCCAATTTATATGTGCCTACATAGAGAGAATGCACCCCACACAGAGATGAGCTTAACCCCAAGAATTCTAACACAAATGGCTTTTTTTATTTTTTTGTTTTGTTTTGACAAAAGTATGCATGCATGTGTTGAAACAGAGTGAAATGAGAGGAAGTTAACATACTAAATAAATAAATGTTAAAAATAATAAAAAATAAATGGGAGTCAATGAGATGTCTCAACAGGTAAAGGCACCTGCTACCAAGTCTGATGACCTGAGTTCCATCCACAAAACCCAAATGGTGGAAGAAGCAAACTGACTCCCTCAAGTTGCCCTCTGACCTACACACGTCCACTGCATTTTCCTTTACAAAATCTTCAACACAAAGTCATGGTTACCTGTGGCTCCAGCATAGATCAGCCTTGGATGTGGATTCAGAATTCCCTGGAGAGAGTGGGGAGGCAAAGTGGACCAGAGCAGAAATAAACATTTTCTCACACAGGGTTCATCTGACTCTGGAATGCCTTGAGTTCAGTACTAAACACAACCATCACTCAACCTAGATGTATTGAAGTGGTCCTTGCTCTTGTTCTCGTGTTGCCCTGAAATGGTGAATGGTATTTTTAATAGAAAAGGGCAATCCTGATGCAGCAAACTGACCAAGAAAATGAGCTGCTAGGCTAGCTATTGGACCCATGTGTAGTTCCTGCTTTCTGCCCGGGCTCTGCCTGTCCTTGGTTTGAGAGTATGCATAGAGGAGAATGTCTATGCTTGGAAGACATGGACAGTTGTGCCCAATAGTCCATCCACATTAAGATGATACAGAGACAGTCTTCTAGTTTAAAATCACAGTCACAATGGCAAACGATTCCACCCTTCCTCCCCAAACTCACACTGTTCCAGATATGAATTCATTATTGTGGTGTCACTCAGGGCTAAGTCTTTAATTCAATATGTATTGAGTACTATAAATGACAACCATTGTACTTCTTTTTCTTTGTAATTAAAAATTCTAAATCAAAATAACCATATAATGAGCCTCCTTGTTTCACTGAGTGACTATTTCTCTACCCAGAGTGCGAGCCCTGAGATGTCAGGAACATAGACTAGCACCTTTTGGCACTTAAAATTCACTGTTGAAATTAAGTAATTAATTGTTGAGTCAATAAAGTAATCAATTCCCAAGAAAAATATGTTAGCTGACTGTAACGAGAACTAAAATTGTGCAATGGAAATATCTTGGCTTTAACAGAATCAAATTTGGTTTTGTCTCCCAAATTTTAGTATCCTGATACATGATAAAATATTTATCTGATAGAATCATGAAGACTCCTTTCATAATCATGAAGTGTTTGACATATTTAATAAACAGAAGGTACCTGGACCTTTGTAATGTGTCAAAATGTTAATTTATCACTTCCATTTGCTGTCTTCAAACCTTAGTTCATAGTTTCTACCATTTTGAGGTGTTCAGTGTGTTTAAGGATTGGTCCTGAAGGTAGTCATGTGGAAAGCGTTCCCTCCACTCTCTCACTCACTCACTGTGTGTGTGTATCCTCCTCTCTCTCTCCTTCCATCCCTCTCTTGCCCCACCATCACTCTGAAATGTGATCCTTCAATCCATTCTCCTCTGTTGCTTGTCACCCTTTATCACCCTCACCAGAGACCAGTCCAACTGGAATTCCTGTCTGCTATTAGATATTGAACCTTTCAAACCATGAGCTAAATTGAGCCACCTTTAACTCACCAGAAAGTTGGTTCAGGTGGTTCACTCTGGTGACCTAATGCTGACTAAAAGGACTATCTTTAAATCACAATGACATTGCCTGCTTCTCCATGGTGGTGTAAAGATGAAGTTAATGTGGAAAGTTGCTAAAAGAGTACTTGGCACATCTCTTTTGTGTCTCCCAGTTTCATTATTAAACTCATGGATGAAGCAGGAAGAGAAAAAAAAAAAAACGTAGATTAACCACAGCTACCAACAACCTCCGTGCAAGTGTATCTGACTCATTAGGCCCTAGGAAATGAATTGTCACAAAGACAGAGACTACCTGTGCCCTAAAGTTTAATATATTTCAAAACTGAAATTCTCTTAGTCTTGTGTAGAACTCCTACATGTGTATCAATGCACATAGCAAGGGCTCATTTCCTAGCCCTTCTTGTAAGTAGCCTTGCTCATGTGATGGTGTGTCAACCACAAGACTAACTAGCAGTGATCAGTGCACATCTAGACCTTGCCTTCCCAGGGTGTGTGTGTGTGTGTGTGTGTGTGTGTGTGAGTGTGTGTGTGTGTGTGTGTGTCCCTTTTCTCTGTCCTGTCCCCTGTGTAGGAGACTTAATTTTAGCAGTGAGCCATTTTGGTCAATGTGAGCAGTGACACTAACCTGTGGAAAGCAGACCATAATATAACAATAGCTGTCTCAATCTATTCTCATTGCTATAACAAAATTTGTTAGACTGGAAAATCTCTAAACAGTAGAACTTCATTGCCCAGAGTTAAAACCAACCTGCCAACAGACCTTGGGTCTGGTGTTGTTTTTGTTTCATAATGGTGACCTCTTATTGCCACCTCACATGTTTGATTAAATAAGGATGCTTACTCAGATATGTTTTCTAAGGTAGAAATCTAATTCCACCTTCATGACTTAACCTTTTCATAGACTTGGTACCAGTTCATAACTGTGCACATAGGAATTATATTTCCAACATGAATTGGAAGGCATACCAGCATTGACACCATAACAGTAACCTAAGCATCTGAACCAAAGAAGAAACCATGCTAGTCCCAGAATGATTATATTTACTCATCCAAAAGAGAAAAATTACCTCTCTTGTCTAAAGTGCAGACAGTTTGGGGTCTTTACTATTGCAGACAATTCTAAATCTGATTGAGTGTAGAGACATTTGGAGATCTGTGGTTATCCAGACTCTATTAAGTCCATCTTAGTTCTTTTTCAGCCTCCCCTAAAATGTTCCCAACCACCAGGATAAGACTGATAAGACTGACCTGCTTCATAAGCATTGCTTGTTTCATACTGGCCTGCCCTTCCATACATTTTAAGACTACTCTTGCATCATGGACAGCCAATCAGAATCCAGTTCACCCCTCACAGTGAAAGTTTCCTTCAAGAGCAGTATTGTCTATGAATACATGCTATTGAATGACAATTCTTGGGGATTTTCCCTTTGTATGAGCTCTATAATAACTGACCATATACCATCTGTCTGTCATTTGGTTACAGTACCACTCTCTTTTCCAACCCATGGATTTTAATTAAAACAATTGTATCCCTCTACCCCCCTATAGCCAACAGCAAACTTACTAGTAGCAAGAAACATAATTTAGATATATTTATCAGATTTTTATATTATTATCAAATTTTAGAGGTAATTTCTGAGCATGAAATATCATGTTCTTTACTCTCAAAAACACTTCTGGTCTTTAATGGTTTGTTTATAATCTTTCATATATATATATGAAGACACACACACACACACACATATATATGTATATATGTTTACCTCAAAAGTAAACAAGTGTATTATAATAATCTCTGCATCCACAGCATCTGACTCATGAATGAAATTCAGAAAATGATTTCTGATAGATAGGTAAATGAATCTTAGCAGCAACCTCGAATCTATAATAACAGTAGTACTTTATGCCTAATGGCTTACTGTGGGTTGCCAAAGAGGAAAGATGCTTATCTTTGTCCCTTCACTGTAAAGAGAATAAGCTTGACAAACTGACTTATGCAATAAGATATTTCACCATCTTATAATAGGGAATTATAATGAGTTGTTTAGATATGGCTTGTCAACACATCCAAAAGAAGTCATAAGAGCTGTGTGGGTCACTCTCCACGTCTTAGATATTTATCTTCATGGCAGCTTTTAGTTGCCTAAGACTTGGATGAGCAAATCCAGCAGCCAAACAAAGAACATATTCTAAGATATCTATATCAAAAGGACAGGGAGTGTTTTGATCAGTTAAGACTGGGACAATTACCCATACTTCAACTGTTAGAGCCAATAGGTTGATGCATTTGACTGGAAGTGCCTGGGTCATATGTGTACCTCTGAAGGAAGGGGACAGAACTAGCTCAGAAAGCTTGACACAAGTCCCAGAAAAAAAAGGGTGATATTCCAGAAGAAATATATATACATATTTAAACCACAATGTACATCTATCACCATTCTATAGCTCATAACTGCTCATAGGTTCATCCTACCCAAAGTTTTTCCAAGAACTTATTCTGATTTTGTTTTATTCATATACTTGCCTCTGTTCTTATCTTCCAATTACCTAAAAGCCTTTATTCAGTGTCTCTCCTTGAATTAAATCCTCTCTGAAATGGTCCAAATTTACCAAACAGAGTAAAAGGGCATTCAGAGTTTTGAGGAACTGCTTTACTTCCTATTTCAAGCCCATAATGCAGGGTACCTAGAATAAATCCCTGGAGAAGTCACATAAAAGATTTTAAGCATGCCTTAGTGACAGGAAAAAAATTCAGGTTGACCTTATTGACTGGTCCACATCAACTTGTCAAGAAAGCACTTGGTAATTAATCAAGTGATTTATCTTTTAATTGAGATCAGGGTTGTTCTGCAACTTCAGAAGACACTAGACTACTCTAGCTAGCCATGGAAAAAAATGGGCTCATTGAACAATTTAAGAGCCATAGATCTCTGACTTCCTGGTTCACCCAATTTTCCCGTATTTGTTGGACAAGTACTCTCTAGTGAGACAGAAGTTGTCAGAGGTTGTATGTTTAGAGGTTCAAAATATGGATTCTGGATAGATGGCTAGAACCGTGCTAGTCTTTCCTTGCCCTTGCTGCCTTCTACCAAACTACACTCAAAGCCCTTTAAAATCTTAACCCTGATTTTATGCAACATTTCCAGACTCACTTTGTCCTGCATAAACACTCCCAGCAGACAGGGCCTTCGTCTGCTTTTCTCTCCAGCCCTTTTTTAGTATCTTTACCCTTCTAGAAATCTTACTAATATGGCTACAGAGCTTTGCAGTTTGCAGTCAGTTTTCCCAAATGTTATCTTGTATCACCACAGCCCTGAGAGATAAGTAGCATCACATTTGCTTTGCGTGATGAGGAAACTTGAATTCAGAGATTATGTAAGAGTTTACAGTCCCATGGCTAATAGGAGACACAGCATGTCTCAAATCCAAACCCTCTCATTAAAAAGCTCTTACTTAGAGTGCTCAGGAGATGGCTCGCTCGGTCAAGTCCCTTCTGTGTGAGCATGAGCATCTAAATTGGGTCCCCAGCCCTCAGGAAACTGCTGGGCATGGTAGGTAGTACGGGCAGAACTGTAGTGCAGGGGAGTCAGGCTGGAAGCCTGTTGGCCAGTCAGTGCAGCCAACTGGTGAACCCTGGATTCAGTAATAGACCCAGTCTCAAAGGACAAGGTGAAGAAGGAGAGAGGAAGACACTCTCGGTCAACCTCTGACCTCTACACACACACATGCAAGCTTGTGCATGTGCATCCACAGGCACAAACATGCATATACATACATACATACATACATATATATGTGTGTATATATATATATATATATATATATATATATATATAACACATACACGTGTGCACACACACACACACACACATCTTTTCTTTCCCCTTTGACACTGGCTCTAATTATAACCTGTTTGATGATCTTGACTCACCATAAGTCTGTCAACTTGAGGGTTTGAGACAGGCCTATTTGCTTCTGGGTTCTGTTTTCAGAAAGCCTGGCATAGCCCTGTGTGATATTGGTGTTTGTGTTCGTCTGCTTTTTATGACTGTCACAAAATACCTCAAAAAACACATTGGAAGAGACAAGATGGATTTTGGTTCACAGTTTCAGATGTCTTGGCCTATGCTCACATGGCCCCCATCACTAGGGAAATAGGCATTCACATCCTGTACTTCTAGTGAGCCAAGCAGTCTTGGAAATTCTGCCTCACAGATAGGATGTTTTAGTCAATTTTAGAACAGGAGACTACTCTCATTAACACTAAGAAGGAGTGCAAATGAGCAAATCTTCCCCATTCTTGTTTAGAGTTGTGCTTTTATAACGTATAAGGAAAACAAACAACTAAAAATTCACATTGATAATCTCTAGTTATGTAAATCTCAGAGTCTAAACCCAGCTCACTACTAGTCTTCCTGTAAACTGTGTAAATGGCATTGGAAATGCCACTGCCCCTTCAGCCTCCATAGTAACTTGATAGGTCCTGTGTACCCTGTGTTGGAATTCACAGACCAAGGATCGTAAAGCTGAGACTGTGATGGGTGATGACATTATTCTTGTTTCATAACCTTCAGAGGAGAAAATGTAATATGTCTGTGACCAGGTTTTTCTGAAAGATACCAGGTGTGCAATTTGCAAGCAAATGACAATCGACATGACTATCGATTGCTCTGACCAGCTAATTATGAGCTTGCAATTCCCTGGAGCCCTGAGATTTTCCCCCTAGTTCCCATACTGGACATCTCCCACCAGATCTCCTTGGTTTGCCCTCAACTCATCCCCAGAGAGAAACATCTTCTCCCACCAGCTTCCCCTGTGTCCTTCTCCAGCTTCTTGGCCTCTTAATAGCTGTCACCAGATTTCAAAGGGGCTTTCAGCTTGTTGCATAATCAGCTTTCCTCTGAGACTGCCCCCGCTCCCATCATTACCTCAGGGTGTTGGAACTTTGCTGTGAGCTGCTGACAGATCATTAAAGATCCCAGCTGTTTCTGAGCCCTAACAACCTCTTTCAACTGGTCTCCTTCCAAGAACAGCTGCAAAAGCTCTCGCAAGGAAGGGTGGAGACACAGTTTAGCATGATAACAAATCAGTAGGGAGTGGCCATTTTCCCAAGAAACGCTGTGAGACATTAGTTACTACCCAGAAACACCGCACCCCCTACCCCCTCAGCTCCCACCCCCCAGAAGAGAGGCAAATTTATGCTAACTCTGTGTGAAAACTCCTCTTAGCTGAAAGAAGGAAATGGAGAGTCCTAACCCTACCCTTGCTGCCAGAAGGGCTGGAAACGCTTCTTGCTGTCTCCATGATTCACAAAAGGAGCTGTCAGTAAATACAACAAGATTATTATCCTACACACATATTGTGTAATACACACTCGTTTGCACCAAATTAACCATGTAGAAGAAACAGTGTTAGCCAACACCTAGTCAGACTCTGGGTGTTGAGCAAAATACTCAACACATGTTTTCCTCTGTATTTTCATAGCAAGCCATGCGTGGTGGA
Source organism: Peromyscus maniculatus bairdii (assembly GCF_049852395.1). Taxonomy (NCBI): domain Eukaryota; kingdom Metazoa; phylum Chordata; class Mammalia; order Rodentia; family Cricetidae; genus Peromyscus; species Peromyscus maniculatus. The sequence continues at coordinate 10,728,235 of NC_134871.1, read as the reverse complement.
GGGAGCCAAGGCCCCAAGAGATTGAATAATTTGTTTGATATTTCATAATTCAAAGGAAGTGGAGCTAGGATTTGAGCTAGAATCTGGTTAAAGAGTACAGTCTAATAATGTAGTCAACATGTGTGGTTTTTTTTAATGTGTTTTCATAGCAACCCATGCCCCCCCTTCAAAAGAAGTGCGGTGAATGGATTCCTTTTATTGAAGCTCTATTCATATCATTTTTTAAAAAAAATTCTTTAATTTATTTATTTTTATTTTATGTGCATTGGGTGTTTTTCCATGAGTGTTGGGTCCCCTAGAACTGGAGTTACAGACAGTTGTGAGCTGCCGTGTGGGTGCTGGGAATTGAACCCAAGTCCTCTGAAAGAGCAATCAATGCTCTTAACCACTGAGCCATCTCTCCAGCCCTATTCATATCATTTTAAAATAATAATTTTATTAATTGTTTGAGAATTTCAGAAACATATTTTTATCATATTCACCCTCTACTCCTAAATTCACCCCAGCTCCTCACCTATCCAAGTTTGCATTCACTCTTTTTTAACCCACTACATTCAATTTGCCCTGCCCAATTACTCTCAGATGTAAGCCCATTTCCTGGTGTGTCATCTTCTGGCCAGGGCCCATCCCCTTAAAGCAACCCAGCTCTCTCTATCCTGAAAGCTATCAACTGCTAATAGCTCCTCAACATTTGTACCCACTTTCCCCTTCCATGCTGAGACTTCTTTGGCTTGAGCATGCGCAGGTCACCAGTATGCTGTCACAGCTGCTGTGAGGTCATACATATGACTGCCCCATTGAGTCGGGAGAAGACAGTTTCCTTGCTTTTCGTTCTTACAGTTTTTCTTACTCCTCTTTCAGGATGGCCCCTGAGCCTTTGGGGAAGAGGTATGATACAGATGTCCCATTCGGGGCTGAGCATTCTGTAGTCTTTTATTCTCTGCTCATTGGCCAATAGAATGGATCTCTGTGTTTATTGTTATCTACTATTAGGAGAAGCTTGTCTGATGAGGGTTGAGAGATGCGCTAACCTATGGATACAGTGATAAATCAGTATGAGTTGGTTTAATATTATGTTCATTTAGCGCAATAACAGTCATAGGTTCTCCTCTAGAGTTTCTGATCTATCTAACCACAGGTTCTTTTTTATTGTTATTATTTTTATTTATTAAGAAATTTCCTACTTACTCCACATACTACCCACAGATTCCCCCCTCCTCCCTCCTCCCACCCTCAGCCCTCTCTCCCAAGCCACCCCACATCCCCACATCCCCCAAATCAAGGTCTCCCATGGGTAGTCAGCAGAGCCCAGCACACTGAGCCTAGGCAGGTCCAAGCCCCTTCCCACTGCACCAAGGTTGTGCAAGGCATCACAGCACAGGCACCAGATTCCCAGAAGCCTGCCCATGCCCCAGGGATAGATCCCGATCCCCCTGCCTGGGTGCCCCTCAAACAGTTCGAGCCAAACAACCATCTTCCATATTCAGGGGGCCTAGTCCAGTCCCATGGGGGCTCCACAGCCACTGGTCCACAGTTCATGGGGTTCCACTAGTGAAGCCACAGGTTCTTGATCTTGATAACAGTGTCAGATATGGGTTTCATCTTGTGCCTTTGCTGTGTGTCTAAATACTCACCACCACCGTCCCCACCACCCTGGACAAAGAAGTTGGTTACTTTTATAACATTAATGTCATTATTGTACCAGTAGGCAAATCTAATCAGGACAGTCATTATGGTAGTTCACAGGGTTCACAGCCGAGTAAGACTAAAAATGACTTTTCTACTCCACTTTTCTATTAAAGGTTGTAGCATTTTCCCGAACTATCAAAGTGAGCCAGTATAGATGAATCTTCCAGGTTAATTCTAGCTTGATTTCTCCATGTGCTATGACTCAAGTATGTTGTATCTTCAACAATAGGGTAACATAAAGTTCTGGACTGTGACCAAGAGTGTGATGGCAATACCCTGCAGTGTTTGGGAGAGTCTATGGGAACTCATTAGCTAACAACTCCAAAAGAGGTAACCCACTCCTGGTACTGGACTTTTTAGCTGTTAGCCAGTGGTGTATTGTAGGGGCAGTGTCTACCCATTAGAGGATAACTCCATTCAAATCCTTAACTACTGTGCTTTCTTTTCCTAAAATGTCCTTTACCTCCTAATCTTTTTATTAAGATAACGTCTAATAATTTTTCAAGAGTTACCTTTATCCTCATGTATAATAAGAAAAAATGCAAGAAATACCTCTTCCCTTGTCCAACAAAAAATCTCAATTATTTCTTGTACATTCTATATTTTATTTTATTTTATTTTATTTTATTTTATTTTTTGAGACATGTCTCTGGTTGTTCTGAAACTCACTATGTAGACCAGGTTGGCCTTGAACTAACATACATCTGCCTGCCTCTGTCTTTTGAGTGCTGGGATTAAAGACGTGTGCTACAATGCCAAGCTACTCTTCTTCTACATTCTTAAATGTCTCTATTGCTGGTTTTGTGGCATAATTTGTTATATATGAAAGCTTTTAATGTCTCTCTGCACCATGAGAGCTAAGAAAAGCATGGAGAGGAACCTGGAGAGATGGCCCAGCAGTTAAGAGCACTGGCTGTTCTTACAGAGGTCCTAAGTTCTATTCCCATCACCCACATCCATGCTCACAACTGTTTATAACTGCAGTCCTCTGAGATCCAATGCCCTCTTTTCCTATGCAGATATACATGAAGACAAAATACCCATACATAAAATAACTAAATACATAAAGTAACTAAATCTTTTTTAAAAAAGGAAGTATGTTGAACTTCTCATTTTCAAGACGTCAGAGAACATTGCCTCAATATTTCAGCCAGTTCCCAAGAGTTTTATACCACCAACTCTGCTTCATCCCCTATCTTATTTCCTCTCTTATTGCTTTTGTCTATCACTACACCACTTTGAAATGAAACTCAATACCTTCTCTGCTTTCCACAATCAATATCAGTTTTTCATGTCTGTCATAGTTTTGAGGGGAAGGCATCAAATAAAATCAAATAACACAGCACTCTGCCTTTTACCTTCTTATTTATTCCTTGCCAATTCCCCCTTCCTCTTATGAGCAATAGAATTCCCAAATTCTTCACATCTTCCATACAGAATAATGTCCTCCAGAGTTTCGGTACCAAGTACCATCAAGATCTTGTAATAAAGATACTTATGAGGGATTGGGAGTTGAATGTGAAGGGTGGGTAGCTAACATCTCTCTCAAACCATCCTATATTCAGCATGCATTTAGTTTAAATGTTCAGTGCTGTCTAATTAGGATGCAGAGATAAAAAGCATAAAGGAACATTTTCTCCATTAGAATGGCAATCTGCCTACTGGGGATTTTTGGACTATAGATCAGATAGATCGATCAAATTTTCAGCAAATAGATACCAAATGTTTAAAGGGACAACAATAATAACATCTTACAATATCTGTAATGCATGATGTAATTATAAATAAATATGTTGACTCATATAAACAAGACAAGAACAGATACATAAAAATAAAAATAATCTGGGTATTAATTTAAATAGAAAACATGAAGTTGGTGTCAGTAACTACATTAAATGTAAGTGGCTATTTAAAATCAAGTTAAAGGCTAAATATGATCAGACTTGATTGTAAAAAAAAAAAAAAAAAGCTGCATCTTTATACAAGAGATAGAACCTGTGGGGGGAAAAAGTTTTTTAAAAAGCAGTCTGCATAACCCCATTCAAAAGAAAGATGATATTGCAACATTCATACCAGTTACAGTAGACTTTTAAAATTCCTTTTTAAAATAGCATGCAAAATAATGGGTTCCCTGATGGTATTTTCATGTATTATTTTCTTCCTTTTCATCCTCTACCACTGCCCTGTCCCATCCCTCTCTCACCTTCTGCTGATGTCCTTTCTTTCCCCGAACATCCCCTTCAGCTTTCATGACAATGAAATTTAAAAACAGAAATAATAAATATCAAATAAAGGGAAAAAATTTCAAAACAGTAACAAAACTGATAAACTCAAAACTGATTGGGAAGAGGGGAGAATTACAGAATCAAGGAAAAGTCAGCTGTCATTACAGTTCTTAAGGAATTAAAGGAGCATAATGTAACACATTATTCTATGAAATGCTCTTAGCTAGAATATATCAAGACTTCCTGCAAACCAACAAGAAAAAGAAGCAAGTAGCACAATGTTTACAGAAAAAAAAAATCCTTAAAAGGTAAGTCATGTAAGAAAGATTGCAAATGTCAATAAATAAATGTGTATACTAGGCATCAAGAATATGCAATTCAAAACATAATCAGATACTACGAGATCTATAGAAGGAAACCTGAAATTAAAAGAACTAATTAATTAAACTATATTTGGATTGGGACAGAAAACAGAATTCTTGAGCACATCTGGATGGAGTAAAAACTGATACTCTTTGGAAAACTACTCATCTGTGCACATTAAAGCAAATATGCATGTTTCTGTGACCTGCTCATTCCAATCCTGCATATGAGGCCCTCCAAATGCACACTTAGGTCATTAGATACCTGTACAAGGATGTCCTTATTACAAAATAATGTGAACAAGAATTTCCATATAGGCTCTATTGCAAACGCCTGAAACTAGACATAACCATGTATCTAAGAATGTAAAAGGTGTGTCCATAACCACAACCAATAATGAGTCTTACAGAGAGTGCTGGGCCAAGAAAGACAGATCAGATTCATACTATATAAGTCCATTTTTATAAAATTTAAAGCTACAAAGTTAATCTATAGTGTCACATGTGGCATGTGTTGAATAGGAGGAGGCATAAAATGCCCTTCTAGGGTACTAAAAAAATGCATTGTTTTGATCTGAGCAATAATCTCACAAATCATCTGTATAAAAGCTTATTGTGTACTGTGTAACGAAACAGCACAAAGGAGGCCTTGGCTAGTTGGGCAAAGGTGCCCCATGAGTGAGGGAAACACACCATGCAAATGTGGTAGTGGATGGCACGGCATGGTGGAAAGTCATTCACATCCCAGGCACAGCATCCACACAGAGAGTTTATAATAAAGAGATAGAGAGAGCGGGGGAAGAAAGAGAGAGGAAGAAAGAGAGAGGGATAAAAAGATGGAAAGTGGAGGCATCTATACCTCATGGCAAGAAAGGGAGGATGGAGAAGAGGAAGATGGGAGGTTTTTTCCTTAAAAGAGAATTTATGTCCGGATGCAGGGCAGGTCCCCAAGGGGAGGGCCAGAATGCCAACATACTATACCCAGGATATGTGCACTTTACTGTTTGTGAAATACTAGTCCATTAAAAATCTACAAATACTATATATTGCTAACATTTCTTAAATAAAATTATTTAGCCATAGAAAACAATAGCCACATAGTAATTATAAATAATAATAATACACCTGTTTCTTTTCCATTAGTCTATAGGCTCCCTCAGTACAAAACTGCAACTGAGTCACAATTATGCTATAATTTCCTGGCACTTAGTAGGTGTCCCATATGTAATTATTGTGTCTACAGAACTAGAGTAATGGGAAGATATAAAATTCCATTTTTGTAGAGTGCTCTTTCTGGCTCCTCTGAAAGAACAGTCTGGATGATCTATCGCTAGGAATCCACTGGTCCAACTGAGTTGAGTGAACGGCAAATCATGCCAGCTACCATATGGAGATAATCACAATCCTGAAAAATACCACCCAGCCCAGGAATGTTCTGATACCCAGGGATGCTGTGATATAAAATAGCATCTTATCATGTCAAGTAGCCTCTGTGAAGACTTGGAAAACACTAAACAGAATTCAAGAAAGCAGGACAACAGTATAGGCAGAAGAGAAGTGATTTAAGAAATGAGAGCATTCCATAAAGATAAAAATATTAAAATTCTATCTACAAAAGTATATCTCAAGCTATCTACCAATGCTGACTAATACTTTCTTGAAGAGTTTGGGGAAATGCTCAAAATTCTAATCAACGTCATTAGGGAATAGTCTCAAGGAAAGATGGGCTATGCCACTGTCTTAATCATTTTCCTGCTGCTGTAATAGAATTCCATGACCAAAAGCAACTTAGAAAAGAAAGGGATTGTCATGGCCTACAGTCTCAGAAGAAATACAGTCCCTTGTGGCAGGCATTGTGGTATGGTAACAGGAGCAGGAAGCTGGCTGATCACATTTACCCACACACAGGAAGCCGAGAAAGAGAACAGGAAATGAGTCAAGGCTATAAAACCCCAACACCCACCCTCAGTGATTCACTTCCTTCAGCATAATTCTACCTCCTAACGCTTCCATAACCTTCCTAACCAGTGACACCAGCTGGGGACCACATGTTCAAACTCATGAACATATCAGGGTCATTCTTATTCAAACCATAACATTCTGCCTCTGGCTCCCATAAGCTCATGGCCATCTCATAATGCAAAATTCATTTAGTCCAACTTCAAATGCCAGCCCTCATGAGAATGACTATAAAAAATATGACGCAATGGTTGAAAAGATCATCAATTGACATTTACTGATGACTTTGAGATAATAGTCAATATACTGTGCAATATACAAATACCTTAGGATAGACTAATCATGCTGTTCAGAAACCCTAATTCTCAGTGGCTTAGCTCAATAAACATTTTTAAAACTTCACTCATGGTTTGGAGGACAATTTTGGAAGGAATGGCAGAAAGATTCCAATACACACTTTGAATCAGGAACCTGGCCCTCTCCTAACAACAACACCAGTCTCTTCCGTGTCTGTAAAGAGTTCTTAATTTAGTTGGTGGGGAGAAAAAAAAGCAAAGGTTTCACATGGAGCATTATTGGGCCAGTCTGAAAGTGACACATACTAAGCTTGTTTTCATATTCCATTGACCAGAATGAGAAATTCTTTCTGAGTATCAGACATGAAAGCCTATAGATTACATTCTACCAATACTAAATGTTTTGTCTTATGTCAGGAAATGCTTACCCCATTTCTTAGAGTGTCCTAACCCTAAAGAAGGGGAAAGTGAAGGCCAGCTGGATAAGTATCTTACCTAAAAACACATAGCTATGCACATATAAAAATATTATAGAGAAATTCATTCATTAATTTTTACAATTAATATTTATTAATAATTATAAGTGCCATGTTAGGAGATACCTATAATAAAAATGTATTTATTGTAGTGAATTAATAACTTGGTCTTCAGCTGTATGAGTCTCAGAGCATTGAGAATGAGTTTGAACTTGCAAATGGGAAACTAGATTCTAAGACATAGTGACTCACCCAAGTCATTTCTTCCCAAGAGTCCATAATGAATAGCACCAGGTACTGCTGTTCTAGTGCCTCTCAATACATGCTGTCAAGACAAACTGAACCAAGTAAAGACACGTATATACAGCAAATGAGCACTTGCTACCAAGGAAACTCCACCAATTGAAAGGTGTTAATCCTTACAACTCTATGAAATAGGTATAACTATGAAGCTACTGAGGTATCGGTTTTTCCAAGGCTATACAGCCAGAATTGTACAGGCTGTATTTTTTTGTATTTACAGAGGCAAAATTTCATTCAAAATTTCTTTAATTCTAGAAATTGTTCATTGATCAATTACATTGAAGACAAATTGAACAAAGGCAATACTAACAATGAGGTTGGTATATAGCTTTCATCCCTCATCCTCTTTGAAGCCACTCACACAGGCAGAAAAATCAGTATAATTCAGTTGTCACTTCATCTTCCTGGAGGACAGGACACTTCTTCATAGAAAATAGCTACACAGGAAATGATTATGAAACTAAAATTATTTAAATTATATTTAAATGAAGGACCTACCATGGTATAGTTTTCCTTTTGTGTAGGTTCACATAATAAAACAGAGCTAAGCATTTTATCTCAATTATCTCAATTCTCATAAAGTCTTACAAATGACAAAATTCTACTTGAATCTAACAGGTCATAATACCAAGTTTTAACACAAAGTCAAAAAGTGTGATATCTCCTCAACTATAAATAAATCCTCTGGGAAACGCTTCCGCAGTGCTTTCTGAACATCTCTCTGTATGACAGGAAAGGTCTGCTCAAGGCTTTCAAGAATACAGACTTCTGGAAACCCAGGGCTTTGCTTTCACAATTCTACCTTTTTACTTCCAAGAAAGTCCACTTCTGTGAAGCATCAGTGTGAACAACAGTCCCAAGTGGGAAGCAATAGGGGTGAGGAGGAGGAATGAAATGGCCCTGTAATTTTAGAAAGAGTGGGGAAAAGCATTAGATTTCCAGGTTCTATTTCTGGCTCTGCTTCCATTTTTAAGCCAGCAGCTCTCTCTACCCTTAGCTCCCTTAATTATAGAAAGTTAAAAAAAAAACACATCCTTGGTGTATAGCACAATGTCACACTTGGGGCAAAGTTCCTGTGTTGTGGCCAGGGCAGGTCCAAAACCCATCACATTTTAAAACTCACATTGCATTATAAAATATTGGTTTCACATTCTCTGAAAATACTTTCAGTCTCAGTTCCTAAGGTCTGAGAAGGTAAAATTGCATGTGTATGTGGACACACCCAAGATCAATGTAGGATATTGAAAATGGGTATTGATTTTGAGGAAAGATGATCCCATGCCTCGTTACAATTGTGAAAATTGTGGCTCATCCCGTCCATTCTCTCCCTACCCTCCTCCTCCCTCATTAAATGTCTCACTTCATCAGGTAAAGGTTTTATGCATTGCTGGTATCCTCAGTATAAACTACAACATATGTTACCCTTCTCAGAAGTGTCTCTTATTAAAGGGGAAAAAAAAGAAAAGAATACCAAGAAAGAAATGTCTGTGTTACCAGTACCATCGCTCAATAGCTCTCTCTCCATTCTGATGTTCACATGAATGTTTTTCTGTTTGGGGAATACAGTAAAGGAGGAATAGACCTGAATGTGCCGAGAACCTCCTTACTACTGTGAAATGCTATTGGCCAGGATGCAACAGTTGTTGAACTGAAATGATTAGTGCTTCAACACTGGTATTCCTAGCAACAGACATCCCCAATTGCGTTGATATTAGTAGTTTTAGTTTCAGCACTGGAATTCCATAAAACATCTGGAGGCTTTCCAAAGGGATGGAATTTTGACTATAGACCATTTGTTTGACAAATAATTCTGAGAACATCAGCTCTCACTTCTCCAGCTTGAAAAAGTGGGTGAAGGCCATGTCGATACTGTATAATTCTTGGTTAATTCCTTTTGATCCATAAGGCTTAATGATGCTTGCATAGTAGATGTCATCAGAAGTAGAAAGGTATCTTTTAATCATGGTCTCTGTCATACAACATCCTATATTTCCCTCAAACACAACTTTTGCTTTTCTTCTTGGGTTCCCAAACTTCTACCATATTCTTACCCATCCCTCCTTCATGGAACCTGTATGCATCTATGAGCTTGTGTTCAGATACACTGATAGTCTCATATCCCCCAGCCTGTTTCTCACTTGTGGACCAAAGCAGAAATCTCTTTTTAAGACTGTCCCTTTTGATCTAAAGTAAGTCACCCAGAAAAGTTGATGACTAAAGACTCTTGCCTCTACTACTCCGCAGGTATACCTAGACATGCAGAATTTTGTTTAGCCTCACTAAAGGCTTTCCTATTTCATTATACACAAAAGTATTGGTGCCAGATCATATAACTCAATGTTACAGTGCCTTCCCAATGCTATTTCATTTAATTTGTAAGGAGTTATGATAAAATTAAAAAAAAAAAACTTCAAAGAGGGCCTAAGGCTGAAATCCACCACCTTTTTAATATGTTTTCTCATTCTCTTTCCTTTACCTGCTACAGTTCCTCACTTTTCAAACTCATGTATGTGACTCTCATAACAACCAAATTCCTGTTAGGAATATGTTCTAGTTAGTTTCATTCTGTTGTTGTGATAAAAATACTTTCTTCAAAAGCAAATTAAGGGGAGACATGGATTTGTTTCAGCTTACATGTGACCTCTGACACTGAGGGAAGTCAGGGCAGGAACTCAAGCAGGAACTTGAAGAAGCCATGGAGGAATGCTGCTTCCTGGCTCATGTTTAGCTTGCTTCCTTAGACATCTCAAGACCATCTGCCCAGGGAATGGTGCCTCCCATAGTAGGACATGTCCTCCTACATCAATTAGCAATCAAGCAAATCCCCTACAGACATGCCTACAGGCCAATCTTATCTAGGCAGTTCCTTAATTGAGACTACCCTGTAGAGACCCACAGAAGTTTCCTAGTGAGAATTTACTCAGGGTCTGAGAATCTGAGTTTGCTTTATCCAGTGGGGCTGCATATAAAGATTTGGCCATGGACATGTTTACCAGGTGTTTGGAAGGGTCTCCACTTGGCTGTATGGTGTGCTTTGATCTTGCAAAGGGGAGGTTTTTTGCCCCTCCCCTTGACATTGTTATAAAAAGTCCTTTTGAATAAATGGAAAGGGCCGTTGGGTATTGAACAGGTCCTCCCAAAGCTATCCTGTGTTTCTGTCTTTCTCCTCTTTGCTACCTTTCTATCTGATATTTTCTTATTCCTCTCTACTCCTCATAGGAACCTTTGCAGGGTGAAAGCTGGCCTCCCACACTATCCATCATATTGATGGGTAAAATTAAGTCAGACTGAATCTTATCAAATCAGTGCTTCATCTCAATCTCCTAATCATCTACTGGTAATTTTAGTATTATACACCTACAATTTTCCCCTGGTCCTGGCCCTGTTATGTTCTGCTAGAACCAACCCAGTCACTGATCATACAGCAAAGAGAGAAACACTGTTTTTTGTTTAAACACAAGAAACTAGTTGGGAGTGTTGAGGCCTGAGGTTCTTGTGATGTCTGTGGTCTGTGCTGCTACCCAAGGCCATGTCAATGTCTGTGGCCAGTGCTGCCATCAGAGGTCAGGTGAATTCCTACACTCTGTGCTACTGCTGGAAGCATGTTTCTTATTTTTGTTGATCAACCATGTTGATGTCTGTGGCCTATGTTACCACCAAGGGCCATGTGGATTTCAGTGATCTGTGCTGCCACATGTCTGTAGGCTATTTTGCCAACAGAGGCCATGTTGATATTTGTGATGGTCCTGCTGAGGCCCAAGAAGGTGTCTTGGATCTGTGTTACCACCAGAGGCCATATTGAGGTCCATAGTCTGTATGCACATAGGAGGCCATTTTGATGTCTGTGGTCCATGTTGCCACCTAAGGCCATGTGGATTCCCTTAATCTTTGCTGCTGCCTGAATCTATGTTGATGACTGTGGGCCATGCCGCTAGGGGGTGGGGGTAATGATGTCCATGGTCTGTGCTGCAGGCACAGTTGCCAGGAGCTCTGGATTGGGTGGATGATGGGCATTTACTCAGCAATATCAGGTTTGCTGTTTGCTGCTACTGGAAGGTGATTCTTGGATTGTTGCATTTCCTTTTAGGAACCACAGAACAAAAGGTAAGGGTCTTGACTTCTTCATCTCCAACTTCCCAGACTTCTTGACCAAGTCTGTCTTCTCGCTTGACCCTTCTGGTACATTGTCACATCACTTCCTTGTCACTTTCACACTAGAACTTAACTGGGGTGGAGATCATTCATGCATCCACTTACTTGTTTATTCAATAAATATTTGAGTACTCAATTCCTGGCCAGTTTTATAAAATGTCATTAGGAATTCAGTAGTCTACGAAGTAGAACTAGTCTCTGTCATTGTAAACCCATAACATAGTCTGAGCTACAGATAATAAATAAATAAAATGACAACTTACAACTACGCTTTTGACATATTTTTTGAAAAGCAATTTAGATGAGCAGCTGATCATGAGATGGACAATCTGAAATATAGGATTGGGGAAGGCTTGCTTTGGAAAAGCCATGTTTACTGTGAGATGTAATTTACCCAGATTGAACCTAAGAAGAAGAAAAAACATTTAAACTTGAATATAATTTAAGCAAAAGAGAAGCAAGCATTGGGGTGGAAAGTCGTGTCCAAGAAGAACTTAATCTTAAAAACAACAGGAAATTACTGAAGAACTAAGTTTTAGAGAAACATGATTGGTTCTATTTGCAGAAGTTCACCCTAACTGCCAAGATTGGAGACAGGCTACTGGAAGGACCATTCTAGACATTTCTCATTTGTCTATTGGAAGATGTATAATGCCTGAAATTAGATGGAGTCAAAGCAGGATTCCAATGTAAATCAACAGCCCTAAGTAACTGAAGAGATACAGAGAACAAAGGCCTGGCAGAGACACTTCCCACATTTCTGGCTTGAGCAGCTGCAGATGGAGCAATTTGGGGCCCTGGAGGTGGATCAGGAACTCCTTCTAGACAAGTTGACTTTTAAGATATGCACAGAAGCAGCACTTGGTTGGATAGCCAAGTCTGTAGCACAGGATAGAAGAATGACTGCAATGAAGATACACATTTGGAATCTGTCAAGTTATGGGTGATATTTAAAGATCAGCGAGGGGGGACATCCCCTAGGGAGAATGAAAAGTGAGAAGAGAGAAGGCTGAGGGAATGACTTCTCCATACTGCTAGAATAAACTACTGTTAACTGTCACTGAGGAGGGTTTGTCTTTGAGCCCACAAAGAAAAATGGGCAGATTTACTTTCAACTAAAATGATAATATTAGGATGTCAGGGAGGTTTGCTCTGACTTTTCTAGGCCACTCTAGTATTTGGCTTCTCTCTCTCTCTCTCTCTCTCTCTCTCTCTCTCTCTCTCTCTCTCTCTCTCTCTCTCTCTCTCCCTCCCTCCCTCAGGCTTGAGACTCTCTTACACCCACCTTGTTAAGTAAGAATAGAGGGATTGTTTGGATGTGTGTTATTTACTATGAGGTATTAGAATTTCTCCCCAAGAGTGCTATTTGCAAATCTGTAGTCTTAATGTACTCACTAGCCCTGTCAATTGGGCGAATGTCCATATCATGAGCAAAAAAGAATCTCTCAAAGCTGGCCATTCAAACAATCTATGGAAATTCAATGTCTACATTATAAGAAAGGACCTATCAGATTCTTCCTCAGCTTCTAGTCAGCCAGCAGCTTGCATCTTGATTTCAGACCTCTACATCTACAGCATTTTTCTAAAATCCTCCAGAACATCGCTGAAGGTTATTTAAAACTTCCTGCAAGAGTCAATGAGCCCGCCATTCAGCTTGTATTTCAAATATGCCAACTTTGCCATGTACCTCTCCTATTCATTTTTAAAATTTTATTTTTTTTAGAGTAGACTATAATGACATCATTTCCTCCTTCCAAACTCTGCCATATACCCTCCTAACTGTCTTTTAAACCCATGGCCTCTTTTTCATTGATCATTATTACACACACACACACACACACACACACACACACACACACACACACACACCTAAATACATAAGTATGATTTGTTCAGTCTGTATAATGCTACTATTAACTTTTTTCAATGTACATCATCATATAAATGATGTACTTATAGATCCACCTAGGTCTAGCACAAGAGAAGAGATCACAGATATGAGAAGAAATATGGAGAAGGTTGAAGTGTAAGGCCTCATCAGAGGGGGAAAACGTAGACCAGAACTAATTTCAAATTTTCCTACAGTGGTCTGAAAATATACCTTTTCAACCAAGTTTATATATAGTCGAAAAAAGCACTCCATGGTACACCATTGTTCAGTACTGAAAGAACATCACATTAGTCGATTCAAGGTTATGATAGAACCATACATTTCCGTAATACATTATTTTAAGGCCCTAAAGAACAGGGGACTAGGGACACATATTCTCAACTTTTTGTCCCTGTGGTGATTGTTAAGGTGTGCTTTAAATCACTGCTTACAATCCTTGTATTATAAGAACCATGTTTTGGGTGTTCGTTAAGATAGATTCCGAGGCTCCGTCCTCAAAAGTTCTGATTTAGAGGTCAGAGTGCAGCCCATAACTATACAACTATAACATGTCCGAAGATAACGTAGATGCTTCCAAGCCCAGTACTGTACTTTTGTCCTACCCAGTCACTCCGAGGTCCCCATGGGAAGTGAGTCTCAACTGCTGCTGATGGTGACTTGCTCAGCAACTCACTCACTATTCATTTCTTTCCCTCCCCAATTTGATGTTCAAGGCTCATCTACCAGTGTTTTGGGGGAGCATCTACCTAATAAGCTACAAAACCCAGGCCCAGGATCTTTATTCTTAGATTAATCCAAAACAAAACAAAGGTAGAGTATGCAGTGAGGATGGGGATGAATGGGGAGAGAGGAACAAAGAAAAGAGAGGAATACAGCTAGAAAAGGTTCTCCAGGATGCAGTTCCTGCTGTTGTAGAGAGTCCTAGCTGCTGACACGGAGGTCCTGACACACCCAGCTGTGTCTTTGCAGTTCAGACTGGAACTCAGGGCAGAGCATCCCATGGACCAAGCCTTGGGTTTATGCACTAATTTTGGTTGTCCAAATGCCCAAGTTCAAAGCTAAAATAATCTTGTGTTCCTTGCTCTCTACTCACCTTTCTTGTCTACTTGGTCATCACATCTTGCCACTTCAGCAAACTCTTTCCAAAGGTATTTCCTCATCCACAGTATCTCTTCCCAGATCAGAACTTCATCCTTTTTCTCTTGACAGATGAGAGTGAAGTGAATGATTTCTCTGTCTTAGTCTAGTTCCTTTGTTTAAAACAAAACAAATTTAAGAAAAGATCAACAAAAAGAAATGTTATGGTTTGCTTTATAGCATGAAAATGTGACCAGTCCTATAAAACCTACTAGTTCCTCAGATAAATATCAAGGTCAAAGAAGGCTTTCTGTAGTGAGGTCTCTGGTTGCTTCTTCTACCTCTCCTTTCTTCAGAGCATATCTTCTATGCTTAGATCATACTGGATTGCTTCCTCAAAGAGATAGTCTTCCACCTCCATGTTTCTACCCACATGATTAGAATTCATTTACTTAATAACATTTATTGAACTGCAAGGTTTTGCTCAACATTATTCTCAAATTTAAAAGAGACTTAAACAGCTGTAAACAAGGGTGAGAAAATGTTTGCCTCTGTGCCTCTTACCTTCTAGAGTGAGAAAGGCAGCAGGCAATTTAGTAGGTAGCTCACCAGACACTGGCATTGCCAAGGAAAAGCAGAAAGCAAGAAAGATAGTATATGAGAGAGCAAGAAGTTCAAGTTTATATGTATTGGATAGAAAATGGGACATTTGGCCAAAGTCCTGCTAGAGGGAACATCATCTCTGCAGAGGGAAAATACAGCCAAATGTTTGTCCTTGTCTCCCAGCTTCTGCCCAGCTTCTGCATTTACCTAATTCAGTCTTCAGGATTCCTACTGGATCTCTCCCATTCCCTGGAGCCTTTTCTGACTCCTTCTGTCCACTCTCTATTAAGAATCCAATCTTGGTGCTCTCGGAGAATATAGTCATACTCTCATGACAGACTGAAAATATTGGTGATACTAAAGTGCAGTTAACATGTATAAAGCACTGCTGAATGACAAGTACTGTGCTAATGATTTATACGAATAACTTCATAGTTGTCAGCACTCTTGGAAGGTGTATGTTTTATATTATATCATTTTCTTAAAGAAGAAATTGACATTCAGAGAAGTTAGGGAATTTATTCAAGATCTTCATGGATTCACATTTCCTTCAAGAACTGAGGTCTTTCAGGGCATCATTCAGCGATGCCTATATCAAAATTCAATGCAAAGTCTATTTGATCACCACTTGAGAAACTCCATAGGTAGGGCAAAACAACAGTGATTTCAATTAGAGGGTCTAAATGGAACATCATTTGGACAGATGTTCTGATTCACATGTCTGGTATAATCATGCTGCTTCCCATATGATCAACTCTGTGTTGTTCCCCAGGTGAGAATCAGGTCTCCATGGGGTAACTCGAGGGAGTTGTTTATATACTATTAGTTAGCATTGCTCACAAGCTAGTCGATGAAGGCCCCCAAGTCTCTAATATTTTAAAAATTCTTTTAAATATCCTTACATCACTCAATCCCCAAGTTTTAATGCATACCATATTTGCTTGGAGTTTTAACAATGATGATCTTTTTCATTGGCATTTTGAGTTGTTGTTTATTTGATTGTTGTACATGTGTATCTGTTTGTTTTGAGACAAGGTCATTTATGTGGCTCAGGATGGGCTCAAACTCACAGTTCTCCTGCCTCATCCTCATGGGTACTAATATTACAGGCATGAGTCACATCCCTAGGTCCAACTAAGGACAATTTTGTCCCTCAAGGGGACATCAGCAGTATCTAGTGACATGTTTGGGTAAAGGTAAGGTGTGAAGTCCTACAGGAATGTTGTCGGCAGAAGCCACCAATGTTATTAGTTATCCCAACAATGTACAAAATACTGCTCGACAACAGAATTATCCAGGCTCGACTTCCTGATCCCAGTGTTTCTGTGATTACCATCCAATACCATGCCAAGAGCATTAGTACTATTCTTAGTGTTGTTTACTGGGGAAAATCCTCATTGAATCACGTTTTTCCATCTTATTAGAAGGAATCATGGAGCTAAAATCTTGCTGAGGTTGCTATGTCGTCCTGTCATGCCTGTTACACCCTATCCAGAGGGTGAACATCTATTCCTCTTTAAGGCTGTAGAGTGTTACTTCCTGTATGAAATCATGACTCTTTTGATGCCCAACTGGAAGAAATGGCCACTTTCTCTCTTCCAACTATATCCCACATATACCTCTCACATAGGAACCATATCCCCTCATGGTCATTCCTGGTCCCTTTGTGTTTCTTTATGACTTTCTCATTGGAGTTCAGAAAACAAGTCTTCTTCTTCTTCTTCTTCTTCTTCTTCTTCTTCTTCTTCTTCTTCTTCTTCTTCTTCTTCTTCTCCTCCTCCTCCTCCTCCTCCTCCTCCTCCTCCTCCTCCTTCCTCTTCTTCCTCTTCTTCTCCTCCTCCTTCTTTTTCTTCTAATTCTTCTTCTTCTCCTCCTCTTCCTCCTCCTTCCCCTTCTTCTTTTACTTTTCCATCCTAGTACAGCACCTCATCCTTGGATATTCAATGCCCATGTTGAAAGTGAATGCATTTTCAAATGGTAATTTGTTTCCAGCAACTGTTCTATATTCAGCTACTTTAATTTTTACTGTAAAAGTGACTTTTTCTTCTCTGGTTTCCACATTGGCTAGGAGCCATGAAAACTACAGTGTCCATCCGTTTGCCCACATTACTGACATTCCAGATCATTCCTATGCTACCCTCAAAACAACAACATGAATTCTAGCCATGGTGGGAAAGGATGACAAAAATAGGCTGCTTAAAAATCAAGCACTTTTGCACAGAAAAACAGCCGCTGGCACCTTCCTGTGAGTAACAGAAGTTTCTATTTTAAAAGAAAGGCAGTCAAATAAGAGGCAACTTTATCACAATGCCGCTTTCCCAGATTTCTTGGCCACCACCACATATCAGCCTGTATCAGACTGCTGGTGTTTCATGACAGGCCTCTGTTTCAGTGATGATTCCCAGTAGCCTTTAGAGAAACAAAGACTTCTACAAGAACTCACCCTTTTAAAGAGAAAATACAGCCAGTGAAAGGCCCAGCTCTGTCAATCATGCCCACAGCACCTCACTTCTCTCCCTGGCAAATAGCAAGGTGAGTGGTGAGTCTTGCCAAAGACCTAGTCATTCAATCTTTCTTCATCTTTCTCCTCCTGAGTAGCCAACAAAGCACATTGTTCTCTTGGCTTTTGACGTCCTTGCCTCCCAAAACTTTCCTGAACATAGTACAGAAACTAGGATCCTAGATCTAATCATCTTTTTCCTTCATCCTTATCTTTTCTTTGGTTTTTGAGTGATCCATGTGGGTTTTGGATGACTTTCAATTTGAAAAACATTGCTACTTACATCACTTTGACTTCCAGGTATTAAGCAGTTGAGATTTCTAAGTTTGTTTGTAATTTTGTGGAACTGAAGGTTCTGTCACCCTCTGTGCCAAAGAGTCTTTAAGAAACAATGCTAAACGATTAGGAATACATCAGCTCAGTACATGAAGGAAGTGGAAGGGATGATGGAATTTTGTGGCCTGAACTGAAAGCATGATCATTATTCTTGAGCAAGATGTAGGCTTTAGATTTCCAAGAAGCCAAGCAAGAATGAAGGACAAGGTGCAAGTACAAGTCCACACATACTGAAAAGCAGGAGGCAACTTTTAGCATCTTTCTCCAGAGCGGCAGAGTACCTGCCTGTCCCAATACAAAGAGTAACCCCTCACTGCCTGCGCAGAGCCCCAGTGTGCCTCTGAATGTCAGTTCAGGTGACATAGTGAGGAACACAGAGCCAGGACAGAAGACCTTGATCCTCTAATGAGAACTTCTCAGCCTAGTGAGCAGTGTGCTCTCTAGATCTATTATCCATGGCTTCAAAAAGTGGTCCCAGCACAGAATTACAAACTTCAGTTGACACACTTAGGCAACAAAGGCTCAACATGGCTGAATGGTGGCTGTTTTCATTAGCAGCATTTATTTTTATTTATGTGTTTGTGTGCCTGTGACTGTGAGTATATGCTTCCTGTGTGCAGGTGCCCATGGAGGCCAGAAAGGGGCATTGGATCCCCTGGAGCTGAAGTTATGAATGGTTGTGTGCTGCCAGACACCAGTGTTGGGAACTGAACTCTGATCCCCCAAAGAGCATCACACACTCTTAACTGCAGAGCCTCTCACTGGCCCTGTTGCTGCATTTATTAATCAACTTTCACATATGAGAGGCTACACAATAGGAAGAATAAACACATTTACAAAGAACTTGTGAGTGTCAAGCTCTGTTCCATGCTCGTCATATATCTCAGTGCATACCTCAATCATCCCAGAGAAGAAGTCCATCATTTAGTAAGGAAATCAAGGGACAGAATTTCTCAATGGTGTTACCATCTCATGACTTCTCTCTCTCTCTCTCTCTCTCTCTCTCTCTCTCTCTCTCTCTCTCTCTCTCTCTCTCTCTCCCTCCCTCCCTCCCTCCCTCCCTCCCTCTCTCTTTCTCTTCTCTCTCTCTCTCTCTCTCTCTCTCTCTCTCTCTCTCTCTCTCTCTCTCTCTCTCTCTCTCTGAAAGACATCATCATCTCCTTTTAAATCCCAGGCTGGTCTCAAAGATTTGATTCTCCTCCCTTGATTGCCTGAATTCTGGGGTTACAGGGCTTCATGTACCATACTCAGCTTAATAATAGCTTTGTGATTGAAAATATAATTCATGTACTATAAAATCCATTCTTTAAAAGTATACAATTATAGGATTTTTAGTATATTCAGAGTGGGGTGCCCAACATCACAATCAATTTTAGAAAAACTGCATCACACCTAAGAGAAAGCCTGTGTTAATTAGAGTCTATATATCCAGGTCTATGCAGTCACTGCTTGGCTTTCTCTTGACTTGCCTTTTTGCAACATTCTATATAAGCAAATTCATGTCATATGTTGTCTTTTGTGATTGGCTTCTTTCACATAGTGTTTTAAAGGGTCACTCATAGCTCATATTAGAACTTAATTTCTTTTTATTGCCAAACAGGTCACAATCCTGACCACTCCACTTGCTCTGTGAGGCTTATATCATCATCATCATCAACAACAACAACAACAACATCATCATCTTGTACATGAGAAACGTGAAAACAAAAATCATTCAAAATGAAACAATGCATTTCCCCAAGGTCATACAGTTAGCCAAAGGTAGATATAGAATCCGCTGTCCCCAAATCTACACTCAAGTCCTATTGAATTGCCTCCAACATGTCTTTTCTTAGAGAAGTGACCCACACAAGGTAAATTAGCCCACAAGGGTGCTAACATATTTCTTTTTATTTCCATGTAAAGGAGTATAGTACTCAGTGAGAAAAATGTACCTTGGGGTTGAGCTTGGAAGCAATTTGTATGACTTTATATAAAGAATCTCATCATCTACACTTTAGTTTCTTCTCTTGTAAAGGAAGAATAGAATAATGACATCCACATCATAGAGTCGGGAGACACTAAATATGACATGCAATGGCAACCTAGCTACTCTATTGTCAATAACACTATTCTGTAGAAATCAGGTAATATGTGGTCTTTTGTGATTGGCTTCTTTCATGTAGTGTTTTCAAAGATCACTCATAGCTCATATTAGAACTTCATTTCTTTTTATTGCCTAACAGGTCACAAATCCTGACCACTCCACTTGCTTCTTTGTGAGGCTTATATCATCATCAACAACAGCATAATCATCATTATCATCGTCATCATCATCATCTTATACCTGAGAAAACAAAGATCAGGGCTGGAGGTAGATCCAGAACAACAAAAGAGATTTAACTGAAGGGAAAAAGGAGAAAATGACAAAATTATGGTTACAACAGAATGTTGTGAGTATTCTCATGCCCCTGTCTCTAGGAGAATCAGCAACATGGCACATTTGAAAGCACAATTTAATCTGCATACACATCTGCAGAAAACACTAAGGGAATATGACAGTCTTTCCTTCCTTCCGTCCACTCATGAGTGCCCCATGGGTGATCTGTTTATTTCTTTCTGTAAATCACTTGATGTAAAAGAAATGAGAAACTTTTGGTAGGTGTGGAGACTGCAGTGCATTTCCTGGGAAGCCTAAATAGGCTAAAACACTAACCTCAATACAAGCATGCCAATTACATATTCCAGCAGATTTATTTCTGCATTCCTGTTCATGCAATTAGAGAAGATAAGTATTAGGTTCAGGATTCACAGTAGGTTTCTGAGTTCATTTTGAAATGAGATCATTTATAATTAATTGAAAATTGTCATTTTTAAAAGTATTGCAAGTCTATTTTTAAGATCTTACTAGAATTTCTTGAATTAATTTGGAAACTGCAGATATAAAATAGGGGATAGGAAAAGACAACAATTAAAGCACACTATTTTAAAGGGGGAGCAGAAGGGGAGGATGATTCATATTACATATAAACGGTCAAGTAGTTTCAACCATTAAGTGGACTTTCCCTTTTCAAATAAAGCATTTGATTCACTTATTCAAGTGATGTACACCTATAGGTAAAATGCAATGTCTCTCCTGTTGCTTTCAGAAGGTCCATTTATTGTCTGTATAAACTAAAAACAAACAAAGGTATTTGTATAGAAGGAACCGAGGGAGGTGAGCCAATCTAAGTACATTTTTAGATTGTGTAGACCACTTGTAAAAACTATACATATTGAACCTAAATCATCGATGCACCAAGGCCTGGACTCTTTATATATTCAAATGTTTATATTTTGGAAAGTGAGAGAAACAACACTTTAGAAAAGGCTGCTTGGCACCATCAAGGGCTATTTAAAGATCATGCCAGCATTGATTCAAGGAATAATTCATAAGCATCTTTTACAATGAACGCAAGAAACAAGTGGCTTGAGAACTTGTTCTGAGTAGTAAACCTCACTTTGGTGGCCACAGACAAAGAATGTGTGGCTAGATCCAAAATTACTGTCACTCCCTCTCTCCTCCATTATCTGAGATAGGGCCATAGGACTGACTCAGGCCCAGAGGACAGCAACGAGTATAGTGTAAAGTGGGGCTAATCTTCTTTGAATGTTTGTTTTAGGGACACAGACTTCTTGTATCCCAAACACTATGTTGGAAGAACCCCAAATCCATCAAGTACAGGAGAATGAGGACTCTCACTGAAGGTTCTAGCTGACTGCACAGGCAATAATAATCTGTCAGCCATCTTGGCAAAGTAAGGCAACTTAGCAGAAGATTTTGCTGGTCCTTTGGAAATCCCCTTGACAATCAACACTGGCCAAATACTACACCGAGTAGAGAGTGTTGATCATGGTTAAATCCTCTATACAACAGAAGAAAATGAAACTTGGAGAAAAGACATTTGCCCAAGCCAGCATTCCAGTCACAGAATCACTGTTCTATTCTCTTTACCACTAAAGCATGATGCCCTGCTTTGCTTCAGAAAGACTCTGGAGACCCACTTCCACAGCTCAGGACTTGGGTGTCTACTAGTAAAATAGAGATTCTACTCATCTTACCATGTTTTCCAACCATTATCCTTCCATGAGTGTCTCTGTTTATCCATGTATGTATGTGTGCATGTCTCTGTGTATAAGTGACAAGTGTTAAAAAACTTCTCTCTTGGTTTTGGCCCATCATATACAAAGCTAGTTTGTCTTCACTTGGGGTACCATGAGGATAAGTGGACCAGTCACACCAATTCCTTTGGATTTTTAGTACACCGAACAAGTTTTTGAAAGTAAAGGAGATTTCTTTCTTCTTATGGGGGGGGGGGAGGGGAAAAGAAAATCAGTGTCTTCAGCACCACTGCCTCCCAAAGATTCTCAGCCCGGTTCATATTCCATTTCTAGCCCCCACAGGGCAGCTTAAACCACAAACAAAACAATCCTCACCTTTACTGCTCTTGTCACAAACATGTTCCTTGGTACACAGGCATTTGGCACAGATAGGAAAGATGGTATAGGGTTGGTTCTCATATGCCAGCACTGGCTTTTGGCAATGGAGGACAGATTACTTGCCACTTTGAAAATGTGCCCTGTGCGGGAACCAGAGCCTTTATAAATTAATCCTTTTCTCTTCCCCTTCTGGACCAACATCCACCCACTTTTAGGCACATTTGGGATGTTTGTGCCTTAAAAGAAGGGAATGTAAGGTGTTCTAGAAGAATAGAATCCATTAAGAGAAACTGAGGCTATCTACTGCCTACTGTTCTATGTGGCTTTTCAAGTCAGGAAAATTTTGGTTAATAGAATCTCTATTTATTGTAATATACCCTATGTTTTCTTACATGTTAAGAATAATCATTACAAAGGATGAAAGATAGACATAGGAGGTGAATGGGGGACTAGATTTCATGAGGGAGAAAGAGTCTGTCTGAGTGGTCCCCGCTTCTTCTAACCCTCCCCCGTGGCTCTCCTCTAGTGGTAATAACCATTCATGTTGAAGTCTGTCAGCCCTGCTAAATCATGAGCTCTTTGACAAAAGCAATTCTGTGTTAAGTGCATTTGTAACTCTATTTTGGACAGTGCTGAGTTTAAGTGATTGAGGATGAATTAACAAATTTCTTGATTTCTGTGGTTCTCTTAGTTACTGGCCTCCTGACTCTGGGTCCAGATTCCTTGTTCTACCTCTTCATTTTCTATGGGTCACAAATCATGATATGACAAGAAGGCATGGAAAAAGTTGCCTTTGACCAAGGTACAGAATCCCAAATCCATGAATACTGCCCTCCCACAAACTCCCTCTTTAATAACCCCAAGATATATGCAGAGAAAAAAACCATAGATGATATATTACTATTGCATAAGAATCCAACTCCAGTATCAGTCTTCATCCCTAGCCATGAAAATGACATGAAGGGTTCTAGGCTAAACAGTCACTTAGCAAAGCCTCTTGTCTTCTCCCCCTCTGGATCCAGTGAAGTAAAGGGAGTCTGTGGAAAATCACTCTAAAGCCCCACAATCTGAAAAGAAGACATTTGCTATTTCAGCTGGCCACTTATCAATTGTGGGGTATTCTTAGAACAGAGCTTGGAGAAGAAAGAATGTTCAAAACTTGACAATGGACTCTCAGGAAACTGCTACCTCATAGAACCCAGGTTTATTAGGTTTTTCTATTAGCAAAAACGCTTGAATCTCTTGGACCATGGCACAATAAATGACATTGACCTTAATCCTTCATTAGCATTTATCCTTCAAGGTGAAATATGGGGCTGGGAATAAGCTAAGTGCTTCCTCCAGTGGCAAGATTGGCTTTGAAGTCACAGATACCAAAGAAGATTTGGTCATGCTGAGACTTGTTGACTTGGTTTCGCCTGTGACGCCATTACTCTACTGATCCCTGTTTTTCTGCCACATCTTTGCCCCATCTGTTTTTACCTTGACACATGTCATCTCTCTCAGCCTTGAGCTTTCGGTGGACTCTGTTTTTAAAGCAGAGAACAGCCCTTCTATGCTGGCCAATCTTGAGAACTTCCTGTGTGTCCTTCTGCTCTCCTGTTTTCTCTGCTGGAAGGTGCATATCTACCAATCCATCCATCACCCCATGTGCACACATATAAATCAAAATTCCATACACCTTCTTTACTTCATTAATGCATGTGATGTTTAGACTCAAAACACAACCATCTTCAGGGTTCTATTTTTTCATACTTTTAAGATCAATTTAAAGTATCTTTGATATAATATGAAAGTTTTGAGCCTTTAAAAGAAGACAAGGAAGGGCCTATCCTTACACTTTGCACACCCCTCCCCCATTTCAATCACTGTGGCTCAGATAGTCATCTGAAATGCTGAGATTCAGTTTTCCCTCCAAGGCTCTCCCTCCAAAGCTGCTTTAGTCTCCTGCCTCTGGACCATCCACTGACAGTTCACAAGACTGAACATCAGTTAATACCTAGTGTTGAGCAAAGTCAGAATCAAATATATCAATCACTTAACTAAAAGCACACTTCAAAGGAGGACACAGTCAACCAGATAGCAACTGTGAGCAGATCGCTCTGGCAGGTATCTGATGAAGACACTGCTTTGTCATGCTTCTAAAGAGTACCTAAGCAGACAGCTTCACAGTCTAAAGTCTCATGGGGAGAAACAATTTCAATTCAAGGAGCCAGGGTGGAGGAAAGAAAAGGTAGACTACCCACAGAAAGGATATGACTTGACGCTTCCCTCGTCTACCACCAATGTTGATCACGCCTACAGCCTTCTTGGAGCTGGATCAGGTGCTCCCTGATACCACATTTCTATTCACACACACACACACACACACACACACACACACACACACACACACACACACAGTGGTTCAGCTTTGCCTGTGAACTCCTGAGACTGAGAATTCCTTGTCCTTCACCTCTCAGTCACCAGTTCACCCAACTTCTCCAAATGATGGTGCTAATGACAAAAGCCAGCCAAGAGAGTCGGGGGAATCGGGAATGGAAGACAATGGTACTATGGGGCTTCTGTCCTTACCTCTCACCATCATTTCCTGTGCCAGGTCTTCTGAAGGGTGTTTTGATCTTGAGTTAGGTTAACAAGGAGGTCTTGAAGCAGGAGATGAGCAAATACTTTACTCAAGGACACAAAGAAAGCTTGTGGTGGTCTTGATTTGCTCCATCAACCCCACTTCCCACAGTTATGTTTAAAGTGCCCTAGCCTGGGTTCACAAGAAGGAAGAGGATACTGGAGTGTGAAAGAACAAAATCGACCTCCTCCCTCCCAAAGCAAAGCAGTCTACCTCAGCTCCACAAAGCTGGTTGTGATGCTAAAACATAGTGGCAGGGACAAAAGCCAACATAAATCCCACATGAGATTAAAAAGGGCTCCCCCAAGGAAGTGCTCTCACCTAAGGACAGTCAGGAGAATATCTACCTGTCATTGAAGGGCAGGCAAGCCCCCCTTTACGCCACTTGTCACATGTGAGCCTGTCGTAACCAGGGAGGGTCACAGAGATTCAATTCCATAAAAAGCAGCTTGTAAAAATAAAACTCAATTCTTGGCTTGTGTTGCAACACTTCCTCTGTTCCAAACTTAATATTGAAGCCACCCACAGGACCGCTGTCATAGCCAAATACAGTAAGGAATCAAGTCTCCTCACAGGAGGTCCAGAAGAACAGCATCCCACAGCCAGCATCAGGTAACAGTACAAACAGGCTGTGGAGGCCCCCAGAGCAGGATTGCCGTGTTTGCTTCATCTTGGCAAACCAGAGATGCTCTCCAGGTCTTCTCAAAGTAAGACTCATAAATATAACTCTAGACCGCAGAGTCAGCTATCCCTTGGCACTCAGAACTTCTGATTCTAGAGAAAGCAATTCTCAGTTTGCCAGATTCTGTAAAACACAGGATGATGACACAGAGAAAAAGACCTGTCCTGTGATCTCTGTCTAACCCACAGTGCTCTCTCAGCTTTCCTGGTCTATCTGCTTCCCTATATAATTTACTAACCTTTCCCACATATAAATCTTCTCCTCTCAGCTAGACCATAAGTTAGATGAAGTCAGACACCGTCCAGCCCTAGATGGCAACTTTAAGCCATTAGAACCAACCTCCTCAAACAACCCTCCCATCATTTACTTTCAAAGAAAGAGAACTCTCTTCCAGTATGTTGCATCATTCATGCTTCAGTCCTGATTCATCTGCTCTAATTTATTTCATTTCTTGCTCCCTGAACTATTTTTCTGATATTTTGGCCTCTCAGTCTGCCTGCTTGCAGATGGTCTGGCCTTGATTCTTGTCTTTAGCCTTGAACATGGGACCATCTTGAGCACCCAGCAAGAAAGCTGACTCCAAAAACAGTCTTTTGGGGTCTAAGTCCTGATATCACCATTTATTAGCAGAGGGGTCCTGGGAAAGTTATTATAGTTCACCCAGTCTTCATTTTCTCAACAATAAAATAGTATCAATAACAGCACATATTTCCTTGAACTGAGAATACAAAATGGATTTTTAATAAGACAATCTTAATGATGTCCAATACCATGGAATTCTTCAATAATTATTACCAGTTAAACACTTTTTTTGCTCCTTCAATGGTCATGTAGATGCTTTAGTGTTTAATGGCTGTGAAAAAAAATCCAGTATCACTCATCTTTCAGGTAGTTTACATGTGATAACCCACTCCAGGTTTACTCCAAAAGATGGAAGAGAAGGCATCTATATGTGCTACACAGATACACTGTGCCTGATACAGAGAGAGGAATTTAGCAAGTGTTAAGATTGTCTTATCTGGTGATTGATTTCATGTAGGCTCCAGCTTATTTAAATGGAGCTCCACAGAGCTTTAGTTAAACACAAAAGGTTTTCTTTCCCCTTTAAAATGGATTTTCTATCAAAGAAACACCTATCTTGTGCTTTACTAGATAGTAAAACTCACAAATAACCCATAACATTTCCTATCCATCCATTCCTGGTCTCCACACGTGAGTGGACACCAAAAAGGACCATGTGTTTAATCAATTAATAGTTATTTGCCCAAGATCCTGCCTTAGGTAGCTAATATCTGATTGTTAAAACAAGACCAAGACAGAAGAATTATCAAATAGTAATAGAAAGTACATAATTAAATGGTGAGTCAAGTAAACAGCAATAACTATATATACAATCATTCTGAAGAGATGTATTGGCTAGTGGAGTGGACCATAATGCTCACTCAACCTTTTTTTTTAGATGCTGTTTGTATGCTAGTTTCCACACTGACCTCTGGAATTAAGGGGAAGATGCTGTAGTCTTCCTTCCCTACAGTCCTCCATGATATTACAGATGTATACGCAGGGAACTGATTGATCTGATCCAAGCACAGTGACCTCATTCACCTTGTCGTTTTTTTGCTTCTTAAATAGCTGTTGAAGTTGAGAAGGTTGGTTTCTGAGACAGTTTCAGGCTAAAGAAAGCATTAGAGAAAAACGCTTCTCTTTTCTTCTGGAAATTGCTATCTATGTTTCTGAAGTCCATTACTTCTCTTGCAGCATAGCTCTTGCCACCAGCTCGAAAATGGGAAAAAGGAACGGGCCAAGTAGGGAACCCAAGACAGGATGACCACAGCACATCAGTTTTTATAGTATTCTACTCCGGGGCTTGCCATTAAGTAACCCCAGATATTTCTTTATTGTTTATATAAGCTTTTGTTCTTGTTCCATGAAGCTAGACACATTCTAACTCAGAACATATGCAGACAAATGAGACATGAACAGTGTTTACGGAACTAATCAGCTAGTGTTAACAGACATGGAATTCCACAGCATCTCAGTGTATTCACTAAGTACAATAAAACGATGTTCTGGGAATGAGCGTGGATCAGGGGAGTCGGCAAAGATTTAAGAACAGTAGCTTCGACAGCTTCAATTAGTCCTTGAAGGTGAGTCAGTTAATGAAGGAAAGAGTGAATAATTAACACTGCCCTGGAAAATCTCTGCAGAATTTGGCTTAATTGTTATTTCTTCATCATTTTAGTTGTTGGCTTCAAATTTACAATCCTCCTGAATGCTGGGATTACAAGTGTACACTGCTGTATCCTGCCCTTCTCACATCCTAAAAGAGGGAGGAGGAAGTATCTTCCTAAGATTAAAGTAATAAATATTTTCCCTTTGAGGGATTCCTGTGTCTGGATTCTATCTGAAAGCTTCTCTTTTAAAGGCTATTGCTTTTTATCTCTGGAGGTTGTGACTGGCTGCAAAGTGATAGAAAACCAGAGAACATCACCTGTCTTGGTGGTTATGTGTATGTAAGAAAACAAAATAACTTTCTCTCTGGGATGGCATTAGGTGGTGGAAACTACCCTATGTTAGGTTAGACAGGGTCCCTTGGAAGAAAAAAAAGCCAATTAAAAACTAAATATGTATATGTATATACATATATATGTATATGTACATATATACATAGATATATAATTTATTATATTAAAGGGGAATATATAGCACAAATTCTAACTGGTTAATAATAAAAACCCTGATTCAGATATCAGGGTGAAAGCTGAAAGATCAGAGAAGCAGAGCAGCCATCCACTAGGAAGACTTCTTACCTCTGTGGAATCCTCAGCCTGAAAGGGATGAGCCCCTGTCTCCTCCTGCCTTATATTCATCTCTCTGCCCAGCCATATCCCTTTCTGTCTCCACCTTCCTAGTGCTAGGATTAATGGCATGTGACCCCCAAGTACTGGGATTAAAGGTGTGAGCCATCACTGCCTAGCTCTGTTTCTCTTTTAGACTGAATTGATCTTGTGTAGATCAGGGTGGCCTTGAACTCACAGAGATCTGTCTGCTTCTGCCTTCCGAGTGCTGGAATTAAAGGTGTGTGCTACCACTACCTGGCCTCTAGTGGCTAGCTAGTGGCTTAGTTCCACACTCTGATCTTCAGGCAAGCTTTATTAGATCGCAAGTAAAATATCATCACATGAATTTATTAAATTGTCTTACACAATAAGGACTGGATAGTCAACAGTGTTTGTCTACATAGTGGAATGATTAAGAACAAGGCTGGAGGCCTCAGAGGTCCCCATCTGGTGCTGAAGACATGGAGGATTCCTGGAATGCTGCTGTCAGTGGATGATGTCAACAGCAGAGACACATGCACGCGCTCAAGAAGTGAAGGAATGGGTAGTGTTGAGTTTTCCTGGGACCTTTTCACATCTGCACTGCCTACTAGAAATTTTCCTATGGCTGTGCTTGGGAAAGTTGTGGCATAGAAACTTTGTTTGGCTGTGGTTTAGTTCTTCAAATAAATTTTCATGGCTTTTTAATCATTTTAAGACTTTCATATATGCCTACAATGAAATATATATATATCAGTTTCCCTCTCTAACTTCTCTTACATCCCCCTCAACATGCCTCCTTCCCAAGTTCAAGTTCTTTTTTATAGCTCCCTAAATCCAACTAGTGTTGCCCAAAAGTTCACAATGTGGGGCCATCCACTAGAACATGCAGACCCTAGCAGTGTCCACATCTGCAAAAGTGAGTAACTCCCTCCCCTAGCATCCATCCACTGCCAATAACCCTCACTAATGAATGGTAAGTCCTAAAGATCATCAACCCATCTATGCTGGAGTTTTAGCTGGCTTGATCTTGTGCATATCTTGTGCAGGTAACCACAACTGCTGTGAGTTCAAAAGTAAAATAGCCACATCATGTATGGAAGATAGCATTGCACAGCTCTTCTCTCATACATCAACTCTTATAATCTTTCAATTTCCACAATGTTTTCAGGAACCTGGCAGAGATATGGAGTGGGAGGCTATAATATAGGTGTCCTATTCATGATTAAGCACTCAGTCTCTTGATATTTTAATCAGTTATACATCTCTCCGTTGATTGCTTCCCATTGAAAAACAAACAAACAAAAAAAAATGCCTATTTGATCAAAGTTGAGAACAACATAAATATTTTGAATAATGATTCTCAACCTGTGAGTTGTGACCCCTTTGGGGTGGAACTACCCTTTCATGGGGGTTGCATATCAGACAGACAACCTGCATATCAGATATTTACATTACAATTCATAACAGTAGCAAAATTACAGTCGTGAAGTAGCAACAAAAATAATTTTGTGGTCAGGGGTCATCACAACATGAGAAACTATATTAAAGGGTCACAGCACTGGGAACATTGAGAACCACTGATTTAGAAGATACTTTGACCTAGTAAGCATCTAGTAAAATAACAAAGGCAGGTTCTACCTTAGGGTCTAAGACTTCTCCTGCCATGGGCTTTTATCAGGATTACAGTACCAGGAATAAAATTCCCTCTTGTGAGCAGGCCTCAAATCCAATCAGAAAGTACTTATCTGCCTTTTAACAGTTGTCCTGCCAATGTACCAGTGGGCACATCCTGCCTGGTAGATGGGATATTACAAAACTCAGGGTCCAACACTGGGTAAGATCCTTATGTTTTGCACCCCCCCCCGGCCCCCAACTGCCTAAATAGCAACTCCAAGTACTATGAAAGCAATCCAACATGGAAGAAACTTCCTGGGAAGATTGAGGTTGGTTTCTCAATGTCCTACAGCCAAAGTGTGTGATGTTCTCAGCAATAAAAAAGGCCTTGACGTGTAGTATAATGGGTAGCCCAAAGCAATGGTAGTAGCCTATGCTGTTAGGGAGATCTTTAGGGAATACCAGATCAATAATTTGTAGGGAAGTATTCTGTGCTTTGCACTGTGGTTTTCATTTAAGAACTCATATAGTCTGATGGCAATATTGTCTACTCATGCAGAGTAATTCCATTATCATTCCTAGTAGGAATAAATCTACTGTGGTACTTTTTTTTAGTAGGCTGCTAGGAAGACCAGTAAGGTCTCCCAAACTGTTTAACAGCTTAATTTATCATGTCTGATCTCCTAGGGAAAAAGTTTACAGATATTAAAAAGTTACACTTTTGAATCAGACTGCACTGGGTTTGAATCCTGGTTCTATATATTACCAATTGTAGTACACTAGGAAAATTATTAAACTGCCTGAATCATTTTGTAACATATAATTGACCTAAGAATGTTTTTGAGAATTAAATTAGATAGTAGCTAAGATAAAACAGTGTTTTGACTCTGTCTTTCCACAAACTTCCTGAACTGAAGGCATAAAGAAGTCCACATCACTCTCATAAAGCTTGTGTGATAAACACTGTTATGGCTCGGATTTGAATGTCCTCCACAGGCGTGTGTATCAGAATGCTTGGTCCTCAACAGGTGGCTATCTTGAGAGGCTGTGAAATCTTAGGGAGATGGCAAGTAGCTGGATGAAGGAGGTTGCTAGGAGGTGGCCCTTCAAGTTTCCAGACTAATCCCATTCCCTCCCTTCTGCTTCCTGATCTTCAGCAATGAGCAGTGAGCCGGCAGCCTCGGTGTCTCGCATCCATAGCACTTCCTCACCTGCTGTGATACATTCCCCGCCATGCAGAACTGCACCATCAAACCAAGAGTTAGACTAAATCCTCCTTTCACTAAGCTGTATCTTGTCAGAGAGTTGGTCACACTGGTGGGAAAGGCAATAATACAAATGTCCAGTAAGGAACAACCCCTTTTATTTCTCATAATACCTCTCCACTATTTTCCTCATGCTTTCCACTCTACATCCTAAGTTCTGTTAACTCTGGAGCTAAACCTTTGAGAAGCATCCCCCTACTTCTCTCCTCCTGCCACAGACTAGGCCACTATCATGCCAAGCACAGCCGTTTAGCTAAATTTCTTATGATCTAGGACTTTCTTGTTGGTCTCTCCCTCTCCACATGATTCAATATATTGACTATCCTTGTAAAATAGGGCTTCAGATATGGGGAAGCATTTCAGAAGGCAGAATATCCCTTGATCTGGAGATTATATTTATACGATGAAACTAAAGTTCCTAGTCTATATGAATGCTCAGAGCCACACCTCCACCTCCCCCAGTCAATTAAAAATACCCCTGCCTTGACTGCTCAGCTCCCACTCTGTCCCAGTCTTGCTCTTAAAGAATGTCTACTTGCTGGGAGAGCAGCTAAGTTGACCTATATAATAAAGTGATAGAAGCAGGGGTAGGGGAGGAGAGAGATCATAAGACTTTGTAGCCTGGCTACCGGAGAGAAGTATTTTTGAAGACATTGCAGCAGCAGAGGGTGGAAACAAATCAAAGAGAGAAAAGACAGGTGACATTGTAAAGGGTCAAGCTGGCTTAGTAATAGATTTCCCTTTGATATTCTCCAAGAACAGCAAATAAGAGGCTTCAATTACCTCCAGTTGGTTTTAATTATTAGGTTAGGTTCTCTTAGATATGACATCCCACTCTATGACTGGACCATAGGGGTCATTGAATTTATAAGGTTACACATATGAAAAATTAATCTTTCTTAATAATGGCAATGGTTGATACTCACAGGAACTTCACTGTGCAGCCTGAACCACACAGAGGTATCTATATTTGCTATCTCATCTAATATCAGCAGCCCTTTGTGGTCCATGCCTCATTCTCCTCACTTTTCAGATGACACAATAAAAGAGAAGAAAAAGAAGTGTCACGGCTACACCAGCAAACGATGACACAGTTAGTGGTAAGACTCATGTCTATCCGAATCAAACTCCCACAGCCCTCTCCTGTGGGAACAGCAGCCACGATTGTCCAGAAAGAAAAGCAGAAAGAGTCAGAGCTGTGAATCCATAATCCCGAGGGATTCCGATACTTCAGGGAGTTCACAATGCTTAAAGCTTGTCTCTGGGCTGACAGTGAAGCGCTAGTGTGATACAGAGATTGGAACCAAAATCAAAGTGATAATTGAGGTATTCTTTAGAAAAAGACCCAAACTTTCAGACATTTCAATCTCATTTCCCACATTGTCAATTGCACAGTTTTAGTAAATGAGTATTTCCTACCCCCTGGAGCACATCAATTTAGAAAACTTAAAACACAAAACTAGGTTCATGAAAATGTAATTGATAAAGCTAACTCTTTCCTAGCTGACTTTTTATGGTTTCAGTTAAAACGCAAGCTAAACTGGATTCCGTAATGGACTATACTTCATAATAATTGTACTCTATTTGTATGCAAATAGCTGAACTGGCATCTCTCAATTTTAGACTCTGGCTGTAAACTCACATCAGTTTGGGGTAGATTCTAATTATGCATCTGATATAATAGGTATTGAATCAATGAGAAATTTCAGCACCAGTTTTGAGAGTTAACACTCATTATTCACTGTTTGAAACTTGGGTTCGAATGATGTGTCGTTATGATAAAATGTTGGGTGGTACCATTACTTAGTCACTGCTGGTACTGACAGTTGCTTAATTTCTCTTAGCTACAGTGTGGGGAAAAATGGGGAAAGTGATGAATCCCTGATAGGCTTATAGGATACTTAGTACTCAGGAAAACATTATTTGTAGATCAATGGGTTGTGATTCTTTCTGTTATCTGTTGCCAGATCATTCGGAGGTATCACAACTGGTACCTCTGAGTAGCATATTCTTAATGAATTGCCTGTAGCCATGCCTCCAAAAAGGGATTCTATGGGATGGAAGCCCATCTGCAATCAAAAAATAAACAAATCATTTAACAGAAACCAAGCCACAGAACAGGGTAGTAGAGCAGATACTTCCATGAGGTCCACTTTCTGTCTACAACTTGTCCATTTAGTGTCACATGACACCCTCTGCTGCATATGACACCTACCCCACCCTGCATTTCTGAGGACAAGGGCTATGGAAGGGAAACAGCATTCTTTATGGAGCTGTTTATTTCCCCATTAATAAAAGGAAATTACTCTGTTGGTTAGGAGCCCAGATTTTAAAAATTATTCCCATGGCTGTATCTAAAACCAATTCAATATTTTAAAACTGAAATTTGTTTGTCATAATAGACTTGAGGTTGTCAGATCTTGTGACATGGCCAGCTACAAAATGGTCCCTGGGAACAGAATGGAGCATACTGGGAGGAGTGAAAGGAGGAAAGTGTCACCACCTATGTGCAGAGGGGCGTAGTTAAGTGCTTAGGACAAACTCAGCTCCAGAAAACTGGAAAGCTTCATGCAAATGGGTGGAGGGTATTTACACTGTGTGTTGATTGTATAATGTGATTAAAGGCACCAGGTTTTGGACTTGGACAAACAGACCTTGACTGATCCAGAGTGTCTACCCTTTGTTTTCTGAATTACATTTGGTGACACATTGAACTGTGTTAAGCCTCAGTTTCTTCATCTGAAAGAGAAGATTTTAACATTAATTTCATTATGGGAAGGAAGGAGATATAAGTAAAGCCCCTGGCTTGGTGCCTAATACATTGTAAGTAGTTCTCAATAAATGATAACTGTTTGGGCTATTTTGTCATTCACACTCAGCAGCTACTGTTAGTTCAACTACTTCTTTTCCCTCTTATAGTTCTTTGCCTTGTTGTTATTGTTTCTATTTTATAAACCCTTGTACAGTGCTTCACAATTAAGAGAAATTTGAATGTAGGTCTGTTGATTCCAAAGCCCGTGATGTCTCCATTGCTAATACTAAGTAGAAATGAAAAGCTTCCTCAAAAAGATGTGGGATATAATCTTAGAAAATATTTGACATATGGGAGTAAAAAACTGTAGGGCATCCAGATAAGTGGATATGTAGAATCCAGGAGAACATAAAAATTATCTTAGAGAGATGGACATATGGGGCTCTTCAAAAGCATCAGTGAGATAGAGTCCAAGGGTAGGCTTAAGAGTTCAATGCAACCAGGAAAGACCCAGGTGGCTTCAGGTTACCCAGAAGCCCACCAAGTCAGTTAAAAGCATCAATAACAGCAGGGAGGGTTGTGCTCAGAATATAATGTAGCATCCACTAACCTACAGATGGAGTTGGAGTAAATCCAGATGTGGCGGAAACAGGACAACAGCCAAGCCAAAGCATCAGCAACTAGTTGACTGGTACTTTTTACTTTTTAACTTTGCAAACAGTTCCCCTGAAATTGTGCAGATACAGCAGTAAACCTGTCAATTCAAAAAGCTCTAGATTTATACATATACTCTGCACTGTTCTTCTCCAAGAACAGGACTACAAAATGTGTTGTTTCTTTCTCTTTATAGTTATCCACTCTTCTATGACCTTGAGTTTAATGACAATTGCTTCTCTAACTCTTCCAACAGACAAACACCTTTTCAAGACATTGGCAACTCCAAAGGTAAGTCTTACCAATGAGCTTATGACTTACTTCTGTGACCCATGACCTCAGAGTCTACTGTAATCATCACATCCAGTAAACATGTGAAGTCATGGCTATAATGAAGTCCATGACAGAAACCAGTAATCAGTCTCAGGTAGAAATCCTAGAAAACCCTCATGATCATCTTTCAAGGGACTGCCACTGAGTTATATTTAGTACATGGCAAAGCTTACTGGCCAATGAAACCCAATGTTTTACCTTCCAAGTTATTCAATTAAAAATGAAGTTAATAAGGGCAGTTTTAAATTAATCTTCTTGTATAATTACATAACTAGATGCCCAAAGTGCATTGCAGTCTTGTGACAAGGATACAAAAAAGGAAGGAAGGAGGGAGGGAGGAAGGGAGGGAGGGAGGGAGGGAGGGAGGGAAGGAAGGAAGAAAGAGAAAGAAAGAAGGAAAAAGGCTTTTAAAACTACAATTCTGGGGGGAAGGGGAGAGGGGCAGGAAGGGGGAGAACAAGGGAATCTGTGGCTGTTATGTAGAACTGAATAGTATTGTAAAATAAAATAAATAAATAAATAAATAAAAGAAGTTTTATCTCCATAAAAAAAACTACAATTCATCTTATAAGAAGGAAGGTATTTTGACTTCTTTTATTAGCCATCTAATTGAATCCAGCTACAGAGGCATGTCCTATATGCCATATTATGTTTGAAGAAATTTTTATATGCTATCTCACTAAGAAACTGATTGGATACTTTCATCATTTTTTTTACAGAAGACAAATGGAATATTAAAGAGATAAAATAATTTCATAGAAGTCATTCAAAGTTATCAAGCAGCAAGATTTAAATTCAGATCCATGTTTACAAATAAGTCCTCTGAATCCCTACTGTTTCTGCCATCTCAAGTAGACATATGAAGGCCAAAAGAGAAACAAATAATGCTAACTTGGGTAACTAAGGGTGTCCTACAATACAGATAGTCCCTAACCTAAGATAGTTCAACTTACAATGTTGTAATTTTATGACAATATAAACGCAATATATATATATATATATATATATATATATATATATATATATATATATAGTTTAAAAAAATCTTATTTTGATCTTTTCCAGAGCCAGCAAAATGTGGTGTCGTTTGTTGTCATGAGGCTGGGTGGCAACCATGAGTTACAGTCTCCATGAGGGTAAACAACTCACTCCTCAGCACACTGTGTTGCCAAGTTACAATGTTGGATATTTTCAGTGCATTACAACTTAGGATATTTTCAAATTGAGGTGGATTTGTTGGGAGGGAACTCCAACATCAGTGGAGAAATATTCACATTCTTAAGGAAGGTGAGAGATGTTAAGATTGTGGATCTTTAAACCCCTCACTTCGGTCTGCTCTCTTGGGGACCAGAGAATAATAAAGAGCCAATTGACAATGCAGATCAATCACTCTCCACAAACCCAATGGGACTGGGACATCAGAACATTCGCCCCTTTGGGAAATTCCACTACAGCAGTTACCTAAGAGATGGGAGAAAAAGAATTCCATAGGTGCACAGTCCCTTGGCTCTCCTTACTTGACCATGTGCACTCTTCACAGAACCCGATTTCTGTGCATGGTCACACACATATCCTTAACATTCTCGTGACAAATGAGGAGACTGAAACATGGCTGTCAACACCAAGCCACCAACTACAACACAGATGTCCATTCTCCACACTGGTCCTTCCCAACATGGGTTGTGACTGCAGCATCTCCCTTCCTTCCTGTGTGGTTCTAGTGGGAGATGCCCATTGGAATTGCCTCTGTCCAAACAGCAGACTAGCCTTTTGAATCTTCTGTAATAAGTTATGGGCCCTCTAGCAAGAGCTTGTTCTACTCTTCATCTCTGGCTTTCTTTATCACTTCCTCCCTTTGTCAAGCTGTGAGAGAAGAGCACCTCCTCATTTACTAGTGCGACTGGGGCTCTTGTCTTCACGTCTAGAATACTAGTCTATTGGTTGCCACTTCTTTGTCTTGAAGAGCACAGAGAGGACCCAGACGTTTACCATTCTTCTCTAGCCTGAAAGCATCCCTACCCTTGAGCTGTTTCTCTGTTTATGCATGATTGCTTTCTTTTCCTGCCTCACCATCATTCTTGGAAGAGCACCATCTCTCCTTCTAATCCCTCTCTGTAATTCCTCTGTCACCTTAACTCCAAGAGAAAGGACTCCCTGCTTATCAACAACATGCATGTCTCCATCAAATGCTGTCATGAAGACAGAGATGAATTCAAACTGACCAACAATAAAGGGAACCAGGGGTGTTAATTTACTTAGCTCATACATGCGGTCCTTGGAAAGAGGAAGAATAGATGCAAAAAGAGCACCATCATGGTGTTCGTTATGACTGTCCATCTGTCTCTCATTTCTATAGGTGGACGCCAATAGAGAAAATGGACCACAAGCCATTCAGACCTCATATTTTTCATCATGTCCACCCACTTTATGGGAAAATAGAGAGAAATGACAAAATGGGCTTGCCTTGAATCATATGGCTACCTCTTTACTCGTTCACCGTGACCAGGGGAAACAACTGTGATTGGGTTCATCTGCATCCTGGGTAACTTAGCTGGCTGCACTGCTGTAACATCTGGTCAGCTGGGAAACATCATGCATGACTGCTGAGAAAATCATGAGCTGGCTCGCCAGCATGACAGATTGTGTACAGCTGAGAATCATGTAGAATAAAATTATAGATGGTGAAAGAATAAGGGTCATGGTCAAAAATCACACTATCATTGATGCCGAACAGAGCGATTAAGGCAGTACTGAGAGTTCTAGCAAATAATGTATTGAAGAGCTTGCATGAAGTGGGCCTAATGAACCTGTGCTGCCTAGCTGTGTGATTTGAAGGTAGAACCAATTACGACAGAAGTCCTGAAATATTAAGTCCACCCACCTGTTGCTCTCTTGACTCTACAGAGCACATTTAGTTTCAAAATTTCACAGTTCAAGCTAGGGCTTCTGCCCCAGATACATCTCTGAGAAGTTGTCTCTAGAAAGAACTGAACAAAAACACAAATAAAATAAAATAAAATAAAATACCCCCCTAAGAGAACCAGAAAATGAGAAAAATTGGGTGCTGGTGGGCAGAGGAGGGGAGAGTAAATCCTCCTGGAATTAAATTTAGCACACAGTCATTCAACACTGAAGGAAAAATGTGTTAGTGTCTTTTCAGCATACTACTCCTCACTGACAGAAGGAAATAGCATGTCAAACAGATGCATTGAAAAGAGAAAAGTCCTATGTTGTTAATACGCTGGATACTACATATTTCATGGGATTTACCTGAACTCCATCTTAAGGTTCCAGAAGTTAAAGGACCAGTTCATACAAACAAATATCGACTAATGTGGGCTTCTGACTCTATCCTAGATCAACCACTCCAGATCTGAAGCATTGCAAAAGGAGAATTTAGGGTTAGAAGATGAATCAACTGTTAAAGGTTCACAACTGAAATGTCAAACAGACAGTTCACAGGTAGGACAGCTAAGGCTCTTTCTACCAAGTCACTACTTTTCCTGTTTATGTCACAATGTCGGCAAAGCCTTTCTCTCTTCACCTCTGCAAGGCAGGAGGGAGGCAGGTGATTTCTCCCACTTGGCAACTGAAGGGCCCCAAACCCTGATGATAAGCATCCCCTCAGGAGGCCATTCACCCCAATGGTGGCAGAACCCCTCCAGACACCTGGCTTTTGCTCTTCATATTCCCAATCCCCAATTCAGCTGATTCTGCAGCCAGCGCCAGAAGGACCATCTCCCACTCTGCCCATTTCTCCAAGTTCTTAGCTTCATCTCTCCTACTTTATATTCTGAACCTTGCCTTTATTTTCAGTCTCTCATAAAGAGAAGTTGTTACTGTAGAATTGAGTGACTGTCTGCCTTGTTACTCATCTCAGACTATATTTTTACATTATCAAGTAAATTAAAAGCCATACATTATAGATACGTGCGTTATGGAAACTCATTTAAAATTCTGTTTAGCACACATTTGCAGAACTTTTGCTGATTCAGTGAACACTGCACTTACTGATCAGGTGTAAATCAGCATTTTGGTTTGAGGAATACTTTAGGGATGAGGACCCTGACACAGTCCAATTTGTAAGTTCTCAAGTTGCAGATTGTCTTCAGGCCTCTCCATCTGAGCAAGTGACTAATGGGGTAGCCATAGCCAGGAAAGTACTGTGATGTGCAGTATGGGCAATAGCATCACATCTCCAAGGCAAGAGGGAGATCTGGATGACAGTAATACTACCAAGTGTGAGCAGCCTTTCTGAGTCCCATGCTTAGTTTAATTCTCTACTGTTAAAATCTTAAAAATGTGTTTTGTTTTGGCTTGGCTTTTTGAGACAGGGTTTTGTTCTGTAGCTCTTGCTCGCCTATAACTACATAGATCAAGTTGTCCTGGAGCTTGCAGTGATCCACCAATCTCTACTTCCTAAACACAGGGATTATAGGTATACACCCTCACTCCTGCCTTTCAAATTCTTGATGCTTTTAAAAAAGATTTGTATTATTATTTTTTTCTTTATTTTATGTGTATGAGTATTTTTCTAGCAAGTATGCCTATGTACCATATGTGTGCCTGTTGCTTGCAGAGTTCAGAAAAGGGTATTGAATTCCCTGGAGTTGGAGTTATAGACAGTTGGGAGCTGCCAGGTGGATGCTGGGAATCAAACTTGGGTCCTCTACAAGAGCAACCAATACTCTTAACCAGTGAGCCATCACTCTCCAGCCCCCTGTTGATACTTTTAAACAATGGTTATTAGTTTTTATTAGATTAATCTATTGCTCAGACTATAAATGTAAAATATAATATACAAATAAGTATAAAATACATATATATATTACAGTCATATTCATCTCCCTACCCTCCCTTATGTCCCCCCCCCATGAAACTCCACCCATCCAACCAAGTCCCCACTTTACTTTCCTATCTTTTTGTTTTGCTTTGGTTTTTGCTTTGTATCCTGTTAGGTTTAACCAGGCCACCCCTGTGGTCACAGGTGGAAAGCTACGCACGGCAACATGGGTAATTTACAAGTGGTTACATCACTAAAAACAATGGGTTCCTCTCCCCAAAAAGGCCCTCAACTGCTAATAGCTCCCTCCGAGGGGAGAGCAATACTGGGCTCCATACACCCCTCCCTGACCCATGACTAAATGTTTATGGTCTTTGACTTATGCAGACCCTGTACATGCATCCACAACGACTGTGAATTCGTTAGTGCCATAGTCAGCCTCACATCCCTCTACCCCATTATCAGACCTAATGTTCTTTCCACCCTTCTTCTATGATAGGGAGATGGGTGATGTGGGTGTCCCATCTAAGGCTACCCTCTATCCCATTATCAGATCTAATGTTCTTCCCACCCCTCTTCTAGGACAGAGAGATGGGTGATGTGGGTGTCCCATCTAAGGCTACGCACTTAGCAGTAACTTGTCCTTATTTCTAGATTAACCACCGCCTGCTGCAAAGAGAAGCTTCTTGGAGCAAGGCTGATGGCATCATTAGTTTATCAGCATAAATAAAAGTATTTAGGATGAAGTTTTGTAACAAGTTTATAGCAGAAGAAAAGTAGTAGGTTTACTCTTAACGACTATGTCCTCCTCCGTCACAAGTCTGTGACCAGGCCCACAGTCCCGGACATGTACTCCCTCCCATGGAGTGCGCTTCAAATCCAATTTTTTAAAAAGTTGGTTACCCCCATAACAATCATGCCACTCTTGTACATCTACCAGCAGCTACATCTTGCCTGGTAGGGTGGTATTTGTAGCATACAAGGTCCGAAGTTGGTAATACCGTGGGTAGCCTTCCCCCGCCCCCAGCTATCTGCATAGCAATTTCCAACATTATGCAAACTAGCTACCATGGAGGAAGCTTCCAGTTTCGGCATCGTTTCTCTGTGTTCTGTAACAAAGTATGTGGTATCTTCAGCCATAGGGTCTTCTTATCTAGTTCTGGTAAGCAACTAATGTCCTTTCTGGTCAGCAACTCCTATGGAGATATCCCATAGCTGACACTGGAATTTTCGTTGAATAACCAATAGCTTCTGAGTTTGGTATTACCCACCCATGCCTGGTACTCCATTATTTATTACAATTTTTAATTAGTGTACAAGTAGTAGGTGTCAGTGTGGCTTCTTCATAAATCTTTACTTGGGGTTAACTCTCCAACTATATCCTCTTTTCTCCCCAATTCTTGACCCTCTCTTTTGCTTTATACTCTATCCTGCACATAACAAGACCAGCGTTCTCAACAGTATCAACTCAGTGAGCATTTTCTCCAGTTTAAACATTGTGCTTCTCTTGCATCATCTATTTCAATCCTTGTATTATTTGGTTATTCAACAAATGTTAAGCCACCCATTATTTCAGTTTCCAGGATACTAAAATAAAGTAGTATTTTTATGAGACAGGCATAGTTTCCATACCTGTGGACCTTACATTCAAACAGTACAGACACAAATAATTCCAAGATGTAATAAATACACTCAAGGAAAACATAATCCATTTGAAGTAAAGTAGCCAAGAAGGGTCTTTCTAAACACCAAAGCAATAAATTCTTGGGCACATTATACACATTTTATAGATAAAGAAACCGGTTTCTACACAGGATAGGTAACTTAGCCTAAATCACACAGCCAGAATATGGCAGAGGCAGACTTTAAAGTCAATTGTGATGGGTGTGACTTGGTGATCCTTGTTCTAAAAGACACTGTGGAAACTCTGATATGTGTAGGAATCACTGAGGGTTGTAATTGACTATATTCTTACCCAGTAGGTTTAAGATAGTGTTGATCCTACTGGGAATAGAATGGCCTTTTTTTGTACAAAACTTTACCACAACCTTGTACTAGAGAATATGGTTAGAGATGCCCACAGCTCATGAGATCTGAGCACTGACGGGCTAGCTGTTGCTCTTTCAAGTGTGTGCCAGTGGGCAAGCTCAAAGGGACAAAGCAGAAACTCAGGGCTGCATGTCCTCGGGATTTCATGAATCTGTACTAACCTTAGGGGGAAAATAAAAAAAAAAAATCAACAGTTCCAACCGGGATCTTTAAGAGAGAGAGAGATGACCTATGGAGAAAAACTCCCTCCTCTACAGACTCACCTCCATCCCAGAGTCTAGGTCGATGTCCTTGAGGATTGAAAAATAGCTCCTGGTCATGTTCTCTCATATTATTCCTTAAGTTTACAGATTGATTCTTGTTTGTTTTTGTAGTTGTTGCTTGCTTGCAAAGTCCTTTGTGAAGATGGAAAAGAGTCAACGCCCCCTATACTCAAGCTAGTTTCAGGACCTTTTCGATTTCTGGCTTCAAACCTGAAGATCTTCCTCCATTTTATTTTTGTCCTTATAAGAAAACGGCAGCCATTTTTAAAACTCCTTTTATTCTGATTCTTCTGCAGTTTTTTTTATGAGCCAAATATAACATTATAAGATCTGACTAATTCATAGCAAAAATAACCACTTCCCAGCCTGTAGAACATACTCCTTTTCCATCCACAGTGTATTAAACTTATGGTCAGCTATGAGTGCCAGGACTCTTCCTACTGCATGTTTGTCTTGAGTCTCCATCCCCTGAATCTATCTTTCTGGCTCATTACTGAAACCATGGTGGTTAACACTCTGCCAGGCACACAGTAGATGATGGCTAAGTATCTGTGGGAAGCCTATATAACAACTGAAAACCAGCTTCTGCTGGACTATAATCTGTTTTTAAAGGACATGCCTGTTTTTCAGATCACTATGAACTTACTAATGGGGATGTGACCTCACTTGGAGTGAAAATGAGGTAGCTAATAAGTATCTTTTGTAAGTGGTTAACCAAAGCAATGACAGACTCTGTGAGCCATTGTGGAAAAGCCCAGGAAATGGACTAGACTCGATAGTAGGACCAAGTTTCTAGCCTTGATCCCATTCCTGCTTCGCTCTGTAACCCTGGAGAATTGATGAGATCTCTCTGGGCTTCAGAAGTGACAAGGGAGATGAAATGGTCCCTAAGGGTCTCTTGAGCACCAGCAATCTGAGGGTCTCTATGAACACCTGGATTGGACTGAAAATACAAGCCAGTGGGAAAAGAAAAGGATTCTCATAGAGCTAAAGAACCAAAGAAACTTTGATATGTTTCCCTGGGCATCACATTCTCTACCTGTGTGGCTATTGCAATGATTATGGATGAGCATATGTCCTGTAGGATTCCTTCCTAGTCTTCAGAACAGGCTGGATATACATGGCACACTGTCACTTCATTTGAGTCAGCATTTCCTGTGAGCGGCTACAACTGAAGGTTCATTGCTCTAGAGTTACACCTGATCAGCCCTCAGGACTGCCGCTGACTTCATGCACTGGCTCCTTACCTCCTCAGGCCAACTGAACCAGCACAATTATTCAGTGTGAAGGTGGGAAATTAAGCGATCGATGGACTTCAACCGTGCTCTCTAAGATGTAAAGGATTTCCCCACAGCAGCAGCTCCCTGGATTCTTTGTGGCCCCCAGGGTTCTCCTTGCAGTGCCTACAGATAAATCATTCTCCTTCCTCAGAAGCACCATGCTTCTCTTTTCCCAGGGGCTAGCCCCTCTTTCTA
Source organism: Peromyscus maniculatus bairdii (assembly GCF_049852395.1). NCBI lineage: Eukaryota > Metazoa > Chordata > Mammalia > Rodentia > Cricetidae > Peromyscus > Peromyscus maniculatus. Next base: position 10,684,590 of record NC_134871.1, on the reverse strand, counting down.
AAGGCATCTGCTTTACTTGTGCCGAGACTATTGTTGAGTATTTCAGATGACGTCAGCTCTGGGAGGACAGTAGTGTGACATGAATCGGCCTCACCTCACCTCCGTTCCTTCCTGCATGTCTTCTGCCAAGGGCCCATTTTCACTAAGAGACCTTTATTATGATTATTATTGTATCAGATCCAGTACATCACCAGTTTCCCACAGCTACATAGTGTGCCTTCCGCATTTTAGCAAACACTATCTACACAATCAGCTTGAATCAAAGGTTTTCCCCTCAGCATCTGGAATTTGTAGGTAGCTGTGTGCATTGGCAAAGCCAACCACAAAGAGAAACAAAGCAACGTGAAATGGAAAAAGCACAAGGACAGAAGCCAAGGAGCTGGGGGCAAGCAAAGAGAAAACCTCAGCTCTGTTTAAGGGGGGGGGAGTGATATAGGATGTTGTATGCTTGTTCTATGCTTTTATTAATGTCAGTTAGCCATTTTGATAAGTCTGTGTCATTTTAATTTTGGTTTGCAAATGGAAGAAGTAAAGTGGGGAAGAATAAGTAACTTCCAAAAAGAAAAGCAGCCCATAAGTAGACTCAAATGCAGGCCCATTTAACTTCAAAAGTCATTTCCTTTTCTGTTTTGTCCAGCTGCTGTGGGTGGGTAAGAGTGAAAGAAAAGGCAAATAGAGAAGTAGAGAAGAAAGTACAGAAAAGGAATGAAATAGAACACTTGTGCTTGTCTTAAGCAGCACTCAGTGTGTGCCATCAAAGCCAGAGACTGTCCCCCTCACTTGGTGACTCAGTTCCAAGACAGCAATAGTCAACATGGGTAATTATAACGAGAATCTTTTTTCATCACACTTCTCCATAGAACATTTGATAAGTCCACACAAGGCAGTCATTTCCCCATGGCCTACTTCATGGCCCAGGTTTGTCTGCATGTCTCCCATTTTTACAGCCTCCACCTTGGCCTTCCTAACTGTAGGCACTGTTATCTATCACTGTGGAGACAAGCCTCCAATGCAGGAGCTTACAAGAACCAGGACAGCACCGTGATCTTATTATCTCTTATTACTTGGATCAATGACTTATGCTCTAGGTTTCTCATATAACTACAGTAAGATAGGAAACAGGACTGAAGGAATCTCCAAGGTTCCCTTATTCATGTCTGGGGCTTGGCTATTATCTGAATCTGTCTTGTACCACATGTGCATCCTCACTAGACAGATGAAGCGTCCTCACAACCCAGGACTGGGCTCAGACAGAAGCATCTGAAATAACTAGGGCAAGCTGCACCAACCTTTATGAGCTGGCTTAGAAGGTCTTTTTGCATCATTTCTGCTACATGAACAATTTGTCTGTATTAAAAGGAAAGCCATAGAGACTCACCTTTCAATGAAAATCCTATTCTGTGACATCATAAAAAAATATATAAGTAAAGCATGTAGGATGGAAGAACTCGCATGGCCATATTGGAAACTATCTGCCAGTCTTTCCCCAGGCCACATTTTATCTCCTTCCCCCATGTACTCATTCTTTTCTCTTAATACTACCAGTTCTGCACCATTATAGCACCACCTGGAATAGCAGGGTCTCATCAACTAAGTAGGGTTTGGTTGAGGATGAAGTTATTTGGATGTGTACTCTTTTTTTCTCAGAAGATGTGTAAACTAGAGAGATAAGTTGTGTGCTCACACAGACATCATTCGTTAGACTGTTATTCCATATTAGGCCCTGCACCTAGCATGTAAGTGGGCTATCTCACTTAATATTCAGGTGTTCCTAGAGTGATAATACCCCAAAGTCCTCATGATCATAGCAACTGAGCAGGGGGTCTTTAGGGCCTGAGTAGAGTTAGTTGAACACACATTCTAAAAGATACATCACAGATTCCTTACCACACAGTTAGCTAAAGCATAGTTTATACATAGCAGTTGTTCTCAAAGTGTTCATGAAGCCTTGAGGAGTCACCCTGAGACATTTTCAGGAACTCCAAGAGGTTAACACTAGCATGTGACAATAACATCAAGATGGTACCTGTCGTTTTCACTTGAAATTTATACTGGTAGCCCAAAAGAAATGGAGACCAAAAGAAAGCAACACTCTTTGAAGAAATAACTGAGTTAGGAAATTGGCTTACTCACTGTTCTAGTGCTGTTAAGAGATACCATGACCATGGCAACTCTTATAGGAGAAAGCATTTAATTTGAGGCTTGCTTACCGTGTCAGAGACTTAGTCCATTATCATCATGGTGGGGAACATGGCAGCAGGCATGATAGGCATGGTGCTGGAGTAGTTGAGAGCTACATCCTAATCTATAAGCAGAGAGGGGGGAGAGGGAGAGGGAAACAGAGAGAGGGAGAGGGAGGGAGGGAGAGAGGGAAGGAGGGAGGGAGGTGGAGGGAGGGAGAGAGAGAGACTCAGCTTGGCATGGGCTTTTAAAACCTTAAAGCTCATCCTCTGTGATGTCACTTCCTCTAACAGGGCCTCACCTCTTAATCTTTCTAATCCTTTCAAATAGAATCACTTCCTGGTGACTAAGCATTCAAATATATGTATAGATGAGCCTTTGAGAGCCATTCTTATTCAAACCACCATGGGAATGAAGCAAGTTAAACACAAGATGAGCTGGAAACTACTTATACCAGAAATAGAGGAAAGTACTCAAGGAAAAAAAGATAATTGGGAAATACTACAAAGCAGGTAAGGTGACATAGAGACCTGTCTTACTGGCCAGATCTAGGGCAATTTTAGCACCAAATTTATTAGTATGGATATATCATAACCAGTGGACAACAATGAATGTTTATACTGATAAAAGATAAACGTTTTCCAAACATAAATAATGGATCATTTGTGATGGATAGGTAGATTACAAGTATAGATAGATTGCAATTAAGTGATAGACCAATTGATAATGGATAAATTATAGACAGCTCAGAAAAGGAGAAGGGAGATGGCTCTTGTTCTCCTATTCAGAGGAGAATTTGGAGGCTAATTGTTCTGTGATGAAGTATGCAGAGTAAACACAGTATTGCTTCATAGCCACCACAGAAAAGATTGAATCCAGCAAGTCATCAGTATATGCTTGTAATAGAAGGAGACGTTTGACTAAGAAATGGCCTTCTTCATGATCTTCCCACCAAACAATTATTGTGTTAAAAAGAGAAAAATAAAACACAATAATACAGTGGAGAACTCAGACAATGCTTCAATTGGTGATCATTATTACTACAGTTAATAATAAACACATTGTCTCATGTGCCTCCAAATGTGGTCCCTGCAAAGTGCTCCTAGGTAAGGTTCCAGCCTAGGACACATAATCTGAATGTAATGCAGAAATCATTAGAGAAGCATAAAATGAAGGATGTTCTTTATTTTATAACTGAAGGAAGGTAGTGTTTAAACTTTAAAATGACAGTGTCTTTTTAAAAACAGAAAGATTATGTCCATATTCTGACTTAAGAAAGGCTTAAGACACAAGAGAATTAAATGGTATGCTTGACCGGACACTGGATCTTGTACCGAAAACAACCTCATTGGGCCAACCTATCGAAACAATAAAAATATCCATGTAACTTGATGGAGGTGACTGCCACATTGTGAGTGTTGAACAGAATGAAAACTCTCTTCTTAAGCAGTAATCACTGAAATATTTATGGGGAAATTACCATGATGCATGTGACTTAACCTGAAATGATTCAGGAACACAGCAAATGAGAGATGTGGAGAGGGTGTAACAAAGCAAGTGGAGCAACATGTTAACAGCAGTGTAGAATGGGGATGCTCTGGGTATCTTTGTGTTACTTTACTGCTGAAAACATGTTGAATTTGCATTTATTTCCAAATAACAGGTTAAAAACTTTCAAAGCAGTGGTGAGCACTTCACCCATTGGCTCCTGTGTACTAATTAAGGCAATGCCACTAGACAGTGGTTCTCAACCTGTGAGTTGTGACCCCTTGGGGGAGTCAAACGACCCTTTTATTGGGGTCACATATCAGGTATCCTTCATATCAGATATTTACATTATGATTCATAAGAATAGCAAAAATGCAGTTATGAAGTAGCAGTGAAATAGTTCTATGGTTGGGGGTCAGCACAACATGAGGAACTGTATTCAAGGGTCACAGCCTCAGAAAGGTTGAGAACCACCACAGTACATGATACTTGCAGGCATTTTAGTCACTACCATGAATAATTTCTTTAAAAAAAGAAAAAGATCTACTTTAATTCCAACATATCACTGATAAAAACACTAAACATTATTGGTTCTATTATATTCCACTCTGAGTAGACAGAATTTTAATGACAGGACTATTCTCTTATAGAAAATGGGATGTACCCAGAAAGCTCTACTTCTGAGGGCTGAGTGTGATGGCTGCCATGAGGAAGAAAATATATGTCAGTGCTTGTGGAGTGAGCTACAACAGACCCTCTTTTGCACAGAGTCCTTCTTCAGGTGAAAGAAGGTCTGACAGTATGACTATGGTTATTAAGATCTGAATATTGTAGAAAAGGGTTTATTCGGCTTGTCATCATTGTTCATCATCAAGAGAAGTCAAGTCCAGACCAAAAACAAGGCAGGCACCTGGTGGCAGGAATGATGTAGAGGCCATGGAGGGGTGCTGCTTACTGACTTGTTCCTCGTGGCTTTCTCAGCCTGCTTTCTTATAGAACCCAGGACCACCAGCCCAGGGATGGCCCCTCCCACAACAGGCTGAACCCTCTCCTATCAATCACTTCTTAATACAATGTCTTACAGTGTAATCTTATGTGTGTGGGCCCAAATTACTCAAGGTCAAAGAATCTGAGGTTGGTTTACCTTTCATAATGGGATGATTTGGCCATGGGCATGGTTACCAGATTTTGAAGGGTCTACACTTGTCTGTGTGTTGTGCTTTGATCTTGATAGGGGGAGGTCTTTTGCCTAGCCCCTTGGCATTGCATAAAAAGCCCTTTGGAATAAACTTTGAGATGATTGGGTAATGACCCAGCACCCTCCTGAAAGTATCCTGTGTCTCTGTCTTTCTTATTGTCTCTTTCTATCTTTCTATCTATCATTTCCTCATTCCTCTCTCTTCCCCACAAGAACCCTTCAACAGGTCGGAGCTGGACTCCGACAGACTCCCACCCTTATGGAAACATTTTCTCAACTGAATTTCCCTTTTTTCAGATAACTCTAGCTTGTGTCAAGTTGACATAAAACCAGTCAGCATAATGTCTTATTCTCTTTTTCTACTACACATCTGTATGAAGCACTATTTTTTCACATATTTCAATCAAAATAAAACATCACAACAGAATATGTGCATTTAGTAATTTTCTGTTAAACCAGACATTAAACATACTAATTGGTCTCTGTTGCTTGTTATCAATAAATGTTTTGCATAACTGTTCTGTTCTTTATGTTGGGTGCTTGGTGTCCTGGTCCCAAAAGCTTTGTCCTGTGTCCTAGGTGTTGAATGGGATCACTCCCTTTTGTCAGTATTTCTTTTTAATTATTATTAGTTCTTTGAGAATTTTGATCATATTCATCCAATTCCCCAATGTCTCCTCAGATCTACCCCTCTTCCTTATTCACCCAAATCTGTGTTCTCTCTCTCTCTCTCTCTCTCTCTCTCTCTCTCTCTCTCTCTCTCTCTCTCTCTCTCTCTCCTGCAGAACAATCCTTTTCTACACTATGAATATGTATTACTCCCATTGGTTAATAAAAAGCTGACAGGCCGATAGCTGGGCAGAAATTTAGGTGAGGAAGCCCCAACCTGAGAATGCTGGGAAGGAGAAGTGCAGAGTCAGAAGTCACTAGCCAGACTCAGAAGAAGCAAGATGAGAATGTCATACTGAAAAAAGGTATCAAGCCATGTGGCTAAACATAGATAAGAATTATGGGTTAATTTAAGTGTAAGAGCTAGTTGGTGATAAGCCTGAGCTACCAGCTGAGCGTTTATAAGTAATTTAAGTCTCTGAGCAGTTATTTAGGAACTGGAAGGTGAGAGAGAACTCTCTCTGTGTGTCTCTCTGTCTCTCTGTCTCTCTGTCTCTCTGTCTCTGTCTCTCTCTGTCTCTCTGTCTCTGTCTCTCTCTCTCTCTCTCTCTCTCTCTCTCTCTCTCTCTCTCCTATCAAGACCAGTTTGTAATACCCATATAGTCTTCAATGTGTGTCCTTCCACCAGACCATGGTCAACTTAGAGAAAAGGACTACTCTCTTAGAAAACAATCATCTCTTTCTGTCCCATCAGCTAACAGCTGTCAAACAGTCCTTCAGCTAGGAGTGAATCTTCACCCCAAACTCCTTTCCCATGTTGGTCTGGCTTGAGCTTGCATGGGTCTTGTGAATGAATATTGCAATAGCTGTGAGTTAATCTGCTCAGTTGCCCTCCTGTGTCCAGAAGGCACTGTTTCCTGTAGCCATCCACCACCTCTGGCTCCTACACTTTTACATTCCTCTCTTCCACACTAGACCCTGAGTTGTGGGAGGCAGGGCTGAGCTATATATTTTCTACTTAGGGATGAGCATTTTGCAGTATCTCATTCTATTTACCTTGGCCAGTTTGGTTCTCCATGCTAATCACCATCTATTGCAAACAGAAGCAGATGAGGGTTGAGAGATGCATTGACCTATGGGTATAATGATAAGCCATTAGGAGTCAGTTTAATACTATGTCCATTTAGCAGAATAGTTGGCTTTCCTCTAGTGCCTACCTGTGTAGCTATAGGTTCTTAGACCAATAATGGTGCTACATATTGGTTTCATCTTACAGAGTGGGACTTAAATCCAACTATAAACTATTAGACTATGGATACTTTAATAATGTTTGTGTTACTGTTGCACTGGTGGGCATGTCTTGCCAGGCCAGCTATTATTGTAGTTCACGGGGTTCATAGCCAAGTAGGACTACTGATTAGTTTTAATCAGTAATGTGCACCGCACCTTCCAGCACTATGAAAGTTAGTCAGTAGGGATGAAACTTCCAGGTCAGTAACCAGTTTGATTTCAACATGTTATATTACTCAAGTATATCATCAGCATTAGGATTTTTACCATCAGTTACTGGAGGGTAACCAAGAACAATGGCAGTAGCCTATGATACTTGGGAGTCTATGGGACTTTACTGATCAACAATTCCAAAAGAAGTAACCTGTTTTTGGCATTTGGCTTTTTATTTGTTACCCTCTGATTCCTAGTAGAGGCATTGTTGTCTCATTATATGGTAACTCCAATACACACATATATTCGGGCTAAAATTAGCCCATATTGGTGAGAAACACAGCTTCCAAACACTACTTGTTTTTCATGCTTATATTTTTCTTTGCCTAAAAGAGCTGAGGATATTTCTTCTTTAGCTATCAAAGCCTTTTATTTTAGTTCTGTTTGTTTTTTCTATATAGGTAAAATATTTTGAGAAATAAATGCAATCTAAAAATAATTCACTATAGTTTTTTTGACATAATCATTTGTAGATGTAACCAACCGTCTTATTAAATAAGAAACACAGAACCAATGTAAAAGAGAAAGCCAAGAGGTCAGAGCTCAGAGCTAAAATCTCACCCTTCCTCCTGCGGTGGTCCTAGCTTCCCGAAAGAGACCTATTTCCTGTGTGTATGTCTTTTCATAGTCTTTTGTTCTGCCTTCTCATTGGTTATAAACCCAAACATGTGACTGCCTCGTCACTGTCTGTATGTACAGCCCCCAGGTCTTAAAGGCGTATGTCTCCAACGCTGGCTGTATCCCTGAACACACAGAGATCTACCTAGCTCTTCTACCCAGTGCTGGGATTAAAGGCGTGTGCCACCACCGCCACACTTTTGCTATGGCTCTAATAGCTCTGACCCCCGGGCAACTTTATTTATTAACATACAATCAAAATCACATTTCAGTACAATTAGAATACCACCACAATCATTGTTATACACTAAATGAAAAATCAAAAGGCATTTGTCAGAATAGACTAAAAAAGATATTTGGATCAAGAAAATTAAAATTATAGTTTTAACTTTTAGCTCACCTAGCACATTCCTTGATCAAGGATTCATGATCTCATTAGTCTCTTTCAGATTTAGCATTACATATTATAGAGTTTTTGTTTGTTTTTGATTTTTCAAAACAGTGTTTCTCTGTATAGCCCTGGCTCTCCTGGAACTCACTCTGTAGACTAGGCTTGAACTCAGAGATCTGTCTGCCTCTGCCTCCCAAGTGCTGGAATTAAAAGTATGCACCACCACCAACAGGCATATAATATAGAGTTTAACAAAGCTTCAGCAACTCCAAGTCCAATTCCTTGCCTCCTGGAGAAGAATGGATGCCTTCTTTCCTGAGCAGGGCTGACTAGTACTTGATGGTGCAGGTACTAGACCCAAGAACACAGAGGCCCAAAGGAGGTGAACCAAAATATATCACATGTCTGTCAATTTTCTCATTTAGAAAATGCAAATGATCAGATGAAGGTATTATTTTATAGATTAATGAGGCAATGCATAACTAACACATTTTATACAGAACTGCAATAGAAAAAAATACTTAATGAACAAATGTTAGCACAGTGCAGCTGAGCACAATCTCCACAGATCATATTCATCCCACCACTGAATATATTTTTGCAGACAGTTTGCTATTTCTTCTTCTGTAATTTTAGATGTGTTTTACCTACAACTTGGAGAGAGCCTAAATTTATCACTTTACATAGAATCAGCAAAAACAGTAATAAAGAGTATTCCCATGAGTAATGGAATATATTCTTACAAAAGACAAGGAGGGCTCAGAACCTCTGTAAAAAAGCCCTTCACATTTTTTTAATTCATTTAAATTTTTTTCATTTTTCATACCAACCCTAGTTGTCCCTCTCTTCCCTTCTTTTGCCTTACCCACCTCCTGCCCCAATGTGACCCCCTATCCACTCCAAAGAGGGAGTAAAGCCTCCCTAAGGTAGTTAACCAAGTCTGGCATACCAAGTTGAAGTAGGGACTAGTCCCTCCCCCCTGCGTCAAGGCTGAACAAGGTATCCCACCATAGGAAATGAAGCCCCTCCATTTCTAACAACTCACAGCTACTGAGATAAAGGACAGGTAACAAACCATGTGAACAAAAATGGCAACTAATGCACATTCAGAGAATGTCACTGTTCTGGACTGTAGGCAGACTTTTCTGTCCTGCCAGCCCACTTTCAAGTAAGCACACAGAGATTTGTTATTAATTATAAATGCTCAGCCAGTGGCTTGGGCTTGTTACTAACTAGTTCTTTCAACTTAAATTAATCTATATTTCTTATCTATGCTCTATGATATGGTGGTACCTTTTTTCAACACTGCATGTTTGTCTCCTGCTTCCTCTGCATATGGCTGGCAACTCTGCCCTCCTTTTTCCCACTGTTCTCTCAGTCTGGCTCTCCCACCTAAACTCTTCCTGCCTAGCTATTATCCAGTCAGCTCTTTATTAACAATGAGAGCAACACATCTTCACATTGTACAAAAGGATTATTCTACAGCACTGGACTTGCATTCCTCCATTCATGATGTGTCTGTTATGGGTTGAATTGCATTCACTCAAAACCCATATGCCAATAGTCAGTCTTTGTAGTACATCCTTGTAATCTAAACTCTTGAGATATTGTGGCATGAAGATGAGTTCAAGGACAGTTTGGGCTATAATGGGAACCTGTCTCAAAGGAAGAAAAATATAAGTAAACAAACAAAGAATAACAACAACAATAAAAACAGCCCCAAACAAACAAAAAAAACCCACATTTAAAGCCTTAATGTCCAGTACTTCAGAATGTAACAGTATTTAGAAAGTCTTGGAGATGTAATTAAATTAAAATGAGATCTTTTGGATGGTTCATAACCCAATATGATTGGCATCTTTTAAGATGAGGAAACCGGAGCCTGATGGTGGTAGCACACGCCTTTAATCCCAGCACTTGGGAGGCAGAGCCAGGTGGATCTCTGTGAGTTCGAGGCCAGCCTGGGCTACCAAGTGAGTTCCAGGAAAGGCACAAAGCTATACAGAGAAACTCTGTCTTGAAAAACCGAAAAAAAAAAATAAAAAAATTTAAAGATAAGGAAATCTGGACACAGACATGCACAGTGATACGATCCTATAAAAATTCAGGGAACAACCAAGGAGAGACATCAGCATGAAACAGTCTGCCAATTTGATCACAGACTTTCTAGACTTCTGGAACAATGAGGAAATTCATTTTTGTTGGTTAAGCTCACCCAATACTTTATTATGGAATCCTGGGCAAACTCATATAGTAGCCCTTAAAAAAGCATAGAAAATTATCTTGTACACAGTAGGCATTCACTAAATATTGGTTGAATGAACACAACAATAACAGACGTTGACAGCTGATACAAAGGTCTTGATAAAATCAAATTTCTGGCCACATTCAGAACCAAACTGGATTTATATAACTGCTAAAGTATGTCTGGAAACTCAGCAGATGCCCAGTGCTTTCTACTCTTTGAGATTCATAAGGCTCTCTGTAGAAAAGGTCACTGAAGCAAAGACAACAATATACCAGCAATAGAGGATGTCTACTATCCATTGGCATCAGAACCATGGCTGTCTAGGTCTTTAGACAAAATAGAAGCAACTGCTTCTGGTCTATGTTGCAAAAAGGTGCCACCTCACAGAATCTTGACCACAGTAGAATTATTTCAACCTATTTACAAAAAAAGTGTGGCCATTAGCGGACATGAAACATGGGAGTTGTCATTGGTAAAGTCAATGTTGTTGATACCCCACATACTATGATGCAGCTTGAGTTCTCTAAAACTTTCAATTCATTTTCATTTTCCCCTTTCACGAAATATGCACAGTAAAGTGATCACAGTGAGGCAGGCTGCGTTAAGGTCCTAATTTGGTTAGTACTCATATTATTTTAGCTGTTTTCAGCTAGCATGACTCAAATATCTAGAAATAAGTAGAGAATGTAGTGGCTCCTGTAACTAGCAGGCCTCAATCCAGGGTGTCTTTTTCTGGAAACCCCACAATGTGCTCCAAGACTTAGAGTCTTTCTGATGGAGATTCAGTTTCATAATTTCCCTAATGATAGCTCCCTTCATGGTCACAGGATGATGGTTTCTTCTCTAACATCTTGTAGACAGAATCCCTTTTTTTTTTAAGGTTTATTTATTTATTATGTATACAGCATGTATGTCTACAGGCCAGAAGAGGGCACCAGATCTCATTACAGATGGTTGTGAGCCACCATGTGGTTGCTGGGAATTTAACTCAGGACCTCTGGAAGAGTAGTCAGTGCTCTTAACCTCTGAGCCATCTCTCCAGCCCCAACAGAATCCTTTTGATGTATTCTTTTTTTTCTTAAAGTGTGAGCAAGAACTTCCTAAAAATCTACCAGAGATCTTAATTTCTAACTGGCCCAATTTAGGGATCATATGCCCATTCGTGAAACAAACATTGGCAAAGGGAAAGGTGATTTTCTTGAGCTAATGTGGTTTATTCCTGGATTACAAAAATGCTACTCTCTTAAGAAAGAAAAGGCAGAATTTATGCATCCTGGGCAATCAGAAATATCTAATGTCCCAAATGGAATGTGAATCCGGTCTTTCCTAGTCACCCTGCCATATCTCATCTGAAGAAATTTTAAAATCTACAAAATAAGAGAATGAAAAAATGACTGGCTGTACTATTAAACAGTATTTTTTTCTTACAAAAATAAATCTTTTATTTAAAAAAGTCTTTAAATTTCTTTTAAATGGTAAATCCTCACTGGTAACTAAAAGAGGCGGCAATATAAAAAATTCAGGTCCTCCCATGACTTTGAAGAATTGGCAATTAACATCAATTGAGATGTCCCTATATGAAAATCATCTCTTTCTTATCCCATCTTTTAGTATATTAAATATAATTGGGACTACTCCAGGAACACTAAAGCCACTGCTTTATTACAAACAGTATTTTACTGCTCATTAAAGTAGATACATTACAGTTAATGAAAGCTCAATAAGTCAGCAAGCATTCTCAGGAGAAAACCATCAAGATTGCCAACTTGTGCTTTCAACTACAAAGCATCCCCAGGGGCCATGTAGGGCAATGCTTGGAGGCTTCAGTTTGTACCTATTGAAACCTTGGCACTGAAGGCTGCTTTCCTTGAATAGAGCCCTACAAACAACTGATGCTGATCCCTTGGCTCAGAGAATCACTCTGTTTTTCAGGTTTTGTAGCAAGAGGCCAATACATCCAAATGAAGAAATTAGAACCATACTTGGGTTTTCATGATGTTTTTGAATCTCAATCCTGAAGGACCCACAGGGAAGATTCCATATACACCCCATACTAATCCATCAGCTAATACATCAGGACACACTAGGAAATGTCAGCTTCTACAAGACAGAAAAAAGGGGAAAGGGGAAATCTCTCTTCATTAGTTACTTTTTTGTTGCTATAACCAAAATATATGACATGATGACTAAAGAGAGGAAAAGTTTATTTGGGTTCAGTTTCAGAAGTTTCAGCCATCATGGTAGGGAGGATGTGGCAGACCACAGATGTTCATATTATGTTGAAAGAGATGCAGAGAGAAATAGGAAGCAGCCAAGTATAATATGCCAGTGACCTACGAATCTGCTCCCAGTAACCTACTTCTTCCAGTTTGATGCCACCACATAGAGTTTCCAGACCCTCCCAAAGAGATACCAGACAAGCACTGAGCATTCAACACATGAGTCTATTGCAGACATTTTAGAATCAAAACAAAGCTTTTCCCCTAATGATAAACTGTTCCATGAACAATACCAAATCCAATTCGGGACTTAAATTCTAACTTAACCTTCAGAGCAGAAAGTTCTCATCTGGACTTTGATTGTGATGATGTCTTCACTCAAGTCTGAAGCTTCATTGTTACAACTTCTCCCTTTTCTTCATCTTCAACTCCAGTCCAAGCCTGTCAGCTCTGTCTCTTTCATATCTCTCCTTTGTGTTTCTGCATTTCCGTTCTATTTTCTGCCATCCAAATTCATACCTGCTTACTCTTTCTTAGAATACTAAAGATATACTAAAGAATACTAAATGCCTGTTCATTTCCTGCCTCTCTGGTGTACAACTAGTCAACTGACTGCTGGATTTCCAAACACACAGCTCCAGTTTTATGACTTACTGCTGAGAAATATCAATAGTCTTTTTTCCTTATTAAAAAAATTGATCTCAATCTCTGTCCTCTATTTGATTATCTGATATCCTAAGTTTCCACTTCTAACTTCCCCTGTGTGTACAAGTCGTATAAGATTTCTCAGACCTTCCCAACATATCCCACATTTTTCTTTCCAGATCCAACCTAAGAATCATGTCACACTTGAAATTCCTCAAATACCATTTTCATTTGTTATCTATTTTCTTAGAGGCCACATTCACCAATTGTAATCTCTGTAGCTTATGAAAATCCAGAAAATACCACTTTTCTGCTATTTTATTGATATCTCAATATTTCAAATATAATCTATAATATATAGAGTTCAAATATAATCTATAGAGTCCAGATAGTGGACTGTGTCTACATCACTGATTAATTAATTGAATAATATTTATTAAGCAAAATCTGAAACTGCTTTAGTACCTGGGGATATAATGCCAGATTGACAAAACAAAGCCAAAATCCTGCTGTCTTACCTTAGAGTTTATTTTTTCAACAAGAAAAATAATAAGATTAAGTTGGGCATTGTGGTGGATGCCAGTAATGTCAGCATTCAGGAGACAGATGGGAGGATTGTGAGTAGAAAGCCTGTCTGAGCTCAGCAGCAAGTTTCAGGCCAAAATGAGCTATGTAGCAAGACTGCATCCAAAGAAGAAGAAAGGCGATGGGAGGGATGGGGGAAGGTTAAGAATAGGAATCTGTAGTACATTAGTCTATAGTGAGGGCTAAAGAGAAAAGATCAAGCAGAGAGAGCATTGTTACTGTGAGGCATTTGACACAGAGCACTCACTTCAGAGACTACTTCAGGGAACTCTTTACTGAAGTGAGGAAGTAACTCTACAGAAATCTCATAGAAAGGGCACTGAAAGCAGGAGGACCAGAAAATGCAAAATCCTTGTAGTAGGAACTTGTCTGGAAAACTCAAAGAACAAGGAGAACTGATTGAAAGGAACAGAATTTGAGTAATACAGCATTCTAATGCAAAAATTTTGTCTAATGAAGACAGAGCGGTGGTATACACCTTTAACACTGGTACTCAAGAGACAGAGACAGGTAGATTTCTATGAGTTTGATGACAGCCCAGTCTACAAAGCAAATTCCAGGAGCTAGGGCTGTTACATAGAGAGATACTGTCTCTAAAAAAAAGAAAAAGAAAAAAAGAAAAAGAAAGAAAGAAAAAAAAGTTTATTTTTTACATTTTCATTACTTCTTTTCACACAAGCCTATTGTAAATGAATTTGTATAGTTTCTGTTTGTTTAGAACTATTTTTAATTTGTATTTGCCTGTAAAAGATAATTTCTTCATGGTAAAGCATTATATATTGACATGATTTACTTTCATAAACTTAATATCACTTCCAGTATCTTTTCACTTCCATATTTCTGATTAAGAAATCAGGTGACTGTCTAATAAAAACAAAGTTCAGAATTTAATCTTTCTCACTTTGGTCATTTTTATTTTCAAATTTTCTTTCATTTGGTTTCACAGCAAACATTTTAAGTATCTTATTTTTGGTTGTATTTGGGATTCACATAGATTTTTTTTTTTAATCTGTGGTTTGTTATCATTAGTTGGTTTTAGGAAATTCTCAACAATTTTTACTTCAGATAGAGCTCTGTCCATTTCTCCTCTGCTTTTCTTTTAGAGTGTAGTTATATATGTGATTTGTGCATTTACTATCTCCCATATATTTGTTTTTATTTTTTCTTTTTTATTATGCTTTTATTCTCTTTTGTATTTTATTTTCCATTCTCAAACCAGCTTAGACTTTTCTAAGCTTAGTAATAGTGTCTTCATTTGTGGTCAATCTATTACAGTTTCCATCTAAAAAAGATGTTATATCTAAAAAAAGATTGTTATACTATGAAAGTTTCCATATTGCTGTCTACTTTCTTGTATACATTAATGATAAATGTTTTAAAGTTCATAACAGACTAACTCCAATTGAGGATCACCTATAGTTTTGTCCCTATTGTCCATCTTTATCTTTGTTTGACTTTTGATGTAGCTAATCAAACTGGGCATCATATGTGGCAAACTGTTAGCATCTAAGATGTTATTTCACTTCAGAGGTGATTCACTTAATTATGTAGTGGATAGACAAAGAAGACATGTCTTTCTTAATTTGTTGACTAACAAAACCATTCTATAAAATAGTTAATATTAAAAAAAAGTCACATAAGGACACTTTTCTGTCAGAATGGTAGGTGGGACCCAGCAGGGATCCATTGTCTCTACGCAGTGCTATCTAGAGTCATGGTTGGGGTGAGTCAATGGAAGATGATTAGAATATTTTAAATACTCCAGTAAATCTGGAGCCTTTGGTTAATAGAGCATTAAAAATGGCCTCAGTAGAAACTGCAAGGTTTATTTGTATGTTGGCCTCAGAAATTCCCTAAAGAAAGGTCATTTGCAGGGGACATTTATGGCTTGCCAAGGAAAATGGGCATCAGAAGAGTAAGAAAACTGATGATGGAGATTATGTCATCTCGATCAATAGATTCAAGCTTGGATTTCAGATTTTGGAAACTTCGTCTGTTTCTCCCTGATTTCAGTTCTTCACGAGGCACAACTGAGAGTCCAGGGCTCCTATCTTTCTTGGTTCATGGATTACCATTAGTGTCCTCTTAGTATGTGAAACTAAAACAGTTCCCCTTGGTTTTATTCTCATGAGTTTGATTCAGTTTCTTGCCTACTTTCCTTTGTCCTCAGAATCTTTGTAGTTGGAGTTTTCTCTGGTCCCACTCAGACCCGCAGCCACTCAGACCCAAATAAACACACAGACACTTATATTATTTAAACTATTTGGCCTAATGGCTCAGGCTTCTTGCTATCTAGTTCTTATATCTTAAATTAACCCATTTCTATTAATCTATATATTGCCATGTGGCTTGTGGCTTACTGGCACCTTACATCTTGCTTTTCATTGTGATAGCAGCTAGCAGCATCTCCTGACTCAGCCTTCCACCTCCCAGAATTCTCCTCTCTCCTTATCTTGCCTACACTATACTTCCTGCCTGGCTACTGGCCAATCAGCATTTTATTTATCAATCAATCAGAGCAACACCTTCACAGCATCCCCAGCAAACCTTTACCTGCTTGACAGTGTTATTGTTTCTTCAAACATATTTTATGCATTTTAGTTGTTATTAATAGTAGGTTTGAGCCACTACCATGTTCAGAAGTAGAAATCCAGAACTATAATTTCCCAGATTCACATCTCACAGCATCATATATTCTACATCTGATTATCATGTTTTCTTATTTTGTGACATGTTCTCATTATATAGAATCATCCTGTTCTTTTACCCACTCTTCATCTTCTGATTTCCTTATCTGTAAGAACCATGACATTTATTATGAATTCATTATTCTTGGTATGTACATTGTCTATGCTTCTTTTGGCTTATCACATATAAATACCCTTTCAGAATACTTCTGATTATAAGCTTAGTTTAAGCAGGGTGTGACTATAAAACTGATCCCAGCCTAGGGATTCAGCATAAGAGTATAATATACCATAAGCATTTGTCACATTTCACCAAAGACAGAAGACTGTAATGAAGCATGTCCAAACTTATTCAAAAGGAAGATTTGGATCTCATACTCTGAATCATAATTTATTGTATAGATTTAAGATATCTGATTTACATATCAACATACTAACTATCAAAGTAGAAAAACCTCTCCAGTAATAATAAAAAAATATGTATTCCTTCCTCTCTTCAGAGTACAGTAATTTTTGTTACAGTTTGCTAAATATATCAATGGATGAACCACCACCCATCTGGCAGTATAGAAGAAATTAAATGTCAAAAACAAAAGAGGTAAATGGGCCTCAGCTTCCTGCATCACCTGTTACTGTTCCTTCCTAATCTGGGCTTGCCAAAATTTATGTCAAATGGAGCGTCAGAACTCTTCTGCATTAGCATAAAACATTAGGGTCTCTGTGAGAAAGTATTTACTCTTATAGACAGATCCAATTCTTGTGCATGTGCTATGTATATGCATGTGTGTGAGTGTGAATATGTTTGTGTGTAAATGTATAATCATGCTTTGATAGATGGTAAAAAGACTTTGCAGTCATTGTCAGTGATTTTTGTAATGTAGATGTTTTTTCTTGAATGGAATAATCACTCAGTTAGGTAGCAATTTTTTGACCTTGCTGACATTCACTTCACAGTAACTTTTAAATGGGTAAGTATAAATAATTGAATGACTAGTGAAATTATGAAGCTCTACTATAATGGAACCCATCTTCTAAAAAAACCCAACAAAATAAAACAAACCCAACATCACATTTTTAAACATGAGCATGTAGAAGGGAATTGCTAGTCAGGGAATATGAGAAGGCAGTTCCATTTTAACCTTCTACCCTAGACTACAGCCCCAGACAGACAGCATACACAAAGGGAAAATTGCTAAAAATATCTTTTACTACAGCTGGGGGATAACTAATGAAAACAAAAGAAGCATAGATTAACTATTCTGATTGGCAAGACACATTGTGCTCCCTCTAGGCTCAAAAGGTCAGTTTCATTAACACATATCTCTCAGATACATAACTACTTTCTGTTTCTCTATTGTAGAGGACATATTTAACCAGTTCTACCTGGATAGAACATTATAATTCCCCTAAGTTTGTCAGTTAACAAACATCCATTCAGTGCTAGAATAAACACTGTCTAATTCACTGAAATGAAAAAATAACCAATGTATCTTTAGCCTCAAACATCTCATCTTGTACAGGAAAGGTACCTAAACCAAATATTCTAGCATAATGTTAAAGGAGCTGAAAGCAATATCCACAAATAACTGGTAGAGCAGATAAAGGCAAGCTAACAGGAGCTAGGGAGAAAGGCACAAGAATTCTTGAGAAAGTATGGCTGGGTTCCCTTTGAAAGAGTAAATGTGGGAAAATAAGTGATGAGATTTCAAGCAATAGAAAGAGCAGAAGCAAAGGTATCAATACCCAAACCCATTAAAATACATGCAGGTAAGAAGGAACAGCTTTCCATGGCTGAAAAAAAAGTGGAGGGAAATTTGAAAGCACACACAGAGGCATCAATGTAAAATTATGAGAGCTGTAGCAGGTATGTATAGGAGCTGGGACTTCATCTCCTAAGGAAATTATTGAGTGTTTCTAAGTAGCATCATGAGGTGGTCAAGCTTGCTTATTTAGAAAAGCAATGTCCCATATAATTTTTCTATATGTGTTTGCTACAGTATGCATATTTATATCCCCCAAAATTCTGTACGTTGAAACTGAATTCTCAAGGAGATAGTGTTAAGAGGTAGGGCCTTGGGAAATGGGTAGGTTGGAGAGCTGCACTCTGAATATTGGGAGCGGTACTCTTTTTTTTTTTTTTAAGATTTATTTATTTATTATGTATACAATGTTTGCCTGCATGTATGCCTGCAGGCCAGAAGAGGGCACCAGATCTCATTATAGATGGTTGTGAGCCACCATGTGGTTACTGGGAATTGAACTCAGGACCTTTGGAAGAGCAGCCAGTGCTCTTAACCACTGAACCATCTCTCCAGCCTGGGAGCAGTACTCTTAAAAACAGACTTGAGGATAGATATTCAGAATGTAGTTAGGAAATATGCCGGTCTAGTAAAGTGGTTGTCATAGGTCCTCCCCCAAGATATACGACTCTATTAGCCCTGAGTAGTTGGCTGGCTTTCCAGAACCACACATGGTTTTCCTCCTGTTGAATGAGCTATAATTACAGTTGTTGGTTACTACCATAGAATACACACCACTACTGC
This sequence comes from Peromyscus maniculatus bairdii, assembly GCF_049852395.1. Classification (NCBI taxonomy): domain Eukaryota; kingdom Metazoa; phylum Chordata; class Mammalia; order Rodentia; family Cricetidae; genus Peromyscus; species Peromyscus maniculatus. The sequence goes on along the minus strand of NC_134871.1, from coordinate 10,665,675 downwards.
ACCCTTAGGGTTGTCATGAAATGTTGGCCATTGTTGAGAGTAGTTCTATTTGTTGCTTCCTTCTCTGTTCTCTTTGCAACAGATGGAGACCATTAAGGAAAAACACAACTATCAACATGCAGGGAACAAGAGCTAATGTGGTGACCAGTTCCAACTGATATATCTACAACACAATTGCTACACTTAGGACTCAGAAATAATTTGGGAAGAAGAGGTGGAAAGAGTGTAAGAGCCAGAGGAAAAAGAAGTTTGCCATGAAATCATCTAGAAATATGATGATGAAGGGAAGGGAAGGGAAGGGAAGGGAAGGGAAGGGAAGGGAAGGGAAGGGAAGGGAAGGGAAGGGAAGGGAAGGGAAGGGAAGGGAAGGGAAGGGAAGGGAAGGGAAGGGAAGAAGAGGTGGAAAGAGTGTAAGAGCCAGAGGATAAAGAAGTTTGCCATGAAATCATCTAGAAATATGATGATGAAGGGAAGGGAAGGGAAGGGAAGGGAAGGGAAGGGAAGGGAAGGGAAGGGAAGGGAAGGGAAGGGAAGGGAAGGGAAGGGAAGGGAAGGGAAGACTACATTCCTGAAGTCTCATCAACATGGCTGCCTCAACAAGACTGAACAATAAAGACACCAATGGACATGCTACCATGGAATGAGGAAAGCTCTCAGGGCCACGAGCTTAGACATAGAACTACAGATAATTTGGGAATTCTGAGAGTCAGAGAAATAGCCTTCCCCAGGGAAGAGTCCCCGAATTTGGCTATCTGAAGATCAGCTCTAAGATCACATACATACAGATAACATTATACAGACTGAGCATGTAGCATTTATGTATTCAGGAAAAAAAGTAAAAGAAAAAATTTATATTTATGAAACAACAATTAAAGAACAAGAAACCATGAATTAGAGAAGGAGCAAATGAGTACATGGGAGAGTTTGAAGGAAGGAAAGGGAAGGGGTAAATGATATAATTATAATTGCAAAAAACTAAAAAGTATTGTAAAAACAAACAACAACAAAAACAGGTTTGAGGGACCTTACTTGCCAGTTTTATCATGTTAGGGTACATGGAAGGCACAATCCAGGGGGCACAGGTTCCCCTCTACACACTGAATCAAATAACATCTTTTTCTTATACTTCTTAGGCTTTAGATATGTGAGCAATAAATCTATGTTGTTTGTAAGTCACCAAGTCTAAGGCGTTTTATTAAGAAGCCTGAATGGACCAGGGTGGCATTCCTTTAAAAAGTAACCCTATCAAATTCTGAGAGGCATCAGTGATTCCATAATTCTAAATATGGCTGTGTATCAGAAATGTCTGGCCATATTTAAACATATTCAAACGATAGAATATAATTTCATGCTTATTGAATCATACTCTCCATGTGGACTTAAAAAATCTATATGAATTATGGAGGAGGTATAGCTTGGATTTTTGTGTTTTCTTGTTTCTACTCTGGGACTTGTACATCTGGAGTTAGCTAATAGAGTGGAAGGATGGGCAGGGGATGAGAGTTTAGATTGCTTACCTGAGAGCAGTGGGAGCTTGGGAGAAAGAGAGGTGTGGGCCAGGAGCTGAAGTTCTGGGGAATGATTGCCTGTCAGTGAGAGGACCCAGAACTGGAAATGCTGGCCAGGAGTTCAGGGTCGGGCTCATTACCTGTCCATGCCTGGAGAGATAGAGAAAGTTTGGGCCAAGAGCTCAGGGTGTGCGGAATGGGGACAAACTTAGGGAAGGGGGATAATAAGATATAGGTGAAATGAAAGTAAAAAGGAGGGTTAGCAGAGGAAGAAAGGTAGAGTGATGAGGACGGAGAAGCACAGGGGTGAAGGAGACTTAACTAAATGGAGCGTTTGTGAAGAAACTACATGGGAACCTATGATCTTGCAACCCAAGTAAAACACATAATCAAAAAGGATAGCAGAACATGTGCAATATGAAAAAAAATGGGGATGGGGTAGGATACTGTGAGATAAAGATTTAGGAAGAGATGTGGCAGGGGTTGGGAAAGAAGAGATTAAGGGGGAGGTTTACCAAAAACTAAGGATATGTAAAAAGATTTATGAAGGGCCACTAGTTCTTAAGTTAAAAATATAACCTTTTAAAAAAGGAGTTTGAGCAGAGGTATCCTGTCCGGATGAATACTGTTGTTCCTAGAAAAAGAAATAGATTATTAAATGGAAGTCTCTGTGCCATAACCAGGTCAGCTCCCCATGAGTTATTGATCAGACAGCCGCCAGAGGCACTGCATACAATCCCGGTTGTTACCACTGCTCTGCGGTCTAACTTCCCTACCTATCTAGTAAGATGCTACTGCTGAAGATACCATCCACTTAGGTTACAGGGCATAGAGAAGCCAATCTTGAACTGACCAGGAAGCTCTCCACTTGTTAGCTAGCTTTCATGGTGATGGGAGGTGCTACCAAGGCTGCTGAGGGAGAAAAGGCATTAATGGTCCCACCCAGTACTGGACCCTGAATGCTACAGTGTTGATCTGTTAGGCAAGATGTGCCTATTGTGGAAATGCTCGCAAGACTGTTTTCGGGGCGGGGGCGGGGTAACCCACTGCTCTTTTGATTATATTTGTTACCTACTCCACAGAAGGGGTTTCATGCTGGCTAACATGATCAAAACCCATGGCTTGAGAAGTCATAGGCCCTAAAAGGGAACCTGTTGCTGCTGTTTTGCTAAATGGTCATGTTGTCAAACTGTCTTCTACATATGCGTGTTTTATTCATACATTTGTGCTGCTCTCAACCTGGGCCAGAGAAGCTTCTTATTGCAGAGGGTATTAGTTAACACAGAGACACATAACTGTTCAAATACCGAGAATACGTGACTATGAGTGGTCAGCCATAGGTGGAATGTCTATACAGCCCCTCTACCAAAGACTCAGGGAACTTCTTGAAAGAGTAGATGGATAAATATAAGCATTGGAAGATAGGGAGGAATGTTGGGAAATGCTGGCCTCTGTAGGCATTTCACATAGGAACTCATAGCAGCTCTGGTTACTTGTTCACGAGCCCATCAGCTAAAAATTCCAGCACAGAGTGGATAAGGGCTTCTGATGTCCCTCCCTTAACTGGGGAGCTATTGGCAGTTAATGGCTGCGAAATGAAGAAGAGTCACTTCTCTGGAGCTAGACATGGCCATTGGTAGGTTTCCCAAGCTTCAGGGGATGATCTCAGGAAGTACACAAAGAAGCAGTACTAATTGGACTTAGTAGTTTATAAAAGGGAGGGGCCATGAATTTGGGAGGGAGGTAAATTGTTGAAAGCCTGACGGGAGCAGGAAGTAGGGAGTGGGAGATGGAGATGTCCAAGATGCATTGGGTACATTTATGAAATATTCCAAGGATAAAATTATTAAATAAAAGTGTTAAAAATCCAATGGATTAATCCTGGTGGCAGAGGTGTGGGTGAGGCAGCCCCAACATTGTGATTACTCATCTGTCATGTGGCAGCATAGGTGGGGACAGATGCCCTAGAGGCAGGTGGGACAGCTGGTCATAAGAGAGGGAGAGCTGTCCCTGCCCCTCATCCGCTGCAGCACTTGGGAGAATGACCCCTACACCACACCTGGGGAACACAGTAGAGATGGTCCCTGAAGGTGTAGGTGTGGGGGAACCAACTCTGGGGACATAAAAGCAGGAGAACTGGTCCCCCCTTTGCTCATTGCTGTAAGGGGTAAACTAGCCAGGCAAATGCTGAAGAGCTCACCCTGGTGGTGAAGACAGGGGAAAGCTGGTGGGCTGACCAGCCCTGAAACTACCCAGGCCCAGAACCAGGGTTATGAGTTCACCCACCTCAACATCTACCCCATCTGTGACCACTGGGAGCATGTGAAGGAACTTGTCCTACAGACCCAAAGCTGCAGGATCTCCATGACACAGGGCAACAGAAAGATAACCAAGAGGAGTTCCAGTGAGGGCCCAGCATGGATAGTGTAGCAGAAACCAGAGGCCTTGAACCAAACCAATGACTCTTTGCAATGAACACTTGCAAGTAAATATATATGGATAAAAGTGTTCACTGTGTGACTCGCTGTCACACTACAGCTTCCATGATGAGATTGATTTTTCCTTTGTCTTTTTTTCTTCTCTTAAATTTTATTTTATTTTATTTTGGGGGGAGAGGTTGCAAGGGCAGAGGGCAGATACTAAGGGACAGGGAAATGAATAGGATGGAGATGCATGATGTGAAAAACACAAAGAATAAATAAAAAGTTTAAAAATTCAGTGTATTTTAAGCTCCTTTATTGTTATTAATGTGCACTCATCTTTAAGAGCCATTTGCCAGAAAAGAGGGGTAGTTGTGACTCTTCCCTACCTGGGATTCATATGTACGTTTCCATTTTCTTTCTTTTTTGCCTTATTTACATCATGTATTCTCTCATCCCTCAAGTGAGGCCATAATAACTCATAGAAATACCATTGAAGAGTATGGCAGAATAATCATAACTAAATAAGGTAACCCTCATGCCCATGCAAGAGCCATGGGCTACCTTGAGAAATGCAGCAAGGTAATACTCTAAGTTGATCTGTGACCACACAAATTCAAAAAAGTTCTTGGCCGTTGGGTGGTCATTTTGAGAGCAGATAGAAACATTCATGCAGAAATGACTAAGGAATCCATCTAAATAGCACGAGAACAGTTGTTTCTATAATTAAAAATTCAGTAATATGCTGCAGATTCATTGCCTTTAAGGAGTTTCATGCTTTATTTTTATAGACGCTATGAGTTGATGGGTGAGGGAAAAGGGGGGTCCTCAAAATAAAGTATTTAGACAATGTTATGCAAAAAATAGCTGAAGGAATTTGTTCCTGCCAATATCTAGAAGCTATAATAAGGAGTTAGGGTGTGAAAAGGAAGAAACATGCCGTGCTCTGAGATATGCTGAGTTTAAAGAGAGTTCTTTCTTCAAAAGATTTGAAAACAGATTGGCCATATAGATGATATTCACTGAAAATCTGAATGTTCTCTTCCTCACCTAGGGAAATGAAGAATATCATAGTCATTAACAGGAAAAACTAGGTCATACTGTATACTTCATATATACTATAGCAGTGAGGGGCCAAGGGTTTGAGATCATAGAAAAATAAGACAAATTAATTAGTTACAGCATGAAGAGGATTTACCATACTTGTCAAAAATGCAAGCTATAGAGCTGGATATGGTGACATACTTATAATCCCAGCACTTGGGAGGCAAAGGCAAGAGAATTAGAAGTTCCAGGTCATCTTCAGGGGCATGGTGAGTTCAAGGACAACCAGAGCTACAAGAGACTCTATGTCAATATATATAACCATCCCATATTTGATTATATATATATTATATATATAAATATAAAATATATTATATATATTTAAATATAAAATCATCCCATAACCTTCACTTCCTCTTCCATATTAAGAAATATTTTGGATAAGTGAGACAGTTGATTAGCTTGAACTGTTTGGGAGGCCTCCAGGCAGTGGAGCCGGGACTTGTCCTTAGTGCATGGGCTGGCTTCTTGGAGCCTGGGGCCTATGCTGGGACACTTTGCTCAGCGTTGGTGTAGAGAGGAGGGGACAGGACCTGCCTCGGCTGAGTCTACCAGGCTGGACTGATGCCCCAGGGGAGACCTTGCCTTGGAGGAGGTGGGAATGGGAGGTAGATGGGGGGGAGGGCTGGGCGGGGAGAGGAGGGAGGATGGGGGAATCTGTGGCTGATATGTGAAATTAAGTTAATTATAAAACAAAAATATTTTTAAAAAAGAAATATTTTAAAATTATTTTAGACTTTTTTTATGTGCATGAGCTCTTTGCTTTCATGTATCTATGTGTACTATGTGTGCCTGGCATCCTCAGAGGTTAGAAGAGGGTGTTGGCTCCTCTGAAACTGAAGTTACAAATGGTTGTGAGACACCATGTGGGTGCTAGGAAACAAACCTGGATCCTCTGTAAGAGTAACACGTGCACTTAATCACTGATCCATGTCTCCAGGCTCAAAAGTAAGTTTTAAGTACCATGAGCAGTGAGACGATTGTTCCTACCAATGGGTTCACTGGCATGAAGTGTATTTTTGGTAACTTCAACATAATAGATACTTTAAGTAAAGGGCATTTGAATTTACAAGTGAGTACATTTTTCCAGTGAGAATCCTCAGGCTAACGAACTCAATCTTATTTAAGAATCACAAATAATTGATAATTTTTCATTTCCATTGAGCATTCCCATAAGATTGGATAGTAAAAAACTAAAGCTTGATTGCACAGGGAAAACGAAAGCTTGACTGGATTTGACATGCTATATTTAGTAGAAATTTCATATAAACTGGAGAATAACATTTTCTTACAAAATTGAAATCCAGTTTTTAGAGGGATTATATAAGAAACATGGCTGCCTTATGTGAGTTTCTAATTTTCTATACTTTTTATATTTTAGGAAAGCATTTCTTACCCTGCTATCAGTAGAATCCTAGTGGTACATGGATGACCTTCAGGGAATCCATTAAACACTTTCACCATATTTAAAATATTGTGTCCATGTGGTTTTGAGTACCTATGGCCAGAAGCCAAAACAGTGAGTGAAGCTAAAAGAAGTTTGAGGCTGCCCCAAAAATTATAAATCAATTGTTTTAGCATCCTATACATAGTATGAATCTGGAATTCCTAAATTGAAAATACCCTACTAGAGTGTACCCACTCTTTCTAAATTCTGCTGTTGGGGCTTCCCATTGGCTTGTATTTAGGAACTTCATTGTTACCCAGGGCTGAAATCATCATATCTTATGTTAACTTCTTTTAAAACTGTATTTGCTTTCTTGCTAGTGGATTTGCATGTTCTGAGTACATTTTAAGTTAAAGCATAGGACTGGGCAGACAGCTCATTCCATAAAGGGCTTGCCAAGCAAGCACGAGAACTTCCGTTTGATCCCCTGAAGCCACGTAAAACATCAGGCATGACGGCATGCACATACAACCCCAGCACTAGAGAGGTGGACACAGGCAGATCCACCAGAGTTCAAGGCCTGAAGCCACGTAAAACATCAGGCATGACGGCATGCACATACAATCCCAGCACTAGAGAGGGGGACACAGGCAGATCCACCAGAGTTCAAGGCCAGAAAGACACCCAGTTTCAAAAACCACAGTAGATAGCACTTGAGCATGACACCCAAGGTTGACCTCTGGCCTCCACATACATGTACACTCCCACAAACACAAATTCACAAACACATACACATGCTCAAAAATTTAGATCAAAGTAAAAGTAATATTGAAATGTCCACTTTTAAGTGGACAATTTCTCCAGTTTTGACCGTTACAGACCCGTATATATACTTTCCAGTCAAGACATAAGTTTCCAATGTCTCAGTCAATTCTATCCTTTTGCTACTCCAATATTTCTTACCTCCATCCCAACCTAGATATGACTACGATTCTTATTTTTATTGTGTAGTTTAATTTTTTCCTATTAAAAAACCTCATGGAAATGTTTTCTGAATGCAGTCTTTGGATGAGGAACACTTCATGTGAACACTAAAGTTTTTAATTTCCATTTTTATGCTGGATAGTATTATATCAAATTGACAGAAGCTGAAGTCATCTGAGCGGAGGGAACCTCAACTGAGAAAATGCTTCCATAAGATCTGGGCTGTATGCAAGTCTATAGGGCATTTTCTTAATTAGTTAACAGGGGAGCGTTCAGCCCATTGTGGGTAGTACTATCCCTTGGCTTGTGGTCCTGGGTTCTAGAAGAAAGCAGGCAGAACAAGCCGCAAAGAGTAAAAGCAGCACCCCTCCATGACCTCTACATCAGCTTCTGCCTCCATGTCCCTGTCTGCTTGAATTTCTGTCCTGACCCCCTCCAGTGATGAACAGTGATATGGAAGTGGAAGCCAAATCAATCTTTTCTTCCCCAACTCACTTTTGGTAATAGTGTTTTATCATGGCCATAGTAACCCCAACTAAGACAAGTTTCAAACATGTTCACTTTGTTGGTGGTGGTCATGGTGGCACACTGCTGTAATAGAATTTCAGGTTATATACTGAGACTCTTTCTCAAAAAAGAAAATTCTCATTTTAATTTTTATCCTATTGCTTACAGTGATTTTATATTATTTTGTTTCATTCTAAAAAATATTTGCTTCCTTCAAGTTCAGGGAGATAGACACCAGTCTTTTAAAGTGTGTAAATTATGATATGCTGACCTTATATACATACACATTTATTTATTGACTTATTTCTATTAGTTTTGGTAGATTACTTGGGTTTTATAAACACAGTTAAATAGTTTTACTTCTTCCTTTCTAATCTTTATAACTAATTTTTATTCTTACTGTGTTGTAGGGATCACAATGTAGTGATTAATTGAAGTTAATGAGAATAGAATTTGGTTGTTTTGATCTTAGAAAGTAGTCATGAATACCACCCAATATGATGTTAACTATAGAGGTTTTGTATATATCCTTTATCAGGCTAAGGGAAGGGCCCCTCTGCTTCTGTGTTCCTGATAATTTGTTTTATCACAATTTGCGTCCATGATAGTTAACTTTAGTTGTCAACTTGACACAATCTAACCTGGGAAGAATTTCAATGAGATCTTGTCTACCTTGGGTTAACTTTAATTGTCAATTTAACACAATTTAATATCATCCAGGAAGAGTGTCTCAATATCAGATTGTCTACAATGGCTTGGCTCATGAGCATGTTTATGGAGAATTGTCTTAATAAGTTAATTGACATGGGAAGGCCAGGGCCACTACTCTCTCTCTCTCTCTCTCTCTCTCTCTCTCTCTCTCTCTCTCTCTCTCTCTCTCTCTCTCTCTCTCTCTGTGTGTGTGTGTGTGTGTGTGTGTGTGTGTGTGTGTGTGTGTGTGTGTGTGTGTGTTCTAAGCAGTGTAAGAGTGGATAAAAGCTTAGTAAGAGAATAAGCAGCATGCATACATTAATATTTCTTGTGAGGGGCCCTTCACAGCAACAAAAGTGAAAGTAAAACAAATATTGCATTCTATTGATGATTTTCAGTGTTTATTGAGATGGATACATTCATGTTCACTTTGTTGAAAGTGTAGTATTAACTTCCAGTTTTCAATCAGGTCATGATGTCTTGAGATAGTCGGCTTCCAGCCATTATGGCAAAGTATAATCAAGTTATAAAGAGAAAGGCTTACCTTTACTTATATATGTAAAGATTCCAGTCTCTCATCAATTATCAGCTTTGAGGTTTTTGGCACATCATGATATAGGATAGATTATAAATGCTCACCTCATGTTCATTGAGCAATAGAGTAATTTCCCACGATCTAAGGTTACACTCCAGCTGGCAAAGATTCTACCACCCCTAGTAGTGCAACCCTGGGGATTTGGGTCATGTTTAAGATCAAACTTTAATAGTTATTCTCTTTATATATTGCTGTATAAAACTGTAATGTATTTCAAAGATTTTTGTGTCTATGTTATGAGGAGTATCAGTATGTAATTTTCCTGTCATATCTTTGCTAGGTTTTGTTTATTGTGCTCAGTTTGTAGATTATATTGGAACTTTCCCCTATTTTCTGGAAGAGTTTACATGCACTAATAGTTCATTCTTGAGTATTTGATGTAATTCATTATTGATGATATTTATGTCTGTTTTTCTTAAGCAAAGATCTTTGATGGAAGTCCAAATTTTAAATAGAAATATAGGGTCATTAAAATTTTCTGTTTCTCTTTATAGAAAGGTTTGCACTTTAACCTATTAAATTTATTGGCATAAAATTTAGTAATCTACCCTTAGTCTTTTAATATCTGAGAATTTGGGCTCCTGAGATGGTCTAGTACATAATGGTGTTTACCACAAGATCCTAGTGCCCTAAGTTTGATATCTAAAAACCTATGTAAAGGTGGAAGGACAGAGAGGACTCTACAACGTTGTCCTCTGGCCTCCACATTCGTGCTGTGGCCCATATGACTTGACCCACACACATTTTGCACACTGACATTTAAAAAAAAATCTGAGAATTTGTAGTCATGGCCTCTCTTTTGTGTTGGTAAATGGCTTAGTTCAGTTCTGCTGGAGATGAAGTTTCCCAGAAAAATTTGTCTGAAATTATTTTACTATCACTTTAAGAAATATTTTTATAGTTTGCATCTTTATCTTTTGCCTTTCCTTGCCTGAACATTTTGCATCTTGGTATAGTTTTCTCTATTTTTATCCTATTTGGAGATCATTGAATTTCTTAAGTTTGTGGCTCAGTGTCTTTCATCAGTGTTTGAAAGGTTCTTGGGAATTCTCCTCAAATAAATTCTTTTCCTCTTTCACTTTATTCTTTGCTTCTAGGGTTCCAATCACTCATAAGTTACAATGTCAGATATTATCCCACTCTTGAGATAGCACTGTTTATTTTTTAAAAATTTTTTAGTCACTAACCTTTTTGATATATGTCTGTATTTGCATTACAAATGTTTTATTAAGGATTTTTATATCCATGTTCATCAAGGTTATTGGTAGTGTCCTTTCTAATGTTGTATCTTTACCTATTTTGGGTATTAGCATGATACTGGCTTTGTAGAAGCATTTACAAGTGCTCTTTATGATTCATTCTTTTCTTCACCTTCTTTTTTCTTCTTGTAATTTCAGAAGTATTGGCTGTAGATCTTCTTTGAAGGGTCTGGTAGAATTCTATTGTGAATCCACTTGGGCCTTGGCTTTTAGTTGAAAGATTTTTTAACTACTGATTTGATCTTCTTATTTGTTATGAGTCAGCTGAAGTTGTTGATCTCTTCTTGGTTTAATTTTGGTGGTTTCAATGAGTCAGGAATTCATTTATTTCCTTAAGGTTTTCTAATTTAAAGTAGCGTAGTTCTTTAAAGTGTTCCTTTACAACATTCTGGATTTCTTTGGTGTCTGTTTTATACTTCCCCATTCATCCCTGATGCTGTTCATTTGGGTCCTCTCTTTCTTTGTTGTGTTTAACTGGGTCAAAAGTCTGCTGGTCTTCTTTACTTTTCTGAAGAACAAGCTTTTAGATTTGTTGGTTCTTTGTATTGTATTGTTTTTCTTGAGTTGGTTTCATTAATTTTTGCTATGATTTTTGTTATTTCTTCCTCTCTACTCAGTTTACATTTGGTTTTCCAAATTCTTGAGTTGCATTATTGAGTCAGTTGTTTCTGCTGTTTCTGAATTTTTAAAAGTGTATTTGTCTAGAGCTATAACTTTCCCTCTTGGGACTACTTTTAATGTATTGCAGAGGTTTTGTTCTGTTGTGACTTAATTCCAGGAGTTTTATTTCTTTCTTGATTCATTTTTTGACCCATTTCCCCATTTATGAATAAGTTGTTTAATCTCTATGAGTTTGTGTAATTACTAAAGATTTGCTTGCTATTGATTTTTAAGCTCTATTACATTGTAGTCAGAAAGGATACATGGAATTATTTCAGTTTTTCTAAATTTGTTTTATGTCCCAAGATGTGATCTGCTTTAGAAGATCCATGAGCTGCTAAGTACAATGTATATTCTTTTGTGTTGGTGTGCAACATATACATATATATACACATACATACATATGTGTGTATATACTATTACATGTATACTAGGTCTATTGGATATATCATGACATTCACTTCTGATATTTCTTCTACATATTTTCTTAGTTATGTCTTTGGATCTTATTTTAATATACATTTCTTGAAAAGTCTTCCCTAAAATATATTAACTTCTGCCTGTGCTTCTTATAGTCTGGATAAAGTATTACTGTGTACAGAATATTAAAGCAAGGACTTCCTTCTTCACAGTGCTATCAGATAACCTAGGACAGATTTCACTGGATTGACAGGACATTTTTATCATATTTATTTCCTTCCCCAACTCCTTCCAGATCTCATTCAATCCACTCCCACCCACCCCCCATTGCCCTCAGAGTCAAGTTTGTGTTTGCTAACTACTCCTGGAGAGGGGGCCTACCTTAAAGTGGGATCAATATGACAGGTATCACACTTCTAAAGAAAACTGACTTTCTCTATCAGCAATCAAACGCCAATAGCTTTTCATCTAAGAGCGGGACTTTGTGCCAACCTTGTTTCCACCGTGCTCAGATTTTTGTCTAGTTTTAGCTTGTACAGGTTTTGTGTATACTTTCACAATCATCTTGAGTTCATAAGTACACTTTTCTGTGGTGTGTGTAAAATTCTGTTTCTATGAAGTCATCCACCACCTCTGGCTTTTACAATATTCCTTCTCTCTCTTCAGCAAGAATCCCTGAGCCTTTAGGGAGCGGTGTGATATACACATCATATTTAGGGCTGAGCATTCTGAAATTTCTTATTCTCTACACATTGACCAGTTGGAATTTTCTGTGTTAACTACAATCTACTGAAAAAAAGAAGCTTCTCTGATGAGGGTGTAACTATGCATTGATCTATGAGTATAATAAATCACTATTCATTTTATTACCATTTCTACTTAGCAGAATAGTAATAGCAGGTTTCCACATAGACACCGTAAGATCTTGGCTTCATTGACAGGGTCAAATTTTGGTTCTATCTCATGAAGTGGTCCTTAAATACAGTCTTTAAAAAGTTGTTACTTATTCCCATAACATTCATGCCACTATTTCACAAGTGGGCTTATCTAACTGGGCAGGTTGTTTTTATAGCAGGGTTCACAGCTGGGTGATATCAGTGATTTCCTTTCTCTTCTGATATTGTGCAGCTCACCTTTCAACATTATGAAAGTGGCCAGTAGGGATAAAGCTTGCAGGTGAGCACCAGCTATTTATTCATTTTTCTATGACTCGAATATGAGGTTGGACAGCCATAGTTTTTTTATTTTTTATTTTTTTATTTTTTGTAATCTTTTTTTCTCTCTTTTTTCCTCTCCCTCCCTCCCTCTCTCCCTCTCTCCCTCTCTCCCTCTCTTTAATGTACATGAGTGCTCTATCTGTATGTACACCTATAGGCCAGAAGGGGGCATCAGATCTTATGAGATGGTTGTGAGCCACCATGTGGGTGCTGGGAATTGAACCCAGGTCCTCTGGAAGAGCAGCCATGTTCTTAACCACTGAGCCATCTCTCCAGCCCCATAGTTTTTTTTTATTTAATCACTTTATTTATTTTGCATCTTGACCACAGACAGCCTCCCCTCCTTTCTTTCCTTTCACTCCCTCCCCTTCACCTACCTTCTGTCCCTCTATCAATCCACCCCTCCTCTGTATTCGCTCAGAAAGAGGCAGGCCTCCCATGGGCATCAGCAAAGCATAGCAAATCAAGCTACTATAAGACCAAGCACCACTCCCTGTATTCAGGTTGGAAAAGGCAACCCAGCATGAGGAACAGGTTCCCAAGAGCCAACCAAAGCACCAGGGAACAGCTCCTGCTCCCATTGCCAGGAGTCCCACAAATAGACCAAGCTACACAACTGTCTCATATATGTAGAGGGTCTAGGCCTGTACCATGAAGGCTCCCTGGTTGTTGGTTCAGACTCTAAGTTCCCATGAGCCAGGTTAGCCTTTCTGTGGGTTTTCCTTCGATGTCCCTAACCCCGCTGGCTCCTACAATCCCTTCTCCCTCTCCTCAGCATGTTTCCCCAAGCTTGGACCAATGTTTGGCTATGGGTCTCTGAATCTGTCTCCATTAATCAATGGATGAAGGCTTTCCAATGACAACTGGGGTAGTCACCAATCCAATCACAGGGGTTGGCCAGTTCAGGCCATCCACTGCTGCCAGGAGTCTTAGCAGGGGCTATCCTTGTAGACTAGTGGGAGTTTCCCTTTGTCAGGCTTCTGCCAGACTCCGTAAAGACCCCATTTCCAGTCATCTCCCTCAGCACTCTCCACCCCCCACCCCTCCTCCAACCCAGTCCCTCAAGTTCCCATGCCCACCAGCCCCTCCATCCAACCAGGCACTCTCCTCTATTTCTCCTTCCCAGATAGATCCATGTGTCCCCCTTTGGGCCCTCCTTGTTACCTAGCCTCTCTGGGTCTGTGGATTATAGCATGTTTATTCTTTACAGTCAATGTCTACTTATGAGTGAGTACATACCATGTTTGTCTTTTTGGGTTACCTCACTCAGGATGATTTTTTTCTAGTTCTATTCATTTGCCTTCAAATTTCCTTCAGAATGGCTAAGATCAAAAACACAAATGACAGCTTATACTGGAAAGGATGTGGAGCAAGAGGAACACTCCTCCATTGCTGGTTAGAGTGCAAACTTGTACAGCCACTTTAGAAATCAATGACAGTTTCTCATGAAATTGGGAATCAGTTTACCTCAAGATTCAGCAATACCCCTCTTGGGCATATTCCCAAAGGATGCTCAATCATACCACAAGTACACTTGCTCAAGTATGTTCATAGTAGCTTAATTTGTAATAGCCAGAACCTGGAAACAACCTAGATGCCTCTCAACCAAAGAATGGATACAGAAAATATGGTATATTTACATAATGGAGTATTTACTTAGCTGTTAAAAAACAAGTATCTCTATATTTTTAATAGTCAACATTATTATTATATAATATTTTCTATGCAAATTTTTAACAAAGTTCAAACCATAGACATTTAGCAGTTATGGCTCAGCATCAGTATTGGCTCTTCAACCTCACAGTCAACAACTTAGTGGCCAACCAAAAATAAATATGCTAATTTCATATATATATATGAAATATATGATATATATATCCTCCTTCAATCCTATCTTTCTCTCATGTAAGTTTACCTTTTCTTCCAATATGCTGTAACTATGCTGCAAAAACTTTTAAAACATTGTAACATTTATATGCCAACATCATATCCATGAATTACCCTAAAAGTACAGACATAGATGTGAACTTAGATTTATCTCTAGGAATATTTACCACCGCATTGATTTTACTGATTAAACACCTAAGAAATATATACTATAAATGGTCAGAGATTATAAAACACTTGCATTTCTCATTGTTAGAGGTTGGGTTAAAAATATGACATATTATGGAATAACTTTATAATGGAGTATTAGGCAGGCATTCAAATTTGCACTGTATTTATAAAAGTGTGTTGTAAAATAACATGTATGTATGGACCTATGGGGAATAGTTAAAGTATCTCAAAGTTTCATTATCCCCAGCTTAACAGTTTTCTACTCTAACATAGGACAGTCAGTTCCTGTCTGTTTAAGACACATTTTGGCCCATTTTACAAGTAGATCTGGCCAAGGAAATCAGGTTATTTATGTTCAGTTTGGAATAGAAATTGAAACTTGGCAAATAATTTACAGATTGGCAAGAATTATATCTTCTTTCTTCACACAATTTAAGCCACCAGGAAAGGAAAAACAGTAAGGGCTAATACCCAAGCTTCGTTTAAGTTCTGAGCTACCTAAAACAAATTCCACTGACAATGAAAAACAGAGCCCCTCCACAAAGTTCAGCCAGAAAATACAAACGCAGCTTAGCATAATTTCTGCTAGTGGATGGCTCATTCCTTAATGCTATGATGATTTCGTGTGGGTAGGCACTAAAACAGGATGCTAATGGAAAAAAAGAGGAGCCTGTGATATGAGAAAGGCTAGGGTTTATTTGGGGTTATGAAATCCTAAACATTAAGATAAATTGTTTTTTTCCTTATCAGGTCAAGGGAAAGATATTGAATTTATATTTAACTTTCTTAAATTAAATTTATATTCTTTTGGTAAAATACTGATTAATAATAGGTGAGAATTACATACTGCTTCTACTAGGTGCTATATTTAAATAACTTTATACCCATTAACTCATGTAGTGTTTGTGAGAACTTTATGAGGTGTACAATAACACTAAAATGAGGAAACCAAGACACAGAAAGTTCAGGTGAGTTTAATGAAGTTACAGATCTACAGAGAAAGCATCAAGATTCTAATTTAGGTAGGTGTGTACCAAAGGATGCCTGTAACCAGAGTAATTTGACAGTTGATACATATGAGGTTAAAAACTGGTAATTCTTGAATCTGCTGAGCCTGGTGAGGATTGCCGGATCTCTTCTGTATCCAGCGGAGCACAGCTGCATCTGGAAGAGCAGGTACATGGTACATGCTTCACTCTTTCTTGCAATGTCTTGAGACCTGCAAACTAGAGATGGTTCCAAATCGGGGGAGGCCCATGTAGGATGACTCAGTATCCACAAATAACCGCCAGTCCTTTCACCAGTGGACTTGCTGGAGCTGTCTGGACCACAAAGCAGCTCCATCTGTAATCTGTAATTTGTTCAAGGTATTTCTGCAAGCAGTGGCTCTCACTGAAACATCTGTGAGGTGGGCTGGGACCAAATTTAAAAGTAACTCATCCAACTAGCCTTCTCATTTGTCCTACAACTGGGGGATGATTCTATCATTAGTCATATTCTGGGGCCAGATTTTTCAAGTTTCAAACTCAAGAATGGGCACAGTCATTTATAAACCAACTCTGATGTGTCTTACACTTGCCTTCTCCAACCACATCCTAACTTCGCACAGTGCTTGTTATGTGGTAGTTGTACACACACACACACACACACACACACACACACACACACACAACTATTCTGTGACACTTTTACAGACAGAAAAATTGAAATACATAACACAAACTTCGTACTCCCAAATGTAATTAGCCTCTTTTTCCTCTATTGCAAATATGTAAAGTCAGTGACATATCTTTCTGTAAAAGTATGTAAATACAGAGGGTAGAAGGGTAGCAGAGATGGGTAGGATGTACCACTAAGGTGAAAAGGAGGATGAGAGGAAAAGAGAAAGAAGTATGAGAAAGAGGTTCATTCCCACCACCAAGGTCCCCTGTAGTGGCCCTGAATGGTAGCTGCAACACACCTGGAACCATTTATAAAACCTTTGGAGAAATAACAGTGTAATAAATAATTTGCCAGCCAGTAATTCATGAGCTCCAGGCAGTAGCTGAAACCAAGGGGGGTAATGGCCACAGCTGTCAGGCTCCAGATGCTCTTGGGGCCCAGTCCTGCCACTTTGTCCCAGCATCCATGTGGAGGAACGCTGTGAACTGGGCACATCACCACCATTCCCTCTGGCCCACTTCCAACAGTACCAGCTGCATCTGGCCTGGAAGAGGTTGTTATTGGGTGCTGGGCTGCAGCCAGGCTCTGAGAGTTGGGCCTCCACCCAGCATCCTCAATCGAACCTCATCTGCCTGACTTCCCCAGAACCCTCGTGGAAGCTTTAGGGTTCCCCAAAATATTACTTCTTTCCGGAACCAGAATCCTTCTGTACCCAAGGGAAAAGATGGAATGAGAAGCACACAGATGAAAAGTCATGTCATTTATTAATAATTTCTTTTTTTTTCTTCTATAAATCTGAAGGAAAAAGTCTTTGGTGACACTCTATAAAACAATCTATCTTGAATGGCGAAACCCAGACAGAAAGTTACACAGGTCAGTGAAGTAAATCAAGATCTATGGCTTTGAAATTTCTTGCACTCTCTCACACACATTAGGACTCAGTTGCACTAAATCATTAGTACTCTTTAACAAATGGGGAAAGCACTCTGGAAAAGACCTGTGTTGACACTACAAAAACATTGGCAACATATTAGAAAACTGTTCCAAATGTACATTGTATACAAAATAAGGTTTACTTTTTTTTGTTACAATTTGTCACCTAAAATATTTCCAGTTTTCCATGTCTTTTTTTCCCCAAACCCTCAACATATCCTATACATTTTTTTTCTCAGCATAAATATACAAGTTCAATCAGGTCATTTGCATGGCCCCAATTTTAGTAATAATTACAACTAAAATGAGAGAAATGTACTCCTGTAGAACAGAATGCAATTGCAGAAATCAAATGACCTTTGAGGCCTGAAAGGCAAATCATTACAAAAATAGTGTGACTGAAAGGCTAGCTTGACTCGATTTTAAACAAGGGTGAGACTGCCTTCTCAAGGGTTCAGCTTGCTCCTGAATGCTTTCCCACCTATTTTTGGGGGGGGCTTAGGGAGCAGAAAGGCCCATTTGGGGTATTTCATCCATGTTCTTGGTATAGAAAATATTGATACTTTAGGATACCGACAACTATAGTTACAGCTAAGTAAAAAGAAACAGCATCCTTTGCTTTTGGGAAAGAGGGAAGAGGAGAGATGGCTTCTAGCCAGAAATGACCTTCACTATCAAAAGCAACAGATTTTCCATTCAGAGCTTCTGGATATTGTTACTAAATTGATGGGGTAAAAAAACCTTCTTAGGATGCTCTGTCCCACCTCACCCCTTTTAAAACTAGAAACTTGGGAGTCTAGGAATAACTTCATCTCCACATGATGAGTTTCACATACTAAGTGAGATGAGTTGAATGCAATTCAATAGTCATGTTTATTCACTGAGAATTTAACCCAAACTAACTTTGTTCCCATCAAGCTTGGGGAAAAATGGAGGTGGCAACATAAGAACTTTCTTGGTCACATCTTGTCATCAATGGCAGAAGTTTAAAATTTTAAAGAAATTTTAAAGGCCCTTGTTCATAGTTGTCATAAATGGAAAGCAGGTAAATGAAGTAACCTGTCAACTGTAGCCCTGATGTACTGGCTATATGAGATGGCAGTAACTATGAGAAGACAGGAACATTTCTATCTGAGAGTTCCTGGCAAGAGCTGATAGCCTTAAAATTGGAGCTTTCGGAGACCCCTAGGAAAATACGACATTTCCAGGTGGAGGAAGCTTGTTCCAGCCCTTGCATTCACAACTTATCTTGTCCAGCATGAGTCTCATTCAGCTTCTACCCTGATTAGGCTTTCTGCCTTCTCTCCATCTTTCAATGAGTTTGACTAAACTTTCATTAGTTGTTAAATCAAGCACCTTTTTTTGTATAGCCCATAGGTTTACTCACATCAATCATCTCACCCCTGATTAAAAATTAAAGTTCAGTAACCTTTATGAAAGGCCACCAGCATAATATTCCTTCAAGTCACCAGGAATTTGAGAACCACCAAAATAAAGGCTAACATAGCCTACTGTAATGAAAAGCAAAAATCATTTTCAAAAAGGGAAATTGAAGGACTCCACTGGGATTGATCCTTCTTTGAGCACCATTTAGAACAAGAAGTTAAACTGTAATGCACATTAGATTCCAGGTATGAGATTTTCCTTTCTTTTGAGGCATCATCTCTGAAACATGTGCTGATATGCCTTGGTATACCCACTTTGCTATGCTATATTTTGTGACAAGACTACAAGGATTATTGCATGGATTTTTCTCTATAGTCTCAACTTTGGGTCATTTTTGTCACTGTCAACAAAAGTGATTGTGTTTAACATATAATGTACATGTAAACCTTGATGGCTACATAAACCTTTTCATATAAATACATATTCAGCTTTTAAAACACTTTGAAGAACACATGTGATAATGCAGGGCTGGAAAAAATGTGTGAAAATCATAAGTGGCTGAGTCCTCACTGGAATTTCTTCATGCAATTCATTAGATGGTTTGTATTATACTCTCTGCCCCTGGCATCTTACCAACTCCACACATGTTGGCCCACTGAGGGACCCCTGGTTATCATTCAAACCAGCTGAGAGATAACGTCTGACATTCTACAGCAATGGCTGTGATTTGTCAACTTGCTGCAATGCAATCTACAACTCTTCCCTAAGAGAATTAAAATTACATCTTGCTGTTGGGCCTCACTGATTTGCTTAGCATTGTTCAATTCCCAGCTGTATATTCCAAATGAGAAAAGAACATGCTAGCTGGCATCCCAGAGAGAATTACTCAAGAGAATGACATCAAATGCAACTGTGGAGATTTAAAGGAGATGAAAGTGTGTCAGTTCCCGTTCTCATTTGTAATTACTGCACATGTTGCTTGTGGGGACTATGTGCCCTGTGAGCTCCATGACAGGTAAACCCAGAAAGGCAGTCCCCCAAATCCACTCGTGGAAGTGACTGGTACAATCAGGGACACTGCTTGGCAAGTTTTAAGTTAGCTTGTGGTGGTTTAAAAAAAAGTTACATTCATGTTTGGAAAGGAGCAAGATATGAGTAATGCCATTCTAAAAAATTCCACTCTTTAAATACAAATAAGCAAATAGATTCATTGTTCACCCTTTAACATACTGAGAGTTGCAGTTCATATGGAACCCTTTGGGAGCATTTTACTGACAGACCCAAATGTAAGCACTGTGAACCTCAGAATCATATTTGGAGAAAGACTTAAAGATATGTCACATCTATTTAAGAAATGTCCCCTGTTTGAAAGCAGGCTAAGGATGGGTTACACCAGATGAGAGAGAAATGTAGAGTGGTATTTGTGGGTCACAAAGCTGCAGACAAAACCCCTCTTTGAGTGGACTTCATAGCCCATGCACCCCTTCACAACACAGCACGTGTGGGCTCTGATTCCTACTTTGCTGTTGGGCAGGCAATGGAGTCATTTCTCAGGATTTCAGCAAACACCTACACTCATTCTTGATTATAGCACCCCCTCCAAGATATTAGGATGGTTCCTTTCTCTTCCAGATGTCTACAAAGAAAGGATGGATTGGAGGCCGCTGGAGTTATTTGGTTTGTACTGACCTTGGCCAGTGCATAGTTCTGATGAAATTTTCTCAGACAAAATCGGAAATGAATATATGAAAAGTAGGAGAGTTCATGGAGGAAAAAGACACTAAAGTGGCTGTAGATTATTCTGCAGTCCCTAATAATCTTTAACTCATCCTCTCTTGGCTCTTTCAAGGAGAAGTAGATATTTAATACCACAAGCCGCCATGGTTCACGGGATATGCTTCGTGGAGTTATATGTGCCTGTATTCTTAATGCTTCACAGTCATAAACTTAAGACAGTATTTGTGGGAATAAAAATATTGTTTTTAACAAGAAGCACAGCTAAATTTCTTTCCATGTTTCAAAACTGAAAGAAGTCTACACATTTGTTTTTGGTTAATTTGATTGCCAAGTATTTGCTTAAAACAATGCTTAACCGAAATTGGGGTAAGAGTTCCATGGCAAGGCACACCCTCAGTAATTTCCCAGGCATTCTCTTGTTAAACAGTGTGGATTTACACAGAATCACTTTTTTTCTCAACAGAGCTTTTGCAACTTGAATTTTTTTCACAAACATTAAATCGCTTGTCTTATAAATAATCTGAACTCGTTTTTCCTTGGCCTCTAAAGCATAGGGTTTTCCCAGATCATAGATAGATGGGTCAGTGGTTGAGCATACAGGCCAACCACTAGAAGGATTGGGTTTCAGCTGTGGGATCACTATTTCCATAACACACATGCTGGTGGGCTGGTGGTGCCTTGTGCAACATTCCTTAAATCTACTAGTGTTTGCTTGGTACTAATCCCCCCCACCCACTCCCATGTAAAAAGATTATCATACTTATAGTATCTCAGACATAAAGTGTTTAGTTAGAACTGCCTACCTGGAGTCAATACTTTCTCTCATGCAGTAACATTTTAGAGACCGAGGGGATCTGAACACCTAAACTGGAAAACAATCTGCACTGGTAAAATTTGAATATGAACCTGTCTTAGTGTATGCCCAGGTCTTTGTTGACACTATGTCAAATAACTGATTGTGCTTCCCATGTGATCTGTGTCTGTCACCGCAGGAAATGCTGGGTGACCCATAGCCATGATGTCTGTAGCGAAGGGAGCAGCAGCTTGGAAATATTCACACCCAACACAATTTTGATTAAAGAAAGAACTCTGGTTTTTAATAGTTTTGATCATTAAAAAAGTTTAAACCTGCATAGCAATCATTTCAAAAATAATTATTTAATGTTCCATAATTAAACTGTACACAACCTAGTCGTGGGACACAGAAGCCAGTGAGGTGAATGGAGCTGTCTGGTGCAGTCCCAGGAGCCAGGATTCCAGCTGAGTTCTCATTGGCCTTTGTAACTTGGTGTCATTGTGTTCAGCTAAGTTTGTTTTTGTTTTTGTTTTTGTTTTTGATACTTGGCACAGTCTGGCTCCATCGACGAGCGGATCTGCACTGGGAAGAGAGAGCAGCTGGACTCCCCTACTCGGTGGGCTTCCTCAAAGCCGTTCAATGTCTCTGTATTTCTTCCTCAGAATTGAGACCTGGTCTTTAAAGAGGACCGGGTCTAGCCTCATCTGAGAGTGGATCAGCGGCATGTAGCCAAACCAGCTGGCAAACGTGTTCATGCAGCTCTGGCGCTGGGCAAAGTGGTCAGGGTCAGCCCAGCGGGAAGCTCGGGATGTCTGCGGAGAAGGAGACAAACAAGGGAGCCAGTGAGAGAAGGCAGAGTGTGGGGCAAGCACCGTCCGCTGGACCCGGGAACGGCCAGCAGCAGAGTGTGGGGCCTGGCTGCTGAGCCTATCCATCCACAGAGCTGGCAGAAGGCAGGTTCAGGCACAGTGACTGACCTACCTTTGCCTGCAGTGTTCTTGAGATGTGGTGACTTCATCAGTGTCCAAACATACCCAATCCTGTGAAGCTTTCTGAGCTCCAGAATGAAGTGAAGTGAATTAAGGCTTCAGCTTCCGAGGAATGAATGAGGGAGGGACCTTTACCAATGCACTCTCAACTACTACGGTCACTCACTAGCACATTCCTTTTTGTATCTGGGACCAAACGCTATGACTCACAGTGAACTCATTCCTTCAGAGACAGTTTTCTAAATCCTTAAATGAAATTTCTTTAAACACAGATTTATTGTTATGTATGTATGTGAGACTATGTGTATATGCACACGCATGTATATGGGTGCCCTTGGAAGCCAGAAGACAGTATGAGATGCCTTGGTGCTGGAGTGACAGGAGGTTCTAAGTCATCTGACATGTACTCTGGGAACTGACCTCCAGTCCTCTGCAAGAGAAGCTAGCACTTTTAACTGCTGAGACATCTCTCCAGCCCTCTAAATACCACTTGTTAACATGGTTGATGTGGAGACATGCATTGTCAGAAGTCCTACTATGGGTTCACTCTTTTAGCATCAAACTTTCCACCTCGATTAAGTTCCTATCGAATGGCTTGTTAAAAAGACATACGTATAACTGAAGAACAAAATGAAGCCTTGCCATGTGACTCATGGCTAGTGCTATTCAGCACATAAGAACTGACATTCCGCCGGGCGGTGGTGGCGCACGCCTTTAATCCCAGCACTCGGGAGGCAGAGCCAGGCGGATCTCTGTGAGTTCGAGGCCAGCCTGGGCTACCAAGTGAGCTCCAGGAAAGGCGCAAAGCTACACAGAGAAACCCTGTCTCGAAAAACCAAAAAAAAAAAAAAAAAAAAAGAACTGACATTCCCTTATAGACTGCTCTACTGAGATGACTCCACGAAGCACGAGAGGGATTCAGACACAGTGACACACAGTGTCTATGCCCATTAAGACTGACCCTACACTAAAATATTATCATTCTGCTCTTAACCTAACAATTGTCTTTTCAATGCCACTAAATTCCTAAAGATTATTGTTCTAAACATCAGATAGCCTCAGGTGGTATTGCTCACTCAGGAAAAAAAAAGTTAGCAAAGTTAAAAAAAAAAAAAAAGGCTACCTTTTTTTTAGTTATACTGTCCCTAAAGCTGGTTAAATATATTTAGACCACATAAATGATTGGTACTGACTTAAAAGAAAGCCCCAACAAGTGTGCTTTGTGAACAAAGAAAAGATGAGTTGTTCAATTATGGGATAAAACACACACACACACACACACACACACCATAAACATAGATAAATAAGCAAACTGTTTAGTACATTTGTGTATGTGTTGGAAACACATTTCCATGAAAAGTGCATTTTAGAGGAAGAATCACTCAGAGTCACTTAAAACCACAAGTATCAACATGCTTGAAAATCACATGATAAACACAAATGTCAAGTTAGCTCTGAGCAGTGGAATCAGAAAACACTACTTGTGAAGTGTTTTCACGAAGTACGTTTGAGCCTCACAGCAACCAGGTGGAGGAGCTCCCCAGTCACAGCAGGTTCAAGGAAGTGACAGTTATTTGCTGAAGGCCAGAAAGAGGCAGAAGGAAGGCTCTATTTTTCTAGCATCTATACAGGGAGAAATCACTTTCACCAGTCACAGAAAAGCAAAGAATTAAAGATAACCGACTGTGTTCCCATTAGAAGAGACAGCCTCTAAGGCAGCGGTTATCCACATGTGGCTCACAACCAACCCCCTTGGGGGGTGTCAAATGACCCTTTCACAGGGGCCGTCTAAGATCCTTGGAAAACACAGATATTTACATTATGATTCATAATAGTGGCAAAATTACAGTAATGAAGTAGCAACAAAATAACATTATGGATGGGGGTTGGCACAACATGAGGCACTGTATTAGAGGGTCAGAGTATTAGGAAGGTTGAGAACCACTACTCTAAGGTTAATATTTGTGATTGCTCCACTCACACCAAAGGGCCAGTCCCAAGCCCAGGCCAAAGTGCACATATGCAAATGGAAAACCTGTCCAGAACTTTAGCTCATTCTTGATTGATTCCGACCCAATCTGACCCAATCAACAAATACTAAAATGAAACAAACAAAAAACCTTTCCAATCTAATAAAAGTGTAAGCTTAAAGATAATACCTATTTGTTCCATGGACACAAACATTTAATAACATAATGAGTGTGATGGGAAGACGGGCTCAAATGTACTATACCACCTGGGTACGTGGAGATCAATCTAACATTCAGTTTCGATCTGTCTCTAAAATACGTGGACTACCGAGATGCTCATATAGTACGACTAGGCAAATGTATGAAATGGTCACAAAGCCAACCCCGAAGATGTGACGTGCTACTAGCAGTCCACCTTGGATGAGTGCACCACTTCAGCGGAGTCTGAAAACTTCGCTAGCAGTTTGAATAGAATGTTATGCTCCTGTGACCTCGTATGTCCTGTGACAAAACATCTGGGCACGCAGTCGGCAAGACACAGAGCTTGGCTTTGAAGTGTTCCGGTCATAATGACTGGAAAATTCTTGCACATGCCCCTGCCTGTTATTTCAATTGGTACAGGAGGGCAGACCTTTCTTTGTTCAGAAAGAGCAGGTGTTTCTTCATAGCCAGCACTTCCAATATCATCTGAAGCTGTGTGTGCTCAGTAAACACTGAAGGACACTGTATAACTGAAAACCCTGCTAATGTTGTTTTTCTCTTGCTACATGTATTGAATTAGAAAGAAAACCAGACAAGAAGGTTGCCATAAGAGGTTGCTAAAGTTCCCTTTGCAAAACAGATTTAAAGCCGGCTCCCATTACAAATCCTGAACGACCGAACTGACGCGATCACGGTCTCTTTGGATTTTGGTGGTGGCGCTGTTTTGCTTTGCTTATTTTTTTTTAAAGATATACTGCCCTGAGCTTTGAGTACTGTGTACCCTCCCACTGGGGTTTATAGGCAGTAGTCACTATGCCCGGCTACATTTATATTAAGAGTTGATTTTAATCATGCTTGGTGCTCCATGACTCAACCTGGGTAAAACTAACAGCTGTATTTATGTTGTCTCATTTCTTTTTAAAAATCACACTTATTTATTTATTTATTTATTTGTGTGTATGTGTGCGCATGTGTAGCAGGGGGTGGAGCATTGGAGCATGTGCTTGCCAAAGCACACACATTAAGATCAGAAGATACGCTGTAGGAGTTGGTATTTTCTTCTACCATGTAGGTCTGGGGATGGAACTCAGGTCTTCAGCCTTGGTGGGAATTACCTTCACCTGCTTAGTCATCTCACTGTACACCCACCTCCTTTTTCTTTTCATTTATTTGTTTGTTTGCTTGTTTATTTTGAGGCAGGGTCTCGATTAGTAGCTCATACTCACTATGTAGTTAGGAATGACTTCTGATCTTGTCCCCACCTCCCAAGTGCTGGGATTCTAAGCATGTATGACCATATCCAGTTTATATGGCGCTGGGCATGGAACTCAGCATGGAAATAAACAGGCACTCTCCCACTTGAGCTGCATCCCCAGCCCTCATTTCTTACATGTAGTATTGGCTCTGCCGGAAGAGAATAAAAGGGAACTTCAACTTTTAGATGGACCTGACACTTGCAATTGGGGTGCCGGAGAACGGCAATAGAGCTGAGGATTCCATGCTCACTTCTATATCCAACTTACTGGGGTACTTGTGGCAATACGTTAAAATTTTGAGACCCAGTTTTCCTGCCTGTAAATGGGGGAGTTGGGTGATTTTTTTCCATGAAGGTATCTCTATCATGAAAGTTTATGACCCCAAAAGACTTTTGGCTTTACGTTAACACTTGCATCAATTTCATGAAAAAGATTTCACCATTTCCTTTTAAAGATGAGCCAAGGGAATTTCAGAAGGTGACTTGCCCATGGCTTGCTTATATACGCTGGTTCTAGAACTGAAAATTGACAATATGACTTCTAATATTTCACTCTGATACTTGCTCAACTAAAGAACAACTGCCAGAAGACCATTAAGCGGGTTGCTTGCTCCTGCAGAATCTACAGTAGACTGACATAAATTCTTTGTAGACCTTTAACTCAGCTGTGGACCGAATGCCATGTCTTCCCAGAAAACAGTGCTGTGTGATCCTGAGTATGATGACCAGTAAGTGGGGCATCTGGGGAAGTCCGGTTTATGGAGGCAGAATCCTCAAGAACTGGGTGACACCAGAGAGCTTTCTACTACACGGAGACATGGCAAGCAGATGACCATCTATAAATTCGGAAGCGGTTCCTCAATGGGTATTATGACTGCTGACACCTTGATTTGGAACTCCAGGGTTTTCAAAGTAGGAGAAAGAAATGTTTGTAACTTAAGCCTCAAATCCATGTTGTTTTTGTGATACTCACCCAAAGGGAATAAGACAAACTCTAAGAACATGTCACTGTCATGTCACATTATGGGCTATCTAAGAGCTTTATAGTCTTAATTATCCAAGTGCCAATCATTCCTTCCTTCGAGGCCTTCAGACAGGGCTTATTTTTGTGTTCCCTTATGACACTCCTAGATAAAGTGGAGAAATCCTTACTGGTGCAGCCTGGGGAAGGAAGTTCTTTATTCTTACCTGTCCCATCATTGTCTCCTTATACTGCTTCTTCTGGGTCACTTTGATTGGAGGAAATTTTGTCACAGCGGACACCAGGAAATTCATGAGAATGTCCTCACAATTGGCCAATTGGTCGACCATGTTCTTCAGGCTGGCTGGCAGGTAATGGGTGTACAGGTAGTGATAATATCTGCAAGTGATAGAGGAACGTCTCTCAGTGGGGCTGCATCACATGAGGACAGGTAGACTTTCAACACGGTCATTCTCTGAATCCCTAAAGATGCCACTGAATGCATTAATGATGACAGCTATCCCTTCCACGGTACTCACTAGAGGCCCAATAACATTCGCAGGCCTTTAACAAGAAATGCCTCATCTAACCCACATAAGAAATCTATGAGGCAGATGGTATTATATTATTATCCTTATTTTACAGATGAGGAACCAAGGCGCAGAGATCCACTGGGACACAGAGATTGCTTGCCCATCACAACTTAGTATTAGGCTTGGTCAGTTGGAAAGAGACACTGAAAGCTAAGAGGTTGTTGTGACAATGGAGATGACGATCTTCAGTGCCAGTCTGATGCGATGCAGGAACACCATGGAAACACACCTCCAAGGGCGCGCCTACAAGAATATTTCCTGAGAGGTTGACCACTGCAGGGAAGATGTGCCCTGAATGCTTCCATCTCTCTCTGCCTCCTAACTAGAGATGCCTCCCACGCCGGCTGCCATGACTTCCCCATCGTGATGGACTGCATTCTCACAGTCTGAGAAGCTGAGCCAACACACACGTGCTTGGCTCAGTCGCTTCTTTCTGCTGGGTATTTTGTCACTGCCCTGAGCCAAGTGACTGAAGCTGGTGGCCAAGGAATTTACTTACAAATAAGACAGAGCACGTGGGGGAATCAGATTCAGTCCTGTGGAGGCAGCAGGAGAGGGGGAAGCCCCGGGATCAAGATTTACTCAGCCAAATGTGTATACTTGGGCATTTCCAGACTTATCCCCAAGATGAGAAGACTCTCGAGTCTCTATTTTGAAATCTAAGGTAAGACTGGTGTATTTTCATTAACGATCCAGTAGGAATATGGAAATGCTAACTATCTACTTCACTCATCTGGCAATTTAACCTCAGTCTACTGGCTTTTAGGCCCAAATTTAAAGACTGCCCATTTTATATCTCTGTCTATGACTTTTTTTCATAGCCTTTTAGGTGTCTTAACATGCCCAGGGCAAGATTTCCATTTAAAAACAGTTATTTCATCTGTACTATTACTTCTGTTGATGACACTCTAGCCTTTTGGACTTCAAGTTAGAAAATTGGGTAGGCGTTAAATTCTGATTAGGTCACGATGCTGAATCAGTGTCAAAATATCCCTACAGTGTGGTCCTTATTTATAGCATTGTTCACTCCCGGGTCCCAGGCAAACCACCCTTCCTCTATATTTCGTTGACTACTTCCCCAAGTTCTTCCTCCTCCTTTCACATACTCACTGCCTATTCTAATTACAGCATCCAGAGTGGATCCTGGGAACACAGCCTGAAGTCGGCTCTGTTCAAGGCCATGCATTGACCTACTCACTAGAGGGAACATTAACAACTTCTGTCTCTGAGCTCTCTGACCTCTTAGACCTGCTCCCCCACTGCACCATGGTCACCAATCACACACCTCTTTTCCATGTTTCTTCATCGTCTGCTCCGGGTGCTTATTCCTGCTATTCCCAATGCCGCAACAGCCTTGGCTAACCTTCTCTTGATTCTGCTTGTCTCTGCTTCTCATCTCTACAATGTAGACCATCCTGACCACTCTCCAACCTGCCCCTTCTCTGTCACTCCTGCTACTTGACTCTTCATCAGTGTCGTCCTACTGTCCCTGATTTCTCCCACAGCATCTATGTTTCTCTGCTCTTCAGAATATGAGTCCTGCACTGTCAGGGAACTTTTCTGTTTCACTCAATGGTGAACCAAAATCACCTAGAACAGTGACGTGGATGCTTAGGTATCCACTCCTTATTATTCAGATATCCAACCTAGCTCTGAGTGTACCTTTATCCCTTGGCTTAACTGAAAATGCTACTCTGCCTTAACATCTAGAAATGCAATAAGCCAAGAAAATTCATAGCATACATTTGCTACCTCAACAAAAATCAGGCAAGGATACTGACTAGTTTTCATTAATGTCATTGACTAGATTTGGCCTAAGTTCTGTCAGAAATGAATATAATGCATTTCAATGAGAATGCCCAGCTCCTCACTTGTGGTAGATAGCAGCTCCTGTCAACACCATGGAGTAGTCGTTTGTCCATTTGGATGTGTATCCCCACCGCTCCTTAGAGTTATCCCAGAAGTGGCTGCGTGCAGGGTACCCAACAATCCTGTCGGGGAAGCTCTGCCATACGGTAAAGGCAAAATCCACCTGCAAGGCCAAGTACAAGCCAAACAAGCAATCAACACTGTGAACAAATGTCAACAAAACATTACCTCCCCCTGCTAACTCACAATGCAGAATCCCACGACTGTTTCAAAACATTAATTCTCCACATTCATCAGCAAATTAAACTGACTGCTTGACATTTTGTCCTCTAATTATGCACATTTTTAATGTTTCCTATGGAAGAAACTTAAGATTAGTACAGGAGAGAGGGAGAGAGAGAGAGAGAGAGAGAGAGAGAGAGAGAGAGAGAGAGAGAGAGAGAGAAAGAGAGAAACACTGACTTGTCCTTTAGAAATCCCACTTTGTTCAAGTTAAAAAAAAACAAAAAGCAGTTGTTTCCCTCTCCCCAACGCCAAAGGCACACGTGACCACTGATTCACAGGAAGCGCGGCAGCATCTGCTCTGTCAATAAGAACAGATTCCCCGTGTGCATCCAGGGACTGCAACACGGCACGGCACACACCGTAACCAGCACATATCAAAGCCCCAGTGACTAAAATGAAAGCATCTTCTTCAGGGAGAAGTTTCTGTGAAGAGCACAACTTTCAACAGGGACACAGAGAGGACATCACAAAGAATACACACCAGGTTTGTCAGGCCTGAAGAAGACACAGGATGCTAGTGGCACCAGAATGACAGCCACCGTGCAGTCACTGAGAAAAGGTGGGGACAAGGCCAAGTGAAAACAAAAACCCCACCAGATTCTTTTAAAGAAAAGGCAGGAGAGTGCCTCCCTACTGTTTACAGGAAACCAAAGCTGGGACTTCAGAACCCAGTATAAGCTAAACCCATAGAGCTACCAAGTTATCTCTTTTCAAATCTGCAGGCTCCCTTAAGATCCTCTGGTGAATCGTGAATAAAAATAAAACAAGAGAAAAGTCAAAGTAAATGATACATTTGTGATCATATAATGCTTCTGATAGGAAAGTTTATAAGGCCTTATGCACTGTAACTCAGATTGTCCGTCTAAGAACCCTGTGAGGTAGATACTTATATTCTTCAAAGGGAAAACTAAGACATATGAAGGACCAGATAATTTGCCTACACTAATCTCTTCTTGACAAGCAGTGCAAATGGAAATCTACAACTATTTCAAGTCCTTTACTGTGGTAATGGCTGAGGGACTAAATGCTAATGGTAAGTCCTGGTCCTATCGTCCAAGATGGTCAAAAAGACCCACTAAATTCTCAGAGCAGCCAAAGGACGAAAACAATGGAATTTTTATGAACTAATGAAGGTGATTATACAATGTAACCACACAAGGGAGGGCCACTCAGTTACTGAAAAGACTATCCAGGTTAGGTTCTTGAGGTCCCTGGTTAGATATTGGCAAGTTTAAAGGCTACTGGGATGGGCCCCTCCTTCACATGCAATGG
Source organism: Peromyscus maniculatus bairdii (assembly GCF_049852395.1). Taxonomy (NCBI): domain Eukaryota; kingdom Metazoa; phylum Chordata; class Mammalia; order Rodentia; family Cricetidae; genus Peromyscus; species Peromyscus maniculatus. The sequence continues at coordinate 10,634,957 of NC_134871.1, read as the reverse complement.
TTTGAAAAAACCGGAATTGAAGCTTAGGGACTTAGATTACTGGTCAAAAGAATGGGATCTGAATCCTATCTCCTGGCCCTGGGGAAAGACAGGACATTCTGTGCTCCAGGGATCAGCAGGTGCCTCTCTATTCAGAGGCTTTCTGGAAAAGAACATGGACATACCACTACCCCTTCTTTAAGATCAAATCCAGATGGATCTGTTAATCACCTGGACAGGAAAACATCCTCTAGGCAGTTGTCTCTTTTAGAAACCCTAAGTAGGATATGGCCTACGTACGCATGTAGGTCAGCACAAGGGTCCGTCTTGGTACTGTCCACTCTTACTGTAAGAATGTTTTCCTCTACAGTGGTGCCCCTGGGCCTTTTCCACTCCCAGCCTTGAGAATGACTTATGCTATTCTATAATAATCTCTGCTTCTCTTTACACTATACTCTGTGTCTCATCTAATTCTTTCCTTGGAGATGAAGGACCAGGGAGCAGAGAAGCAGCCAGAGCGAGGTCCTGGCAACATTAATACGATGTGGCTGGAACTCAATTACATTGCACTATGTAAGAGAAATCGGGCTAGAAGGTCTATGCAAGATACATTTCCACAAATATGAGATGTCCTGGATGGGGCAAATCACCGACACAGAAGACAGTGCTTGTCCAAGATGGGGAAGCACAACTTAAAACATGTACAAAGATTCCTTTGTGGTTAATAAAAATATTATTGTATAATATTTTTATACACAATTATATAGTATTATATAATAAAAATACTGGAAAAAGTCAGAAGTGACAATAACTGTACATACTGTAAATTAATTAAACCACTAAATTTCAAAGTTTAAACTGGTTAACTTTATAATATATGAATTAGTATTCACTTTAGTAAAATAAGTTTTAAAATGGAGTAAAAAAGCCTAGGTCTCTATTTCCCAAGCCTTTTCCCCCCGATTCTCATACCACCCATTCAACTAGGTAGGTAACATTTCTCTTAAACTGATTACTCTATTTTCTTCTTTTTAAATTAGTCTCATCTCAGGTAAAAATGTCAGGGAAATCATAGGTTTGATTAGTGACTATGTTATTTTCAAGGAAACATTAAAGCAAAAAGGTAATTGTTAAAATGAATATTCTACATAACACACCTTTTTGGAAACACTGGCCCAGAACATTAACTTTATTTTATTTATTACACTTATTTATTTGAGTCGAGTGGGGAGATACACACGTGCCCCAGTGTGTTTTATTTGATTGGGTGGGGTGAGGGGACATGGGACACAGTGTACATGTGTGAAGGTCAGAAGAAACCTTCACAGTCAGTTCTCTCCTTCAGTCACGTGAGGTTTAACTGAGGTTGTGAGGCACCTTACCCACTGAGCCATTCTATTTGCCTCAGGAAGTTTTTAAAATAAAATTTTTATCTCCAAATTCGTCAGTCAGCCTGAATGAGAAGTCACTCTCATTGTAAGCAGCCATACATTCAAGTTTACAGGAAACTTCAGTTTGATGCCCGACATTCTGATCTATGCCAAAGACTGCATCATCCCTATGTACTCAGAAGTTTTCTAACATAAAGAACAATGGATAACGTGTGCCAATGTGACCCCCCCAAAAAAGTTAGGAAGGCATAGGAAGATCAGGTCTGTGTGGGCCAGTGAGGACATTTCAACATGAGACTACCATTTGAGTGCCCTCTTCTGTGGGTGGCCACTGTTCAATCCACTGAGCTCCTGAACAGACAGCAACTATGGGGGAAGAATGTGCCATGCCTTTTCTTAACCATTTTTAAACTTAAATGTGTGTGTGGTGGTGGGATGTATATGTCACAGCACATGTGTGGAGGTCAGAGAACAATTTTTCAGGAGCTGGGTTTCCCGCTACCTCTCTGAGGCTGGGTCTCTCTTGTTTCTTCCACACTATGAACTCCAAGTGCTAGTCTACACACTTCATGTTGGCTCTCCTGGGTCTGCCTCTCATCTTGCTGTAGAAGTGCTGGCATTACAGATGTGTACCGCCACATATGGCTTTTTAAGGTGGGTTCTAGGTATTAAGCACAGGTCACTAGGCTTGCATGGCAAGAGCTCTGACCTAATTAGCCATCTTACCTACCCTGTAGTCCTTTTGTCCCCTTGACTCTGCACAAGGGACTTCTATTGTCTTTGGGCTGTGACTTAACCATTGGCTATTCTGGTTCTCAGGCCATCATTTTCCTACTGGGGCCACAATACTAGCTTTCCTGAGTTCCCGGCTTGCACACAGAAAGTGTAGACTTTGTAGCCCCTATGACCACACAAACTAATTCTTCATAAAAAAAAATCCTCACTGGCTGGGTGGTGGTGGCACACACCTTTGATCCCAGCACTCGGGAGGCAGAGGCAGGTAAATCTCATTGATTGTGAGGCCAGGCTGGTCTACACAGAATAGTTTCAGGACAGCCAGCACTACACAGAGAAACCCTGTCTGGAAAAACCAAATAGATGATTGATTGATGGATAGATAGATAGATAGATAGATAGATAGATAGATAGATAGATAGATAGATAGACAGATAGAGAGATAGATAGATAGATAGATAGATAGATAGATAGATAGATAGATAGATAGATAGATAGATAGACAGAGACTTAGCATGGACATGCATAACAAAACCTTATTGCGAAAGTTAAGACATTAGGGGATAGGAAGCACTTGTCAGAAACCTGAGATCAGGTCATGATAACCTACAGCATCCTCAGTGCTCCAAACTAATGGTGCCAACTGATGGGACAGAGCATTATGCAGCCTCTTGTCAAAGAATCTGCCTGACTGTCAGCACTCTTTGGGGCTTCCCATTATTCTCTGATAAAGAGACACATGGGTTGGCAATTGGCATAGAACCCAATGGGGTGTTTTTGTTGCATGAATTTCTTACTATCTCAGGGCTGTTTCAAGTCAATTCAAAGGAACTCGAAAGTAAATTCAGATAAAACTGTGGTTCTTCTGATAACATTGCTTTCATTCAGATCATTAACACATCAAAGAAGGCAAAGGTCAACACAAGACCCCTTCTCTTAAAAAATCAACATCTGTTTTCTTTTGAGGTTTTGCAGCAACTCATATAAATGTAAATAACCATAAACCAACTATATCTAATGCCCTTTAAAGGATGCAATTTAGAAATCTACCCTTAATGCTTCAGTGAGACATTTATACAAACTAAGAACACTTGAGCAGGGTGAGTGTGTGAGTGTGTGGGTGTAAGAGTGTGTGTGTGTGTGTGTGTGTGTGTGTGTGTGTGTGTGTGTGTGTGTGTGTGTCTAAGTGAATCCAATAGAATCAACATCTGTTCACCTAAAAAAAGAGAATAGGGAAACTCTGCCCACAACCATTTAAGGCAATACAACCACTTCACTGATCAGCAGGCAAAAGCAAACCAGACTGCCAACCCCTTAAATTTACATATATTTTCAGCCCACGTTGACTTCTAATTACTTCACATACAACACATGTTCCTCCCAGCATGCACTGAGTGGCTGGAACTGCTATCCTTTGAAAGGAAATTCCCCAGCACAATGATGCATTGCAGTGGTGGAAAGTTATTTCAGCCTGGATCATGGAAAAATCATGCCTGGAGTGAGACCAATTGCCTTGTGCCCAGGCAACATGATGCAACATGAATCATACTCCAGGTCATAGGAAGATGTCCTAGGTGTGTGCTGTGGATGTTTCAACTACTCATTCCACTATGGGGATGTGCTACCTGTCCTCAGTTTGCCCTCTGAAAGGCACTGCTAGTTCTTCTTGCCCTGGGATGATGGAATACTAGTGTGATGGCTAACCTTGATTATCAACTTGATTGGACTCAAAGGTGCCCAGGAAATTGGTCGAGCACATTGCTAGATGTGTCTATGAGGCTGTTCTCAGAAAGGATGAACTAGGAAGTCGAAGGCTGGCTGTGCATGTGGGATGTGAGATTCGATAAAGTGGGATTCAGGTGTGGAAGCAAAGGAAGGAGGGGAAGGCAGCTAGTTCCGACAGCCTCTGGCTCTCCCAGCTCCATGGCTGCCACATGGTTTCTGATCGGCCACATCTTCCCTGCCATGATGGAGTGGAAGCTCTGAAGCTCTGAGCCAAATAAATGTTCCTTTAAGTTGTATGGCCCCGGTACGTCGTCATAGCAACAACATTGCCAACTAGCACACCCAGGAAAGGTACAACCTGCTCTTCTTTGCTGGCTAGAGTATGGCTAGGTCAAACCAATGGTAGTCACCAGCAAAATTACAAAAACAAACAAACAAACAAACAAAAGAGGAAGAAAGAGAAGGCAAGGTCTCTTGGGAAGACGTGACAATAGCCACAAGATGTGACAAATAGCCACAGCTCCACGAACACAGCTCTGGGATGAGAGCCTTCACTGCATGGCTCCACCTCTCAGAGGCTGGGCATTCCCACCCTTTCCTTGTTCTTCCAGGAACGAAGTAGGAAAGCTTTTGGCTCTCACCAGACATTTTACCGTCCTTTGTGAGGTCCCTCCATCCCACCCACACCTCCTGAAGTAATTGAAAGTACTTTCATTAGAGTCCTCTGACTTGAATTCTGTTTGCTGCCAGGACTTTGATAGATATAAGCAGGGATAGTATAACCCCAGTGCCTGGCATAGAGACCAGAACAAAGAAATCTCTCAGCAAATACTTGTTGAATGAATGTGCTCTTGGGATGTCGGCTTCCTTTTGCAGCGAGCTGCAGAAAAAAAATGCATGCTGGAGTGTCTCAAAGCTCCTAACTTCATTGCCATCCCTTTGATTGTTCATCCTATCTTCAGTCTAACAGCCTATCCTCTTGCCAAAAGACATGTGACACCGAGGCTGTCTGTTCACCCCGCAACAGGCACAATGCTCATCCCCAGCACCCGCTCATTGAGCCAGTATTTATAGAACTCAGACGACTTAGAAGTGTCGGGAACAAGTGAGGCCCACCCAGGACATTTCGTCCTGGGGTTAGTTGGGTGGCTTTGGAAGCAATCTCTGTTCAACTACATCTGGTAACAACTCGAAACAGCTATGGAATCTCAAGGAAGACACTGAGGTAGCCAGCCTGTTATCAATAGTAAGTGTGCCTACTAGAACCAGACTGGGGTCCAGGAGACTGCATGCTGGTAAGTGCCAATTTCTAAAATAAAGGAAAATGATTATAAGTTTTAAAAAAATGAAAGAAAAGGCTAATCAGCTAAGTCTCTGTGACTTTAAGTAGCTACCATTAATAATGTGATCCTGATATTCTACATTTTCATATCACTGGCTTTGATCTCATCTATGGCTTAAAGCTTCAGAGATCAATACTCATTCTAGTCACGAAGTTTTCTACATTCTTCTCTCTTCTTTCTCTTTCCCCATATACCTTCTTGGTGCAATCTTATTTTTTTTTTTTTGGCACAAATATATGAACATTCAAAATAGACGAGGTCTCCATCTCAGCATCCAAATGAAACTGCTTGCTCCTCTCTCTCTCTCTCTCTCTCTCTCTCTCTCTCTCTCTCTCTCTCTCTCTCTGTGTGTGTGTGTGTGTGTGTGTGTGTGTGTGTGTGTGTGTGTGTGTGTGTGCATGGTGGGGCCAGGGAGCACGCTAGATAAGATGGAAGAATGACTTTTAGACCCCAGAAGTGTGCCTTAACAGAGACTGCATACTGGGTACAGAAATCACTGTAACTGGGGAAGGGTGGGACAGTTAGTTGGCTGTGGACCACAGTTTCCCGACAATGCTAAGTCTCCCATCCCTGTGTTCTACACCTGCCCACAGATACGCTGCTTAACAACAAAGGGAGATGGAAGACAGGAGGGGAGAAGAACAGCCATGCAAAGAGGACCTAATTAGAAGAGGAAACAAAGGAGAAGGTGCCCACATCAGGGGGCCGGGTGGTGGCAAGGTGCTAACAGGAATCGGGTTAATTAAAACCAATTCTTCAGGAAGTTCTGGAAAATGTTTTCTACTTCCACCAAGGCATGGGCGAAAGCAGCGCTGGTACCTTGAGACTGAAGAGGTCCCTACCTGGAGAGACCCTTCCCGCCCCTGAGACATCACTCTTACCTCGGTCGTTGAAAGCACAGTGTCCTCATCAAGGCTGAGCACAGCGTCAGTGATGATGTTGTCATAGGGCAGAAACCGGCTGCTCATAACCTGGGGAGAAAGGGAGGTGGGGCGAGAGATTAGGAACAAGGAGAAGTACCCGTTGGAGTCTTACTGTCAAGAATATTCCGCCAGCCATGTCATCCCGAAGACTGCTCCACGACCACGCCATCTGCCACAGTGCAAGTCTTCCATCTCCCACCAGCAAAGATTAATCGGGGCAGCAATTATTGAACACCTACAGGTACCACACCAATCACAGCAAGGATCAAAACAAGTGTGATTCATGGCCTGCCCTTAGGAACCCACAGTCTGTAGAAATGGAAGGCTAGATGACTGGCTTTCACTCAGAATGAAAAGCGCCAGACAAGAGGGCTGCCTTGAAGAGCAGGTGAAGGCTTCACGGGAGAAATGATTTAAGCAGGATGGACTGGGAAGGAATCTGCCAGGCAGAGACAGAATTGGGGCAGTATAGACAGGGGTTCAGCAAGTACAAGGGCTCCCCCAAAGATAACCAGTATCCCAAGAGCAGCAAAGAGCAGAGGACAAGACATGGTTCCATCCAGGTACACATCCCTGGGAGGTCAGACCACTGTAGATGGGCAAACATTGACAGTATTGACTTTATATCTATTTTAGCGCAAGTCAGAGAGAATGCATGTACATATATATTGTTATCTATGGACATGGGGGTAAGAAGGCAGGGAGGACAAATGAAGTATGGAAGCTCATCTGTCATAGGCATGGCTTCCTTTTGTGAGGCTCGGACCACACCGTGACTAATAATACTTTATTAGTACACGTCAGGGAATGTTCCGGGCCCTCCCTTCATGTCTTGTTGCAGCTTTGTAACAACCCCACCCCCTAATGGGAAAACAGAAAGGTCGTGAACTTTGCCTAAGCTGGACTTTGGATTTGTTCCCAGATGGTGGAATACAGCCTCAGGTTTGGGAAGAACCTAAGGTGCATGTAGAAATAAATGTGACAAGCACATCCCCAGGTTCCTTTGAAAGTTATGCTCCACATTCACACATAGAGACCGGAGAGGCATTGGCCCACTTAATTGCACTCTGAAGGCACAATGGATGGGTAGCAAAGCTTCACTGGAGACCAAGGTGACAGAAGGTCCTGGCTCCTGGAGGTCCAACAGCCACAGAGAATCCCATGCTTGGAGAAGCTGGGCTTGTCTACTCATCTCAAATCCAAGATGCATGCCAGTGAGCGACAGAGGGGTCTCCCAGCCTTAAGAGTGGGCAGCACCAGGCTAGCCCATCTGAGAGTTGAAGCAATGGAGCTGCAGGGTCTGTGGCTGTGGAGACCACTCCCCATATCTGTCAACTGGGTCAGGGTTTCTTTTTTTTAAAAAAAGAAATCTTTCTCAGTCTTTCAAAATAAAATAAAACACAAAGCGATCAGCAACCCCATATACACAGAGCTCAGAAATCTCCGCCTGAAGCAATTCTCCTGCTGCTGTTTACATGTCCACTGAGTAACGCAGAAACCATTAGCTGGCAGCTTAGCAATGCCCTGACCTTTCCCGTGTTCAGCCTACAGGGGAAAACTGCAAAGACAAGCCCTATAAATTCACAACGGAACTTTGCAGCCAATGTAGCACACGCCAGTTCTGAAGTCCTGGCTAGATAGGGAGAGTGTGGGATGGAGGAGGGAGAGCCAGTGCGGCTCTGCCCATGGGCTCAATCACTGGCTTTACAGGGTTGTGTTCCTTCCTTCAGTCCATCCCTCCGTCCCTCTGACCCACCCTCCCTCCCTCTCTTCCTCCCTCCCTCCCTCCCTCCTTTTCTGGAAAATATAGTTTATGAGCCCATTAGTGTCTAGGTCAGAAATCAGGGGCTTTCAAGTCATTGACTCAGTTACCCTTTTGACTGAACTAAAACAAGGGGAAGGAATATATCCACAGGGTCAATACTGCATGAACTGAGTTTGTACTGTTTGTTCATAGAACTAGATAACCATGTGAGAAGCCAATTCTTTTAGAACTTATAAACATGACAATAAAATGGCTAAGATTCCTGAAGTTTATCATCTAGTACATAGAAAAGAATTCTATAAAAATAATTACGTACATACTACACAAAAATTTTGGGGATTCTATGATGTATGTGCCTACAATTCCTAGCACACAGGGTGTCATTTGATTCTTTTAGCTCTCATAAACTTGGTATTATGATTATTTCTACTTACTGGAGGATGTATTAAGGCATAGAGATTGAGACACTCCTCTATGGTCATATAAAAAAATAAGTCAGACTCTAGAGCCTGTAATACAAATCACAACATGGCAATGCATCTCAGAATGATAGCTGACATTTGTTGAAATATTTGTGTATATAAAATAGGCACTCGGTTAAGTACTCGATACACAGTATTTCACTGAATCCTCTAGGTGGGCCTATGTTTTAAGCCACAGAGCCTGGAGCAAGGCTAAAATGCCAACACTTCCACAGAAGGTAGTGGCCACGGCACTGAGAGTCAAGATAAGGCACGCGAACCACACGGCCCACTGGAAATCAGTGGTCAAAGTAGAGGTGAAAACTGAACAGATTGCCAGGAGCACAGTGACAGGAATGGATGGGGAAGTGTTGGCATCTCTTCATGGTACTATCCCAAGAAAGGGACTGTTGCCGTCATCACTGCTTTATTGGAAATTCCTTCTCACTGGAGGAAAGGTACACAATTAGTGAACCAGAGGGTGAACATGTGGTGCGATCTGAAGACACCAGGAAGGCCCAGTCAGGTACATGAGACCAGTTAGGCACATGAGACCCTGTCTACACAGCCTGAGAAATAGAGAAGGTATGGTCATTCTCGGAGGCAAAACACCAAAGAATTCCAAAGCTCAAAGTTGCGGGCGTACATTTGAACACAGGGCAGGGCTCCAGGTGTTCAGACTGGAACACAGCCATCCCTCTAACACACTATTCTCTGGGGGAAGTGGCCATAAGATGTTGCAGGCAGGTGACTTTTTTGTGTTAGCCCCTTTTGTGAAGTCATGCATACAATGACATGTGTTCCTAAAAGACACCCAGAGGCCTGTTAATAGTTGTCACAGTCACCTTTTCTTATCAAAGGCTAATCAACCAGGTCCAATACCCATGTTGATTGACCCCAGACCTTTGGATGCCCTAAGTAGAATGGTCATATTCTCCTGTGTGTTTACATCTATTAGACAGCAAACATACAGTGGGCAGTCTAAGTGAGAAACGAATATGTACTGTAATGCATTCTTGATCTGTTCTCCATGGGGTCATTGCAGTTCTCAATGTTTTATGTTGAACCACATGGAATCGCCACTTTTGGAGGGTCCAAAGATGGTTTTAAATGGTTTGCCCCCAACGAATTGATATTGTGCTATTCTGACTTGGGGTGGGCTACCTAGTGTAAGGTAGTCCCTTTGGGATTGGCAAAAGACGTCCCTTAGAGGGCACTGCTGCTCCAACCTGAATTTTACTTAGTAGTTACTGGTTTTTTCACAAGTGGGGAAGAACACGCCCTTCGACACCTGGTGGGAACCCAGCTCTGGCTGTTGACAGTGGGTGAGATTTCAAGAAGGCAGCAGAATGAAGGGGTTGGGAAGATAAGCAGGAGTGTTGAGAGGGCTGGAAAGTTGAGATCGCTGATCAAGACCTGTGTCAAATAACCATCCAGATCACTGTAACCAGTGGCCACAGACGAAAGCAGGGAGAGGGAAACCGTTGAAAGGCTGTCAAAGGCTGGACACATGGCTTCAGATGCCAACTTAAGGCATTGACAAACACAGTCTCTGCAAGGCCACAGGATGACCAGAAGGGTATGGAGTTCTAAGCAGGGTGGACTGGGTAAGGGAAGTAATGGGCCAGGGAGGCCAAGCTGGGGAAGGTCTTTGGATGGAGGTATCAAGACAAAATAAAGAGAAACATCCTTTTTAAGATAAGGGTAAGGAAGAACCACTTTTCTGAAAGACCCAATGCATTAGTGTTAGCAAGTTAAACAGACTTTGTACATGCAGCAGCAGCAGCAGCAGCAGCAGCCTTATTGTGTCCTTGTCATTTATGGAAACACTGCTGAATTCATTCCACTGCCTTGAATTCATTTAGTCCTCACAGAAACCCTAGGTGGTATGCAGTGTGATTCTCATTTTGTGAGTGAGAAAAAAGCCTCCAAGAACTTAAGGTTTGGAAGCTACCAGAGAGTTTGCATTGAAACGCAGGTTTTACTGACTCCAAAGCCCATGGCTGTCAGAGCTGAAGACATTTGGAGACAGGAACGGCACAGTGTCAGACACATAATCCAGACCGGACAGCTCCTAAGGGGAGGGAGAGACTTCCGGAACCGACACCCACGGTGATCTGTGGAGACGTAAGTTTCCATGGTGGCCTCCCATTAGCTCCCTCCAAGGCCTACCTTACTTTCTCCTTCAATGACGATGACAGGCACAGCAGTGGCGGGCCAGCGGTGTTTGGCTGGTAGGGGCTTGTCACAATTCCACAGAACTATGATCTGAAAGGGACAGGGATCATTAGACGCCTGGCTCGGGTACTCCTATAGGCTCCCTTCTAAACGGCTCTACTTGTAGAAATGAGCTGGTAAGAGTAAATTTCAAAGTGAGTCCACGCCCATACAAACTTCAGAACTGTAATCTTCAACAACCAGGGAGGGGAGAGAAGAAATCTACAAAGTTATTCCCCAGGACCAGGAGAAAGCTGAAGGAGAAAGAAGTCATCTCAAGGGCTGAGGAGATGGCTCAGGGGAGAAAGAGCCCGCTGTGCAAGTGTTCGATGCCCAGGAACCATGTAAATGCCAGGTGGGTATGAATATTCACCTACAACCCTCGTCCCTAGCAGACCGAGGATCCTTGTGGCAAGCTTGCTTGTTAGACTAGCTGAATCAGTAAGCTCTGGGTTGAAGAGACTCTGCCTTAACATACATGAAGGAGAACAATTGAGGAAGACACCCTATGTCATCCTCCGGCCTCCACATATAAATGTACATGTGTGCATGTGTACTTGCACACATGTGTGAACCCTGATACACATGCAAACATATAGACACACACACACACACACACACACACACACACACACACACACACACACACACACACAGAATAGCTTGAAGTTTGCCGGAACTTAATCAAGTGTTTTCTAACTTCTGATATCTTATGGTGATGAGTGCAATAGCAACTGTGATCAAGTTAAATAAAAATGTATACTAAACATCTGAACATCTGCTGTGAACTTGCTCTACACCAGGCAATGTGGGCGACATAAAAGAATCTGAGACAGAGGCACGATGAGCTCCTGCTTCGGATTCCTCTCAACAGTTGCTGGTTTTATGTGACTTTATAATTTCCAACAAAGGCAGTGAGTTCAAAAATGAACACTCCACAATGATGTGATTCTTTTCTTCTTTGTAAGCCATCTTATCTATACCAATCACAAGTTTAAAAAATTAAGCAGTGTTAAGACTGCGGGAGCGATACTGATTTGGGAAACACTGTTACCGTGATGTCATCTTCTGCTCTCTCCTGGCTGCTGTGAACGGAAGAGTTGACACCTCCCGACACCAGCAAGTCTGTTTCCGTTCTTGGAATGCAGTGTTCTGGGTCCTGCCCATGACCATTTTTTGGTATGACTTTTATCACTTTGATGTTTATAAATGAAATAAGGGCTAGGGAGGTAGCTCATCAGTAAAGTGCTTGCCATACAAGTACATAAGATCAATCCCCGCCAACCATGTGAAAAGCCAGTATGGTAGTGTATTCTTGTAATCCTAGTGTGGGGTGGGGCAGCGGAGACAGGCAGATCTCAGGAGCTTGCTGGCCAGGCGGCCTGGCCTAATCAATGAGCTCTACGGGAGACCCCGTCTCAAGAAATAGGTAGACAGTACCTAAGGAACAACATCCTAGGTTCACGTTGGGTCTAAACACACATCTACACACATCTGCATGTGATTTTATCATTTCCAATAAAGGCAGTGAGTTCAAAAATGAACACTTCACTATGATTTGATTCATATATAGCTCCCCCAACCCCAAACATATACACGTATCCATGCACAACAAGAAAAAAACAAGTAATGTGGCTTACACATTCTTTAGAGAATTTGTGTGCGCATGGGACGGTACACTTTACACAAGGCAAAGGTCATTCTGGAATCTGTACTTGTGCCAGGGTTTACTTTTTGAGAGTCCAAGGTGATGGAAAGAGAGTACCAAGGCCTGGCCAGTCACTAGAGTGAGTAACTTGGGCACATTGCCTGAAGGGTCCTGGAAAGTCAAGTGTGGGGCAGGTACGAAACAAGACTCTGGCCCATCAAGCTGCAGAGGACAAGTGTACTCACCTGGGCACAGTACTGGGACTTGGCTGCAGCCACGAGAAGCTTTAACACTGGCTGGGACTGAGAGACCAGGGGGGTCACAGCATGGATGACTGCAGTGAATTTGGAGGGGGGCTTTAAACCTGAAAGGGAATGAAGAGAAGAGCCTAAGGAAGTACCGAGAAGCAAGACTGAGGAAAAACTCCGTGCTCCAGTGACTCACCCAGGAGCCAATGTCCGTCCCCTCCACTACATCTGTCGTCCATTTCTTACGTACTGACAGAACCGAAACAAAGTGAGAGCTGCTATGTAACGACTAACCAGTCTAGAGACCTCTAGAAACTACGGCCCAGTGCTCATCTCCAGCTTCTTTGGACATCCTTCTCTTCCCTTGGTGATGCTTGTCATCTTCCTTTTTTTAAGGTACCCAATGTCTACCTGCCTATCTATGCACCTTGCTCTAGTCACTTAGGTATTTACATAAGCACACATTTTCCACCAGGGCATCTGCATGTATCTGAATCTTAACTGAAGGGCTCTGTGTGATGAACAGTATTTCATTTAATAATGAGCATGTAGGAAAAGTTCTGAGAACAGTGCCTAGCATCCCTCCAGGCTTGGCTCTCAGTTCTACCATCTTGGTGGCATTTAGAAACACTGCTTGACCCTCTGGGTTCCTTCAGCTATGAAATGCAGCTACTCTACGAGTTTAGCCCGTTGATGCACACTAAGCACTTAGAACAGGACTTAGCAAAGGGTAAGTGCTCAGTGCTAGCCGTTATCACCATCAGCATCCTCAACAATGTCTCAGCATCATCAGAATCGCACTAAGGGAGCCTCCATATTCCAGGAATGGCTGCTTTGTGTAACACCACTGAGAGAAAAAGTATGGGAGATTGACTTCTGCCCAATGGGAGCTCAGTGTAGGAAAGGACAATGAATATGCAAATCATCCATTACCACCAAAGAGAAGCAAGAGGGCATCCCCCCAGGAGCCCTTCTACAAGAACTCAGAAATTACAAGCAGGTTAAGAGCCTTTCAGAACTTCATTAGTTTAGACCCACTAATCTGGTACATTAGTAGCTTAGGTATAAACCAGCCATTGTGGCAACGCCCCAGTTAGACTTTGATATAGGTGGGACGTAAGTTGGAATCTGAGTGTATATGTGAAACGATTATGCAAATGTGGTACATGGAAAATTGTGCCATCCAATTAGCACTTTAATTGAACTTTAGAAAGAAAGTGAGTTTCTCATTCTCCTGATGAACACTCAGGTAAGAACGATACACTCCACGGAGGAAGCACTTTTTAACAATGGGAACCAGTCATTGCTTTCAGGTTTTCCAGTAATAGTTTAAGAAGCACCATGTGAATACTTCTAAGGGGCTAACTCTAAGTTGCACAGATCAGAGCTCTACAAGAAACAGAAGGCTTCTTAACTACTGCCTGTGTTGGACAATGAGTTCTCACTGACCCATTGTGGACCATCCACTGAATTTCATATGGTCCTCCCAGTGTGTCCAGTTTACATTAAGGGGTTATTCATTGCTGATGGATACTTTAGGCCCCGAACTTCAGTTCCACCTCACAGCTTTCAAGCTAAATACGTACAATTTTAAAAAGGTGAATGTTGTTTTGGACAAAATTAGTATAGAGTAGACAATCTTGAGACCTCATATCTGTTTGAAAGATGCTTACTGTCCCAGGTTTTCTAACGTCTGCAACCCTGAGATAACGTGTCTGTGATGCCACTAACGTGAGGACAACAAGGGCACCAACTATGGAAATGTCTGTGGTAGTAACACCAGCCTCTGCAGAGCGGTGGCCCTGTGCTCACATCCCTCACCCCCCTGAGATTCAATTAAAAGCTGCTTGAGAGTACAGACTCTATCTAACATGATCTTTATGTCAACCATCTAGCCTGGCATTAGCTTGGTGTATGAGAGGAACATAATAAACAATGAAAGAATGAATAAATTTGTCTTTTTCACAAATTTTTGGTGACTTCTTTTTTCTCTTTCTTAATTCAGATCTTTCTAAATATACAGTAAGAGAAGTGCAATTGTGAAAAAAAATTAAGGAGAAATACACACACATGAATACCTATATACACATATGCACATACACATTATACTTAATCTGATGTCATGCTCAAAATGATCTATAATTTAAGAACATTTCACAACAAAGTAACTCTACCGAATGTACAGGTTAGCTGCTGAGATGAGAAAGAAGGCTTCCGTTCTTTCTGTTTTCAATACTCTGCTGTATTCCCCAATCCTGAATGTGAGTCTCTGCTGTAAAAGTGCTCAGCCAGCAGTGTCCACCCCAGGATGTTGGGAAGAAGGACCCCCTTCAGGGTCCTCACAGGCAGCCTCCTCCAAGGATCCACTTACCTAAATTAGCATAGTAGTAAGGGAAATCTCCCAAGTAAGAGGAATACTGTGGTAGGACGAACAATCCTCCAGGATGTTTGTTCCATATTAAACTGTTTCGTGATATGTGCTTGAATATTCTGTCCTGAATAATCTAGAAAACAAACCAGCATGTGGTGAGGGTGAGTCTGGGTGATATCTGGTAAAGGTCTTGCTCAATCCAAGTTTGGAGATGATAATGGTTAAAAAGACACAACGCACTCTACCTGTTCCCCCTCCAATTTTCTATTGGTAAAAAATGTGTTCAGGATAAAGCATTGAGGAGCTCTGGAGGACCATACCAGGAAGAGATGAACTGTGACTGACAATGTTTCTCAAGTTCCATTTTAATCATAAAATTCTACTTTCTTAAAATTTTATTTTTATAATAATGGTCCTTACTAGTTTCAAAGTACAGTGTATAGAAGAATTCACATATTCCTGGTGGTGGGACATCAATATATGGATCCAGATGTTACCAGCAAGATCTGTTCTGGGTGCACAGCAACATCAGTATGGACCATGTGGAGGCGGATGTGAAGACAAAAGAAGGCAGGTACATTCTCCACTCAGCTCTATTCCTTTAATTTGGGCCGGAGTTTTAAATTGTCTGTCATCAACATTCAGTGCCTTTTCAAAGTCAGTTGCATGACTTTTCAATATTGGCCAGCTCAAGTTTTTGTGTATTTCGACTTCAAAAAGTTGTGAGTTAACAATTTAACAATTGCTCAAAACATCCTACGGAATAGGACAAGAACCATGGCATGTGAAGACTAATAATTGTCAAGCTAGTTCATTAGCTTCCTTGGACTTTGGGACCTTGCAGATCATTAAATTCTACATTTAGAGACAAACCGTCTCCCAACCTGAATCATTTGTCAGTTGAATGTGATTAGTCTACTTTAGGGCGTTCTCTCTGACTTTCAAACTCTTGTAATAAAACTATCGACTCATTAAGATATGATGTGGCAAATAATTAACATGATACAGAATATCATGTTTCCAGCACAAAATGTTTTTTAAAAAATCCTAGGGGCTTAGTTGAGGGATATGTGTTAACATTTATAAGGCCCTGAGTTTGACTCCCAATAATCAATCAATCAATCAACCAATCAATCCTTACATAACTTTTAGGGGTCTGAGGACCTAAATCACCATCTTGCCGGTCTCTATTTAAGAAAACGTGAAGTTAAGTATGGAATTCCAAGATTTGCTAAGTTATTAATGCCTCCATCCATCTCATTCCATGACAGAGAATGGGAGGGTAATCAAGTGAGCTCTACATATCTTTCAAACCTTCTCACTGAAAGGAAGCAGGGAAGAAATTGAGAAGAATATGCAATCTCAACGCACCAATATCTGCGTTTTATCTTTCACTCGGATCAAAATTGCTCATTTTATATGGTTGGGTAACTTCCTGAGTTGATGGAGATTTTAGGAATCCAGCTATAATGCTGATATTTACTGTCTATGGTACAAAGGCATGGCCTGCCACGCTGTCATCCAGACAGCTATTGTGAGCACAGTGGCAGAGCTGGAAAGAGTTTTCACACGGCAAGCAATTCTCTGTATAACATTTATTCCATTTTTTTCAACTCTTATACTTTCCAAATCCAGGCTATTAATTTCCTCTTATGGTGTTCCATTTAGAGCTCCTTTTGTTTTCTTTCTAAATTTATGTGCCTTTCAGCATGTGGTCACAGAAATGATCTTGGCTATCAAGACACAGAATAAATTGGCAATAGACAGCATTAGAAATCCAAGCTACAAACAAATGACACAAAACCCAGAGATGTTACAAGTAGGTCGTCATTTGCTCGGGTCTCGGAAAGGCATGCTTCCTACAGTAGTAGACTATCTTTTTGATTTAAAGTCACAGCACTGTTTTCTTTGAAAATTTCCAAATGTGACCATCAGTTACGAAACACTCTTGAAATACACATTTCACACTATATTCAAATGGATCTTGACAAAAAGATACCAGCATGAATGTGAATGCATAGCAAATGTTGAACTTGACTTTGACCAAGTGATGTGCCAAGATTCATCCTCTCCTTGGTACTGAAATGATAAAGCATCACTAATACTTATGGCAATCTCTCAGAATGTAAGGTAATCTGACTAAATTCTTATATTTATGATTTGATTTTGACTTTGAAAAGAAAATTCTGCTGGGCCTCTATGAGTTCAAGGCCAGTGTGGTCTACAGAGCTAGTTCCAGGACAGCCAGGACTATAGAGAGAGACCTGTCTTGAAAAAAAAATCATGTTTATGTTCATTTTCTAGATACAGGCAATGTAGTGTTTTTTTTTTTAACATATTTCCTCATGGTACTCATGGCTTATTTCTCTGAACTGACCAAAAATAGAGTAATTTTTCTATGCAAAGAAATGAAAATACCTCTAAATGAAATGCTTCCAACTTCTGTATTGATTCTTTAGGACTTTGTTTTGGGTATGAGCACCATTAACGCTGTTTGAATGAGTGGCCAAATGTACTTCTAAAAAGCTTATATGTATATATCAACTTGCATTGTCAAAAGTTTGGAAGAATTTGGATCTCATTCCACCAAGTAGAAATGTTATTTGTCAACCTCCTAACGTCTTAGTTCTCCCTGTCACTTCACTGGACAGCTCTCAGGATTCCTGCAAGGCACTTAGTGTTTATACTTTAATGCTGTGGAAGAAGACATCACTGTTAGAGGCTGGACATTCCTTTGCTATTTATCAGTGCGCGACACACACACACACACACACACACACTTTCTGCTAAGGTCCTCAATAAAGATAATACTTGCCAAGTGAATTTAAAGGGTAGAATGACAGGCTCTTTACTATTCTATGCCACTTTTTTTTTTCCCTTCAAAATAACAGGTAGTGGGCTGAAGGCTCCAGCTATTCTATTTGCTCTTTGCTTCTTCTTTGTTCAAATGCTGCTGCTGCCTAGGGCTGGAGAGATGGCTCAGTGGTTAAGAGCACTAACTGGCCTTCCAGAGGTCCTGAGTTCAAATCCCAGTAACCACATGGTGGCTCACAACCACCCATAATGAAATCTGGTGCCCTCTTCTGGCCTACAAGGACACATGTAGGCAGAACACTGTATACATAATAAATAAGTAAATTAAAAAAAAAAGAATTAAATATTAAAAGAAAAATGCTGCTGCCTAACACACAAAGTGCCATCACATGCCATGTGCTCCATGGCTGAAGCCATCTTTGATTGACGTTAGTTCACTGGTTTTACAGTAAAATGATGAGCATGACAGCACTGTAGTTCCAACGCAGGGGGATAACCGAGGAACAAGCGAGGGAAGCGTCCCCTCTGAAACAGCGCTTCATAAGCAGCATCAGGCTGTTGTGTCAGATGTCATTACAATCCCAATCCCATGCACACCCTTGCTTTGCTTGTCATGATTCCGCGTTCCTGTGGTCCCATCCACGAAGGAACGCTATCTCTGCAGCAGCTTGCCATTTCTCCCGTTGCCATTTTTCAATCTGTATACAGAACGGAAACACCCGGCTCCAAAGAGCTTGGTCTCACAATGCAGTGCTCAGGCTTGAAAGCTAACAGAATCCCAAGTATGACAGAGGGGACCTGTGAAATGCACGGCCTGTTCAGTCCTGGCTTTGGGGAGAGGGTGAGGAGTCCCATCTTCAATTGTGTCTACGCACAACCTACAGCTACAGGGCTGGTGTGGTGGTTTGGACATGAAAGGTCCACCATAGGCTTGTGTATTTGAATCCCTGGGCCCACATGGGGATGCCGTTTCAGAAGGATGGAGAACCTTTGAGAAGTAAAGCATTGCCAGACAAAGAAAGTAAGGGTGGGTCCTGAGGTCTGATAACCAAGTCCCACTTCCCATCCACTTTCTACTTCCTACCTACAGATAAAAACAGGACCAGTTTTCTCATACTCCTGCTCCCATGTTGCCCTTGCCATAATGGACGAGAGCCTACCTGAAACTGTGAGCCCGAATCATCCTGGCCTCCCTAAGCTCCTGTCAGGTCTTTGTTCATAGCAATGAGCAAAGTTACTCCTGGGAATTCTCCAAAGACTGGTAATTCCATTCTCAGGGCCCAAACTACAGTCGGTAAGGAAGAAGTGCCACAGAGTCTAAGTGTGGACAAACTAAGCAAATGAGCCTCGAGTCTATGCCGCCTAGAGTTCACTTGAATTCTCATCCTTATCAGGGCCAAGACTACTCAAGAGGTTTACTGTGTCTGAGTGCTAGGCCAGACACATGCTCTGACTTGCGACCCTTGAGTTCACCTCATGAGGACATATGCTTTGCCGCTTTGTGTATAAGGATGGCATTTCCTTTACCTCCTCTGCTTTTCTGTTAGTGCTGACTCCTAGGATAATGCAAGCTCTGAATTAAGCTAGGAAAACAAGTGTTATCTCCCTTGCAATTTGGCTGAGAGGTCAGATTGTTACAATCCAATCTTAGAATGATATAGAGAGATTTGACAGCTGCTATAAATTTGAATGAAATATATGGTTTTAGTGTTTTAAAAAAAAAAAACAAAAAATAAAACACAGCCGTGTTGCTAAAGAATTGTGTGGCTTAGATCCAAGGGGAAGAAAGCCTTTCCAGGCTCAAAGATGAAATCAGCTCAATGTAAAATTCTATTGTGATGAATGTAACACATCCAAGCTGTTATTGCAGGAGAATGGAGCTCTGTTAACTTAATAGACAAGAAACTGGATCCACACAGTAACTCACCACAAAAGAAGTATAATTAATGAGATAGGATCTTTCGCCTGGCAAATTAGCAATGTTGCATGTGTGTTATATTTTAATTATAATCCTGAAGGCACAAGAACACAGCAAAGGAGGGTCTCTCCAAGACAGCTTGCGAGAGTCTAGGTTGGAAGCAACCATTTACCACACTGGCTCCGCTGTCATAGGCAATGAGAGGTATCATTTAACACAGTTTTCTTTCTTATATAGACTGCGTTATTCTGAAATATCAAGAGAACATATTAGTCACCCAAATAAGATTCTTTGTGGCAAATTAACAAAGACAAAAGAGAAAAATAAATTCAGTTTCAAATAATCCCCTGCTTAGAGAGGGGACAGCTAGGGAATGAAAGGGTGACTCAGTGGTCAGGAGGGCTTACAGAGGACCCAGGTTCAGTTCCCAGAACCCACGGAACAGCTCACAGTCATCTGAACGCAGTTCCAGGGGATGTGACACCCTGTACTGGCCTCTGAAAGCACTGAGTGCATGTGCTCCACGTATACACATACAGGTAAAACATTCCTACACACAAAAAGTAAAACACATAAGTCTTTAAAGGACGACACAGCTAGTGTTTTCTATTTCCTCTTAGGACTGTTTTTCCCTAAATGTGAATGAGTTTGTATTATTTTGACCAAAATGAAGGATGGCCCACACTATTTGAATTACTTCCCAATCTGTTTTTAAAAAACAGCATGAACATTTTCTTATACCAATAAATATATGTCCTTACTACAGTTGGTGTCCATATAAGATTTCTCAGTGCAGACGCATCACAATTGGTCAACCTGTTTCCAACTACCTGACTGAGCATGAGCAATGCTGTAACTAAAATAAACACTACTGTCTATGCCGCTTACAGCTTTCTTCATTAGGTCATTATCTGTTTAGGAAAATTGCAACAGGGAGAAGCACAGGGTGAAAACTATGCTTTATTCTAAAGGTTTTTGCCTCTCTAGAAGGGCTCCAACTGGGTAGCCATTCTCCATTCTAACGTGAGAGTCTTTCTCCTAAAAACTCATTAAGTCAAACCACTGTGTGTGGAGATTTCTATACACGTCTGCCCTCATGTATGTATATGTATTTATATGATGTTTATGTACATATGTACATATACACACATTACTGAAAAATGGGGAGTTTTTCTATAATGAGTCCTCTTCTGACCCACCAGCCAGCTCCCAAATAATGACATGGAGACTTATTATTATGAAAGCTCAGCCTATAGCTTAGGCTTGTTCCTAATTAGCTCTTCTAATTTAAATCAACCCATTTCTATTAATCTACATTTTGCCATGTGGTTTTTTTTTACCTTTCTTTTATTCTGTATGTCCGACTCTCTCCACGTCTCACTAGCATTTCTCACACACCTCGATTAATGCCTCCTACTTCCTCTCTCTGCCCGGAAGTCCAACCTATACCTTTGCTTAGCTATTGGTTCTTTTGCTCTTTATTAAACTAATCACAGCAATATATCTTCACACAGTGTACAAATACCCCCACAACATTTTTCCTTTAATAATATTGAAAGTTCTTCATTTCATTTCACACTGTAATCCAGAATGTTTGTGAAAGGATGTACTTCATCAGGTTTTGGAAAAAAAATGTACCTAAATCATTCTAATCTGAAAATACAAGTATTTCTGTTTTTTTTTGATAAGGTCTCACTCTATTCCAGGCTAGTTGGGAACTTTGGTATTTTTCTCATTTATTTGTCAGAGTTTACATGTCAAAGTGATTAACATTTTCTTAGCCTCACATTAACTGTGAACCTTTGCCCTGAGTTTTGCATTTTCTTTATGGTGTCTCCTTCTATATAGAAGTTTTAATGATTTTTATACTCACATTTAATAGTGTTTTATGCCCAGGATCATGCTCAGAATAGCTTCTTTCACTTAAAATTAAGCAGCTATACTCAACTCTATTATATCTCATCCATTTTATTATCTTTTTTTCTTCGCATGCCTACGTGAGTGGGGAGTGCTGACCTGTGTGGAGGCCTGTGTACAGGTCAGAGGTTTACAGGTCAGGTTGTCTTCCTTGGTCTCTCTCCACCTTAGTTTCTGAGACAAGGTCTCTCACTAAAGCTTGCAGCTTTGGCTAGACTGGCTGGACATCAAGCCCCTGGGATCTGCCTGCCATTGCCCCCACCAGCATTGGGGTCATAGGCCCATGTCACTCGAGCTGGCTTTTTTTTTTTTTTTTTTTTTTTTTTGGTTTTTCGAGACAGGGTTTCTCTGTGTAGCTTTGCGCCTTTCCTGGACTCACTTGGTAGCCCAGGCTGGCCTCGAACTCACAGAGATCCGCCTGGCTCTGCCTCCCGAGTGCTGGGATTAAAGGCGTGCGCCACCACCGCCTGGCTTCGAGCTGGCTTTTATAGCCAACACTTTTATATTATCTATGCACTATTATATTAACAAATTTAACTTATTCAGAATCAAATAACATAACTCATATCTTCTCTCATTTGAAAAGTTGGATCAAAGCTGTCTTAATTATGATGGCTTTATAATGTGTGCTAATTAAACCATGCAAATAAATGATCTCTACTGCTTTTCAATAATGCTAGGCTGTGTTAAGGCATTTATTCTTCACACTAAAGCTCAGAGTAATTTTTGTCATCTTCTTTTAAGACTTTGATGTGCAGATCGAGGAAAATTGCTATCTTGACAATCGAGTCCCCCATTTACTCAACTTTTTTTTCATATCCCCCAATTTCTTCTGTCATTTTCATCAAATAAAAATAAAAAAAATATTTTTTCAAGTTTATAAACACATAGTAATTTAGCAAAATATATTATGACCTTAGTAATGCCTGAACTCTTTGGTTCAGTAATCTCATTTCATGGATACTATCCTAAAAGAATAGGCAGGGATGAGGCCCCAAATGCATGCAGAAAACTGGCTAAGGCACTGCATACATTCCTAGTCATCTACACAGACAGCAGTAATTACAGACAGTATTCACAGCGACCTGCACCAGATGGGGAGATAAGCAGAGGCTTACCACAGGATGGTATTAGGATGAAGACAGATTAAAAACACAGTCTGAGTGTACAGAAGGACAGCAGCAAGAGAGGATAAAAAGGCTAGTATATACCCTAAGATGTACCAAGTAGCACAACAGAACACTCTGGAAAGAGTAACTAAAAGCATGAGAAAACAACTCACAAGAAAGAAAAAAGGAGAAAACGGCTACTCTTTCAATACAGATCATGATTAAAAGCCAGCTGACTAAAGAGTAAAACGGTTTGATGTAAAACAATAACCATGAATGCACTAAAAATATTTCTGTGTATGTATATATACATAAGAAATTAAAAGACTCAAACAAACAAACAAAAAAAAAACCAAAAAAACAAAATACAGACAAAAATGCTCTTTCTAAATGCAGCCAGCAGAGAAGCCACTGCTCTTTCAAATGCAGACCCTGAGACTGTGGAACACAAAGAGAACAGAATGAACATGACAAGCTAAGGGGGAATGTTTAGGAGGAAAGTCAAAGGGTTAATATTTTAAATATTATAAACTTCTAAAATATAGAAGAGTCAACTACATTGTGGCAATTTCTCTGGTTTATCTATGGGCTTCCTGAGCAAGAGACAGATGAAATTCAGTTAGTTTAGCTAACACTCTAAGGAGTAGGAGGTTAGAAAATGATTTATTATTTTTAAAGAAAAAAAAAAAACAAACAACCCTCTAGTCTGACCAAAAAACAAAAGCAAACAGGAATTCAAAATAATCAGAACAGGCTTCCTGTTTGCCTAGCTTCAGGATGTGCACCAGGCATGTGCATGGCGACATCCTGGTGATGGGTTGCCTAGGGCTGGAATCTAGAGGTGAGGTGAGGCCAGCATGGAAAAATCCCCACTGTGCTTTGACCAGCACTGACTCCAGTCCCCACCACAGCAAGAACACTATCATGGGGACCAAACAGGTGACTTCAGTTTCCAACGCATTACTTGGATGGCTTGTGTTCACTCAAGATTATATTCGCTTTCAGAGTGATCATTAACTGCCAAAGGAAATCCTCCCCAAGTGTGTAATAAATTGCCCCGCCCCATTCTGTCAGCACCTGGGTCACCTCAGGGGACTGTCTGATCACTCCCCTTCCCACAGGCCTAGGACTCATGAGTGTGCAACTTTCTGTCCTCTCTTAGCTCTTTGCGAGGCTCCGTGTAGCCTTGGGCCATTGCTATCTGCTCTGCTTCCTGTGGTTTTAATCATTTCCATGATTTTCTATTTTTCTCCTGCTTTAAAGAAGGTGATTTAAGGGAATGAGAATATGGCTCAGTGGCAGAGTACTTTCTCAACAAGAACAGGCTCTATGTTCAATTCCTAATCTCGCACGCACGCAGCACGCACGCATGCATGCATGCAGAGTAAAGCAGCTTTAGGATAACTATCCACTTACCAGTCCGAGTTTCTATTTTTATAAAGGTTAACACTTCCTACACCAGCTGGATACAGTAATAGCAATGGTTTTCTCCTTACTGTAACCTTACAACATGGGATGCTGATTGGTTAGGTTGTATGTGTCTACGGAATCCATTTTTCTGTCTCTTCAAATGCTAGGTACTACGGTGGTGGCCAAACTGTTCGTATTTTTAGAATGGTAGAGGATACTTCCCTTACTTGGTCATTATCTTTTTTTGCTAAACGTACACCAGAAATATGCCTTTAAAGGATGCCATTGAGCTTGAGTGACAGGAAGACTGTCATTACCCACATAGCTCTAAAATTATGTCAGACAAAGCCAATCCCTTTGCCCAGAGCACAATTTCTCTCCATGTCCCTTCTGCTCCGAGAATCTGTCAGGAATGAAGGCATTTGCTTGGGAATGGCCAAGCAGACGGGGGGAGGGAAGGGGCAGTCACCAACATGTTCAAGGGCAGAAAATTCGGTCTTGTCCCATTTGACCAACTGCACAACCCAATAGCCAAAGAGAGGTTGAGGAAAAAGGATTATTACTCCAGATCCCAAGCCACGTGGTCTCACTTACCTCTAGTGTAGTTAATACAATCTTCTCAACTGAAGAAAAATAAGCCTCCCACAAGAACTGTGTCTGCTGTCTAAGTGCTAGGATTTTATCCTGATGAATAGACCTGATTGTAGAAGGAATCTGGAACAGAAGGGGAACACACAGTAATTATAACTGTACAAGAGAGATGTGCTCCATCAAAACAACTGAGTGGGTTACACTTTAATTCTTCAGAGCCTCCATTTTCCAGCAAAAGGCTTATTAAAAATCACCAACCACTAGGTAGAAATGCCCCGCCCCCCCAAGAAACAGGAGAACAAACAAGGGGTCTAGAGAAGCAGCCTGAAAGGCATTCAAAGGCGTGGACATTATGCACTGGCTTAGTCCATAGTAGCCGGTCAGTTGCAAAGGGGACTCCCAGAGTCACAAGTTCTGCCTCCTCCTCAAGTCCAGAAAATCTTTGGCCCTGAAACAGACAGTCAAATTTTTCTAAGAAGCAGATATAGGCCTGGGGGAAAGAAAAGAAAAAATTTTCTAAGAAGTGTCGCTCCAGGAACTGTAAAGTATCTATAAATGTGTATTTCTAGAGCTGGTTCATGAGCCTCCCCATTCAATACAAACAGATTTAGCCATGTCTACACAGCCATCCTCTAGCCTCTTTTTGAACTTTTATACAGCCGAGAGTGCTCTCCTCTTGGCTCCAGCTCTTACCCCAATCTCACCAGATCTCCCAGACACAGTGTGTGTTTCTTCACAGGGTGTTCAATACTAAGTTAGGTAATTCTGAAGGAAGGCCTTTCTTGCTGTTCATATTGCTACATATGTTGTGGCTAAGAGAATAGTCCTTATGCTAGCTATTCAAGAAGTAAGAGCCTAATTGAACATGGCCACCTGACGCTATCATCAGGATATTGTTATTTTTAATAGCAGCATGGCTTGATATTACAGTACAGGTGTTAATGGAACCAGTGTGGCATTCTGGTTCTACCACTTACTAGATATGCTTCCTTGGATGAGTTAGTTGCTCACTTCAATTATTCATTTATAATATGATGTGGTGGTTAGAATAAAGATTATGTATGACGATGGTTTATTATTACTATTACTCTTGTTGGCACAGGGGAGTTGCTGTTTCAAGCTGGACCAACTGATACTATGCAAAGCTGGGCCAGTTGTTTACTGTCTGCCTGTTAATCTGCCCTGATAGTTCCTTTACTTTTTCCCCTGGTAGTTCTAAGATGCACTCCTTGGATTTCCGGTTAAGTTTCCTAGGCTTGCTCCCCCATTTCAACTACAGTTCAAGGTCTATTCCATTTATGTAATCTGTACTCTTAGGAGATTCTTTGTGACTATCAGCTGCCCTGTTGTGCTCACCTTTCTGCATGCTTGCCTCCCTACTGTATGATGAATCAGGCAGATATGGGAACCTGGGCTAGATGAGGAATGCTCCGCCAACCACATTAATAGGAATGTTACCCCAAGTATAGGACTATACTGTATCTGAGTTTGCCTTAGAGAAGGAGATGATAGTACACTGTTAAGACTCAAGACTGCCCCTAGAAGAAGCAATGAAAGTTCCCCACAGTAAGACGGAAGGAAAAGCTGACTTGCTCTGTCAATAGACCAAACTAGGTTCTAAATCTATGCTTTGAAGGGACCATAATACTGCAAGAAATATGATGGCAGCAGGTAAAGTTGAAACACTGGCAGGCTCAAGGTCAAGTGGAAATAAAATATCCTTAGAGGAGATAAACCATTCATGACATAGATCCTTTATAAGTCAAGAAAATTTATTTTTATTTACTCACTGAGAAAATGACCTAGATTGCCAAGGGAGAAATTGGAAAAAACTTATCCTCAATTTTCATAAGCATGCCCTTTTAAATGTCAATGGCATTTTCCAAGTCATACAGGTTGGCATGGCTGTTTTTGTCATGGCCATGAGAACTAATCCATTAGGAAAATGCCAAAAGCTATCACTGCTACATTTCCTCCAGAAACGTCCAGTCCAGGGTGCTTCTGCGGGGAGCAAGGACGTGTCACAGACTCAGCCGCCACTAGCACGGCCCCTTCTCTTCCATGGCTGCTTCATGTCTTCAGTACCTGTAGAGCTGTGTGTTCCACCACCTCTTGTGTGGGACTGAAGTGTCTCCCAGCGCTCTGCCAAGTGCTCTGGAGGACAATTCCAAGTGATTGGCAGGATGGGGTTCCAAGTTCTAATGGCATTTGGCTATCCGTTATTAATCTGCTTGTCCTCAGAGACAGGTATGGGAAAGTGATAAATTAATTCCAATTTGGACGGAATGGTCTGGAAGTTGTAGAGCTCAATGAAGTCCTAATAAAAGGTTATGTATGGTAACAAAACTAATAGGGTCTACGAAAACAGATAGAGGAAAGCCACGGCATGCTTCTCAGTGACAGGATGACAAGGACATATGCAAACAAAAACACCAGAGCTGTTCTAAAACAGGAAATGAAAAATTGTAACATAACAAAACCCATTTCCCAGAGCACACATTTGGGCTCTGTGCCAACTCTTTAAAACCATTGTTAACATCAGCACAGCCACTGTTCAATATGGAGGCAGCTGTGTAAAAACAGACTGCAGATGAGGAGGAAAAATACTAGAAAATGTGGGCACAGGGGTGTGAAAAATACAATCTTTAGAGTCAAGTAAAAAGTGACTTCAAAAAGTAAATATCCATCAACTTTGGTGAGGAGATAGACACTGGACAACCACACTTAAGTGTCGTGCGAAGCTTTCCACCCCTCAAGACAAGCTCCAACTTGTTCACAGCAAGGGTGCCTTGGTACATGAATGGAGAACACGACTGATGTGTGTCATATCCAAATACATGCTTTAAAATGAGCATGTATTATTAAAACAGCATAAAAGGAAGGACAAAGGCAGTGTTGGAAAATACCACATACCCCACTTTGAGTGAGTGACTCAGACATCTACTATCCCTACATGGTGAGGGCCTTTTCTCACTCTGTCTTGGAGGATGTCCCTATTGAATTATACCAGGAATAGTTACTACAAATATTAGCTTTTCATAAGATGCCCAAACCCCTTTTTCAGTGAGCACCTATGAAATTATGTTTTGTTTAGAACAGAATGGCCTAACTCCAGTGAACAGGTTCATCATTTTCAGAGTATACATTCCTCCAGGTTTGTGCTGAGGTTCCAAAAGCGCCAAGATCACAGACCTGAGAACCACATGAAAGGAATGTTCTAGAGCTGTCATGGCCTAGGCTTGAATGGGCCCACAGTGCTCTCCATTAGAGGATGCATTATCTGTGACTTTCAGAAGATGACTGTATTCTCTCACCAGTCCATTAGCAGACCAGCCAGGAGCACAGAAGAAAAATCAAAAGCACAGTTAGAAACTCTATTTTATGGCTATCAATTAGTTTTGTTTTTAAAGCAGGAACATTAGAGATAATATTTCTACAAAAACGTGTGGAGGTTTGAAGATAAAGTGTCTAATGCCATGAAAGACAAACATTAACTGAGCTACGAGAGTGTGCAGAAGCTTACTGGGAACCTCAAACAGGACTGCAGGGGGCTTGGAAATCCTCACAGAATCTTGTTGCCCTTGCATTTCTCTGTACAGGTTGAGTTCCCTTCCCTGGAGCAACTGTACCTTTTATGAGGGACCCTTCTTTTAAATATTCACCCGAGTGCCAGCCCTCCTGGAGGAACTCAGGGCGGGGCACTGCAGTAGTGGTAACCCTGGACATTGTAACCAACTGTAGACCTTGTGTGTGTCCTGGAGTTAACCAGAAATGGATACAGGAATGGAGGCACGGGATCTGAGCGGGTGCCAAGTCTAACACTGTTGGTGCTGAAGCTGAAGGGACTCCTCCGCCTCTCCTCACTCAGCGAAGCTCATGCATTTTATCAGCAACAGCTACTTCCCAGAATATATTCTGTGGACCTGGACAGATTTTTGTGTTGGAAAGTGAACAATATCATATTAAACGACTTCATATTCACCATGACACAGGCAATTTTCTCCTGATAAAATTTCTTTTTATGGAGCTGACCTTTTGGATTCATCTTCTTTGAAAGTTTGGATGGGGGCAGCAATAATCGGCCGCTCTGCCGAAGGCCACAGCCCCTTCTTTACCTGTAATAACAATCTCTCATCGCCGATGATGGCAGCTTGGTTCCAATTAATCACTTCGGAGAATGGCAACTCCCATCCATTGCTGAGCATTACAGGGACACAGGCAGCCTGAGCGAAGGAAGGATTTCGTGAGTGTGAGGACAGCGACAGCACGAACCGTTCCAATCAGGAAAAGAATCAGTACAAATTCAATTACTGGCATTGCTTATGTGACATGGGTCCTGGGCTGCTCAGGCCAGAAAGGAAGTAAGTGGTTCGGAATTACCAAATCACACGGGATTGTAAGCATCCAGACCAGACTTGAAGGTTTTCAAATCTTGCCTTAGCATGATAATATACCTCTTCTATTCTAGCACATAAGGTTTGGCTGACCTTACCTCCATGGAGATGACTGGCCTTGCTGCAGGAGCTTTATTGATGGAATCTGAGCATAAAACCAGCCTTGAATATAACAGTTTTTGTCAATGTAAGTGCTACACATTCACTTCCGCCATGGTTCACCCCAGTGTCATCTAACTCAAAACTCTGTTCCCTCCAGCGTGGAGCATTGCAAACTACAGCCATACCAGACTCTAGTCTGCACTGAGACCGAAGAGCCAGGGCACATCAATAAGCTAAAGACAAAATGGAGCTTCCAAGGAAGTCTTTATCCAAACCAGAGAGCCATTTGCTTCCTGAAACACCTATGAAGCTGCAAGAATGCTAGCATGCTTCTCAAAGCACACAAAGCACCGTAGAATGCCCTGCCGTGGAAGGGCGCTCTTCAGCCTGAGGATCCGGCAGGACTCACAGTTAGCATGGCAGGGTGAAGACGCTATGCAACCCTCAGATACACAGATTCAGACAAAATGCAAATTACTGGGAGGACAGGAAGGAAGGATGAGAGAAGTAGTGAGCATCTGTCGCCCTGCCATCCAAGAAGGCTGGCTGCAGCAGCAGCAGAAGGCATTTCTGCAGGAGGACTGAACGACAGAGAGACTCCCTCCCACACAGACTTCTGAGATTCCTCCTGAGAGCTTTGGAACATCAGGGCAAGGAGGTCCCATTACTCTCAAGAGTTTAAAAGAATTCATTGAGGACCAAGATGAGGACCTAACCCACAATTTCATTTTGGGGGGGGGGGGGAAATAACAATACCCCACTGTCAGTGCTCCTGAGATTGGCTTGCAGGAAAAGAGGGGAGTCTCCTCCCCTAACTGAGGAGCTGATTGGCAATCAGATCTGTCCATCTACCCTCTGTCTGCAAATGTGTCCCTGATGAATCCAGTTCCCGGGTGGTGAGACCATTTGATTGTCTCATGTGGGAATGCAGGGAGTCAATCTTCTTCCCAAGTCTGATTCTTCAAACTGGTTCAGATTTTCTTGGGAATTTTTTTTTAAGGTCCTCAGCAAAAGCCATAGCTCCTTTTTGACTACTCTAGGAGAGTGAGAAAGCTGAAACCAGCTTGGCTTCACTCCTCAACCCAATGCTGGGAAGTTTCATGGTCTCTTACCTGCAAAGCCTCCAGGAATCTGAAGGACCCAAGCCTGCGACCACGAGGAACCAGACAGAAAGTGGCATTGTGCAGCATTTCCCGATAATCATATCTGAAACAACAAGAGGCGTGGTCAGCAAGTGGAAATCCAAGAGGGAAACTGGATGGCTGAGGGTCATGGGATGCATCCATTTTTCCTGCATATCTGACCCTAGGGAAGGGCTACTCTCACTTTTCCATTTGGGGATGGAGAGCTTGTTGCATGGAAAGTACAAATAGGATAATCGTATTGTATAAAGCAAACAGGATCTCTTTTGCAAACAGTTTACAAAAGGACAGGTCTAATGGTCCTCATAACGACTTGTCTTGCCTAGCCTCTGTCCCCCAAGATGAGATGGGGAGGGGCAAGGTCTCATTATGTAGCCCTGGCTGGCCTAGAACTTGCTCTGCAGAGCAGGATGGCCTCAAACTTACAGAGATTCACCCACTTCTGCCTCTGGGATTAAAGGTGTGCACCATGCAGCTCCCCGCTCCCCTGTGAACCGGTTTGTTCCCATAGGCAGGAGAAGCATCCCTGATGCATCTGCTTCTCCCTTAATGCCATGCTACTCAGCAACACTAAATGTTCTTGTTCTCTATTCCCCACACCATGCTATTAAAAGATACTTTGGAAACCTCCATCCTAAGCGCAAGCCAACATTTGTTTTCTCTTCAAACTGGAGTTTCTACATTTAACCAAGAACATTCGGTGACTCCTGACAAATAGTGCTATGGTGTAAGAATGGTTGCTTTGACTTTTGACAGAAAGAAGGGGCGTGGGGGAGGGGGTAGAAGAAAGCTAATATGCAGAGTGAGAAAGATTGATAACAAAGAA